>NC_035167.2:673043-1346087 GCF_001659605.2 Manihot esculenta | reverse complement strand
ATCATAAAAGCCTGCAGTACATCCTGAGTCAAAGAGATTTGAATTTGAGACAGAGGAGATGGGTAGAGTTGCTGAGTGACTATGATTGCAAGATTCAGTATCATCCGGGTAAGGCGAATGTCGTGGCAGACGCCCTAAGCCGGAAGTCACTAGGCAGTCTATCCCACATCACGGCAGAGAGGAGACCAGTGGTGAAGGAGTTTTACAAGCTCATTGAGGAAGGTCTACAGTTGGAGTTGTCTGGTACAGGCGCCTTGGTTGCTCAGATGAAAGTGACACCCGTGTTTCTGGAGCAGGTGGCTCAGAAACAGCATGAGGACCCAGAGTTAGTGAAGATTGCCAGGACTGTTCAGTCAGGCAAGGACAGTGAGTTCAGATTTGACAATAGGGGGACCCTCCGCTATGGGAGTCGATTGTGTGTACCAGATGACATTGGGCTAAAAGGAGACATTATGAGAGAGGCTCATAATGCAAGATACAGCATTCACCCCGGAGCCACCAAGATGTATCAGGATCTAAAGAAGGTTTATTGGTGGCCAGCTATGAAGAAAGAAGTGGCACAGTTTGTGTCAGCCTGCGAAGTTTGTCAGAGGGTGAAGCTGGAACATCAGAAGCCGGCTGGAATGCTTAACCCGCTACCCATTCCAGAGTGGAAATGGGAAAATATAGCTATGGACTTCGTAGTGGGGTTACCGGCGACGTCCAACAGATTGGACTCCATATGGGTGATTGTGGACAGACTCACCAAATCTGCTCACTTCATCCCTGTCAGGAGTGGCTATTCTGTGGACAAGTTGGCGCAGGTGTACGTTGATGAGATAGTCAGACTGCATGGGGTTCCTGTTTCTATAGTGTCAGATAGAGGGCCCCAGTTCACCTCCAGGTTTTGGCGGAGTCTGCAGAATGCCATGGGTACTAGGTTGGATTTCAGCACTGCCTTCCATCCACAGACAGACGGACAGTCAGAGAGGACCATCCAGACCATAGAAGATATGCTCAGAATGTGTGTGCTGGACTTTGGCGGTTCTTGGAGGCAGCATCTACCTTTGGTGGAGTTTGCCTACAATAACAGCCATCATGCTAGCATCGGGATGGCTCCATATGAAGCTTTATATGGAAGGAAGTGCAGATCACCTGTTTGCTGGGAAGAGGTAGGAGAGAGGTCCTTAGCAGGACCCGAGCTAGTAGAGATCACCAGCAGGGTGGTGCCCATGATCAGAGAAAGAATCAAGACAGCTGCAAGCAGACAGAAGAGTTATGCAGACATCCGCAGAAGGCTAGTAGAGTTTCAGGAGGGGGATCTGGTATTGCTTAAGGTGTCTCCAATGAAAGGAGTGGTTCGCTTTGGGAAGAAAGGTAAGCTGGCTCCGCGGTACATCGGACCCTTTGAAGTCTTGCAAAAGATTGGGAATGTATCGTACAAGCTGGATTTACCTGCTTCAATGGCGAGAATCCATCCGGTTTTCCATGTTTCTATGTTGAGAAAGTTCGTGTCAGATCCGGGCAAGGTTCTTAGTGAGCCTGATGTGGAGATCCAAGAGGATCTCACCTATGTTGAGCAGCCGGTACGGATCCTAGACACCCAGATCAGAAAGCTAAGAAACAAGGAAATCCCGATGGTGAAAGTCCTTTGGAACCACCACAATCTGGAGGAATGCACTTGGGAGACACGGGAGTCCATGCTCCGGCAATATCCTCATCTCTTTTAAGGTTAGTCTCTATGTGTTTATGTGTATGTTATGTTGTTAGCTATGCATGTACTAGTTGAGGAACATTCGGGGACGAATGTTCTTAAGGGGGGGAGAATGTAATACCCGGCTAGACTCCGGTATCGGAATTCCTACCGTCCGGTGGAATCTCGGATGTCGGAGACCTCTAGAAGGGTAGAACCATGTTTTATAAAAAATGTTTTAAGGTGTTTTATGATTTTAAGTATGAAATTAAATGAGTTTTTACATGAAAAGTCCTTGGAGGAAAAACCCAGGTTCGGCCGCCGAAGGTCAAGTTCGGCCGCCGAACATGCATGCGTTTTGGAGGCACGTTAGGCCCCCGAAAGCATGAGTGAGGGAAGTAAAGGTTCGGCCGCCGAAAGTGAAGTTCGGCCGCCGAACATGGATGCGGAGGCACATTCGGCCCCCGAACGTGGTCTGGCCAGCCACTATAAAAGGGTCCCTTAGCCGAAAATGGGCGAGCTTTTTCCCCTATTTTCGGCCAAGGTGAGCTTTCCGCCATCTTTCCCCAATCTTGAGTTTTTCCTTCCTTTTTCCATGATCTTTACAAGTTTATAACTTTGGTTTTGAAGATCTTTGAGCTTAGAACGAGTTTTGGAGCTTGGAGACCAAAAGTTGGAACTTCTCCCATCTCCAAGTTTAGATCTCCTCAACCCTCGATCTTCAAGAGGTAAGAGCCGATCTTAAGCTCAATGTATGATTTAAACAAGTTTTATGAAGTTTTTAAGGGGTAGAATGCATGTTAGGTTATATGATGAGTTATGGGTTAATGTTGATGTTTTGAACAATGTAGCTTGTTTGTGTGTGATTGAAGTGTTATAGATGGGGTATATGTATGTTTGAGGCCCCTAGGAACTTGTATGCATGCTTTGGTTGAAAAATATGCATGTTTGGAAAGGTTTGGAGGCGAGATGTGTTAAGGGAGCCAAGTTTCTGCCCTTTGGCAGAAACCAGGTTCGGCAGCCTAAGGTACTTTCGGCCGCCGAACATGGCTGGGGAGGCAGGCCTTTCGGCTGCCGAAGGTGCCCCCGAAAAGAGACTTTCGTCTCTGTCTGGGACTTTCGGCCGCCGAAGGTGCCGCCGAACCTAGCTGAGTTTCGTCTCTGTCCAGGACTTTCGGCCGCCGAAGGTGCCGCCGAAAGTGCCCTGTTCAGCCATTTCATGCATATTTTCTGTGATATTTTCAGGATGTTTTAGGGGGTTTTTGGGGAATAGTTTAGAGTTATGTTCTAGCATGTTTGGTCCCTCATTTGAGTCCACCTGTGTAGGTTCGGACCCGAGGAACCGAGGACCCCAGCAGTGAGTTCAGCTGCGGTGTTGTCAGAGTCAGCCAGAGGTGAGTGGAACTAAACTCAATCTTTTAAATTAAATGTTTTATCATGTTTCATGCATCATGATTATGCAATAGGATGATTGCATTAGTTTTCACGAATATGCCGCATTGCATAACTTGTTGTTGATGTGGGTGAGTGTTGGATGACCCAATTAGTCCAAGACAGGAAGACCAGGACCCCATGCTACGGCCTGGCACAGAGTAAGAAAGACCAGGCCCCAGTCTACAGGCCTGGCACAGAGTAATGCACGGTTATGGGACTCGAAGACCAGGAGCCCAGAGGAGGCCCTGGAAAATGGTAAGTAATGTATGTTATGACAGGAAGACCAGGCCCCATTCTACAGGCCTGGCACAGAGTTAACTTGGACTATTTGGTGACAAGTTCACCCAACCCTTATGTGAATTGTCTGTGTTATGATGCATTCCATTTGAGCATAGTGTTAATGTGTTTTACTAGCTCTACTCACTGGGCTTTTAGCTCACCCCTCTCCCTTTACCCCCAGGCTTGCAGGTACAGTATAGAGCGGGAGTCCGGATAGAGTAAAGAAGTCATGTTATGTAATAGCTAGTAATGGACATGATCAAATTGTAATGTAAAAGTACAGTATAGTTATGTAATGAGTTTTATGGATGTTAGTATGTGCTTGACCATAGAATGTTGTATCCCTTTTTATACATGATCTTAGAGATTTTGATGTTTATGTAAACCAACTCAACAGATGTATGTTACCCTTTGAGGGCACAGATGAGATCCCACAGAGGGATCAAAGTTATGTTAATGTTATGCACAGGTTGAGTTTGGTTGATGTTCAATGGAAAGAAAAGTTTTAATTTTTATGCTTATTGTTGATCATGTATGGGATGATACAGGTTTACAGGTATTATGTTAGGCTTGCTACGGGTCCCGGCGGCCTTAAGTCGACCCGGATCCTAGCGCCGGTAACGGTCCGATTTTCGGGTCGTTACATCAGATATCTGAATATTGAGAAGATAGCGTATGCTCTACTGCTGGCAGTCCGGAAGTTCAGGGTTTACCTGGAAAGCCACCAAGGAGTTGTCATGACAGATCAACCCCTGAAGAAGATCTTACATAGACCGGAGACTTCAGGTCGGATGTTAGCTTGGTCTGTGGAGATCGGTCCTTACTGCCTAGAGTATCGACCTCGGACAGCTATAAAATCTCAGGCCCTCGCTGATTTCATAGCGGAGTGCACATTCGATGAGAAACAAGGAGAATCATCCTCAGGAGCGTCGAGGGAGGAAAGAAAGGAAGAACTCTCCCAGAACTTCAATTGGAAGTTATATGTAGATGGGGCTTCAGGCGCTGGAGGCAGCGGTGCTGGAGTAATGCTTAAGGGGCCCGGAGAATTCAAGGTTTGCTACGCCTTACGTTTGGGATTCAAAGCCTCCAATAATGTAGCAGAGTATGAAGCCCTAATAAACGGAATGCTGGTCGCAGTAGAAGTGGGGGCAACTGACCTCGAGGTGAATAGTGACTCACAACTAGTAATCAATCAAGTAACTGGGGCATATCAGGCCAGGGATCCAACCATGCAGAATTACCTGGCAAAGGTGAAAGTGATAGAGGCCGAGCTCATGGATCGAGGAGTTATTGTCAAATTTCAAAGAATACCACGAGAGGAAAATGAAGAAGCAGACTTGTTTAGTCGGTTAACCAAAGAAGAATTAGAACAGCTCCCTGATGAGGTGTACATACAACACGTCAATACGCCTGCTTTTAGTAAAACAAACATGGTATTGCAAGCGGAACAAACCCAGACTTGGATGACCCCGTACCTGAAATATTTAGAGAAAGGAAAGCTCCCCGAAAACAAGGATGAAGCAAGAAAGATAGCAGCCTGAGCGGCTAATTACCAGGCGGTAAGGGGGACCCTATACCGAAGAGGAAAATCCAGCCCGTGGCTCCGGTGTGTGAGCCCGGAAGAGGCAATAAAGGTGATGGAGGAAATACATAGAGGGACGTGCGGAGCTCATGAAGGAGCGGGAACATTGGCCAATAAGATATTCAGGCAAGGATATTACTGGCCCACTGTAAAAAAAGAAGCAAAAGAGTTCGTCAGCAGGTGCGATGTATGTCAGAGGTTCACCAATGCCATCAATGTCCCGGCCATTCCTCAGTCCAGCATATCCAGTCTATGGCCGTTCTCACAATGGGGAATAGACATCCTGGGACCTTTTTCCAAAACCACGGGGCAGAAAAAGTTCGTGGTGGTGGCTATGGAATACTTCTCAAAATGGCCGGAGGCAGCAGCAGTACCCACGATCACAGCTCGACAGATGATAGATTTCGTATGGGGGCATATTATCTGCAGATTTGGCATCCTAAGGGTGCTTATCTCAGATAATGGCAGACAGTTTGATTGCAGCACTTTCCGAGCGTTTATGACAAACATGGGAATATGGCATAAGTTTTCCTCAGTGGCTCATCCTCAAACCAATGGCCAGACTGAGGTTACCAACCAAGCCATTCTCCAAGGATTGAAAAAACGATTGGATGGGGCAAAAGCAAATTAGGCAGAAGAGCTCAACAGCATCCTGTGGGCACTGCGAACTATCCCCAGAACATCCACTAAGGAAACGCTTTTTGCACTCGCATTCGGCACTGAGGCCGTAGTCCCAGTCGAGCTACAAGTTCCTACACATCGAGTTTAGTTCAGCAGTGAAAGCACCAACGAAGACAAGTTAAGAAGCAACCTGGATGCTCTTGAGGAAATTAGGGAGGAAGCTCAAGTTCGAACTGCCGCGTATCAGCAAAGAGCTGCCCATTACTATAATCAAAGGGTCAGAGAAAGAAGCCTGAAGGTAGGAGATTTGGCCCTAAGAAATCTGGAGGCTACGGGAAAAAGAGCGGCAATAGGAAAGCTAGCACCGACCTGGGAATGCCCATTCAGAATAGCTAAAATGGTCAAGCCAGGAGTATATCGAATTGGGGATATGCAAGGAAACCCTGAACCTCACTGTAATACCCGGCTAGACTCCGGTATCGGAATTCCTACCGTCCGGTGGAATCTCGGATGCCGGAGACCTCTAGAAGGGTAGAATCATATTTTATAAAAATGTTTTAATGTGTTTTATGATTTTAAGTATGAAATTAAATGAGTTTTTGCATGAAAAGTCATAGGAGGAAAACCCAGGTTCGGCCACCGAAAATCAAGTTCGGCCGCCGAACATGCATGCGTTTTGGAGGCACGTTAGGCCCCCGAAAGCATGAGTTAGGGAAATCCAGGTTCGGCCGCCGAAAGTCAAGTTCGGCCGCCGAACATTGCATGGATGCGGAAGCGCATTCGGCCCCCGAACGTGGCCTGGCCAGCCACCTATAAAAGGGGCACTTAGCCGAAATGGGCGAGTTTTCTCCCATTTTCGGCCACAGCAAGCTTCTGACCTTCCCTTTGCAACTCTTGTGTTCTTCCTCCAAATCTCTTTCATTTTTCTTGAGTTCTAAACTCACATTGCAAGTTTTGAGCATTTAAACCAAGTTTTGGAGCTTTGGGAACTCAGGAGCTCATTTTCGTGGATCTCCAAGTTTAGGTCGTCTCCCTCTCGATCTTCAAGAGGTAAGAGCCGATCTTAAGCTCCTTATGTGTTTTAAATATATTTTATGCAAGATCCATGGGTAGAAATGCATGTTAGGTTATATGTTGAGTTATGGGTTAATATTAATGTTTTGAACAATGTGTGTTGATTTTGTGTGTTTGAAGTGTTCTAGTTGGGGTATATGACTGTTTGAGACCCCTAGGAACTTGTATGCATGTTTTGGTTGAGATTTATGCATGATTTGAGGTTTTGGGAGGCAAGGGGTTCATGTGAACCAAGTTTCTGCCCTTCTGGCAGAAACCAGGTTCGGCCGCCGAAGGGAGTTTCGGCCGCCGAACCCCCTTGTGGAGGCAGCATTTGGCTGCTGAAGCTTGCCCCCGAAAGAAGACTTTCGGATCTGTCTGGGACTTTCGGCCGCCGAAGGTGCCGCCGAAAGTGCCTGACTTTCGGCTCTGGAGGGGCTTTCGGCCGCCGAACCTGCCGCCGAAAGTGCCCTGTTCAGCCATTTCTTGCATGTTTTTATGTGATATTTTCATGATGTTTTAGGGGGTTTTTGGGGAGTAGTTTATGGTTATGTTTAGGTATGTTTGGTCCCTCATTTGAGTCCACCTGTGTAGGTTCGGACCCGAGGAACCGAGGACCCCAGCAGTGAGTCCAGCTGCTTCGGTGCTGTCAGAGTCTGCCAGAGGTGAGTGGAACTAAACTTAATCTTTTAAATTAAATGTTTTATCATGTTTCATGCATCATGATGATGCAATAGGGTGATTGCATTAGTTTCACGAATATGCCGCATTGCATCATGTGTTGTTGATGTGGGTGAATGTTGGATGACCCAATTAGTCCATGACAGGAAGACCAGGACCCCATTCTACGGCCTGGCACGGAAATGAAAGACCAGGACCCCATTCTACGGCCTGGCACGATTGTGGACTCGAAGACCAGGAGCCCAGAGGAGGCCCTGGAATAATGGTAAGTAATGTATGTATGACAGGAAGACCAGGACCCCATGCTACGGCCTGGCACCATGTTAGCTTGGACTAATTGGTGACAAGTTCACCCAACCCTTATGTGAATTGTCTGTGTTATGATGCATTTCATTAAAGCATAGTGTTAAAATGTTTTATAGTTCAGCTCACTGGGCTTTTAGCTCACCCCTCTCCCTTTACCCCCAGGCTTGCAGGTACAGTATAGTGCGGGAGTCTGGATAGAGTAAAGAAGTCATGCTTATGTAATAGCTAGCAATGGACATGATCAGATTGTAATGTCTTAATCAGTATAGATATGTAATGAGATGATGTATATGGATTTTAGAGTTGTGCTTGACCATAGATTGTTGTTATCCCTTGTTAATTACATGATCTTAGAGATTTTTATGATGTTTATGTAAACCAACTCAACATATGTTATGTCACCCTTTTGGGGGCACTGATGAGATCCCATAGAGGGATCAATATTATGTTTATGTTTATGCACAGGTTGAGTTTGGTTGATGAGTATGGAAAGAAAAGTTTTAATTTTTATGTATGTTGTGGATCATGTATGGGATTATACAGGTTTACAGGTTATATGTCAGGCTTGCTACGGGTCCCGGCGGCCTTAAGCCGATCTAGATCCTAGCGCCGGTAGCGGTCCGATTTTCGGGTCGTTACAGAATGGTATCAGAGCCCTAGGTTCATATGGTCGGACCTAGAGTGTCGGGCTCATAGATGTTATAGAAGGTCAAGCACAATAGGAAAGATCATGTCCACTAGGATAGGATGTGGAGCCCTGTCTTGCATGATGATGTGAAATGCCATGATAATATGCATGTGCATTAATGATATGCTATGATATGTGATGTATGTGATGAGGGTTCATGTGTGCCCACATGAACCATATGATGCTAATGTGTGCTGGTTATGTGCGCTGTTTTTCAGAAAACAGGATGAGAGGAACTCGTCGATCAGCAAGATTGACTGGAGTACCACCTGAGGATGAGGGCATGAGCGCCCGTCCTCCTACATTGCCTAGGGCATGTCAAGCAGGTCCAACAGGGATAGAGCAGTGAGAGACCCTAGAAGGTCTCTGGATCTGGGTAGAAGCAGATCAGTGAGGGGAACAGTTCAGGGAGGAATGTCTGAGGGCATGGGGGATGATATGGATGTAGAACAGAGAAGGGATGGCAGTTTGGGAGTCAGTATGTCAGAAGAAGGAATGGGAGAGTCCCAAGGAGGCACGCAGGCCTCGGGATTTGTTCAGCCACCCCACTACCCACACTTCTCACAACATCCCGGGTATTCGATGGGAGGTACATCGGATTACCCTAGCTTTACCCCTTATCCCACACAGATGCCATACCCACCTTACTACCCACCATACTCTCAGTACCCAATGTATCCACCCCCACCTTACTATCCAAATCCAGAAAACCCTACCTCAGAAAATGTTGCACCACCTCCACCACCTACAGAACCAGCAGCCCCAGTTACTCAACCTTCTAGACCTAGCTCAGCCAGTGGGAGCAAGGTCAAGATGACTGACTACATGAAATTGGGTGCTCCTCAGTATGAAAAAGGGGATGACCCATTTGTGTATCTTGAAAGGGTTAAAGTAATCATAGATGAGATTGGGGCTGATGACAGTAGAGCCATTCAGATGGCTGGGTTCACGCTTAAGTGCAAGAAGGCACGAGAGTGGTTCAAGAATTATGTGAACCCGAGAGTGGACAGCATGACTTGGGAAGAGTTTGCAAACGAGTTTGCAGGATGGGCTTTTCCCGATAGTTCAAGGGAGCTGAAGATGATAGAGTTTGAGCAGTTGAGGCAGACGGAGGAAATGAGTGTAGAGGAGTACACCGACAGATTTTTGGAGCTGTTGCCTTTTGCTGGGCAGAGTCTGGATACAGATTCGAAGAAGTCAAGGAGGTACGTCATGAAACTCCATTCCAGGTATTCCTCCTTGATTCAGTCAGTGGACAGGGAGAGCTTCCATGCCATAGTAGATATGGCCAGGAAAATGGAGGCCAGTGCCATCGTTCAGGGGACAGTTAAGCAGTCAGTGGCACAGTCTTCCGATTCTAAAACTCCGGGTGGGGGAAGATTAGACCCCTCTACCCTGAGTGCAGCAGCTTCAGGCAGTAAGAGATGGGGTAAGCCCAAGGGTAAGAAGAATAAGTTCTGGAATAAAGTCAAGTCTAGTCTGGGATTTGGGAGTGGCTCAAGCTCTGGTACGGATAATGCAGTTTGTGCGAGGTGTGGTAAGCCACACAGGGGAGTATGTCGGTTTGGGACGAACACCTGTTTCAGATGTGGTCAAGAGGGGCATATGGCTCGAGATTGTCCAAGAGCAGTCCCGATGGCTCAGTCCCAGCAGACAGCTTCAGGCAGTGTGGCGCAGCCAGCAGCTCCAGCCATGACTCAGGCCAGTGGCAGAGGCAGAGGGAGAGGGGCAGCCTCTTCCTCAGCGGGTTTCAGAGGTGAAGGTCCATCAGCTCCAGCACGGATCTTCACAATGACTCAGCAGGAGGCAGATGCATCTAATACCGTGGTGGCAGGTAACTTAATCATTGGTTGTTCAGATGTGTATGCCTTGATGGACCCTAGTGCATCTCATTCTTTTATTGCTCCGAGAGCCGTGGGGAGGTTAGGTCTGATGACTTCTGGGTTAGAGTGTCCTCTCTGGGTCAGTGGACCCAAGTGTGATCCATCTGTGGCAGAGTCAGTCTGGCAGTGTAGTCCTGTGTTCGTTGAGGGAAGATGCTTGTCCGCCGACCTAGTGGTTCTAGATTTGACAGATTTTGACGTCATTCTAGGGATGGACTGGTTATCTACCCATGGTGCTACCTTGGACTGCAGGGACAAGGTAGTCAGGTTCAGAGGTCAGGATGGGTCTGAGGTTGTCTTCAGAGGAGACAGGAGGGGTACACCTAGAGGTCTGATATCAGCTCTTCAGGCTCGTAGGTTGCTCAGGAGGGGATGTCAGGGGTATTTGGCTCATGTGAGAGAGCTTAGCAGTCAGGTTAGAGAGCCCGCCTCGGTGCCAGTGGTTAGAGAGTTCTTAGATGTGTTCCCAGACGAGCTGCCAGGTTTACCACCTGCTAGGGAGATAGAGTTCGAGATAGAACTGATGCCTGGAACCCGACCGATCTCTATCCCTCCCTACAGGATGGCGCCAGCAGAATTGAAAAAGTTGAAGGAACAGTTGCAGGAGCTGGTAGACAAGGGCTTCATCCGACCGAGTACCTCACCCTGGGGTGCTCCAGTCTTATTTGTGAGAAAGAAGGATGGATCCCTTAGACTTTGTATCGACTACAGGCAGTTGAACAAAGTCACTACCAAGAACAAGTACCCATTGCCAAGGATCGATGATCTATTCGATCAGCTAGCAGGAGCGGGTTGTTTCTCCAAAATAGATCTGAGATCGGGGTACCATCAGTTGAGGATCACTGTAACGACCCGAAAATCGGACCGCTACCGGCGCTAGGATCCGGGTCGACTTAAGGCCGCCGGGACCCGTAGCAAGCCTGACATAAGACCTGTAAACCTGTATAATCCCATACATGATCAACAAGCATAAAAATTAAAACTTTCCTTTCCATACTCATTAACCAAACTCAACCTGTGCATAAACATAAACATACTTTGATCCCTCTGTGGGATCTCATCTGTGCCCTCAATGGGTAACATACATCTGTTGAGTTGGTTTACATAAACATCATCAAAATCTCTAAGATCATGTATAAAAGGGATACAACAATCTATGGTCAAGCACATACTAACATCCATAAAACTCATTACATAACTATACTGTACTTTTACATTACAATTTGATCATGTCCATTTCTATCTATTACATAAGCATGACTTCTTCACTCTATCCGAACTCCCGCACTATATCCCGTACCTGTAAGCCTGGGGGAAAGGGAGAGGGGTGAGCTAAAAGCCCAGTGAGTAGAGCTAGTAAAAACACATTAACACTATGCTCAAATGGAATGCATCATAACACAAACAATTCACATAAGGGTTGGGTGAACTCGTCACCAAATAGTCCAAGTAAACTCTGTGCCAGGCCTGTAGAATGGGGCCTGGTCTTCCTGTCATATCATACATTACTTACCATTTTCCCAGGGCCTCCTCTGGGCTCCTGGTCTTCGAGTCCCATAACCATACCTTACTCTGTGCCAGGCCTGTAGACTGGGGCCTGGACTTGCTTACTCTGTGCCAAGCCTGTAGCATGGGGCCTGGACTTCCTGTCTTGGACTAATTGGGTCATCCTACATTCACCCACATCAACAATAATAGATGCAATGCGACATATTCGTGATACTAATGCAATCATCCTATTGCATAATCATGATGCATGAAACATGATAAAACATTTAATTTTAAAAGATTGAGTTAGTCCTACTCACCTCTGGCTGACTCTGACAATACCGAAGCAGCTGAACTCACTGCTGGGGTCCTCGGTTCCTCGGGTCCGAACCTACACCGGTGGACTCAAATGAGGGACCAAACATATGTAAATACAACTCTAATATACTCCCCAAAAACCCCCTAAAACATCCTGAAAACATCACAGAAAATATGCATGAAATGGCTGAACAGGGCACTTTCGGCGGCACCTTCGGCGGCCGAAAGTCCTGGACAGAGACGAAACTCAGCTAGGTTCGGCGGCACCTTCGGCGGCCGAAAGTGCCAGACAGAGACGAAAGTCTCTTTTCGGGGGCACTTTCGGCAGCCGAAAGCTGCCTTCACAAGAGGGGTTCGGCGGCCGAAACTCCCTTCGGCTGCCGAACCTGGTTTCTGCCAAACGGCAGAAACTTGGTTCAAATGAACCTCCTGCCTCCCAAAACCATAGATCATGCATATTTCTCAACCAAAACACACATACAAGTTCCTAGGGGTCTCAAACATGCATATACCCCATCTACAACACTTCATTCACACACAATCAAGCTACATTGCTCAAACATCATCAAAACCCCATAAACTCAACATATGTCCTAACATGCATTTCTACCCATAGATCTTACTTAAAACTTGTTTAAAACATAAAAAGGGTTCAAGATCGACCCTTACCTCTTGAAGAAACGAGAGGAAAGCGATCCTAGCTTGGAGATGGAGAGATTAAGCTCTTTGAACCTCCAAGCACTCAAAACTTGCTCAAAGCTCACAAATCTTCAAAACAAAGTTATAAACTTGTTAAAACTATGAAAGATCTAGAGGAAACACTCAAGATCGAGGGAGGAACGGTGGAGACTCACCTTGGCCGACAATGGGAGAGAAAAAGCTCGCCCGTGCGGACCAAGGGGACCCTTTTATAGTGGCTGGCCAGGCCACGTTCGGGGGCCGAATGTGCCTCCGCATCCATGCAATGTTCGGCGGCCGAACATGAGGTTCGGCGGCCGAACCTGCACTTCCCTCACTTAGACTTTCGGGGGCCTAACGTGCCTCCCAAAGTCCATGCATGTTCGGCGGCCGAAAGTGAGTTTCGGCGGCCGAACCTGGGTTTTTCCTTAAAGAATTTTTCTTATAAAAACTCATTTAATTTCATACTTAAAATCATAAAACACCTTAAAACATTTTTATAAAACATGATTCTACCCTTCTAGAGGTCTCCGACATCCGAGGTTCCACCGGACGGTAGGAATTCCGATACCGGAGTCTAGCCGGGTATTACATTCTCCCCTCCTTAAGAACATTCGTCCCCGAATGTTCCTCAACTAGCACATGCATAACAATCAACATAACACACATACATAAACACATAAAGATCTAACCTTAAAAGAGATGAGGATATTGCCGGAGCATGGACTCCCGTGTCTCCCAAGTGCATTCTTCCAGATTGTGGTGGTTCCAAAGGACTTTCACCATCGGGATTTCCTTGTTCCTTAGCTTTCTGATCTGGGTGTCTAAGATCCGTATTGGCTGCTCAACATAGGTGAGATCCTCTTGGATCTCCACATCAGGCTCACTAAGAACCTTGCCCGGATCTGACACGAACTTTCTCAACATAGAAACATGGAAAACCGGATGGATTCTCTCCATCGAAGCAGGCAAGTCCAGCTTGTACGATACACTCCCAATCTTTTGCAAGACTTCAAAGGGTCCGATGTACCGCGGAGCCAGCTTACCCTTCTTCCCGAACCGAACCACTCCTTTCATTGGAGACACCTTGAGCAATACCAGATCCCCCTCCTGAAACTCTACTAGTCTTCTGCGGATGTCTGCATAACTCTTCTGTCTGCTTGCAGCTGTCTTGATTCTCTCTCTGATCATGGGCACCACCCTGCTGGTGATCTCTACTAGCTCGGGTCCTGCTAGGGACCTCTCTCCTACCTCTTCCCAGCAAACAGGTGATCTGCACTTCCTTCCATATAAAGCTTCATATGGAGCCATCCCGATGCTAGCATGATGGCTGTTATTGTAGGCAAACTCCACCAAAGGTAGATGTTGCCTCCAAGAACCGCCAAAGTCCAGCACACACATTCTCAGCATATCTTCTATGGTCTGGATGGTCCTTTCTGACTGTCCATCAGTCTGGGGGTGGAAGGCAGTGCTGAAATCCAATCTAGTACCCATGGCGTTCTGCAGACTCCGCCAAAACCTGGAGGTGAACTGGGGCCCTCTATCTGACACGATGGAAACAGGAACCCCATGCAGTCTGACTATCTCATCAACATACACCTGCGCCAACTTGTCCACAGAATAGCCACTCCTGACAGGGATGAAGTGAGCAGATTTGGTGAGTCTGTCCACAATCACCCATATGGAGTCCAATCTGTTGGACGTCGCCGGTAACCCCACTACGAAATCCATAGCTATATTCTCCCATTTCCACTCTGGAATAGGTAGCGGGTTAAGCATTCCAGCCGGCTTCTGATGTTCCAGCTTCACCCTCTGACATATCTCGCAGGCTGACACAAACTGTGCCACTTCTCTCTTCATAGCTGGCCACCAATAAACCTTCTTTAGGTCCTGATACATCTTGGTGGCTCCGGGGTGAATGCTGTATCTTGCATTATGAGCCTCTCTCATAATGTCTCCTTTTAGCCCAATGTCATTTGGTACACACAATCGACTCCCATAGCGGAGGATCCCCCTATTGTCAAATCTGAACTCACTGTCCTTGCCTGACTGAACAGTCCTGGCAATCTTTACTAACTCTGGGTCCTCATGCTGTTTCTGAGCCACCTGCTCCAGAAATACGGGTGTCACTTTCATCTGAGCAACCAAGGCACCTGTACCAGACAACTCCAACTGTAGACCTTCCTCAATGAGCTTGTAAAACTCCTTCACCACCGGTCTCCTCTCTGCCGTGATGTGGGATAGACTGCCTAGTGACTTCCGGCTTAGGGCGTCTGCCACGACATTCGCCTTACCCGGATGATACTGAATCTTGCAATCATAGTCACTCAGCAACTCTACCCATCTCCTCTGTCTCAAATTCAAATCTCTTTGACTCAGGATGTACTGCAGGCTTTTATGATCTGTGAAGATCTCACATTTTACCCCATAGAGGTAGTGCCTCCACATCTTGAGTGCAAAGATTACTGCTGCCATCTCAAGGTCATGTGTGGGGTAATTCAACTCATGCTTCTTCAGCTGCCTAGAAGCATAAGCAATCACCCTCTCATTCTGCATAAGCACACAACCCAGTCCCACGCGGGACGCATCACAAAAGACTGTAAAGTCCTCACCACTAGATGGCAGAGCTAAAACTGGTGCTGAAGTCAACCTTTTCTTTAGCTCTTCAAAACTCTCCTCGCACTGGTCGGTCCACAGAAATTTCTGATTCTTCCTGGTTAGTCTGGTCAGAGGAGCTGCAATTTTTGAGAAGTCTTGGACGAATCTCCTGTAGTAACCTGCCAAACCCAAGAAACTCCTGATCTCTGTCACTGAAGTGGGTCTAGGCCAGTTAGCCACAGTTTCTGTCTTCTTGGGATCTACCTCAATACCATTCTCTGACACTACATGCCCCAAGAACGAAATGCTCCTCAGCCAGAACTCACATTTAGAGAACTTGGCATACAAGCCATGTTCCCTCAAAGTCTGTAAGACCAACCGCAGATGATGGGCATGCTCCTCTGCATTCCTGGAATACACTAAGATATCATCTATGAAGACAATAACAAAGTGATCCAGGTACTGGCTAAACACTCTGTTCATGAGATCCATGAATGCTGCAGGGGCGTTAGTTAACCCGAACGGCATCACAAGGAACTCAAAATGCCCATATCTGGTCCTGAAAGCTGTCTTTGGTACATCTTCTTCCCTGATCCGCAACTGATGGTACCCCGATCTCAGATCTATTTTGGAGAAACAACCCGCTCCTGCTAGCTGGTCGAATAGATCGTCGATCCTTGGCAATGGGTACTTATTCTTGGTAGTGACTTTGTTCAACTGCCTGTAGTCGATACAAAGCCTAAGGGATCCATCCTTCTTCCTCACAAACAGAACTGGAGCACCCCAGGGTGAGGTACTCGGTCGGATGAAACCCTTGTCTACCAGCTCCTGCAACTGCTCCTTCAACTCTTTCAATTCTGCTGGCGCCATCCTGTAGGGAGGGATAGAGATCGGTCTGGTACTAGGCATTAACTCAATCTCGAACTCTATCTCCCTAGCAGGTGGTAACCCTGGCAGCTCGTCCGGGAACACATCTAAGAACTCTCTAACCACTGGCACCGAGGCGGGCTCTCTAACCTGACCATCTAGCTCTCTCACATGAGCCAAATACCCCTGACATCCCTTCCTAAGCAACCTACGAGCCTGAAGAGCTGAGATCATACCTCTAGGTGTACCCCTCCTGTCTCCTCTGAAGACAACCTCTGATCCATCCTGACCTCTGAACCTGACTACCTTGTCCCTGCAGTCCAAGGTAGCACCATGGGTAGATAACCAGTCCATCCCTAGAATGACGTCAAAGTCTGTCAAATCTAGAACCACAAGGTCGGCGGACATGCATCTCCCCTCAACAAAAACTGGACTACACTGACAGACTGACTCTGCCACTGATGGATCACACTTGGGTCCACTGACCCAGAGAGGACACTCTAACTCAGAGATCATCAACCCCAACCTCTGGACGGCTCTCGGAGCAACAAAAGAATGAGATGCACCAGGGTCCATCAAGGCATATACATCTGAACAACCAATAATTAAGTTACCTGCCACCACGGTGTTAGATGCATCTGCCTCCTGCTGTGTCATTGTGAAGATCCGTGCCGGAGCTGATGGACCTTCACCTCTGAAACCCGCTGAAGAAGAGGCTGCCCCTCTCCCTCTGCCTCTGCCACTGGCCTGAGTCATGGCTGGAGCTGCTGGCTGCGCTACACTGCCTGAAGCTGTCTGCTGGGACTGAGCCATCGGGGCCGCTCTTGGACAATCTCTAGCCATATGCCCCTCCTGACCACATCTGAAACAGACGTTCGCCCCAAACCGACATACTCCCTTGTGTGGTCTACCACACCTCGCACAAACTGCATTATCCGCACCAGAGCTTGAGCCACTCCCAAATCCCAGACTGGACTTGACTTTACTCCAGAACTTGTTCTTCTTACCCTTGGGTTTACTCCATCTTTTACTGCCTGAAGCTGCTGCACTCAAGGTAGAGGGATCTAACCTTCCCCCACCCGGAGTTTTAGAACCAGAAGCTTGTGCCACTGTCTGCTTAACTGTCCCCTGAATGATGGCACTAGCCTCCATTCTCCTAGCCATGTCTACTATGGCGTGAAAACTTTCTCTATCTGCTGACTGTACCAAGGAGGAATACCTGGGATGGAGCTTCATGATATACCTCCTCGACTTCTTCTGGTCTGTGCTAAGGTCTTGCCCTGCAAATGGCAGCAACTCCATAAACCTGTCGGTATATTCGTCTACACTCATGTCATCAGTTTGCCTCAACTGCTCGAATTCTATCATCTTCAATTCCCTTGAACTATCAGGGAAAGCCCATCCTGCAAACTCGTTTGCAAACTCTTCCCAAGTCATGCTGTCCACTCTCGGGTTCACATAGTTCTTGAACCACTCCCGTGCCTTCTTGCACTTAAGCGTGAACCCGGCCATCTGAATGGCTCTACTGTCATCCGCCCCTATCTCATCTGTAATTGCCTTGACCCGCTCCAAGTACACGAACGGATCATTACCTGTCTCAAACTGGGGAGCACCCAGCTTCATATAGTCTGTCATCTTAACCTTGCTCCCACTGGCTGAGCTAGGTCTATGAGGTTGAGCAACTGGGGCTGCTGGTTCTGCAGGTGGTGGAGGTGGTGCAACATCCCCTGGGGTAGGGTTTGCTGTACTGGTATAGGGAGGTGGAGGTGGGTACGTGGGGTACTGAGAGTATGGTGGGTAGTAAGGTGGGTATGGCATGTGTGGAGGATAAGGGCTAAAACTGGGGTAATCCGATGTACCTCCCATCGAATACCCTGGATGGTGTGAATAGGGTGGGTAGTGATGTGGTTGGACATAACTCGAGGCCTGAGCGCCTCCTTCTGATTCTCCCATGCCCTCTTCCGGCATGCTCACACCGAGACTGCCATCCCTTCTCTGATCTACTTCCATATCCTCAGACATTCCTCCCTGCACTGTTCCCCTTACTGATCTGCTTCTACCCAGATCCAAAGACCTTCTAGGGTCTCTTGCTATTCTGTCCCTGTTGGACCTGCTAGACATTGCCCTAGGCAATGCTGGAGGACGGGCGCTCATGCCCTCATCCTCAGGTGGTACTCCAGTCAATCTTGCTGATCGACGAGTTCCTCTCATCCTGTTTTCTGAAAAACAGTACACATCACAAGCAACATTAGCATCATATGGTTCATGTGGGCACACATGAACCCTCATCACATATCATAGCATATCATTAATGCACATGCATAAAATCATGGCATTTCACATCATCATGCAAGACAGGACTCCACATCCTATCCTAGTGGACATGATCTTTTCCTATTGTGCTTGACCTTCTATAACCTCTATGAGCCCGACACTCTAGGTCCGACCATATGAACCTAGGGCTCTGATACCATTCTGTAACGACCCGAAAATCGGACCGCTACCGGCGCTAGGATCCGGGTCGACTTAAGGCCGCCGGGACCCGTAGCAAGCCTGACATAAGACCTGTAAACCTGTATAATCCCATACATGATCAACAAGCATAAAAATTAAAACTTTCCTTTCCATACTCATTAACCAAACTCAACCTGTGCATAAACATAAACATACTTTGATCCCTCTGTGGGATCTCATCTGTGCCCTCAATGGGTAACATACATCTGTTGAGTTGGTTTACATAAACATCATCAAAATCTCTAAGATCATGTATAAAAGGGATACAACAATCTATGGTCAAGCACATACTAACATCCATAAAACTCATTACATAACTATACTGTACTTTTACATTACAATTTGATCATGTCCATTTCTATCTATTACATAAGCATGACTTCTTCACTCTATCCGAACTCCCGCACTATATCCCGTACCTGTAAGCCTGGGGGAAAGGGAGAGGGGTGAGCTAAAAGCCCAGTGAGTAGAGCTAGTAAAAACACATTAACACTATGCTCAAATGGAATGCATCATAACACAAACAATTCACATAAGGGTTGGGTGAACTCGTCACCAAATAGTCCAAGTAAACTCTGTGCCAGGCCTGTAGAATGGGGCCTGGTCTTCCTGTCATATCATACATTACTTACCATTTTCCCAGGGCCTCCTCTGGGCTCCTGGTCTTCGAGTCCCATAACCATACCTTACTCTGTGCCAGGCCTGTAGACTGGGGCCTGGACTTGCTTACTCTGTGCCAAGCCTGTAGCATGGGGCCTGGACTTCCTGTCTTGGACTAATTGGGTCATCCTACATTCACCCACATCAACAATAATAGATGCAATGCGACATATTCGTGATACTAATGCAATCATCCTATTGCATAATCATGATGCATGAAACATGATAAAACATTTAATTTTAAAAGATTGAGTTAGTCCTACTCACCTCTGGCTGACTCTGACAATACCGAAGCAGCTGAACTCACTGCTGGGGTCCTCGGTTCCTCGGGTCCGAACCTACACCGGTGGACTCAAATGAGGGACCAAACATATGTAAATACAACTCTAATATACTCCCCAAAAACCCCCTAAAACATCCTGAAAACATCACAGAAAATATGCATGAAATGGCTGAACAGGGCACTTTCGGCGGCACCTTCGGCGGCCGAAAGTCCTGGACAGAGACGAAACTCAGCTAGGTTCGGCGGCACCTTCGGCGGCCGAAAGTGCCAGACAGAGACGAAAGTCTCTTTTCGGGGGCACTTTCGGCAGCCGAAAGCTGCCTTCACAAGAGGGGTTCGGCGGCCGAAACTCCCTTCGGCTGCCGAACCTGGTTTCTGCCAAACGGCAGAAACTTGGTTCAAATGAACCTCCTGCCTCCCAAAACCATAGATCATGCATATTTCTCAACCAAAACACACATACAAGTTCCTAGGGGTCTCAAACATGCATATACCCCATCTACAACACTTCATTCACACACAATCAAGCTACATTGCTCAAACATCATCAAAACCCCATAAACTCAACATATGTCCTAACATGCATTTCTACCCATAGATCTTACTTAAAACTTGTTTAAAACATAAAAAGGGTTCAAGATCGACCCTTACCTCTTGAAGAAACGAGAGGAAAGCGATCCTAGCTTGGAGATGGAGAGATTAAGCTCTTTGAACCTCCAAGCACTCAAAACTTGCTCAAAGCTCACAAATCTTCAAAACAAAGTTATAAACTTGTTAAAACTATGAAAGATCTAGAGGAAACACTCAAGATCGAGGGAGGAACGGTGGAGACTCACCTTGGCCGACAATGGGAGAGAAAAAGCTCGCCCGTGCGGACCAAGGGGACCCTTTTATAGTGGCTGGCCAGGCCACGTTCGGGGGCCGAATGTGCCTCCGCATCCATGCAATGTTCGGCGGCCGAACATGAGGTTCGGCGGCCGAACCTGCACTTCCCTCACTTAGACTTTCGGGGGCCTAACGTGCCTCCCAAAGTCCATGCATGTTCGGCGGCCGAAAGTGAGTTTCGGCGGCCGAACCTGGGTTTTTCCTTAAAGAATTTTTCTTATAAAAACTCATTTAATTTCATACTTAAAATCATAAAACACCTTAAAACATTTTTATAAAACATGATTCTACCCTTCTAGAGGTCTCCGACATCCGAGGTTCCACCGGACGGTAGGAATTCCGATACCGGAGTCTAGCCGGGTATTACAATCAGGGAAGAGGATGTGCCAAAGACAGCTTTCAGGACCAGATATGGGCATTTTGAGTTCCTTGTAATGTCGTTCGGGTTAACCAACGCCCCTGCAGCATTCGTGGACCTCATGAATAGAGTGTTTAGCCAATACCTGGATCACTTTGTTATTGTCTTCATAGATGATATCTTAGTGTATTCCAGGAATGCAGAGGAGCATGCCCATCATCTGAGGTTGGTTCTGCAGACCTTGAGGGAACATGGCTTGTATGCCAAGTTCTCCAAGTGTGAGTTCTGGCTGAGGAGCATTTCGTTCTTGGGGCATGTTGTGTCAGAGAATGGGATTGAGGTGGACCCCAAAAAGACAGAAACTGTGGCTAACTGGCCTAGACCCACTTCAGTGACAGAGATCAGGAGTTTCTTGGGTTTGGCAGGTTACTACAGAAGGTTCGTTCAGGACTTCTCAAAAATTGCAGCTCCTCTGACCAGACTAACCAGGAAGAATCAGAAGTTTCTGTGGACCGACCAGTGCGAGGAGAGTTTTGAAGAGCTTAAGAAGAGGTTGACTTCAGCACCAGTGTTAGCTCTGCCATCTAGTGATGCAGACTTTACAGTCTTTTGTGATGCGTCCCGTGTGGGACTGGGTTGTGTGCTTATGCAGAATGAGAGGGTGATTGCTTATGCTTCTAGACAGCTAAAGAAGCATGAGTTGAATTACCCCACACATGACCTTGAGATGGCAGTAGTAATTTTTGCACTCAAGATGTGGAGGCACTACCTCTATGGGGTAAAATGTGAGATCTTCACAGATCATAAAAGCTTACAGTACATCTTGAGTCAGAGGGATTTGAACTTGAGGCAGAGGAGATGGGTGGAGCTGCTGAGTGACTACGATTGTAAGATTTAGTATCATCCGGGTAAGGCGAATGTCGTAGCAGACGCTCTAAGCCGGAAGTCACTAGGCAGTCTATCCCACATCACGGCAGAGAGGAGACCAGTGGTGAAGGAGTTTTACAAGCTCATTGAGGAAGGTCTACAGTTGGAGTTGTCTGGTACAGGTGCCTTGGTCTCTCAGATGAAAGTGACACCCGTGTTTCTGGAGCAAGTGGCTCAGAAACAGCATGAGGACCCAGAGTTAGTGAAGATTGCCAGGACTGTTCAGTCAGGCAAGGACAGTGAGTTCAGATTTGACAATAGGGGGATCCTCCGCTATGAGAGTCGATTGTGTGTACCAGATGACATTGGGCTAAAAAGAGACATTATGAGAGAGGCTCATAATGCAAGATACAACATTCACCCAGGAGCCACCAAGATGTATCAAGATATGAAGAAAGTTTACTGGTGGCCAGCTATGAAGAAAGAAGTGGCACAGTTTGTGTCAGCCTGCGAAGTATGTCAGAGGGTGAAGCTGGAACATCAGAAGCCGGCTGGAATGCTTAACCCGCTACCTATTCCAGAGTGGAAATGGGAGAACATAGCTATGGACTTCGTAGTGGGGTTACCGGCGACGTCCAACAGATTGGACTCCATATGGGTGATTGTGGACAGACTCACCAAATCTGCTCACTTCATCCCTGTCAGGAGTAGCTACTCTGTGGACAAGTTGGCGCAGGTGTATGTAGATGAGATAGTCAGACTGCATGGGGTTCCTGTTTCTATAGTGTCAGATAGAGGGCCCCAGTTCACCTCCAGGTTTTGGCGGAGTCTGCAGGATGCCATGGGTACTAGATTGAATTTCAGCACTGCCTTCCATCCACAGACAGACGGACAGTCAGAGAGGACCATCCAGACCATAGAAGATATGCTGAGAATGTGTGTGCTGGACTTTGGCGGTTCTTGGAGGCAGCATCTACCTTTGGTGGAGTTTGCCTACAATAACAGCCATCATGCTAGCATCGGGATGGCTCCATATGAAGCTTTATACAGGAGGAAGTGCAGGTCACCTGTTTGCTGGGAGGAAGTTGGAGAAAGGGCCTTGGCAGGGCCTGAGCTAGTAGAGATCACCAGCAGGGTGGTACCCATAATCAGAGAGAGAATCAAGACTGCTGCAAGTAGACAGAAGAGTTATGCAGACATCCGCAGAAGACAAGTAGAGTTTCAGGAGGGGGATTTGGTATTGCTCAAGGTGTCTCCAATGAAGGGAGTGGTTCGCTTTGGGAAGAAGGGTAAACTAGCCCCACGATACATCAGACCCTTTGAAATCTTGCAAAAGATTGGGAATGTATCGTACAAGCTGGATTTACCTGCTTCAATGGAGAGAATCCATCCGGTTTTCCATGTTTCTATGTTGAGAAAGTTCGTGTCAGATCCGGGCAAGGTTCTTAGTGAGCCTGATGTGGAGATCCAAGAGGATCTCACCTATGTTGAGCAGCCAGTGCGGATCATAGACACTCAGATCAGAAAGCTAAGAAACAAGGAAATCCCGATGGTGAAAGTCCTCTGGAACCACCACAATATGGAAGAGTGCACTTGGGAGACACGGGAGTCTATGCTCCAGCAATATCCCCATCTCTTTTAAGGTTAGTCCCTATGTGTTTTATATGTATGTTATGTTGTTTGCTATGCTTGTGCTAGTTGAGGAACATTCGGGAACGAATGTTCTTAAGGGGGGGAGAATGTAATACCCGGCTAGACTCCGGTATCGGAATTCCTACCGTCCGGTGGAATCTCGAATGCCGGAGACCTCTAGAAGGGTAGAATCATGTTTTATAAAAATGTTTTAATGTGTTTTATGATTTTAAGTATGAAATTAAATGAGTTTTTGCATGAAAAGTCATAGGAGGAAAACCCAGGTTCGGCCGCCGAAAATCAAGTTCGGCCGCCGAACATGCATGCGTTTTGGAGGCACGTTAGGCCCCCGAAAGCATGAGTTAGGGAAATTCAGGTTCGGCCGCCGAAAGTCAAGTTCGGCCGCCGAACATTGCATGGATGCGGAAGCGCATTCGGCCCCCGAACGTGGCCTGGCCAGCCACCTATAAAAGGGGCACTTAGCCGAAATGGGCGAGTTTTCTCCCATTTTCGGCCACAGCAAGCTTCCGACCTTCCCTTTGCAACTCTTGTGTTCTTCCTCCAAATCTCTTTCATTTTTCTTGAGTTCTAAACTCACATTGCAAGTTTTGAGCATTTAAACCAAGTTTTGGAGCTTTGGGAACTCAGGAGCTCATTTTCGTGGATCTCCAAGTTTAGGTCGTCTCCCTCTCGATCTTCAAGAGGTAAGAGCCGATCTTAAGCTCCTTATGTGTTTTAAATATATTTTATGCAAGATCCATGGGTAGAAATGCATGTTAGGTTATATGTTGAGTTATGGGTTAATATTAATGTTTTGAACAATGTGTGTTGATTTTGTGTGTTTGAAGTGTTCTAGTTGGGGTATATGACTGTTTGAGACCCCTAGGAACTTGTATGCATGTTTTGGTTGAGATTTATGCATGATTTGAGGTTTTGGGAGGCAAGGGGTTCATGTGAACCAAGTTTCTGCCCTTCTGGCAGAAACCAGGTTCGGCCGCCGAAGGGAGTTTCGGCCGCCGAACCCCCTTGTGGAGGCAGCATTCGGCTGCCGAAGCTTGTCCCCAAAAGAAGACTTTCGGATCTGTCTGGGACTTTCGGCCGCCGAAGGTGCCGCCGAAAGTGCCTGACTTTCGGCTCTGGAGGGGCTTTCGGCCGCCGAACCTGCCGCCGAAAGTGCCCTGTTCAGCCATTTCTTGCATGTTTTTATGTGATATTTTCATGATATTTTAGGGGGTTTTTGGGGAGTAGTTTATGGTTATGTTCAGGTATGTTTGGTCCCTCATTTGAGTCCACCTGTGTAGGTTCGGACCCGAGGAACCGAGGACCCCAGCAGTGAGTCCAGCTGCTTCGGTGCTGTCAGAGTCTGCCAGAGGTGAGTGGAACTAAACTTAATCTTTTAAATTAAATGTTTTATCATGTTTCATGCATCATGATGATGCAATAGGGTGATTGCATTAGTTTCACGAATATGCCGCATTGCATCATGTGTTGTTGATGTGGGTGAATGTTGGATGACCCAATTAGTCCATGACAGGAAGACCAGGACCCCATTCTACGGCCTGGCACGGAAATGAAAGACCAGGACCCCATTCTACGGCCTGGCACGATTGTGGACTCGAAGACCAGGAGCCCAGAGGAGGCCCTGGAATAATGGTAAGTAATGTATGTATGACAGGAAGACCAGGACCCCATGCTACGGCCTGGCACCATGTTAGCTTGGACTAATTGGTGACAAGTTCACCCAACCCTTATGTGAATTGTCTGTGTTATGATGCATTTCATTAAAGCATAGTGTTAAAATGTTTTATAGTTCAGCTCACTGGGCTTTTAGCTCACCCCTCTCCCTTTACCCCCAGGCTTGCAGGTACAGTATAGTGCGGGAGTCCGGATAGAGTAAAGAAGTCATGCTTATGTAATAGCTAGCAATGGACATGATCAGATTGTAATGTCTTAATCAGTATAGATATGTAATGAGATGATGTATATGGATTTTAGAGTTGTGCTTGACCATAGATTGTTGTTATCCCTTGTTAATTACATGATCTTAGAGATTTTTATGATGTTTATGTAAACCAACTCAACATATGTTATGTCACCCTTTTGGGGGCACTGATGAGATCCCATAGAGGGATCAATATTATGTTTATGTTTATGCACAGGTTGAGTTTGGTTGATGAGTATGGAAAGAAAAGTTTTAATTTTTATGTATGTTGTGGATCATGTATGGGATTATACAGGTTTACAGGTTATATGTCAGGCTTGCTACGGGTCCCGGCGGCCTTAAGCCGATCTGGATCCTAGCGCCGGTAGCGGTCCGATTTTCGGGTCGTTACACTCACGCCTGGAATATTCAGCATCTTAAAAGGTATTTTCCTTGAAATGTTATTAAATACAAAAGATAGATTGTATTTCAAAACAAAGCAATAAAATAGATGCTGTTATGATCCAATCTCTTTCTTTTACTATAAATTCACATTGCTACTTTCAAACTTAAAAGAAAAATTAAAAGATCGGGATCCCAAGATCTTCCGGGAAAACAAAGAAGACCGGGATCCCCAAGCTCTCCCGGGAAAACAAACAAGACCGGGATCCCCAAGCTCTCCCTGGAAAACAAACAAGACCGGGATCCCCAAGATCTCCTGGGACAACAAAGAAGACCGGGATTCCCAAGATCTCCCGGGACAACAAAGAAGACCGGGATCCCCAAGATCTCCCGGGACAACAAAGAAGACCGGGATTCCCAAGATCTCCCAGGACAACAAAGAAGACCGGGATCCCCAAGATCTCCCGGGACAACAAAGAAGATCGGGATCCCCAAGCTCTCCCGGGACAACAAAGAAGACCGGGATCCCTAAGCTCTCCCGGGAAAACAAACAAGACCGGGATCCCCAAGCTCTCCCGGGAAAACAAAGAAAACTGGGATCCCCTAGAACTCCCAGAAAAACGAAAACGGTCGACGAAGGTCTTAATAACCTCCCGGAGTGAAAATTCCCAATATCATGCGCCGGAACAACTTATAAAATACAGTTCCAATCTCATGAGAAAGATGAGTCTTAAGCTACCAAAAAAGAACCAGACTCCGACCTCCTAAAAAAGCGCAGAGCACAATCACCAAGAGCGCCACATCATCACGCCGACCTCAAAAAAATGAGCTCGGAAGGGCGAAAAAGTTCAGCCAAGGAACATCATATGCGGCACCGACCTCGAGAAGTCCAAACAGCAAAGAGCCCGGAAAACACTCAGGGGCATAAGAAGCATCATGGGCTATAGGCATAAAAGCCTAAGCAAAGAACCAAGGACCGAGTCCCCAGCTCGGATAAAACTGCAACATGAAACACTCAGACAGAAGGAAGCTAAATGTGGAGGGAACAACAGAAAACAGAGCTCGAACCAGTTTGCCTCAAACAGACATTTAGCAAAAATAACCTAAGAAGAGGGAAAACGACAAAGGCCGAACTCCCCCTCCCAGTGGAGCATACAGACTAAGTTGCACCGACTGACAAAGAACCACCCCGAGAGGGACCAAACATCCGAGCTCACAAATAAAATAGCGGAGTAAAATTGCCTAAACCAAAACTGTGCAAGTATAAATGAAATATAGAGATTTACTCCCTCAATCTTCATGTAATAAACATTGAGGCAGTAAAGGGGGCAACCCGAGGAAAATTTAATGGCACGAAACAGATAAAACCTCAGCTCCAGTTCCTGTCAAAACAAGGCTAAAGGTAGAAAGATCAACCTTGTCCATCATTACGACAGAGCTCACGAGTACGACTAGTCCAGCTCGGAAAAAAGTAAGTCAAAAGCTCAGTTGACTGAATGAACTCTAGCTCTGAACGATTAAAGGGGCAAGAAGGAGAAAGCAATACAGCAGATCCCTCGGGAAAAGTTACGGAGCAAGCAATCTAAGTACTTCATTCATGATAAAGAAAGAACAGTTCGAGTATGAACGCAAAACAAAAATTTCATTAAAAGAAAAACACATTACAGCATGTCACAAATACCAACACTACGGGATAAAAGGCTATCCTTAAAGGATTTACATGCCCAGATACATCATCACCTACGTTTACATCACTATCGCCTACCCCACTATCTTAGATTTCGATTCAGAGGAATTCTTATAGTTCAGAAAATCAACTTCGTAAGCCGGCTAAGCTCCGTCTTGTTAGAATAGGAGGACTGAACAAGTTGATCCTCATAAGCATTTCTCACTGCTTCATTATAAGCGGGCATTCTATTGCCCAGGTGTGATTCACGATACATATGAACGAGCTCAGATATTATATGCCGATCTCATGAAAAACGTAAGCCTTCGAGTTAAAGTCCCAGGGAGATCGGCATCATTACCCGTCCACCTGCCCGAAGCGCCAATAAAAAACCGGCAAGGCATTCTGAAGGGCAATGGAAAAAGTGAAGGCAACACCAGAAAATTGGTGAGATATTCTGAAGGGCAATGGAACAAGTGAATGTTAGCATCACAAAAGTCTTCTCCTCCTTCCCGAAGGAAGCAAGGGGAGGGGGCCGGCCTGACGATCTGCATAATACAACTTCAACTTCTTGTGGAACACCGAAGGGACACCTTGAAGACATGAAAGCCTCGCTTAGGTAAACAGTATGAAAAGAAGACATGAGGAAGGTGAGACCAGAGGTCCTCAATTGAAAAGCCAATCTGAATTACTAAAGAACTCCAAGAGGTAAGGGAAGGATACCAGCATATATATCCCAAAAGTAAAGCTGTAATTCTGAGCAGGGTGATGCTAGGCACTAGGCCAGCGGCAGTAGGATTCTTAAAAGCTATTTACGAAAAAAGAAAGACTGCACATCCCGCAGAAAAAAGATGAGAAAATAGAGGTGACAACGTACACGAAGAACAGGGGAAAGCTGAAGATAGAAAGGAGTAGAGAAAATTCGAAAAGTGAGGCGACAATAAGATGAAAAGAATTTATGGGGAAAGTTGAACGTGAACAGACGCGGTCATAATGATTCTGGAAACCTGCACAGTCAGGTAATAATTGACAGGAAGATAGAGGGGCAATCGACGATGACCGCTGGGTTCCTTCGCCTCGAACAGGGCCCCGGCCCATGACGCCAGGCCACTACTTAGAAACCTTTAAGCATCCTGCAGCCCGTTCACATCGTCAAAGACGTGTCAGCATATTCTAAACTTGGAGTGCTGAACTGAGGTGTATAGAGACTTCAAGGGTTTACCCCCTCGCCACTCATGAAACAACTGCCGAAAAGGCAGTGAGGTCAAAGAGAGAGTAATAACCCGAAGACCGCCAAGTAACGACAAACCGTCCTCGCTTGTGGATTAAACTCATAAACGAGCTCGGAAGGTCTGACAAACAAATAGAAGGATACAGAGCCTCATGAAGCCGAGGGAAAATCCCATGACTCGGCCAGACAAGGTCCCAACCTCGGTCCATAGTAGAACGGAGTTCAGAGCAGAAAGTCAGCCCTGCTTATCCCCTTAAGAGGTACATGATCAGACTTACTATCATGAGGAAGTCACAAATAAAACCATAAAGGCCTGTGGGAAATTCAGCCCTCCATTGAAAACCGAGCTCACGGATAAGGCTAGTCCAGCTCGAAAAAGGCCTGCAGGGAGAATGCCCCAGGAGGAGAAGAAAATCATAAATAAAGGAATAACAAGTAAAATAACTCAAAGCATCCATACACTTGAAAAACTAAAATATCATTAAAGGGAAAAACAATTACAGTCTATTTCTACTCTGTGGAAGGAAAGATTGTCCTCAAAGGACTCACATGCTTAGGGGCATCACCCTCAGTTACATTAGTATCTATATTATCCCTCACTCTATTTACACTATCTGCGATTACGTTGTCTGCATTGCTACCCAGGGGAGGTCTGACCTCCTCTCGCTTAGACTCCCCGGCATTTACAAAAGGAACGATCTCCAGCCCTGGAGGCCCAACACCTCCCCCTCCTAGTCCTATACCTTCCTTCTGAGGCTCGGCGACGCCTCCCTCAGGATTGAGGACTTCCACATCCTCTGTATCCAGCTCGGATCCTGCCTCAGAAGGCCCAACTTTAGTAAGAGAAGTCCCTTTGGGCAAAGGTATATCGTCCTCCCCGTAGGCCACAATCTCACCATCAGAATCCTCTTCCTTAGCTCGGAGTACGGTCAAGGGGACAGATGGATTATGCCTGGCCTCTCGTAAACCTCGGTTGAAGCCGGAGACGAACATGCGGAGACCCTTATACCATATGGCCTCTTTCATCTCATCCGAAGCTTTATAATTCGCAAGTCACCTCTCGCAGGCCTCGGCTATCTCGGTTCTTAGCTCAGAAGAATCCTTGTAATTTTGGAGGAAAGCTTCACAGGTCTGCTGGGTCTCTTTCTTTAATTCAGGGGACTCCTTATACTCCTTCAAGTGCTTTTCAATCTCCAGTCGGACCTTATCCTCGGCTAATTTGGCCTCTTCAGATAGGGCTGAGCACCTCATCTCTAGGTCCTTGACTTGTTGGCACAGTTGCTGATTCTGAAGTTTAAACTCTTCTGCCGCCGAAGTTAAACCCTTGATGCTATCAGCTTGCCCACTCAGCTCTTGCCTCAAAACTACGACGCGGGCTAAGGCCTCATCCTTCAAAGCCAATGTGGAGTCCAATTTTACCTTCAGCTGCTCTAGATGATGTTGAATCTCCTCCTTCTGGCTTATAGCCTCATCCCTCTCGCGAAGGCCCTCTGCTGCAGAAGACAGCTGCTTTCAAACCCCCTCGCAACGAGCCTCAACCGCAGCTGCCCTCTCATTAGATTCCTCAAGAAGTCTTCGGGTGTTAAACAACTATGCCTCCATGGACTTGGCATACTCCTCTGCATCAGCTACCTTCCCGTCGGCCCTCTTTAAGGCCTCATGAGCAGCATACAGTTCCGTCTGGAGAGACGCAGTATGCTCTCGGGCTGCAGCGAGGTTACCCCGGGCATCAATGGTTGCAGATAGGTTTTCATCTCGACGAGCCTCCTCAATCCTACAGTCGACAGACTCTCGTAGAGAGAGGTCACGAGCATCTGCCTCCATGGAAAGGCCCAGTGCCTAATGCGAAAAGGAAATGTCCATAAGGATAAAGAAATTAAAAGAATCAAAGTGAGAGCAAAAGGGACAATTTACCATCAGGAGCATCTCCCTGATCTTCTCTCCGAGCTCCTCTCGTGGTAAGGAACGGAAGGTTGCTTGCTCCCGTGTAAAGCCCGCCAAATGACCAGTCAAGGCCAGTAGACGAGAGTCTGAAGCATCTGTGGTTCCTCCGAACATTCGCTCTCGCAAAATCTCTGCCACGACACTTGCCAGAGACTGATGCGTGATGTCTTCTGCATTTAATATATCATTATCCGGGGCAGATAGCAGAGGCACCACGGAAGCCTTCGTTTTCTCCAAAGGAGGCAAGGGAGGGGCAGGACTCCCGGAGGTTCGGGCTTTCTTCAAAGAGGGGGTCGAGCCGAGTTCTTCGGCAGGAGAAGGACGCTTGCTCCCGATCCCTTTGGCCACGCCTTGAGGAACAACCATCGACCCCTGTAGAGGGGCCACCTCTGTAGGCCCAGCTACAGCCTCCTTTGTTGAGACGACCTCGGAAGGAATTTTTTGGGCATCCTGTCCTTTCGAATTTGCCTCATTTTTATCCTCAGGGCCCCCCTCATCAATGGGGACAATTTCCAAAAGCTCCACAGAAACATCGGCAGAAGAATGAAGATCGTCCGTCCTCACGAGTCCGGGACCTTCAGCCAATTTGGCAGCAATCTCCGAATCCCCCACAGCTTGTGTATTGTCAGTTCGCCGAGGCCTGGAGGCTTGAAAAGAGAAAGGGTCGAGCTCCCTTGGCCGCTTCGGGAGGGCTTGGGAGGTCTAGTACCCTTGGAGGTCAACCTGGGAGGTTGGCTCATTGTGGTAGAAGCAATGACCCGAGCCACCTCCTCGGTAGCCTCGGAAACGCGTCCTCCTGCACACAGATTGTCCAGAGTGGCGTTCATGCTTTCTCGGGACAGACAAAAATTCTTAGGAGGCTTGATTTGGTCCATCTTCACCTGGGAAGCTGTAAAAATCCAAAAATCAACACAGAATCAGGTAACTAGTCACACAAATCAAAAGCAGAGCAGCTACTAAGAAGAGTCAAGTACCCGCGTCTTTGATGTCACGGAGATTAGAAATAAACATACACTTCTCGACATCATACTTCATTTCGACAGAAGTCAGTCGAATGTACCCGACCTGCTCGGTGAGGCTTAGCTGGGGTAGGTCATTGCAGTCCAGTGGAACATCCTCCCATGAGAGCTCTAGGTCCCAGACAAGTCCGGACTCCCTCTTAAGCTCCACTACTGCAAAGCCCTCCATCCAGCCCTTTATTGAGTCTTTGTGACCCGAGAAAATTGAAAGCTTCCCACGAGGGGAAAAATAATAAAAACTTTGGATCCCCCTGACCAATCGAAAGAAGGATATAAACAAAGACACCGTGGGTGTAAATCCCCAACTCAGACACACAGATTCAAAAGAGGACATGAACAGGATGAAATTGGGGACCAGCATTCGAGGGGTTATATGAAAGTGTCGGAAAATCTGGGTAAAGAAAGGCGAAAAAGGAAAGGTTAAACCATACTCCCTCTGTTTAGCGAAGAATACCAAGCTAAGACCCTCCTGAGGATCAATTAAGCCAGAGGGAGGAGGATCAGGAAGAACGATCATTTCATACGGGAGGAGAGCTCGAATGCGAAAAAGGGGGGTATCTAAATACTCCCGAGAGAAAAAGTTTTTTAGGGAAGATGAGGTAACGTTAGACTTGGTCTTGAGAACATCGGGAATTCTGGGGCCATCCATAGGGAGTGAAGAAGAAAAGCGTACCTTAACAATGGCCGAAGCTATAAGACGAAGTAGGCAAGTAGCGTAAGGAATCAAAGATGGCAAATGCTCCGGGAAGGCAGAAAGAGTTCAAAATTCGAAACGGTAACAAGACAGAAGGGCGTCCAAGCGTCTTAAAAGAAACTGTCCTTGGGCGGCGCGGTCATGATGGTCCTTGGTATTTACCCCCTCTACAGTCAGATAATAACTGTCGAGAGGGTAAAGGGGCAATTGATGACCGCGAGATTTCTTCGTCCGAATCAGAGACGAGGCTCACGATATCGGCCCACTACTCAGACATCTTCGAGCCCTTAGTATAAGCAAGGTCCGGTTCGTTCAAATGGTAAGGCCGGGCTCCCTTCTGACACGCCTTAACCGGGATGGCCCATTCTCCAGTTCCGCAGGGGAGCCCCTCTTCAGCCCAATCTTATCCCCTTCACCCGGCCCAGCCGGGCCGGCCCAACCTGGAACCCAGAGTAAGACCCATCCGTTCATCTTGCAGACCTGCCTACCCGTGCCCAGAGAGAATCAGAGGCCGTTACGCATGGGGCTGAGATTTGATTCCCACATACGTCCGTATCAGCGTGGCAGAGACAGGTGGTCTACTGGTACTCGTTCTATTGGCATGTCACTAGCCGATAAAAGGAAACCTATAAAAGGAGAAATACTCTCTTCTAAGTTTAAGTTTTTCTAAGTTTTACAGAGTCCATTGTAAAAATCGTATTTCTCTGGATCTCAGATCATCATAATTTATTTGTTAAAAAAGCTATTGAGTTGTTTTGACCCTCTACCATTAGTTTTGCCATTTCTGTTCTTACTTGGCGTCCAGTGTTCCTCCATGTCTGCTGGAGAATTCTTTTGTCAATAAATTAACATTACAAGTCAACTGTCATTTTCGGTTTTTATCTTCATCTATGGTGGACGAAAGCAACTATATATCATAATTATATATTTTTTTTTCACGTTAATTTATATTATAGTTTCTAAAAAAATGCATGCAGTATATAAATTTAATAAAAAAATATAAAAATATAAAGTTTTATTTATATGTATATATTTGTAATTATGTTGCTATACATTATATTTATTAACTATTTTCCTTTTATATTCCTTTGCCAAAGATTTTCCTTCTATATAATTGACCGTTGAAATAGATCTATCAAATCGAGAAAAGAAAAGGATTGGGAAAGACTACGAGTGAAGTTGACAAGTCTTAAATTAAAATATTTATATTTAAATTTATAAATTTGTTAAAATAGCCATGCGCTGCTGGCTTAAAACTTGGGAGAAAGGATTGTATAACAAGTCTCCTAACATAATCCAGTGTATCTACTAAGTCTCCTAGCCTAATACAATGTATCATAAATTATTTTTCAAGAAAAATAATTTTTTTAATTATTTAATTGCAATATAAAAAAAGTTAATTTGAAAAAGACATGTATAGAAAAATGTTAGTTTTATATAGATTGTCAAAATCTATAAAATGACTTTTCGTTTGAAATAAAAAAGTTATTTTTTAAAAAGTTTATTAATCTTTTTACGAGAAAAATATTTTCTTTTTATTATAATATAATTATAAAAGGATTTAAAAAAATATTTTATCAAATAAATAGGATGTAAATTACAATAAATAATTAAATTGGTAGTATGTACTTGATTAAATTAAATCCTAGATAGGTTTAGAAATCTACATTGGGAATCCTAGGAAAATTTTATGAGTTTCCTAGGAGATTCTAGGAAAATTTTCTATAAAAGGAACTTCGTGTGTGTGATTTGAACTTCAACGAACTTTTTTTAATTTAAAATTGGCTAGTTGATTAATTTTAAAAATATTTTTCCTATCATTTTTGTCCTGTACGTACAACGAATATCGTAACTACTTTTCGATAGGTACCATTTCGGAATCGTTCCCATTGAATTGAATTGCTATTCTTATATAAAAATATTTAAAAGAAAATAATTAATAATCATTTAATTTCTTTATTTTTATGTAAAATGCTTTTAACAAATAAAGTATTAATAAAGTTGATGCATACAAAGTTCTGATTTCGTAAATTTTTAGTATTTATAAAATAATTGTTTTTAAAATAAACAAGTGATTTTTATTAAAGTGATTAATTTTTTTTTAATGATGAAAATATTTTATTTTACTAATTTTCTATAATACCTCAAATAGCATGATATAAGAAATATTTGATAAGATTTGATCATATGAATCATACTTGTTCCTAATTATAAGGGTGCGTTTAATACTGGATATGTGATACAAAAAATTTTCTTCGGCGATAGTGGTTTTTCGATTGGTGTCAACTGAAGACTCGATTAATCTTGAAGACATGGTGTTTTCGATTGGCAGAGGGGATCAAACAGGTGGTTGAGAGGTTCTTGAATTAGCATATTTTTATAACTTAATTGATTTTCTCAATCTTTCTGCAATCTTTTAGATTTCTAGATCAAATTGAATTTTACTATTTTCAGAATTTTTTTATAAAATATTATTAATTTAAATTTAAATTTAAAATTTTAGATAGTATATTATTTACAGTGTAATCAAATGCATATAAGAATTTCTTTTTGACAAATGAGAAACAAAATTAAAAACGAAAAGTTTACTCTCAATCGATGGGATGGAGTGCACTTTGCCAATTAACAAAGGGGGTGTATAATCATCAAATTCTTCAATTATTTTTGTCATGTTTCTGACGCCAGATTCAAACTTTGGGTGTTGGTAATGCTTTCGGTGGTAAGAGCATCGTTGGCACCCTTGCCTATTGTATTTCAGCAGTTATAGAGATGGCAATGGAAGAATTAAATTTAAGATAGAGAGTTTTGAGGTTGCTGGTCATGTCCTAATATAAATACAATAAAAACCAATTCAATTTTTTATTATTTTTTCATACACTTGACAAAAAATAAGTCGATTTCTCTCAATCCTGGTCATGCAACACCGGAGGAGTTAAAACTGGTTCCAAGAGCAAGACCAAGCGAATGTAGCAATTGTGGAGGAGATGGTGGTGAAGGAGAAATTGCTGATAAAAGTTTATCCAAATTGCATAACTTCATTTACAAAAAGTAGTGATAATCCCGCAAGAAATGCATCAGAATTCAGAACAAAGAAATGATTATAAATTATTTTCTTCTGAATATTTTTTTCATAATATTATAGGAATATGATATTGTTACTTATGACTCTAAATTATAGTAGAATTTAGGGAGATATGAATATAAGCAGTTGCTCAATTATGATGCCTGAGATCTGGGGTTTGTTTATTTAGATCTTCAGAAGGCTTGGAGCATTGGGCTTAAGACAGATTTTGGCAGATTGAAGTAAAATTTTGAGCCAAGAGGTAGTGGGAGAAGCAGAGCAGAGGAACATGGGAGGAGCTTCAGGTGATGATCAAGACGCAGTTGATAATATCACCGAGTAACCACCAAAAGAGACTCTTTCTCTCGCTCTCTCCGACCTCAATCAATGGTGAATCACTCTTAGACCCCACAAATCTATGAGCTCAATTGAATGGACCAATCTGGAAATATTATTCAATTCCTTGTATAAACTTGACAAAAATGGCAGGTTAAAATAATTTTTAAAATTATCAACTGACCACTTTTAAATAATAAAAGTTTGTTGAAGTTGAAATCAAACACAAGGAATACAATATTCCACAATCACAGCTTATATTGAAGTCAAAGCCTTGTAGTCATTCAAAAGAATATTTTTCTTTTCTTTTTTATCAGAATAGGTGGAAATCCTCGTGCGAATTATTATTATTATTATTTTAGCAGAATTTCCTAGGAAACATCATAAGACTGACGAGATGACAATCATGCATGCACTACGTTCGCCATCTCACAAACTCTATATAAAGGGGGCATTGCCAAGAAGTGAAAATCACACAAGCACTTGCAATCATATTAATATACCATTGTTATAATGGCTATGGCTTCTAAGCTCTCTCTTCAGCTCACAGGGATGTTCATCTTCTTCCTCATAAGCTTGTTGGCTCTTATGAAACCAGCAACGGCAGATGGTGCTGACGACATCCCAACAGATTTTAACCGTAGTTATTTTCCAGATGACTTTCTTTTTGGGACAGCCACTTCCGCTTACCAGGTATAATTTTAAACTTTTTTCTTACTGGTTTCCCAATGTGTGTTTCCAATACAAGTCTTAATCTCATGTTCATACTTTTCTAACTAAACTAATTACACTAGATAAATGGCTAACTAACAAATAGATTAATTCTGATTATTTCTTTATTATATTTAGATTGAAGGTGCGGCAAATATATCTGGCAAAGGACCTAGTGTTTGGGACACATTTACCCATGAATATCCTGGTACTTTTTGTGTCATATACATGTGTTTTGAGATTATATTAATATACAAAATATTAATCATTTTTTATATTTTACAGAGAGGATAAGGGATAAGAGTAATGGAGATATTGCAGTTGATTTCTACCATCGCTATCAAGTATTATCCTCGTTCTTTTACTTTGAAAATTTTTATTTATTGTCGATTATAAAATTAATTAAGAAATAAATTAAAATTGATATTGCAGGAAGATATACAAAATGTCAAGAATATGGGTTTTAATGCTTTCAGATTTTCCATAGCATGGTCTAGAGTTATACCTAGTAAGTTACTTATCACAGTTGAAACTTTTTATTTATGATTTGCTAAACTATGTATTTATGATGTTATACCTTTTTCTTTTCTTATTTAATTTATTTTTAATTTTAATATTAAGGTGGAAGGAGACGGGAAGGAGTAAACGAGGAAGGGATTGAATTCTACAATAGAGTTATTAATGAAACCATAAAACAAGGTGACATTTTTCTCTCTTTTTTTTTTCATTTAAAGGATTTATTTAGGGAAAGAAGAAACTTCATTTTCTAATCCTTTAAAGAAATTATAAATTTATACCAAAAATCTAATTTCTTTAAAGCAAACAATTTCAGGTTTACAACCATTTGTTACCATTTTTCATTGGGATACTCCTCAAGCTCTAGAGGATAAATATGGTGGCTTTTTAAGCCGTAATATTGTGTAAGTGTATAGTTTTTCATATTATATTTTTAAACTTTTAACTCAATAATTATTTTCTCATTTAAGTAAAAATATATGTTGTTGAATAATTATAAAAATTTTATACAGGAGAGATTATCGTGAGTATGCCGATCTTCTCTTTGAAAGATTTGGCGATCGAGTGAAGCATTGGATGACTTTTAATGAACCATGGGCTCTTAGTGGATTCGCTTATGATGATGGACTTTTTGCTCCTGGTCGATGCTCATCTTGGGTGAATAATCAATGTCGTGCTGGAAACTCAGCTACAGAACCTTATATAGTTGCTCACAATTTGCTCCTTTCTCATTCTGCAGCGGTACATATATATAGAAAAAAATACCAGGTATCTTTCTATATATATAATACATGTTATTATTATTATTTTTTTTAACAAAGATGCATATAGATTTGAGCTTATTATTTTATTGTCTTTGTAGAAAACTCAAAATGGAAAGATTGGAATAACTCTTTTTACCTTTTGGTTCGAACCTCTCTCCAATAGAGCTGCTGATATAAAAGCTTCCAAAACAGCCATGGACTTTATGTTTGGATTGTGAGTCTTTATTTCAAATTAACCTATCAATTAAGGCTTTATCCTATGCAAGTCTTCATTTAATAAGGACATTCATTTCATATCTTTCAGGTGGATGGATCCTTTAACTTATGGTCGATATCCAAGGACGGTGCAAGATTTAGTTGGGGATAAATTACTTAGTTTTACCGAAGAAGAAACTCAGTTGCTCAAAGGATCATATGATTTTATTGGATTACAATATTACACTTCATATTATGCAAAGCCAAATGCTTCAATTGATTCAGATCGTATAAGATACAAAACTGATAGTAACATCTCTGAAACTCGTAAGTTTTTATAAAAATATAATGCAATAGAGATTGAAAATAAAATAATATATGTAAAAATTCCAAAGAAACTTCTACATAATAATTTTTTAGTAAGTTACAAAATGTTTGACTAATGAACATATATTTTTGTTTACCTTGCAGCTTATGATTATGAAGGCAATCTTATTGGTCCACAGGTTAGTATACTAAAAATAATAATATTAATAATAACAAATTAAAATATAGATTATATATTTGTGGATATATCACTAACATAAAAATTGAATTTTACAGGCTTACTCACCTTGGTTTTACATTTATCCAAAAGGCATACGTCATTTATTGAATTATACCAAAGATAGATATAACAATCCAGTAATATATATTACTGAAAATGGTAAGCGGAATTAATACCTTTTTTCGTGTAGGAGTATCAGTTTCTTAAACATAGTTATATTTTTATTAAATTTTTTTTTTTTTAAATTGTCTTAGGGGTTGATAATCTTAATGATGAAAACCAACCCATTGAAGAAGCACTTAAAGATGAATTCAGAGTAGACTATTATCGAAAGCATATATGGAATACTTTGGGATCTCTCAAGTAAGTCTAAATTTCAAAATCTTCATCTAAAAAATTATGATAATTCCTAATTAGTGTTTCTAACGATAACTGCTTTTTGCAGGGAATATAATGTTAACATCAAAGGATATTTTGCTTGGTCATATTTGGACAATTTTGAATGGAACATTGGTTATACTTCAAGATTTGGTCTATATTACGTCGATTACAAAAATAACTTAACAAGAATCGCTAAGGAATCGGCTATTTGGTTTACAAAATTCTTGAACCCATCAAATTAGATCCTCAATCGAGATTATAGATACATTATTCTTTTCATGAGTTAAAATTAAATTCATTACTTATCATGTCTTGTATCGAAATTTTGATGATGTCTTGAATTCTAGGCATATGCCATGTTGTATTTCTTTGAATAAATATTATACATTATTATTTTGATTAATCATGTTCTATTGTGAAAACAATGATAAAAAAGAAGATTTAAGATATGATCATGCATTGATCAAAGACTTCTCCAGCAGTGGAATGAACGCCAAATGAGAAGTGAAATGACAAAACTAATGGGAGAGCGTCAAAAAAAAAAATAAAATAAGTCTCAAAAAAAATAAAAAATTTAAATTTTTCTCCAAAAATATAGGACTCACATTTAACAGTGTTCGTAGTAAGAAATGAGAGGATAAATGAAAGTTTCCATCAAAAGATTTATTGTAAAAATTATTTTCTAAATATAAATATTTTTCATAAAAAAATAAAACATATCCTTAATATAGAGTTAGCTTCTAATTTAGGTAGAATATGAATATTCTTTATTTAAATTTTTTCTAATAATTTAAAATAAAAAATGATAAAGGTTATTATTATTAGATACAAACTCAATTTAATTATTATTTTTTTTTTTAAAAAGAAGGCTATTGAGTTGTTTTGACGCTCTGCCATTAGTTTTGTTCTTATTTGGCATCCTTTGATGGAGTATTCCTCCATGTCTGCTGGAGAATAAGCTACTACATGTCATAATTTTTCATTATAATTTTTGAAATTTAATAAAATAATTTTATATAATTATATTGACAGTCGAAGTAGATCTATCAAATCGAGGAAAGATAAGGATTGGGATGGCTGTTGATGGGTAAAACTATGATTGAAAATGACAAGTCTTATATTTTAAATTTATAAATTTGTTTTATACGCTAATTAAATAGTCTAGCCCTGCCCTGCTCTGCTCTTCTGACTTAGAATTTGGGAGAAATCATTGGTCAATGGTCATTTTCTCTTCTTCCATGGTGGACGAATAATATAACAACTCATGGAATCAGATTCTCAAAATGCACTCATGGATTCAAGGTTTCAGAAAAAAAATTTTCCAAAGTGACCAGAAAATAATAAAAATAAGATATTGTATATCGATAATATTCTAAAAATAAAAAATATCGAAAAATGATTTCAGTATTTTAAAAAAAATTCTAGTAGAGGCTGCCACCTTTTCTATTAAAAAAGAAGAAAAGAAAAAACAGTATTTTGAATGACTATAAAGCTTTGACTTCTACAAGAGCTGTATTTCTGGAAAATTGTACTTCGTACGTTTGATTTTAACTTCAACATATTATAAGCTATCAGCAACGATTATATAATTTATAATTTGTTAATTAATTTTATTTTTAAATTAAAATTAAATAATAAAATAAAAATTTTTTATTATAAAATATTTTTCAAAAAAATATTCTTTTATAATAAATATTTTTTGATGACCGCTGAATTTCTCCACCCCAGATCAGGGGCCTGACCACAGCCAAAGGCCCATAACGTAGAGGCCCACGCACCTGATAGGCACAACAAGCCATGCACATTTAACCTTCAAAACCGGGCTCAACCAAGCTTCTTCACTCAGATCGGCCCGACCCGCGACCAGCAGGCCCTATCCTCTCAGACTCAGCATCCGGCCCGACTCTCGGTTCAGCCCAGTATCCAGAGGCATACTCAGACAGCCTAGCAGATCCGCTCGAACGTACACACGAGGAGAATCAGAGGCCGTTACGCATGGAACAGGCGGCTGATACCCTCGTACGTCCGAATCTGTATGTCAGAGACGCGTGTCCCAATCATGGAGAGGCCTTTACACGTCACCAGCAAGCATAGCGAAATGGATAAAAGGGGAACCCCTCACCAGAAAGTTTAAGTTTTATTTTCCAATACAAAAACCCTTGTAAAACCCTGTTCTATTGGATCTCAGATCATCAATTGGCGCCGTCTGTGGGAAACGAAGGAGATCTTTTCATCACCGGAGTTTTCACTTTCAAAACCCACTGAGATCCACAATGGCAAACCACCAAGAAAGTAACCTTAACATCCCAAATGACCTGAGCTCTGCCCAAGATGGGCAGCAGTTCTCTTTTTCTAGCCCTACAACGTTGAATAACCAAACGCCTATTTCCCTTAATCCCTCACCAAGCTTGGCAGGGAATACTCCCACCATGACTCTGTCTAACCAGGACATTCAAACCATGGCTCTCCAGCTACAGACTACTGCTCATTGGTTGGGGCAGATAATGCAACAGAGGGGCCTTAGCACCCCAATAAATGCACTCCCAGTGGTGGAGGAACCTAGAACCAATGAACCCCGACCTACCTTTGACCGCCCCCAAACTAACAGCCGTGATACCGGGGAAGAGGAAGAACTGGAGGCCCGAATCCATGGGAGGAGGGCAAGAGAGATGATAGAAAATGAAGGGGCGGACAACTATTCTGCCAAAACAACCAAAGAAACGAGAACTGCAACAGAAGAAGAGGAATGCAGCTTGGAGGAAAGATCCGGTTCAGAAGACGAGAAAATGGACCAAAAGTTGAAAAGGTTGAAGGAACAGCTCTTAGCTGAGCTAGGTAAGACAGACCAGAGCCAAACCTCTTTGCCCACTTCTTCTCCCTTCTCAAAGATAGTGCAGCAGGAGACCGTTCCCAAGAAGTTTATGATGCCGCCGATGGCGGCCTATAATGGAGCTGGTAACCCGAAAGAGCATGTCATGAACTATAAGACCTTCATGGAATTGCAAACCCTGTCAGATGCTTTAATGTGTAAAGTGTTCCCAACAACGCTCTCGGGACCAGCACGGGCGTGGTTCAACAGCCTGGAGACCGGAAGCATTAAAAGTTTTGGAGATCTTGCCACTCGTTTCATCAGCCGATTCATAGCGGGAGTGCCAGCAGATAGGAAGACGAGCTATCTGGAAACAGTAAGACAGAAAATGGGTGAATCACTGAGAGAATATGTCGCCCGCTTCAATACGGAGGCCCTGCAGATTCCCGAGCTTGATGAAGGAAGGGCAGTGGAGGCCATGCAGAAGGGGACAACCTCTGCCGAGTTCTTTGGCTCCCTAAGCAGGAAGCCTCCGATCTCATTAGCTGAGTTGATGAAGAGGGCAGAGAAGTATATAAGGCAGGATGATGCCTTGGTAACGAGTCGATTTGCCAAAGAAACAGCAGGAAAGGAGAAAGCCCCGGAGGAAAGGAGGCCGGAGAAACACGAGAAAAAACATGGGAAGAGACCTGAGCCGTATAAGCAGGCCTGGGAGAGAAGGGATCAAAGACCTCCTCCTCCTCCTCGGGTTCTTGAACCAAGAGTGCTCCCTCCTTGGGTTCCCGAGAAACCAGCCCCTCTCAACGCTTCCAGAGCCGAAGTGCTCATGGCAGTCCAGGATAAGGAATTCCTCCAGTGGCCCAAACCCATGAAGTCGGAAGCAGATCAGAGAAATCCTGACAAGTATTGTCAGTACCACCGGAGTCATGGGCACGATACGAATAACTATTTTCAGTTAATCGCAGAGATTGAGAGGTTGATAAAAAGGGGGCACCTCAAAAATTTTGTGAAGAAACCAGAGGGACAGAGGCCTCAGCCTGGTCCAACAACTCAGACGCCTAGGAGAATAGGAGCTGGACCAGTGAATGATGGGTCCAGTGGGACCATCAACATGATTGTTGGAGGAACGGGAGGACGGATGAGCCGTCGAGGAAAGAAGAGAAACCGCGAGGGGGAGACCAGCAATAGTGAAGTCATGCAGATCGTTGAGCACTCTTCCATGACTATCGCTTTCTCTCCGGAAGATGCACAAGGCATTCAGATGCCCCATGATGATGCGCTCGTCATTGAGGTGGTCATTAATAATTTTCGAGTAAAGAAGGTTCTGGTAGATGACGGGAGTAAGGTCAACTTACTGCCATATCGGGTTTTCCAACAGATGAGAATCCCAGAAGAACAGCTGGTTCGGGACCAGTCACCAATCAAAGGGATCGGAGGAGCACCGGTACTTGTAGAAGGAAAGGTGAAGCTGGCTCTCACCTTGGGAGAAGCACCTAGAGTTCGCACCCATCATGAGGTATTTTTGGTGGTCAAGCTCCCATTGAGCTACAATGCGATTCTGGGGAGGCCTACGCTGTTCAACTTTGAAGTTGTCACCAGCATCAGGTATTTAGCACTCAAATTCCCAACAGAGGAAGGAGTAGGAATGGTTCGAGGTAGCCAGAAAGAAGCAAGGGCAGTATACTTGGCCACAGTAACAGAGCCGAGCTCAACTGAAGAAGCACTCGACTCGGAAGTTCTGGAGGTCAGAGATGAAACAAAAGAAGCCCGGACAGAGCCAGTTGGAGAGTTGGAGACCTTCCCCCTATCAGAAGCAGATGCAAACAAGGTCTTCAGTCTTAATGCCAGTCTCACCAAAGAACAAAAAGGTGAAGTCATGGCCCTGATCCGAAGTCACGCGCCGACCTTCGCATGGAAGCCCTCAGACATGCCAGGAATTGACCCCAAAGTAATGACACACCGATTGAATGTCCTCCCCGAGGCCAGACCAGTAAAACAGAAGAAGAGAGTAGTGGGAAGAGAAAAGCAGCAGGCCACCCGTGAAGAAGTGCAGAAGCTAGAGGAGGCAGGCTTTATTAAGGAAGTCATGTACCCACAGTGGTTGGCAAATCCTGTGTTAGTCAAAAAAGCCAATGGCAAATACAGGATGTGTATCGATTTTACCGACCTAAATAAAGCCTGCCCTAAAGATTGTTACCCCCTCCCCGATATTAATAAAATGGTCGACTCAACGGCCGGTTTTGATTATATGTCTTCTCTGGATGCTATGTCAGGTTATCATCAAATCCCAATGGAAAGGTCGGATGAGGAAAAGACCTCATTTATAACTGAAGATGGAACTTACTATTATAGGGCTATGCCCTTCGGATTAAGAAATGCCAGGGCAACTTATCAGAGGTTAATGAATAAAATCTTCAAAAATCAGATCGGTAGAAATCTGGAAGTATACGTGGACGATATGGTGGTCAAAAGTTCAACTTTCCAACAACACGTAGCAGATTTGAGGGAGATATTTGGGGTGTTAGATCAATACCGAATGAAGTTGAATCCAGCAAAATGTGCTTTCTTCATTAGGGGAGGAAAATTTTTGGGGTACATGGTGAGTGGTAAAGGCATTGAGCCCAATCCGGAGAAAGTGGAAGCCATACTGAATATGCCAGAACCAACCTGTGTAAGAGATGTTCAGAGACTAACCGGGAGAGTAGTAGCGCTTAACCGATTCATGTCGAGGTCGGCAGAAAAGTGCATGCCATTCTTCAAAAAGTTGAGGAAAGTACCGAATTTCGAATGGACAGAAGATTGCCAAAAGGCCTTCGCAGAGCTTAAGAAGTATCTTAGCTCGCCTCATGTGCTCAGCAGCCCCATAAAAGGAGAAGAACTTCTGATATATCTGGCGGCCTCAGAACAAGCAGTCAGCGCAGTACTAGTAAGGGTGGAAGAAGAAGAGCAGAAACCTGTTTTCTACGTTAGCAAGGTACTCAGAGACACTGAGGTCAGATATTCGAACATTGAAAAATTGGCTTACGCCTTATTGTTGGCAGTCCGGAAATTCAGAGTTTATCTAGAAAGCCACCAAGGAGTCGTGATGACAGACCAACCCTTAAAGAAGATTCTACGTAGGCCAGAAACTTCAGGGCGGATGTTGGCATGGTCCGTAGAAATTAGCCCTTACTGTCTAGAGTACCGACCTCGAACGGCCATAAAATCCCAAGCTCTGGCTGACTTCATAGCAGAGTGCGCATTCAATAAGGAAAAAGGAGGATCATCCTCAGAGACATCAAGACAGGGGAAAGAGAGAGAGCCCCTCCAAGAATTTAGCTGGAAGCTGTATGTAGACGGAGCATCAGGTGCTGAGGGTAGTGGCGTTGGGATAATGCTTAAAGGGCCAGAAGGTTTTAAAGTATGTTATGCCTTGCGTCTAGAATTTACGGCTTCTAACAATATGGTCGAATATGAAGCCCTGGTAAATGGAATGTTGATAGCTTCGGAGATAGGGGTAACCGACCTCGAGGTGAATAGCGACTCTCAGTTGGTGATCAACCAGGTGACGGGAGTATATCAGGCTAGAGACCCCATCATGCAGAACTATCTTGATAAAGTAAAGACTATAGAAGCCGAGCTCACATGTCGGGGAGTTATCGTTAGATTTCAAAGAATACCTCGGAATGAAAATGAGGAAGCAGACCTGCTTAGTCGATTGACTAAAGAGGAGTTAGAACAGCTTCCCGATGAAGTATATATACAGCATGTCCGCACACCTGCTTTTAAAAAGACAAGCACGGTACTGCAAGTAGAACAGAGCCCAACTTGGATGACCCCATACCTGAGATACTTGGAGGAGGGTAAACTCCCCGAAGATAAAGATGAAGCCAGAAAGATAGCAGCCCGTGCTGCCAACTACCAAGCAATAAGGGGAACCTTATACAGAAAAGGGAAGTCCAGCCCATGGCTCCGATGTGTGAGTTCGAAAGAAGCTGCAAAGGTAATGGAGGAAATACATAGAGGCCTATGTGGGGCTCACGAGGGAGCCAGGACATTGGCCAACAAAATATTTAGGCAAGGGTATTACTGGCCCACTGTTAAAAAAGAAGCAGAAGAGTTTGTCCGGAGGTGCGACGTATGTCAGAGATTTGCTAACACCATCATAACCCCTGCCACTCCTCAAGCAAGCATATCCAGTCCATGGCCTTTCTCACAATGCGGAATCGACATCCTGGGACCTTTCCCCAAGACTACGGGGCAAAGGAAATTCGTAGTGGTGGCTGTGGAATACTTCTCGAAATGGCCAGAGGCAGAAGCGATAGCCACAATCACAGCTCGAAAGATGATAGATTTCGTATGGGGACATATCATCTGCAGATTTGGCATACCTAGAGTACTTATCTCAGACAACGGCAGACAATTTGACTGCAGCATTTTCAGAGCATTCACGACGAACATGGGTATATGGCATAAGTTCTCCTCCGTGGCTCATCCTCAGACTAACGGCCAAATAGAAGTTACTAACAGGGCTATCCTTCAAGGATTAAAGAAAAGGCTGGATGGCGCAAAGGAAAATTGGGCAGAAGAACTCAATAGCATACTATGGGCACTCCGAACCACTCCCAGAGCGCCCACTAAAGAAACACCGTTTGCACTTGCTTATGGCACAGAAGTCGTGGTCCCAGTTGAATTGCAGATCCCCACTCATCGAGTCCAATTCGTTAGTGAGAATACTAATGAGGATAAGTTAAGAAGCAACCTGGATGCTCTTGAGGAAGTCAGGGAAGAAGCCCAAGTCCGAACTGCCGCTTATCAACAACGAGCAGCGAGATATTACAACCAAAAGGTCAGGGAAAGAAGCTTAAAGGTGGGGGATCTGACCCTAAGAAACTTGGAAGCTACAGGAAAAAGAGTAGCCGCGGGCAAGTTAACACCGACCTGGGAAGGTCCTTTCAAGGTGACAAAAGTGGTCAAGCCAGGGGTATACCGAATTGAAGATATACAAGGAAACCCCGAGCCCCACGCTTGGAATATCCAGCACCTAAAACGGTATTTCCCTTGAAATATTTGTAAAGAAACACATTGTATTTTGACAAATATGAGTAAATAAAAAATTCTTTATATGAATTATCTTCATGAATAACATTCCTCCATGAAAAAGAAAGAACAGGGCTCAGAAAGATCCCTTGAAACAAGACCTCAGTTAGGCACAAAACCAGCTGAGATGACGAAGCGACAGTAAGGCCAATGAGCCTGAATCTTGTGCAAAAACCTCAAGAAGGCACAAAAAACTGCCGGCGGGGCCCCGAGGTCACCCCGGAACGGCCGGTGAGGATCATAAAGATGCCTCCCGGAGCATGAAGACCGGGATCCCCTAGAACTCCAGGGAAAACAAAACAAAAAACTGCCGGCGGGGCCCCGAGGTCACCCTGGAACGGCCGGTGAGGATCATAAAGATGCCTCCAGGAGCATGAAGACCGGGATCGCCTAGAACTCCCGGGAAAACAAAACAAAAAACTGCCGGCGGGCCCCGAGGTCACCCCGGAACGGCCGGTGAGGATCATAAAGATGCCTCCCGGAGCATGAAGACCGAGATCCCCTAGAACTCCCGGGTAAACCAAAAAGACCGGGATCCCCTAGAACTCCCAGAGAAATCAAAACAAAAAACTGCCGGCGGGGCCCCGAGGTCACCCCGGAACAAAAACAGCCAGGATCTCGTAAGATCTCCTGAAAAGGCACGATAGCTAAGCAGTGCCGACCTCAAAACAGACGCTAATGCCAAAAGTTTGACTATAGAACAAAAAGCCGAGCTCCTAGCTCGGAAGGACCTATATTCTCAAAAGCTCAAAGCCGGGCTCGCAGCTCGGATAGACTTATATCCTCAAAAGCTCAAAGATATGAAGCCCAAAGGAAAAAAGTCGAGCTCCATCCCTAAAAGGGCTCATAAATGAAGAAACCTTCAGAAGGATAAATAAGGGAGAAAAAGGGCTATACTCAACAACCAGATCAGTTTATCTGAAACGAACAAATTTACAACCAAGAAGAAGGGGCTAGAAGCAAAAAGCAGACATACTAATCGCCATTAAAAGGTATGAGGTTTGATCTCTCAGACTATTAGCTAAGAGCTGAGCTTGCAACTCAAGAGCAATTCAAAAGCTTATGAATGAGAATACATAGTGCACAAATATGAGAAAAAAGATATTAGAATACTTCGAGGAAAAGAAAACTGATATTTCATTACAAATAACCATTACAAATTATCCTTCTGACGAGGTGGGGGGATAAATAGTCCTCAAAGGACTTACATCAGTAAGAACACCCTCGCCTACATTATTTCTACTTGCAGTCACATCTGCAGGAAGCTCGAAATCCCTTGGATCAGAGCCCTCAACGTTTACAACAGGAGCTACCTCTGACTCAAGGTGGAGATCCTCCTTCTCAGAGTTAGGGTCATCCTTCCCTGACTCAGGGACTTCCACGTCCTCCCCCTCTAGCTCGGACTCTTCCGAAGAAGACTCAGCAGGCCGGCATATGTCCCTCCGGCAATCTCCTCGGGGCATAGGGAAATCATCCTCCCCATACAGCACTGGCTCGCCATCTGAGTCCACTTCGTACCTGCGAAGCTTGGCCAAAGGAGTATCAGGAGCATGTCTGGCTTCTCTTAAGCCACGATTATAGCCGGTCACATACATACGGAAGGCTTTCTTAAGAACAGCCGATTTCATTTCACCAGAAGCTTTATATTCATCGAGATGTTCCTCACAGGCCTCAGCTACAAATTCCTTAAACTCAGAAGAGTCTTTGTAGTCCTGAAGATAAGCCTCACAGGCCTGCTCGATTTTCTTTTTCAGCTCATCAGACTCTTGATACTCCGCAATACATTGCTCGCGCACTAGTTGAGCCTTATCTTCAATATGCTTTACTACCCCAAGCAGGGCTGAACACTTGCGCTCTAAGGTCTTGACTTCATGGTTGAGTTGCTGGTAGCGAAGGTTGAACTCCTCAGCCGATGCAGCCAGGTCTCTGATACGACCAAAGCTCGTGCTCAACTCCTGCTCAAGGACCTCCACCCGAGCTAGGGCTGTTTCCTTCTGAGCCTTCACTTCCTTCAGCTGAGCTTGAAGCTCTTCAAAATCAGCCTTTAAGGCCCCATATTGTTGCTGGAGCTCAGCCTTTTGCCTCACGGCCTCATCCCTTTCGCTAAAGGCCTCTGTCATAGAAGACAGCTGCTGTAAAACTTCTTCGCAGCGAACCTCCAAGGCAGCTGCCCTCTCATCAGACACTTTGAGAACTTCGCGAGTCTGAGACAGCTCTGCTTCTAAAGACTTGGTATGCCCTGCTGTCTCAGCCGCCTTCTCATCAGCCTTTTTAAGGGCCTCTAGCGCCGAATGCAGCTCCACTTGAAGGGACTAGATTTGCTCTCGAGCAGCTACCATATTACCCCTTGCGTCACTGGTTGCAGATAAGTTCTCTTCCAGACGCGCCTCCTCAATCCGGCGGTCTACAGACTCCTGGAGGGAGCGATCACGAGCATCCACCTCCATAAAGAGGCCCGTCACCTAAAAAAGGAGGAACAACTGTCAGAAAAAGAAAAGAAGCAAACCCAAAGAGGGATGAAAAAAAACAACTTACCATCAGAAGCATTTCTCTAATTGAAGATCCGAGCTCCTCACGAGAGCGAGATCGGAAGGACACTTGCTCCTTGGTAGAACTGGCTAAAAGACCAGTCAGGGCAAGAAGACGAGGATCTGAAGCCTCTGTAATTCCGTCGAACATTCGCTCTCTGAGAAGTTCGGCGACAGCACTGGCCGGAGACTCAGGGGTAATGTCCGATGCATTCAGAACGTTGCCGGAAGGAGACAATGAAGGCACGGCAGGAACACCTTTCTTTTTCCCAAGGGGAGGAAGAGCTGGAGAAGGTCCTGTGGCAGCCCTGGATTTCTTCCGAGCTGGAGATGGGGCAGATGTTTCGGATGGGGCTGGGCGTTTATCCCCGGTCTTTGGTGGAACGCCCTCAGATCCCTCAGGCCCAGTCCTCACAGAGGCAGGGGCATCTTGAGCCGAACCCTCTGAGACTTGGTCATCTAGGAGGATGATCTCCATTCCTGTCCCAAAGGCCTCTTTGTCTTCAGAAGCAGGAGACTTAGATTTTCCCCCTGGCACCCCTCCAGGAGAATGGGCAATACCCCGCTCCACTTGATCAGAACTTTGGGTCTGCTCCACAATAGCTAGGGAAGCTTCCCTCACAACCTCTGAGGAGGCTGGAGCAGATCTAGACCCTTCAGCAGGCCTCGAAGTTGAGCTCGATCCACCTTGGCTAGACAGCCGAGATGACTTGGTGCTGCGAGAGCCCGGCTTCGAAGCCCTAGAAGAAGCTTTGACGGGAGGTCGGCTAACCTTCTTGGAGGAAGCAGCTTGAACCATCTCCGCAGCAATCTCAGTCACTGAACGCCCATCCCCAAAGGCGTCAAAAATGGCATGCATGTTATCCCGAGACAGGACAAAGTTCTTGGGGAACTTGATGTCATCCATTTTTACCTCAGAAGCTGCAAAAGAAACGAAGTTATAAAGAATCAGCATACTTTCCAATATTTTGAGCAAAGAAGAAATAGAATAGTCGGACAAGGCATTATACCCGTGTCCCGGATATCCCTAAGATTGGACGCGAACATACACTTCTCGACGTCATACTTCCTCTCAACGAAAGTCAGTCGAAGCAGCCCGACCTGCTCAATAAGACTCAATTGGGGCAGCTCGTTGCAACCCGGAAGAATCTCCCCCCAACTTAGATCCACCTCCCACGTTCGGGCGGACCCTAATTTTAACTCCGCCACAAGGAAGTTATCCATCCATCCCTTTATGGAGTCCTTGTACCCCGTGAAAAGAGATAACCCAGTACGGGGGGAAAAGTAATAGAAATTTTGAACCGCCCTAACCAGATGGAAAAAAGTGACAAACAGACAGGCCGTGGGTGTAAAACCCCAACTCAGACAGATAGACTCAAAACAGGACATGAACAAAATGGAGTTTGGAGATAACATCCGAGGAGTTACCCCGAAGTATTCAAAGACCTCAATAAAGAAAGGGGTAAAAGGAAACGGTAGACCAAATTCTCTCTGCTTCAAGAAAAACACTATACGACGACCCCCTTGGGGATCCACCAAACCCGGAGGGGCAGGGTAAGGAAGGACTATCCTTTCATTTGAAAAGGGTGCTCGAATGAAATACAACGGAGCATCTAAAAGTCTCTGAGAAACATACTTAGTTATGTTGGAGGGTGTAATATGCGACTCACGGTTAACAACATCAGGAAGACTTGAACTTGCCATGGAAGAACAAGGAAGCATACCTGAGAATAATAGGGTGAAAAAAGCAGAAGAAGTTGCAGGCAAACAGAGAGCAGAAAAGAGCTAGTTTCCTCAGAAGACAGAAGGAATTCAAGAAGAAAGGCAATAATGAGACGGAACGTTGATCTGAACAGTTTTGTCTTGGAGTGGCGCGATCATTAACTACTCTCGAAGTTCACCCTCTCAACGGTTAGATAAATAACCGCTGAGAAGGTAAAGGGGCAAAAAGACGATCGCTGGGTTTCTCCGCATCCGTCAAGGGCCAGATCTGTGATTACGGCCCATCAATCAAAAGCCCATTCGCCACCTACATAATACAAGCCCAACTCGCCAGTCAGAGCAACTCAACCTGCAAAATTCACCATTTCACCACCTCCATGGTAAAAGCCAAGGAAACAGAGGGGCAAGTCATGAAAAGACTCAAAAGTACAAGCAAATGGGAGCATGATAAAGGTCAGACTTGCTTATCGCTTAAAAAGTTATAAGATTTGACTTGTCGTTATTTAACAGAGGCTGCGAGGTCGGAAAGAAGCGATAAGGGCACCTCGGAATCATACAGAACTGAGAGCTCAGAAATCAACTCAAGGATCAAAAACCGAGCTCACAGGTCGGTTAGTCCAGCTCGAAAAGAATAACGCGAAAGCTCGGTTGGCTAAATGGATCCGGAGTTCAGATCATCGATTAAAAGCAAGAGCTCACAAATACAGTCAGTTCAGATCGGAAAAAATAAAGTTTGATCGGCTAAGGCTATGAAGGAAACAGTATCAGTACTTCATCAATGACAGAGAAAAGAACAAGCTCAAATATGAATGAAAAACAAGCATTTCATTAAAGGAAAAGTACATTACAGCACGTTACAAAGGCCCACATTACAGAATGGAAGACTACCCTTAAAGGTTTTACATATCCGGATACTTCGTCATCTACGACTATCACCTACCCTACTATTCTAGCCTTCAGTTCGGAAGACTTATCGCAGCTCGGAATGTGAGTTTTTCAGAAAAGGCCAAGATCTGTCTCGCTATTATAGGGGAACTGAACAAGTTGATTCCCATAAGCATTCCTCACTATTCCCCTGGGCAAACATTCGGTTGCCCAAGTGTGATGCACGGTACATCCGGACAAGCTCAGATATTATATGCCGTCCGTGCACCACACATGAAAAACATAAGTCTTCGAGTTACGGCATCGAAGTGATCGCAGAACATACATTCGAAGGCATCGCCAGAAGCTTGACTGAGTGCAGCAGATCTCAGTCTCGCATAATACTGGTACTTCACACCAATGGGAACAATAAGTTGATCATTCTCTCCACTTCCATTTATATCAAAAGAAGACGACGGGGGCATTGAGAAAATTTCCTTTTTCTTCTCGGGGGAAGGAGCAGACCTCTCATCCGCCCAGAACCTCTTTGGAGCCCGGACAACAAACAGAGGAGGAGGCCGACTAGCCAACCTGGGCAAAGCAGTCTCAGCAGCTTGCCTAATAGTCCCACCCATCGGCCGCCCTACCAGAAGGATCTCCAAAGCACCGTCCAGACTCCTTAGAGGTAACATCAAATTTTCAAGAATTTTGAACTGACCCATTCTTATCTCAGGTACTACAAAAAATTACAAAACAGAGACAAGTCAGAAACAATTCTCCATCAAGAGGATAAAAGCAAGATTAAAACAAACCTCTGGGGCAACAAAGCAATACAAGCTCAAGCTCACCTCATTCCGTTTGAAGAGGGCGTCAAATGGATCCTTTGCAGATAAAACAGAACAATCTCGCTGGAGGAAAGAAGCAGACCGAGAAACGGGAGGGAAGAACCTCTTGTTCCAACAGAAGATTTGAGAATAAAGAAAAATTAGCGTTGATATATACTCGGAGCCTGAGGCCTTAGCACGGGGCAGAGCTATGCTAGACTCTAAGCTAACGGTGTCAGAATTTTAAAAGATATTAATGGAAAAGGAAAGAAAGGACACGTCCAGATAATGATGATAGAAAAGCAAAGACAGCAAAGAACACGAAGAATGGAGAAAAGCCAGAAAGGGGAAAGAGCATATAGGATTCGAAAACTGCACAACGACAGAAAGATGAAAGGATGTTATTAAGGCACCTGAACACGAACAGGCGCGGTCATAATGATTCTTGATATTCACCCCCTCGGCAGTAGGAGCAATATCTACCGAGAAGGTGAAGGGGCAATTGATGACCGCTGGATTTCTCCACCCCAGATCAGGGGCCTGACCACAGCCAAAGGCCCATAACGTAGAGGCCCACGCACCTGATAGGCACAACAAGCCCGGCACATTTAACCTTCAAAACCGGGCTCAACCAAGCTTCTTCACTCAGATCGGCCCGGCCCGGCCCGCGACCAGCAGGCCCTATCCTCTCAGACTCAGCATCCGGCCCGACTCTCGATCCAGCCCAGTATCCAGAGGCATACTCAGACAGCCTAGCAGATCCGCTTGAACGTACGCACGAGGAGAATCAGAGGCCGTTACGCATGGAACAGGCGGCTGATACCCTCGTACGTCCGAATCTGTATGTCAGAGACGCGTGTCCCAATCATGGAGAGGCCTTTACACGTCACCAGCAAGCATAGCGAAATGGATAAAAGGGGAACCCCCTCACCAGAAAGTTTAAGTTTTATTTTCCAATACAAAAACCCTTGTAAAACCCTGTTCTATTGGATCTCATATCATCATTTTTAAATAAAGATTAATTATTTCCCGACAGGATTTAATGGTCGTTAATTCAAAAATTAATATATATAATTTATATAATCACACCGTGAAAAAAAATAATATTCGTTAATTCAAAAATCAAAATATTTGGATAAATTTCAAATTGACCGTAAATCACTCTAGATAATTTATATTATTGTATTGGAGCAAATTTGACTTTGAATTTCTAATATTACTGATAATGCATACATTTTCATGACTTGGAATTGGACTAACAAGCATTCCATAGAACTTTTAATTTATATATATATATATATATATATATATATATATATATATATATATATATATATTTATATATATATATTTTAAAAAAAAATTGTGTGAAAATAAAAAGAATATTTTGTGGAACAAAAGGAAATATTATAATATATGGTAATTAAACCTACTCTATTTGATTTTTTATCTTTTTTTTTTACTATATTCTTAAGAATGTCTAAATTGGCACGATTCATTTTAAGAGAGAGGAATTACCAAGTTTTTCTGCGGATAACATTACTCCAATTTTATAAGTTCATAGCCTATTAGATTTTTCTTTCTATGAAAATTAAAATATTAAAATTTCATTTGTTTTGCTGAAAATAAGTTGTACACATAAATTTTCAAAATCTATATGATGATCTGCTTCCGACTTCATAGGTTTGGGCCACTGGAGAAAATCCTTATCCTGGATAGCTATGAGCACCTCGGCTCTGGACGCATTTAATGGAGTCGGCTTTTCAGGGACCCAAGGGGGAGGCAACCTTGGCTCAAGGGCCCGTGGAGGGGGAGGCCTTTGATCCCTTCGCTCCCAGGCCTGCTTGTACGGCTCGGGCCTCCTGCCGTATTTCTTTTCGTGTTTCTCCGGCCTCCTTTCCTCTGAGGCTTTTTCTTTTCCTGCCATCCTTTTGGCAAATCGGCTTGTTACTAAGGCGTCATCCTGCCTTATATACTTCTCCGCTCTCTGCATCAGCTCGGCTAGGGATGTGGGAGGCTTCCTGCTCAAGGAACCGAAGAACTCGGCAGAGGTCGTTCCCTTCTGCATTGCCTCTACCGCCCTTCCTTCATCAAGATCGGGAATCTGCAAGGCCTCCGTATTGAAACGAGCGACATACTCTCTGAGTGATTCACCCTCTCTCTGCCTTACTGTCTCCAAGTAGCTCGTCTTCCTCTCCGCTGGCACTCCGGCTATGAATCGACTGATGAAGCGAATGGCTAGGTCTCCGAAACTCCTGATACTTCCGGCCTCAAGGCTGTTGAACCACGCCCGCGCTGGTCCCGAGAGCGTCGTTGGGAATACTTTACACATTAAGGCATCAGATAGAGTTTGCAACTCCATGAAGGTCTTATAGTTCATGACGTGCTCCCTCGGGTTACCAGTTCCATCATAAGCCGCCATTGATGGCATCATAAACTTCTTAGGGATAGTCTCTTGCTGCACCCACTTGGAGAAAGGGAAAGAAGTAGGCAAAGAGGTTTGGCTTTGGTCTTTCTTACCTAACTCAGCGAGGAGCTGTTCTCTCAGTTTCTTCAACTTTTGGTCCACCTTCTCGTCTTCTGGGCTGAGTTTTTTCTCCAGGTGGTACTCCTCCTCCTCTGCTTCAGTTCCCGCCCGGTTATTTCGGCGGAATAGTTATCCACCTCCTCATTTTCTATCATCTCCCTTGCCCTCCTCCCATGGATTCGGGCCTCCGGTCCTTCCTCTTCGCCGGCTCTTCTTCCTCTTTCTTCAGTGTCGCGGCTGCTGGTTTGAAGATGGTCAGGTGTGGGTCGGGGGTCATTGGTCTGAGGTTTTTCTACCACTGGGAGTGTATTTGCTGGGGTGTTGAAGCCTCTCTGTTGTATGATCTGCCCCAACCAGTGGGCTGTGTTCTGTAACTGGAAAGCCATGTTATGAAGATCTTGATTAGACAAGGTGACAGCGGGAGTATTCCCTGCCAAACTTGGCGAGGGATTAAGAGGAACAGGTGTTTGGTTGTTTAATGTCGTAGGACTAGAAAAGGAGAATTGTTGCCCCTCTTGGGCAGAGCTTAGGTCATTTGGGACGTTAAGGTTACTTTCTTGGTGATTAGCCATCGTGGATCTCAGTGGGTTTCCTTAAGAGTGAAAACTCCGGTGATGAAAAGATCTCCGTCGTTTCCCACAGACGGCGCCAATTGATGATCTGAGATCCAATAGAATAGGGTTTTACAAGGGTTTTTGTATTGAATCATAAAGCTTAAACATTCTGAGGAGGGGACTCCCCTTTTATCCATTTCGTCTTGCTTGCTGGTGACGTGTAAAGGTCTCTCCAGGATTGGGCCACGCGTCTCTGCCATACAGATTCGGGCATACGAGGGTATCAGGCGCCTGCCCCATGCGTAACGGCCTCTGTTTCTCCCTGCGCGTACGTTCGAACGGATCTGCCAGGCTGTCTGGTGAGTGTCATTCTGGATACTGGGTTGGGCCGAGAATTGGGCTAGAGAGGAAAGGGCCTGTTTTGTGCGGACTGAGTCAATCTGGGTGAGGAGGCTTGGTCGAGCCCGGCCTTGGAAGTTGGATGAGCCGGACCTGCTTTGGGTGCCAAGTACGTGGGCCTTTACTTTGTGGGCTTTAGATTGTGGACGAGGCCCTGGACCGGGATGAAGGAATCCAGCGGTCATCACTATAATATCATTTTCTTTTTTGAAACAACTAATTTTCATTAAAGTGGTTTAATTTTTTTATCAAGAAAATATGTTTTTTTACCAATTTCCCATATTACCTTAAACAACATAAATACAGGAAATATTTGATAAGGTTTAATCATATTAAAATTCTATAATAAATCTCCTGACATGATTCAATGTATCTACTAAGTCTCCTATCCTAATCCAATCTATCATATTAGTAAATTATTTTTAAGAAAATAATTATTTTTTATTATTTAATTACAATATGAAAAAAAAAGCAACAACCTCCATTGAAATTAAAAAATTAACTAACTTTCACTTTTAAATTAATAAAAGTTTGTTGAATAGATGAAGGAGTATGTTCCACAATTACAGTCGCTTATCTGTCCACCATGGATGGAAAGAAAAATCCAAAATGAACATTGACCAGTAATGTTGATATGTACTGACCAAATAGCTCTCCAGCAGAGGAAAACTACATCAAGGAACGCCAAAACAAGCCAAGAGATACCTTTTTAAATTTGCAAAATGGTCAGCAACACGTCTATTATATTAAAAAAAATATTTAAATATAAAAAATAAATATCATGGTTGATAAATTGGCTAAGTTTTACTCTATCATCAGGTGTTTTACTCACAATTTCTTAAGGTTCTCTTTGGTTGGCACTTGTATTTATAATAAAAAGATAATTATTTCCTTATCTTCAATCAACTTGTATAGTTTATTGTTTTTGCAGTTAAAAAAAAAATCACTATTATAAAATTATTCTACTAAGCTTTGATAGAGAAAAGTATTTATAAATAATATAAAATAATATTTTTCTAAATTTTTATAAACTATATTTATTATTTTTTATATTAATAGTTTTAGAATAGAATATTTATGGAACAAGTACTATTTACATATATATTAAACAAAATCTTTGAATGGAATATAATGTTAACATCAAAGATAATTCTTAATTAGTCTCTCTAATCATGGCTGCTACTTCAATATTTGGTCTATATTACATTGATTATAAAAATAATTTAATAAAAATCACTAAACAATAGCTATTTGGTTTACGATTTTTTAAATTCATCAAATTAGATTTTTCGAATTGAAATTAGAGATATATTATTTTTTTTTATGAGTTAGAATTAAATTCATGTCTTGTATGGAAATTTTGGTGATACCTTTGAATTCTCAGCATATGCCTTATTATAATTCTTTGAATAAATATTAGACATTATTTTCTTGATTAGTTGTATTCCATTGTAAAAACAATAATCAAAAAAGATTTAAGATATGTTTATGCATTGACCAAAGACTTCTCCATGCAGTGGAATGAACGCCAAATGAGAACTGAAAGGACAAAACTAATGGCAGAGCTAGCGTCAAGAAAATTTATGATTTTTTTATCGATTAATAGTTTATAGTTTTTTATTTTCAATAATTAAAAGAAGTTATTAGGAAACCTCTCAAAAAGAATAAAAAATTCTGTATTCTTTTTAACAAATAAATAAAATTTAATAATAAAAATAATTTTTGCCATTTCTGTTCTTACTTGGCGTCCAGTGTTCCTCCATGTCTGCTGGAGAATTCTTTTGTCAATAAATTAACATTACAGGTCAACTGTCATTTTCGGTTTTTATCTTCATCTATAGTAGATGAATAAGCAACTATATATCATAATAATTTTTTTTTCACGTTAATTTACATTATAGTTTCTAAAAAAGTGCATGCAGTATATAAATTTAATAAAAAAATATAAAAATATAAAGTTTTATTTATATTTATATATTTGTAATTATGTTGCTATACATTATATTTATTAACTATTTTCCTTTTATATTCTTTTGCCAAAGATTTTCCTTCTATATAATTGACCGTTGAAATAGATCTATCAAATCGAGAAAAGAAAAGGATTGGGAAAGACTACGAGTGAAGTTGACAAGTCTTAAATTAAAATATTTATATGTAAATTTATAAATTTGCTTGAATAGCCATGCGTTGCTGACTTAAAACTTGTGAGAAATTATGGGTCAATCTTTTTCCATGGTGGACGAATCAACAGCTTCAGACACAAAAGAAATATTTGATAAGGTTTGATCATAATAGGATTGTATAACAAGTCTCCTAACATAATCCAGTGTATCTACTAAGTCTCCTAATTCAATGTATCATAAATTATTTTTCAAAGAAAATAATTTTTTTAATTATTTAATTGCAATTATATAAAAAAAAAAGTTAATTTGAAAAAGACTCATGTATAGAAAAATGTTAGTTTTATATAGATTGTCAAAATCTATAAAATGACTTTTTGTTTGAAATAAACAAGTTATTTTTCAAAAAGTTGATTAATTTTTTTTATGAAAAAAATAATTATAAAAGGATTTTAAAAAATATTTTACCAAATAAATAGGATGTAAATTACAATAAATAATTAAATTGATAGTATGTACTTGATTAAATTAAATTTAGTTGGTTAAATTTAGATTCAGATTTAGCATAAAAATGAAACATTAAATAATTTTTAATACATATTTTTATCATAATTTTAATAAAATAAAATAAAAATATATTATAATTTTATTTAATGTAACTAATTTAGAAATTAAATCAAATTAACCAGTTAATTTTTTCTTATTTGAAGGTAAAAAAGTGAATATAATTAATAAATTATATAACGGATACCATTCTATTTTCTGATCGTGAATATGAAAATTTTAAATTAATTAAGCTATCAAATTTAAACTCAAAAATTTATCAACTTTTTATTTTTAAAATAAAAAAAAATCTGAATTACTCTGGTAAACATTTAAAAACTAATCACCTATTCACTTTCAATACGCTTATACAAAAGTCAAAATCCTAATCACACCAAATTATTTGAAAAGTTAAAATAATATTAGACCGTAAAATATTACGGTCTATCTTGTTCACATCACATTTATTTTTATCAAAATTGATTTAAAAATATGATTACAATTATAACTAATTTTAAAAGTTTAAATATTCTATACAAAAATTAAAAAATTAGATATAATTTAGAATTCACACTAAATTTTGAATTTTTGAGTCCAATTAGCTTTTAATAGACAATAGACCATAAAATAAAGAATTTAAAAGGCATTAAAACTTATATTTTTAACGTTTTGTATATCTTTCTGCCACATCAATTTTAATTAATTTTCCGTCAAACTTAATATGCGAGAATAAATAAGAATTTTTAAAGTAAATAACTAATATCTTTGGTATTAATTATAGAAACCACTTGCAACGTTATGCCTATGGCTTCTAAGCTTCAGCTCATAGGGATGCTCATCTTCTTCCTCATAAGCTTGTTGGCTCTTACAAAACCAACAATGGCAAATGATGTTGACGACATCCCTGTAGATTTTGATCGTAGTTACTTTCCAGATGACCTCATTTTTGGAACAGCTACTTCTGCCTATCAGGTATAGTTTTAAGCCTTTTCTTATTGGTTTTCCTATATTTCTTTGTAATATAAGTCTCAATCTCATGTTCATTCTTCTATGACTAATATATAAAATATTAATATATAAAATATTAATGATTTCTATATAATCTTGTAGAGAGAATAAGAGATAATAGTAATGGGGACGTCGCTGTTGATTTCTATCATCGCTATCAGGTATAATATTCATTCTCTTATTTTAGAAATCCTTATTTATTATTAATTATAAAATTAAATAAGAAAAAAATTAAAACGCTTTTCAATTTTCCATTTTGTGGTCCAGAGTTATACCCAATAAGTTATTTAGCAAAATTAAATTTTTATTAATATGTGTTGACATTATAAAATTTTCTTTATATCATTCTTATCTATTTTATTTTTAATTTGAATATTTAGGTGGGAGGAGACGAGAAAGGAGTGAATGAAGAAGGGATTGAATTCTACATTAGAATTATTAACGAAACAATAAAACAAGGTGATAATTATCTCTGTTTTTTTAAGACTTAAAAACCATATAATACAATGGCAAATATGACCAACTGCAACTAAATCATATCAAATATCTTTTTTCATTGGGATACCCCTCAAGTTCTAGAAAATAAATATGGTGGCTTTTTAAGTCGTAATATTGTGTAAGTATATATTTTTAAATCACAATATTATATTTTAAGTCAATAATTATTTTCTCATTTGAGTAGTAAATATGTAATTGAATAATTATATAAATTATTTACAGAGAAGATTTCCGTGAATATGCTAATCTCCTCTTTAAAAGATTTGGTGATCGAGTAAAGCATTTGATGACTTTTAATAAACCATGGGCTCTTAGTGGATTCGCCCATGATGATGGATTTTTTGCTCCTGGTCGATGCTCATCTTGGGTGAATAATCAATGTCGTGTTGGAAACTCAGCCATTGAACCTTACATAGTTGCTTACCATTTGCTACTTTCTCATTCTAAAGCTGTACAAGTATATAAAAAAAAATTATCAGGTATATTTATAGATATACAATGTATGTTATATTTTCTTTCTCTGACAAATATGTTTAGAAATTTGAGCTTATTACTTTATTAAATTTGTAGACAACTCAAAAAGGTAAAATTGGAATAACACTTTTCACCTTTTGGTTTGAGCCTCTCTCCAATAGAAGAATTGATATAGAAGCATCTAGAACATCCCTCGATTTCATGTTTGGATTGTGAGTCTTTCTTTCAAATTAACCTAGCAAATTAAGCCTTTATCATGTGCATAAGTATTTAAGAACATGTATTTTGTATTTTTCAGGCGGATGGATCCTTTAACTTATAGTCAATATCCAAAAACCGTACAAAATTTAATTGGAGATAAATTGCTTAATTTTATCGATGAAGAAACTCAATTACTTAGAGGATCGTATGATTTTATTGGACTACAATACTACACTTCATATTATGCAAAACCAAATGTTTCAATTGATTCAAATTGTGTAAGATACAAAACTGACAGTAACATCACTAAAACTCATAAGTTCATATCTATAACTAATCTTTTTGATAAGTTATTATTTTTTTTTTTTGTAGAATGTTTAACTAATGAACTTTTTTTTTTTTACTTTTACTTTGCAACTTATGATTATGACGGCAATCTTATTGGTCCACAGGTTAGTATATTAAAGAATTGAAAAAAAAAAAAAGATGAATTATGTATTTATGGATTTATGATTAACATAATAATCAATTTGCAGGCTTACTCACCTTGGTTTTACATTTATCCGAAAGGCATACGACATTTATTGAATTACACAAAATATTGATATAACAATCCAGTAATTTATATTACTGAGAATGGTAAGTGGTTAATATCTTTTCATATAGGAATATTAGTTTCTTAAATATAGTTATATTTCTATAAAAAATATTTTTTATATAAAATATTTTTTAATAAAATAGCTTATTTTCCATTGCTTTGTTTTAATTTAAAAAATAAATTTTATTAATAAATTTATATATAAAACGCTTAATAAATATTTCAAGTACAGAAAATAATTTTCTCTTTTAAAAGAGTAAGATTTTCCTTAAAATAACTTATTTTTTTCTTTAATCAGAAAAATATTTTTCGTTAACTAAATTTTTTGAGTTCTCTAAACATCAAAAAAATTTCAGTTTTTTTGAGTTTTTCAAATGTCAAAAAATACAAAAAATATTTTACTGAATTTTTTTTTCGTGAAACAATTGGAACCTTAATTAATAAAAATTCTCTCCCTTGCTGAAAAAGAAAAGACTAATTAATAGTTGAATCCAATATATTATTAACTATATTAACAATTACTTTATTTATGAACTAATTTTAACTTAATAAATTTTAGATTTGAATCACAAGTAGAAATAATCTCTTTATTATTTTATAATTATAATATTAATAATTAGTTGCAGACCAAACTAAAAAGTTTGGAATGTAGATAATACATATGACTGAAGCTTATATTAATGTTAAGTTTCCCCTTTTGGTTTTCCTTAAAAAAAAAAAATTCCCCTCAAACTATTTGGTTTAAAAATAAAAAAGCTTATTTACATGCACTTCAAAAAAGTATATAATTTTTTTTTATTTTATATAGAATATATAAAAAAAAATTATGCAACAACAAAAAAAAATTTAATATTTATTTATTGGATATTGCCATTATTAACTAGTTAATTTCTCAATTTTGAAAAATTTATTAAAATGTTATTAGCTTCTCTTTTCATCCATAAAATTATCATTCCATTCAATTTTATATATTTTTACCTTTAAAAATATAGTAAAAAATTAAATTATTATTTTTTTTAATCTTCTCTGAAAGAAGAATGGACTATTTTGTTAATGAATAGAAAGGATAAAAACGTTTTAATAAATTTTTAAAAATACAGTGACTAACTTATTAATAATAGTAAATTCATAGATTAAATAAGAAAATTTATTGAGAATAAAATTGAGTTTTAAAAATTTTCTTTCTTATTTTTTATCTAGTTATAATGAAAAAAGAACAAAATGCTTATTTTATAAATGAAAGGAAAAAATAAAAATATTTTAATAAATTTTTAAAAATATAGGGACTAAGTCATTAATAATAATAATATTGAAGGACTAAATTGTAGATTTTTCTAAAAAACATTTAACTTATTCGTTGGGCATGCATGGACAGAAAAATCCAAAGTGACCATTGACCAAAGAACGCCGAATGGAAACAAAAAGCGCAACTAATAGCAGAATGTCAAAACAGCTGAAGAGCATAAAAAAAAAAAAAAAAACTTTATGAAATGAATTTTTTTTATCGAATAATAATTAATATTTTTCATTTTGTACATTTAATAACAAATTGCTCATAATATAAAGAATGAGATGATAGATAAGAAATTTCTCTGAATTTTTTAATTATTTTTAACATGTTAATAGCATTTTTCTAATCACTTTTTAGTGTTTTTTATTTTATTTTTTATTTATATTATATTACTTTTTTTACAATTTATAAATTATAATTTTTTTAAATATAATTTTTTATATCAACAAATTAATAATTTAAAATTATAATATATAAATTAAAAATATTATAAAATAATAATAAATTATATTTTATTTTTTATTTATATCATATTACCATTTTACAATTTATGAATTACAATTTTTTAAATATAATTTTTTATATCAACAAATAATTTAAAATTATAATACATAATATATAAATTAAAAATATTATAAAATAATCATAAATTAGTTACCTATGTATAAAAACATTGTTTAATATTTGAAACATTTAAACAATTTAGTTAATAAAAATATTTTTATCTTTAAACAATTTAATTAATAAAAATATTATTCTGATAAAAAGAAAAATAATCTATTTTAAGAAAAATAATTCTTTTAAAAAAATAAAAAATTATTTTTCACATTTTCATATTCTTATTAAAATCTCTCTATATAAATTTATTAATAAATTTAATTTTTTAAATTAAAATTACATAATAAAAAATAATTTATATTATTAAAAAATATTTTCCATTAAAAATATTTTTTAATAATATAAATTACCATTAAAAATATTTTTTATGAAAAATATTTTTTAAATAAAAAATATTTTTAACAAATAAATAAAATTTAATAATAAAAAATAAGTTATTTTATCGAAAAAAATTTTCATAAATTTTTTTTTAAAAAATAAAATATATTTTAAAGTGATTGTCTGAAAAAATAAAACAGAGGCTATATTTTTTGTTTTTTTGTTAAAAAAAAGAAAAGTCTGGTCCAAAGGAAGAGAACGTGCCTGAAGAAAAGTCACATTCATCCCCTGGAAATGGATCCGATCGTTTTCCTTCAAAGATGGCTAATGAATAGTTTTATTCTTGTGTAATACGTCGTGATTCAGATTCTCAGGAAAACAATTTAAATAACTATTAGAAAATATAAGTAATTTGAAATTTTTTTTTTCTTTTGCTATTTTGAAATTCTCATAATTTAAAATATTTATAATTTAAATTCAAATGAAATCTTAAATTTACTTTAATATGGGTCAAATAATTCAAACTCTCAAAGATATAAATAAATCTGAAAGTTGTAATTAAGAAATCTAACGTTAGATTATGGCCAACTAATTCATTATATTTATATAAATGATCTATACACAAAGACTCCAAGACTGTTCAAATAATTATAAAATATTAATTTTTAAATATAAAAATTATTTAACTATTTTTACTTTAAAGTGTGTAGTTTAAAATGAATAAAAAATAAAAATAAATCTAGCATAGCATGTGAGTAGAGCCGAGTAATATTCAGTTCAGATTGAAAAAATCGATCGGATCAAATTATTTTGAAAATTCAGTTTGATTTTTTATTTATTTCGATTTGATTCGATTTTTAATTTTAAAAATTTCGATTATTTCGATTCGATTCAGTTTTGATCATAAAAAATTAGAAAAAATCAAACCGAATCGATATAATGATAATTGTATATTATTTTTAATAATATAGAGATTAAATCATATTAATATTAAAATATTTTAATTAAGTTTTAAAATATTAAAAGTAAAGTGTATAAAATAAAGAATTTATTAAAAATTCAATTCGATCAAATCGAATCGTATTAAACTAAATTAGACTGATTTAATTCGATTTGATTTTTAATTAAAATTAATTTAATTTAATATTAATAAATATTAAAATTTTAATTTTTAATTTATTTAATTCAATTTAATTTTAAATTGAACGGTTTTGAATGTTCACCTTACAAAGTAACTCTTTTTGAAAGCTTTTGTAGAGATCGGAGGAGACAGGAGACTTGCATGTGTAAAAGTCTAAAGGGAAATGTAAAATCTAGAAAAGAATTTCTCTTTACAAAAAAGTAATTTTTCTTTTTCTTTCCGTCAAATCAATTCCGTTTAGCAGTTTGATAAAAAAAATCGGTTTAACCGTACATGATAAAAAATGGTTGGTGGAAATATTTTTCAAATGAATAAATTACTTTTATATCAATTTAAAGCATATGTTAGTTATTTTTAAGGGTATTTTGGTATTTTAAACATAATTAATAAAAAATTAAATAAAAAAACAGGGATATAAAAATAATTATTCTCTTTTAAATTAAACAACTAGGCAGTTTTAAACTATTGGAAGTCTGTTGATGTGGAAATCAAAGACAGGGAATAGTACCTTCCACAATTGCAGCTTGTATAAAAGTCAAAGTACTATATTTTTTCAAAAGAATTTTGTATTTTTCTCTTGTATAATAGAAAACGTTGGCAACCTCGTGGGATTCTTGGTTAGCATAATTTCCTAGAAATTCATAAGACGAAGAGAGTAGACCAAATCATGCATGCATTTCAACACGTTACTCATCTCTCCTCAACTCTATATAAAGGGAGCATTGCCCACAACTGAAAATCACACAATCACTTCTAAATCATATTCACATTTCATTGTTATGGCTATGGCTTCTAAGCTTCAGCTCATAGGGATGCTCATCTTCTTCCTCATAAGCTTGTTGGCTCTTACAAAACCAACAATGGCAAATGATGTTGATGACATACCTGTAGATTTTGATCGTAGTTACTTTCCAGATGACTTCATTTTTGGAACAGCCACTTCTGCCTATCAGGTATAGTTTTAAGCCTTTTCTCATTGGTTTCCCTACATTTCTTTGTAATATAAGTCTCAATCTCATGCTCATACTTCTCTAACTAAAATAATTAAGCTAGATAAACAACTAATGCACAAGTAGATTAATTTCGGGTACTTCTTCATGTTATTCAGATTGAAGGAGCTGCAAATATATCGGGCAAAGGACCTAGTGTCTGGGACACATTTACCCACGAATATCCTGGTATATTTTTGTGTGTTTGTGTGTTTTGATATTATATTAATATATAAAATAGTAATGATTTCTATATAATTTTGCAGAGAGGATAAGAGATAATAGTAATGGAGACGTCGCAGTTGATTTCTATCATCGCTATCGAGTATAATATCCATTCTCTTACTTTAGAAATCTTTATTTATTATTAATTATAAAATTAAATAAGTAATAAATTAAAATTGATGTTGCAGGAGGATATACAAAATGTCAAGAATATGGGTTTTAACGCTTTCAGATTTTCCATTTCGTGGTCTAGAGTTATACCCAGTAAGTTATTTAGCAAAATTAAATTTTTATTAACATGCGTTGATATTATAAAATTTTCTTTATATAATTCTTATCTATTTTATTTTTAATTTGAATATTTAGGTGGGAGAAGACGAGAAGGAGTAAATGAAGAAGGGATTGAATTCTACAATAGAGTTATTAACGAAACAATAAAACAAGGTGATAATTATCTCTGTTTTGTTTTTAAAGACTTCAAAACCATATAATACAACGTCAAATTTGACCAGTTGCAACTAAATCATATTAAACATCTTTCTTTTATTTTAAAAAATTTCAGGTCTACAACCTTTTGTTACCATTTTTCATTGGGATACCCCTCAAGCTCTAGAGGATAAATATGGTGGTTTTTTAAGTCGTAATATTGTGTAAGTATATATTTTCAAATCACAACATTAAATTTTAAGTCAATAATTATTTTCTTATTTGAGTAGCAAATATGCTATTGAATAATTATATAAATTATTTACAGAGAAGATTTCCGTGAATATGCTGATCTCCTCTTTCAAAGATTTGGTGATCGAGTAAAGCATTGGATGACTTTTAATGAACCATGGGCTCTTAGTGGATTCGCCTATGATGATGGACTTTTTGCCCCTGGTCGATGCTCATCTTGGGTGAATAATCAATGTCGTGCTGGAAACTCAGCCACTGAACCTTACATAGTTGCTCACCATTTGCTACTTTCTCATTCCAAAGCTGTACAAGTATATAGAAAAAAATATCAGGTATATTTATAGATATACAATGTATGTTATATTTTCTTTCTTTGACAAATATGTTCAGAAATTTGAGCTTATTACTTTATTAAATGTGTAGACAACTCAAAAAGGCAAGATTGGAATAACGCTTTTCACCTTCTGGTTTGAGCCTCTCTCCAATAGAAGAATTGATATAGAAGCATCCAGAACGGCCCTTGATTTCATGTTTGGATTGTGAGTCTTTCTTTCAAATTAACCTAGCAAATTAAACCTTTATCATATGCATAAGTATTTAAGGACAGGTATTTTGTATTTTTCAGGTGGATGGATCCTTTAACTTATGGTCAATATCCAAAATCTGTGCAAAATTTAATTGGAGATAAATTGCTTAATTTTACTAATAAAGAAACTCAATTACTTAAAGGATCATATGATTTTATTGGACTACAATACTACACTTCATATTATGCAAAACCAAACGCTTCAATTCATTCAGATCGTGTAAGATACAAAACTGACAGTAACATCACTGAAACTCGTAAGTTCATATCTATAACTAATCTTTTTGATAAGTTATTTTTTTTTCTTGTAGAATGTTTAACTAATGAACTTTTTTTTTACTTTTACTTTGCAGCTTATGATTATGACGGCAATCTTATTGGTCCACAGGTTAGTATACTAAAAAATTGAAAAATAATAATAAATAGATGGATTATGTATTTATGGATTTATGATTAACATAATAATCAATTTGCAGGCTTACTCACCTTGGTTTTACATTTATCCGAAAGGCATACGACATTTATTGAATTACACGAAAGATAGATATAACAATCCAGAAATTTATATTACTGAGAATGGTAAGTGGTTAATACCTTTTCATATAGGAATATTAGTTTCTTAAATATAGTTATATTTCTTTTATTGATTTTTGTGCTTTTTTCACATTACTTCAGGGGTTGATAATGTTAATGATGAAAACCAACCTATTGAAGAAGCGCTTAAAGATGAATTCAGGATAGATTATTACCGAAAGCATATGTGGAATACTTTGGGATCTCTCAAGTAAGTTTAAACTTCAAAATCTTAATTTAAAAGTTATGATAATTCTTAATTAATATTTCTAATGATGGTTGGATTTTGCAGGGAGTACGATGTTAACATTAAAGGATATTTTGCATGGTCGTATTTGGACAATTTTGAATGGAACATTGGTTATACTTCAAGATTTGGTCTATACTACGTGGATTACAAAAATAATCTAACAAGAATAGCTAAGCAATCAGCAATTTGGTTCACGAAATTCCTAAATCCATCAAACTAGATCATGGATCGAAATTAGAGATACATTATTATTATTCTTTTTATAAGTTAGAATTAAATTAATTATTTAAAATGTCTTGTAATAAAATTTTGATGATGCCTTGAATTCCAGGCATGCCTTTGTTGTAATTCTTTGAATAAATATTTTACATTATTCTTTTTATTAGTTCTGTTATATGTGAAAACAATAAGCAAAGAAAATTAAGATCTGCTTTATCTTAAGTTTTTCCCAATTCTACTCTTAATTATTAAAATTCTCTCTGTTGCTGAAAAAAAAAACTAATTAATAGTTGAATCCAATATATTAACTATATTAACAATTACTTTATTTATGAACCAATTTTAATTTAATAATATTAAAATATTTTTTTGAAACTATAAAATTTTAATTTTAAATCACAATTAGAACCAAAAATATCAAAGAAAACAATCACTTTATCCTTTATAATTTTCTGTTAATAATTTGTATATGACTGAAGTTTATATTAATATTAAGTTTCCCCTTTCGTTTTCCTATAAAAAAAAGGTTTTCCCTAAAAAATATTTAAAAATACTTATTTATATATTCTTTAAAAAAAATTATGTATTTCCTTTCTTATAGGATATCAAAAGATTGTGCATATATATATATATGGTTGAAGGGCACAGTCAATCTCGGTTTTTTTCTTCATCACGCGTGGTAGAGTAATTTGGTAGCTCGTAAGGCTCATATGTCATGAGCCCAATTTTAACATTTATTTGGAATCTTGCGGCATTTGGTTTAAACTCCTTTCAAACCAAATCAGCTGGCAAATTTATACGTACAAATTTATATGTACACCTATGCAACGGAACATTTAGATTAGAATATTCTGTATTATTCTTGTAAAAATGGGGATAAGCCACAAATATTAAACAAAATATCATAAGTAGATAATCATGGTAACACTAACGCATCAAACATGACAAACCGAGATTTAATGAATGGACTAATTAGCGAGATTTTTTTTCAGCACCAGAGAGAATTTTATAAATTAAGCGAAGGGTAAAAAAAAAAATTAGGATGAGAACAAATTAATCTTCTTCATAAATCTGAACATAAGTTCAAAAGGATGCCAAGTTTCAATTAGATCACAACTCAAAAGGATAATATATGATGTTTATTAAAAGATAGAACCAGAGAATTACAACAAGGCATGCCTGGAATTCAAGGCATTGCAATTAATTAATTTAATTCCAATTTATAAAAAAATAATATTAATATCTCTAGTAAATACTGATTGATGGTCTAGTACTCTAGTTTGATGGATTTAAGAATTTCGTGAACCAAATAGCTGAATTCTTAGCGATTCTTGTTAGATTATTTTTGTAATCAACATAGTATAGACCAAATCTTGAAGTGTAACCGATGTTCCATTCGAAATTGTCTAAATATGACCATGCAAAATATCCTTTGACATTAACATTGTAATCCCTGAAAAAAAAAAAACAACCATTATTAGAAACATTAATTAAAAAAAACTTTTAGTTTAAGATTTTGAAATTCAGTCTTACTTGAGAGATCCCAATGTATTCCACATATGCTTTCGATAATAGTCTATCCTAAATTCATCTTTAAGTGCTTCCTCAATTGATTGAGTTTCATCGTTAAGATTGTCAACTCCTAATTAATATAAAAAAAATGCAAAAATTAATAAAAAAAATATAACTATAATTAACATATCAATATTCATACACGAGAAAGATATTATCCACTTACCATTCTCAGTAATATAAATTATTGGATTGTTATATCTATCTTTAGTATAATTCAATAAATGACGTATGCCTTTCGGATAAATGTAAAACCAAGGTGAGTAAGCCTGTGAAATTCAACTTTTATATTAGTGATATCTCCATAAATATATAATTCATATCTTAATTTGTTATAATTATTTTTTAGTATACTAACCTGTGGACCAATAAGATTGCCTCCATAATCATATGCTGTAAAATAAAAAAATATATATGTTCATTAGTGAAACATTCATAAGTAATAATTAATAACTTACTAAAAAAAATATATGTAGAAGTTTCTTTGGACTTCTTATATATGTTCCTTCTTTTTCAATCTCTATTGTATTATATTTTCATATAAACTTACGAGTTTCGGTGATGTTGCTATCAGTTTTATATCTTATACGATCCGGATCAACCAAAGCATTTGGCTTTGCATAATATGAAGTATAGTATTGTAATCCAATAAAGTCATATGACTCTCTAAGCAATTGAGTTTCTTCATCGGTAAAACTAAGTAATTTATTTCCAACTAAATCTTGCACTGTCCTTGGATATCGGCCATAAGTTAAAGGATCCATCCACCTGAAATAATATGAAATAAATATCCTTATAAAATAAAGAATTGCATATGATAAAGGCTTAATTGCTAGGTTAATTTGAAATAAAAACTCACAATCCAAACATGAAATCAAGGGCTGTTTTGGAGGCTTTTATATCAGCAGCTCTATTGGAGAGAGGTTCAAACCAGAAGGTGAAGAGAGTTATTCCAATTTTGCCATTTTGAGTTTTCTGCAAAGTCAATAAAATAATTTCAAAACTATATCCAAAAGAATAAATAATAACATGTATTATATATATATATATATTATATAGAAACATACTTGGCAATTTTTCCTATATATATGTACAGCTGAGGAATGAGAAAGAAGCAAATTATGAGCAACTATATAAGGTTCAGTAGCTGAGTTTCCAGCACGGCATTGATCATTCACCCACGATGAGCATCGACCAGGAGCAAAAAGTCCATCATCATAAGCAAATCCACTAAGAGCCCATGGTTCATTAAAAGTCATCCAATACTTCACTCGGTCACCAAACCTTTCAAAAAGAAGATCGGCATACTCACGATAATCTCTCCTGTATATAATTTTTATAATTATTCAATATCATGTACGTTTGCTTAGATGAGAAAAAAAATTATTAAGTTAAAAGTTTAAAAATGTAATTTCAAGAACTATACACTTACACAATATTAGGACTTAAAAAGCCACCATATTTATCCTCGAGAGCTTGAGGAGTATCCCAATGAAAAATAGTAACAAAAGGTTGTAAGCCTGAAATTTTTACAATGAAAAAAGAAAAAATTAGATGTTTGATATAATTTTATAACTTCTTTAAAGGACTAGAAGAATTATGAAGGTCGTTCTTTCCCTTGACAAAAAAGAAAATTAAGGACAAATTTGTTTTTTCAATAGGCAAATTGTCCTTCAATATTTGCATTTTCAACATTTCTTCCAAATATTAATGAGAAAATTTATATTCACTATTTTAAATCCTTTGAAGAAAAAAAAAAAGAGATAATTATCACCTTGTTTTATAGTTTCATTAATAACTCTATTATAGAATTCAATTCCTTCTTCGTTTATTCCTTCTCGTCTCCTTCCACCTAAATATTAAAATTAAAAATAAAACAAATAAGAAGAAAGGATAGAGAAATATAACTAAAATTCTTGTTATTTCAACACACAATAATAAAAATTTTAATTTTTATAGATAACTTACTCGGTATAACTCTAGACCATGAAATGGAAAATCTGAAAGCATTAAAACCCATATTCTTGACATTTCGTATATCTTCCTGCAACATTAATTTTAATTCATTTCTTGTTTAATTTTGTAGTTTGACAATATATAAAATTTTTTAAAGAAAATGAATGACGGCTATACTTGATAGCGATGATAGAAATCAACCGCAACATCTCCATTACTTTTATCTCTTATCCTTTTTGCAAGATTATATAAAAATATTTAATATTTATTATATTAATATAATTATATCAAAAACATATCCATACATAAAAAAATACCAGGATACTCATGTGTAAATGTGTCCCAAACACTAGGTCCTTTGCCTGAAATGTTTGATGCCCCTTCAATCTGAATACCATAAAGAAAAACTCGTAAATAATCTAAATGTTCATCGGTTATTTATCTAGCTTAATAATTTGGAATTTATATATTGGAAAACTAATGAGAGATTGTTTGAAACTATACCTGGTAAGCAGAAGTGGCTGTTCCAAAAATGAAATCATCTGGAAAATAACTGCGATTAAAATTTGTTGGGATGTCAGCAGCATCACCTGCCATTACTGGTTTTCTAAGAGACAACAAGCTTATAAGGAAGAAGATGAGCATCTCTATCAGCCAAGTAGAGAGCTTAGAAGCCATAGCCATTATAACAATGGTATATTAATATGATTTGAAGTGCTTGACTGATTTTCAGTTCTTGGCAATGCTCCCTTTATATAGAGTTGATGAGAGATGGCTGACGTGGTGATGTGCATGCATCGTTATCTTGGTCTATTGTCATCGTCTCATCACTTTCCTAGGAAATTTTCCTTAAATAGGAAATCCAACGAGATTAATTGCCACCTTTTTTCCATTAAAAAAAGAAAATAAAAACTCTGGAAAGATGCATTCTTAAAGTTGACATTCCTTTTGGTCATTCTTTTCTATTAACAAAAATGAGAAAGTTTAATAAAATTATATAATTTTTCAGATAATTCCATCAGACTAGAGCTTTGACAAAGCTAGCTGTAATCGTGGAACATACTCTTTCATCTATTCAACAAACTTTTATTAATTTAAAAGTGAAAGTTAATTAATTTTTTAATTTCAATGGAGGTTGTTGCTTTTTTTTTTATATTGTAATTAAATAATAAAAAATAATTATTTTCTTAAAAATAATTTACTAATATGATAGATTGGATTAGGATTGGAGACTTAGTAGATACACTGAATCATGTCAGGAGATTTATTATAGAATTTTAATATGATTAAACCTTATCAAATATTTCCTGTATTTATGTTGTTTAAGGTAATATGGGAAATTGATAAAAAAATATATATATATTTTCATCTACTTATTTCTAAGAAATTGGTATATATATATATATATATATATATATATATAGCAAAAAAAAATCAAATAGAGTAAGTTTAATTACCATATATAATATTTCCTTCTATTAGGTAACCCATTAATTTTCTTGATTTTTATATTTTTTTATATAAAAAATCTTTATTTTATTGATTTTTTTCCTAATATACTCTTTAATTTTTATTCAATATTAATATTGACCAAGAGATAAATTTATTGTGGATAATAATATAATAATAAACAAGGTAAAGGTAGAAAAAAATAGTAGTTTCTTAATTTTCTAAAGTGGAATTAAATAAATTTTCTAAAACCACATTTGAAATGAATGGAATGAATTTTATATATTTTCCTTTCAATTAATGCATATATACTAAATAAGGACATATTAATAAGATAATAAATAAATTAATTTTTTTTAAAAAAAAAAAGTGTCTATAATTTAGGATCAATGAAAAAACTTAGTTCTATTTTTGTAGGATGGAAAATATATTGTAATTTACTTTTAGTTAATTTTTTTATAACCAAGAAATTTTATCTTAAAAAGAAAAAAATTTTCTAAAAAATTAACCCATACCAATAAAGATATATCAAAATACATCGAAAAATTTAAGAAGCTATTTAATCTGTCTGAAAACGTAATACATAACGCAATATATGGAGACAAACAATCTATTTTATTAATAAATTAGTCTATTTTATTAATTAATACGAACATGAGAAATTAATAAGCATGTGAATAATGGCATAAATATAAATATCATATTATTTTTTGAACTAATAATAAGGGCATATGTAAAAAAAATTAAAGCATGATTTCAATACTTTGCTCGCAATAAATTATTCGCGAAGGAATGAATTAATTCCATCATATATTTTCAATTATATTTATTTAATATATTTGATACGAAAAAAAAGAAATTTAATATATTGTAAAAAGTCTATGGAATGCTTGTTAGTCCAATTCCAAGTCATGAAAATGTATGCATTATCAGTAATATTAGAAATTCAAAGTCATATTCAAATTATTACTTTGATGAATTAACGTCCACGCTCCAATACAATAATATAAATTATCTAGAGTGATTTACGGTCAATTTGAAATTTTTCCAAATATTTTGATTTTTGAATTAAAGACTATTATTTTTTTTTGACGGTGTGATTATATAAATTATATATATTAATTTTTTAATATATCAAAAGCAAAATTTATTAATAACAAAATAAAATTTTATTAAAATTCATTCGTTAGGCAGATTATTTACACCACAAAATTGAGATTATGGAGAAGCGAGTAGGGCCTACCATTTCGATTTAAACTCGAATTAAATTGAATAAATCGAAAATTAAAATTTTAATATTTATAAAAATTGAATCGAATTAATTTTAATTAAAAATCAAATCAAATTGAATCAATTTGATTCGATTCAATTTGATCGATTTTAATTTTTAATAAATTTTTTATATTTTACACTTATTTTAAAATTTAACTAAAATATTTCAATTTTAATATAATTTAATTTTTTAATATTATTTACAATAACATATTATTATCACTAATCGATTCAGTTTAATTTTTTTAATTTTTTTTAATTAAAATTAAATTAAATTAAAATAATTAAAATTTTTAAAATTAAAAATTAAATCGAATTGAAATAAATAAAAAATATATTAAAATTTTAAATTAATTTGATTCGATTAATTTTTTTGTTCATCCTAAAAGCGAAAAGTTTAACTCTAGGAGAAGAGATGAGAAACCCAATCCGGAATTATACAGATAACACTTTACCGTGACCGCTTATTTAAAATAATTTAATATTTTTTTAATGATAAAAATATTTTATATTAATTAATTTTTAAATATTTTAATAATAGAAAAATGCAGAAAATATTTTTTTAGTAATAAACTACTTAAATTTTCTAATAGTTATTTAATTTATTTAAATATTTTTCATAGTTGAACCACAAACTCAATTAAGACGTAGAACGTAAGAATTTAACTATCTCTTAGCTGTTTTTCAAAGAAAAATTACGGATTCATTTCCAAGGGATGAATGAGACATTTCTTCAGGCACATGTTCTTCCATTGGACGTAGACTTAATAAATTATAATCGATAATAAATGATTAATTTATAGATAAAATATTATAAATATTTAATAAATTATATATATAATTATTTCTATATATAAAATAATGAATAAAAAAAAAGTACGTGGAAGTTAAAATCAAACGTACGAAGTACCATGTTCCAGAAATACAGCTCTTGTAGACGTCAAAGCTTTATAGTCATTCAAAATAATGTTTTTTCTTTTCTTCTTTTCTAATAGAAAAGGTGGCAGCCTCTACTATTATATATAACATATAAAAAAGAATGCATTTTTCGATATTTTTTATTTTCTGGTCACTTTGGAATTTTTTTTTTTTTTTTTTCTGAAACCTTGAATCCATGAGTGCATTTTGAGAATCTGATTCCACGAGTTATATTATTCGTCCACCATGGAAGAAGAGAAAAATCCAAAATGACCATTGACCCATGATTTCTCCCAAATTCTAAGTCAGCAGGGCAGGGCAGGACAGGACAGGGCTAGACTATTTAATTAGGGAATAAAACAAATTTATAAATTTAAAATATAAGACTTGTCATTTTCAATCATAGTTTTACCCATCAACAGCCATCCCAATCCTTGTCTTTCCTCGATTTGATAGATCTACTTCAACTGTCAATTATATAAATATAAAAGATTATTATTATTAAAAAAAATAATTCTACTAAATTTCAATACAATATATTTATATATATAATTATTATATTAAATTTCAAAAATTATAATGAAAAATTATGACATGTAGTAGCTTATTCATCCTCCATCGATGGAGGAAAAAAAAAAAAAGGAAAATGACAATTGACTAATATTAATGTTTGGAAAAAAGAATTCTCCAGCAGACATGGAGGAATACTCCACCAAAGGATGCTAAATAAGAACAAAACTAATGGCAGAGCGTCAAAACAACTCAATAGCCTTTTTTTTAATAAAAAAAATAATTTAATTGAGTTTGTATCTAATAATAACAAACCTTTATCATTTTTTATTTTAAATTATTAGAAAAATTTAATTAAAAAATATTCATATTCTACCAAAATTAGAAGCTAACTCTATATTACTAATGTTTGATTTGTTTATGAAAAATAATTTACATTTAGAAAATATTTTTTACAATAAATCTTTTAATGAAAACTTTCATTTATCATCTCATTTCTTACTACGATCACTTTGTTAAATGTGAGTCCTATATTTTTGGAGAAAAATCTGAATTTTTTATTCTTTTTGAGACGTTTTTTTATTAAATTTTTTCTGATTATTGAAAAAAAAAATAACTATAAACTACTGTTCGATAACAATTCTCTATTCATCATTTGTTTTTAGACGCTCTACATTAGTTTTGTCCTTTCGGTTCTCATTTGGAGTTCATTCCACTGCTGGTGAAGTCTTTGGTCAATGCATGATCATATCTTAAATCTTCTTTGATTATCGTTTTCACAATAGAACAGGATTAATCAAAAGAATAATGTATAATATTTATTCAAAGAAATACAACAAGGCATGTGCCTAGAGTTCAAGACATCATCAAAATTTCAATACAAGACATGTTAAGTAATGAATTTAATTTTAACTCATGAAAAGAATAATATATCTCTAATCTCGATGGAGGATCTAGTTTGATGGGTTCAGGAATTTTGTAAACCAAATAGCCGATTCCTTAGCGATTCTTGTTAAGTTATTTTTATAATCGACGTAATATAGACCAAATCTTGAAGTATAACCAATGTTCCATTCAAAGTTGTCCAAATATGACCAAGCAAAATATCCTTTGACGTTAACATTATATTCCCTGCAAAAACCAGCTATCATTAGAAACACTAATAAAGAATTATCATAACCTTTTAGATGAAGATTTTGAAATTTAGACTTACTTAAGAGATCCCAAAGTATTCCATATATGCTTTCGATAATAGTCTACCCTGAATTCATCTTTAAGTGCTTCTTCAATGGGTTGGTTTTCATCATTAAGATTATCAACCCCTAAGAGAATTAAAAAAAAAACAATAAATTCAATAAAAATATAACTATATTTAAGAAACTGATACTCCTACACGAAAAAGGTATTAATCCCGCTTACCATTTTCAGTAATATATATTACTGGATTGTTATATCTATCTTTGGTATAATTCAATAAATGACGTATGCCTTTTGGATAAATGTAAAACCAAGGTGAGTAAGCCTGTAAAATTCAATTTTTATATTAGTGATATATCCACAAATATATCATTTATATCTTAATTTGTTATCAATTTTTTTTTTAGTATACTAACCTGTGGACCAATAAGGTTGCCTTCATAATCATAAGCTGCAAGGTAAACAAAAATATATGTTCATTAGTCAAACATTTTGTAACTTACTAAAAAATTATTATGTAGAAGTTTGTTTGGACTTTTTACATATATTACTTTCTTTTCAACCTCTATTGCGTTATATTTGTATAAAAACTTACGAGTTTCAGAGATGTTACTATCAGTTTTATATCTTATACGATCTGAATCAATCGAAGCATTTGGCTTTGCATAATATGAAGTGTAATATTGTAATCCAATAAAATCATATGATCCTCTGAGCAATTGAGTTTCTTCCTCGGTAAAACTAAGTAATTTATCCCCAACTAAATCTTGCACCGTTCTTGGATATCGACCATAAGTTAAAGGATCCATCCATCTGAAAAATATGAAATAAATGTCTTTATTAAATGAAGACTTGCATAGGATAAAGCCTTAATTGATAGGTTAATTTGAAATAAAGGCTCACAATCCAAACATAAAGTCCATGGCTGTTTTGGACGCTTTTATATCAGCAGCTCTATTGGAGAGAGGTTCAAACCAGAAGGTGAAAAGTGTTATTCCAATCTTTCCATTTTGAGTTTTCTACAAAGACAATAAAATAATAAGCTAAAATTTATATGCATCTTTGTTAAAAAAAAAATAATAACATGTATTATATATATAGAAAGATACCTGGTAATTTTTCCTATATATATGTACAGCTGCAGAATGAGAAAGGAGCAAATTGTGAGCAACTATATAAGGTTCTGTAGCTGAGTTTCCAGCACGACATTGATTATTCACCCAAGATGAGCAACGACCAGGAGCAAAAAGTCCATCATCATAAGCGAATCCACTGAGAGCCCATGGTTCATTAAAAGTCATCCAATGCTTCACTCGGTCGCCAAATCTTTCAAAGAGAAGATCGGCATACTCACGATAATCTCTCCTGTATATAATTTTTATAATTATTCAACAACATATATTTTTACTTAAATGTGAAAATAATTATTGAGTTAAAAGTTTAAAAATGTAATATGAAAAACTATACACTTACACAATATTACGGCTTAAAAAGCCACCATATTTATCCTCTAGGGCTTGAGGAGTATCCCAATGAAAAATGGTAACAAATGGTTGTAAACCTGAAATTGTTTGTGTTAAAGAAATTAGATTTTTGGTATAAATTTATAATTTCTTTAAAGGATTGGAAAATGAAGTTTCTTCTTTCCCTAAATAAATCCTTTAAATGAAAAAAAAGAGAGATAAATGTCACCTTGTTTTATGGTTTCATTAATAACTCTATTGTAGAATTCAATCCCTTCCTCGTTTACTCCTTCCCGTCTCTTTCCACCTTAATATTAAAATTAAAAATAAATTAAATAAGAAAAGAAAAAGGTATAAAATCATAAATACATAGTTTAGCAAAATTTTTATGATGTTGAACACATATTAATAAAAAGTTTCAACTGTGATAAGTAACTTACTAGGTATAACTCTAGACCATGCTATGGAAAATCTGAAAGCATTAAAACCCATATTCTTGACATTCTGTATATCTTCCTGCAATATCAATTTTAATTTATTTCTTAATTAATTTTATAATCGACAATAAACAAAAACTTTCAAAATAAAAGGACGAGAATAATACTTGATAACGATGGTAGAAATCAACTGCAATATCTCCGTTACTCTTATCCCTTATCCTCTCTGTAAAATATAAAAATGATTAATATTTTGTATATTAATATAATCTCAAAACACATGTATATGACACAAAAAGGTACCAGGATATTCATGGGTAAATGTGTCCCAAACACTAGGTCCTTTGCCTGATATATTTGCCGCACCTTCAATCTGAATATAATAAAGAAATAATCAGAATTAATCTATTTGTTAGTTAGTCATTTATCTAGTGTAATTAGTTTAGTTAGAAAAGTATGAACATGAGATTAAGAGTTTTATTGGAAACACATATTGGGAAACCAGTAAGAAAAAAGTTTTAAATTATACCTGGTAAGCGGAAGTGGCTGTCCCAAAAATAAAGTCATCTGGAAAATAACTACGGTTAAAATCTGTTGGGATTTTGTCAGCATCATCTGTCATTGCTGGTTTCATAAGAGCCAACAAGCTTATGAGGAAGAAGATGAACATCCCTGTGAGCTGAAGAGAGAGCTTAGAAGCCATAGCCATTATAACAATGGTGTATGAATATGATTGCAAGTGCTTGTGTGATTTTCACTTCTTGGCAATGCCCCCTTTATATAGAGTTTATGAGAGGGCGAACGTAGTGCATGCATGATTGTCATCTCGTCAGTCTTATGATGTTTCCTAGGAAATTCTGCTAAAATAATAATAATAATAATAATTCGCACGAGGTTTTCCACCTATTCTGATAAAAAAGAAAAGAAAAATATTCTTTTGAATGACTACAACGCTTTGACTTCAATATAAGCTGTGATTGTGGAATATTGTATTCCTTGTGTTTGATTTCAACTTCAACAAACTTTTATTATTTAAAAGTGGTCAGTTGATAATTTTAAAAATTATTTTAACCTGCCATTTTTGTCAAGTTTATACAAGGAATTGAATAATTTTTCGAGATTGGTCCATTGAATTGAGCTCATAGATTTGTGGGGTCTAAGAGTGATTCACCATTGATTGAGGTCGGAGAGAGCGAGAGAAAGAGAGTCTCTTTTGGTGGTTACTCGGTGATATTATCAACTGCGTCTTGATCATCACCTGACGGTCCTCCTATGTTCCTCTGCTCTGCTTCTCCCGCTACCTATTGGCTCAAAATTTTAGTTCATTCTGCCAAAATCTGTCTTAAGCCCAATGCTCCAAGCCTTCTAAAGACCTAAATAAACAATCCCCAAATCTCAGGCATCATAATTGAGCAACTGCTTATATTCATATCTCCCTACTTTTTGTATTCTGAGTTCTGAATTCTGATGCATCTCTTGCGGGATTATCACTACTTTTGTAAATTAAATTATGGAATTTTGGATTAACTTCTTTCCTTTTCGGTTGAAATTAATCCAAATTGAAATTTTATTCAAATTGTGAGATTATACGCTTAAATTCACTCCATTTTATTTCTATTTTCTATTAATTTTTTATTTCGAAAAACACCATCTTCATTATTGTCCTCTTAAAAATTCAAAACATCTATTAAATCTCTTGGGAAGACAACATAGTACTAATTAACCTAATTAAATCCTTAATTATTTAATTAGATTAATAACAAGTAGCAATTAGCATATTTCTCTATATTAAGAAATTAGTAGATTTAATTTAAATAATTCGCATGTTATTATTGATCAAGTTTGGATTATTCTCTCTTAAAATAGTTAACTAATTAAATCTACATGCCTGTTGGACTTATTAATTAACTAGGAATTAATTTAAATGTGAAACGGATTAAATTAACCATAAGAAAGAACTAGTGGGAATTGATTCGCGTGTTTGACCACTATAATAAAACAATAGATAATAAAATGAATTATTTTTCTAATTAATGATCAACCGTCAAATCCTCAATTTCATTACCTTCGGCATAATTTAATTTAATTAGTTGTTTTACCATCTCAATTGCATTATTTATTTTTCTTTTTAAGTTTTTTTGACTTACTCAAGGTAAAATCAATTTTTTCAAATAAAAATTCACTTCTTCTCTCTTTTTATTTTAAATTATTCTTTTTATTTTGAACTAGTCATCTAAATTAAACAGAGTTAAGGTCTCTGTGGGCTCGATACTCACTTTATCTATAAATTCATATTGAATTAAGAGAAGAGAGATAAGTTTTAATTGACGGATTTGACACCCATCAAATTTTGGTGCCATTGTCAGAGATCTTTAACAGTTTGTTTTTATTTTTATGACCATGTCTGAAATCGAGAAGATTGTAAAAATACTGAGAAAAACAACTAAATTGCAAAAACATGTCAATTCGGGAGCCTCTCAACCATCTACCTGATCTCCTCTGCCAACCGAAGCATTACGTCTTCAACACCGATTGAGCCTCCACTGAAGAGACTATAGCCGCAGCTAGTATCACATACCCAGTTTGAACGCACTCTTATAATTACGAACAAGTATGATTCATATGATCAAATCTTATTAAATATTTCTCGTATTATGTGTTTGAGGTATTATAGAAAATTAGTAAAATAAATTATTTTCATCGTTAAAAGAAAATTAAATGACTTTAATAAAAATCACTTGTTTATTTTAAAAACAATTATTTTATAAATATTAAAAATTTATAAAATCAGAACTTTGTATGCATCAACTTTATTAATACTTTATTTGTGAAAAGCATTTTACATAAAAATAAAGAAATTAAATAATTATTTATTATTTTATTTAAAATATTTTTATATAAGAATATATAGCAATTCAATTCAATGGGAACGATCCCGAAATGGTACCAAATGTGTTTTTTTTTTCTCCCTCAAATCATGTTACGATATTGGCTGTACGTACAGGACAAAAATGGTAGGAAAAATATTTTTAAATTAATCAACTAGCTAATTTTAAATTAAAAAAAGTTTGTTGAAGTTCAAATCAAACATACATAGTACAGCTCCAGTCTAGAAGTCAAAGCTTTATAGTCATTCAAAATAATTTTTTTTTTAATTTTCCATTTTCTTCCTTTTAATAGAAAAGGTGGCAGCATCGTGGGAATTCCTTTTATAGAAAATTTTCCTAGAATCTCCTAGGAAACTCATAAATTTTCCTTGGATTCCCAATGTATATTTCTAATATAAGTCTCAACTAATGAATGAGTAGATTAATTCTGAGTATTTATTTATGGTATTCAAATTGAAGGGCCCCAAATATATAAGGTAAAAACTTAGTGTTAAAGACACATTTCTTTATATCTAATTTTTTAATTTTTATATAGAATATTCAAACCTTTGATATTAGTTATAATTGTAATCATATTTTTAAATCAATTTTGACCAAAAATAAATGTGATGTGAACGAGATGGGTCGTAATATTTAGAATGAAGAGATTTTAAATCAATTTTGACCAAAAATAAATGTGATGTGAACAAGATGGGTCGTAATATTTAGAATGAAAAGATTGGCCGACCACTGAATGACAAAAAATATTTTGATCGTAACTTTTGTTACGAGTGTCAGAATTAATATTAAAACCCCAATTTGAAAAACTCATTTAAAGATTTATGCCTTTTATTTGCCTTTCACTACGTATCGACCCATTACGAGTTTTAAAAACGCTATTTAAGATCTCACAATGACTATTTTTCTTTTGTCAACATTTTTAAATTTTTTTAAATTTTTATGTATGTCTAATTAAACGTCATATTTTGTTAAACAGTTTATTTTCTATTGATAATTACATATTTTCCTAGGAATCTCCTAGGAAACTCATAAAATTTTCCTAGGATTCCCAATGTATATTTCTAAACCTAATGTATATTTCTAAACCTATCTAGGATTTAATTTAATCAAGTACATACTACCAATTTAATTATGTATTGTAATTTACATCCTATTTATTTGATAAAATATTTTTTAAAATCCTTTTATAATTATATTATAATAAAAAGAAAATATTTTTCTAATAAAAAATTAATCAATTTTTTAAAAAGTAACTTATTTATTTCAAACAAAAAGTCATTCTATAGATTTTGACAATCTATATAAAACTAACATTTTTCTATACATGAGTGTTTTTCAAATTAACTTTTTTTTATATTACAATTAAATAATTAAAAAAATTATTTTCTTGAAAAATAATTTATGATACATTGAATTAGGCTAGGAGACTTAGTAGATACACTGGATTATGTTAGGAGACTTGTTATACAATCCTATTTTGATCAAACCTTATCAAATATTTCTTGTCTGAAGCTGTTGATTCGTCCACCATGGAAAAAGATTGAACCATAATTTCTCCCAAGTTTTAAGTCAGCAGAGCATGGCTATTTTAACAAATTTATAAATTTAAATATAAATATTTTAATTTAAGACTTGTCAACTTCACTCGCAGTCTTACCCAATCCTTTTCTTTTCTCGATTTGATAGATCTACTTCAACTGTCAACTGAAGAAAAGGATATATATAGATAAATATTAATTATTTTATTAAATTTAAAAAATTATAATAAAAAAGTAAGCGGAGATATAAGAGTTTCATGAGTATTGATAAAGTATTTTCTAAATTTTAAAAACTTTTATATTTTAATTTTTTTATTAAATTTATACACTGCATGCATTTTTTTAGAAACTATAATATAAATTAAAGTGAAAAAAAAATAATTATGATATATAGTTGCTTTCGTCCACCATAGATGAAGATAAAAACCGAAAATGACAGTTGACCTGTAATGTTAATTTATTGACAAAAGAATTCTCCAGCAGACATGGAGGAATACTGGACGCCAAGTAAGAACAGAAATGGCAAACCTTTTTTCCTTTTCTTTTTTTTTTTTTTATTCCAAAATCTTTTAAATTTGTTTGTCATATAACTTGAAATAATAGCATTGTGCAAAATAATATTACAAAATGAAAAAAAAAAATTAAAACTTACATTTTGATGAAAACTTTTATTTATCATTATCGTGAGCACTTTGTTAAATGCTAGGGTAATTATTTGATCAATTCGATTCAAAATTAAATTAAATTTAATAGATTGAAAATTTAAATTTTAGTATTCAAAATTAAACTAATTCGATTAAGAACAAAAACTCAATCAAATCGAATTAATTTAATTTGTTTTGATTTGATCGAATGGACTTTACAGTAGATTTTTTATTTTTTACACTTTATTTTTAATATTTTAAAATTTAATTAAAATATTTTAACTTTAATTATGATCTAATCTCTCTATATTATCGAAAATAATATATTATTATCATTGTTTGATTCATTTTTTTTTAATTTTTTTTATCAAAATCAAATTGAAATAATCAAAATTTTTTATTCTTTTTGAGAGGTTTCCTAGTAACTTCTTTTAATTATTGAAAATTAAAAAAAAAAACAGTAACTATAAACTATCAATCGATAAAAAATTCATAAATTTTTTTGACGCTCTGCCATTAGTTTTGTCCTTTCAGTTCTCATTTGGCGTTCATTCCACTGCATGGAGAAGTCTTTGGTCAATGCATAAACATATCTTAAATCTTCTTTGATTATTGTTTTTACAATGGAATACAACTAATCAAGAGAATAATGTCTAATATTTATTCAAAGAATTACAACAAGGCATATGCCGAGAATTCAAAGGCATCACCAAAATTTCCATACAAGACATACTATGTAATGAATTTAATTCTAACTCATAAAAAAATAATATATCTCTAATCTCGATTCGGAGAATCTAGTTTGATGGATTTAAAAATTTCGTAAACCAAATAGCCGAATTTTTAGCGATTCTTGTTAAATTGTTTTTGTAATCAACATAATATAGACCAAATATTGAAGTATAACCAATGTTCCATTCAAAATTGTCCAAATAGGACCAAGCAAAATATCCTTTGATGTTAACATTATATTCCCTGCAAAAAGCAGCCATCATTAGAAAAACAAATTAAGAATTACCATAACTTTTTAGATGAAGATTTTGAAATTCAGACTTACTTAAGAGATCCTAAAGTATTCCACGTATGCTTTCGATAATAGTCTATCCTGAATTCATCTTTAATCTTTAAGTACTTCTTCAATGGGTTAGTTTTCATCATTAAAATTGTCAACCTCTAAGACAATTTAAAAAAAAAAAATAAAACCAATAAAATATAACTATATTTAAAAATTGATATTCCTACATGAAAAAGTTATTAACTCCACTTACCATTCTCAGTAATTTATATTATTGAATTGTTATATCTATCTTTGCTATAAATCAATAAATGATGTATGTTTTTCGAATAAATATAAAATCAAGGTAAGTAAGCTTGTAAAATTAATTTTTATGTTAGTAATATATCTACGAATATATAATCTATATCTTAATTTGTTATAACTTTAAATTTTTTAGTATACTATTCTGTGAACCGATAAAATTGCCTTCGTAATCACAAGTTGTAAGGTAAAAAAAAATATATGTTCATTAATCAAATATTCTATAACTTAACTAGAAATAATTATATGTAGAGGTTTCTTTGGACTTCTTATATATATATATATTACTTCCATTTCAATTTCTATTACATTATATTTTTATAAAACTTATGAATTTCAGTGATGTTATTATCAATTTTATATTTTATACGATTTTGATTAACTGAAGCATTTGGCTTTACATAATATAAAGTGTAGTATTGTAATCCAATAAAATCATACAACTCTTTGAGCAAATGAGTTTCTTCATCGGTAAAATTAAGTAATTTATCTTCAACTAAATCTTGCATAGTCCTTGAATATCGATTATAAGTTAAAGGATCCATCCACCTGAAAAATATGAAATAAATGTCTTTATTAAATAAAGACTTGCATATGATAAAAGCTTAATTTATAGGTTAATTTGAAATAAAGATTCACAGTCGAAACATGAAGTCAAAGGGCTATTTTGGACACTTTTATATCAACAGCTCTATTGGAGAGAGGTTCAAACCAGAAGGTGAAGAGATTTATTCCAATCTTGCCATTTTGAGTTTTCTACAAAGTCAATAAAACAATAAGCTTAAATCTTTATGTATGTTCGTTAAAGAAATAAATAATAACATTCAATATATATATATATATATATAGAAAGATACCTTGTAATTTTTCCTATATATGTACCGCTGTAGAATGAGAAAGGAGTAGATTATGAGCAATTATATAAGGTTCAGTAGCTGAGTTTCTAACACGAAATTCATTATTCACCTAAGATGAGTATCGACGAGAAGCAAAAAATCTATCATCATAAGCGAATCCATTAAGAGCCTATGGTTCATAAAAAATCATCCAATGTTTTACTTGGTCACCAAATCTTTCAAAGAGAAGATGGCATATTCATGATAATCTCTCATGTACATAATTTTTATAATTATTCAATGATATATTTTTACTTAAATGAGAAAATAATTATTGAGTTACAAATTTAAAAAAAAGTTTGAACTCCTCTGGTATTGCATTTGTATTAGAAGTAAACAAGAAGACCAAGAAGAAGAAGAAAAAAAAAAGACCCATAATTGGGAGAAACTGAGTTGGTACCAGAATTCGCATGGATAACAACCAAAATATTTGAAGAATTTGATGATTACACACCCATGGAGACTCTTTAGAGGCTTTGTTACTCCATCAAATTTAATGACCGCTGGGTCTCTGGCATCCAGGCCGTAGTCGAGCATTTGTAAGAAAGACCGGTCCAAAACCCATTAGAGCCTACCGTGCAAGCTGGTCCATTATCGCACAACCTAGATCACATCTGGCAGGCCGGGCAAACCAGAGCCCGAACTCATCAAAAAAGGATCTAGCCCCCCTGACGTGATGAGTCAGTAGGGAACAAACCCAGCTATATTATGGTCCTATTAGCATGAGCGCCAGAGGGAATTAAATGGCCGCCTGACAATAATGAGAAGGCAGGTACGTCTGTACGTACGGCTCTGTATGATAGCGACAGGTGACACTATAGTAGGGTAACAGTTATGCGTCACTAGAGGGCAAGAGAAAAAGGAATAAAAGAGGAAGGCATGAACCATTCAGGCTAAGCTAGCTCAATCATACCAAAACTCTACATTCTTTTGGATCTCAGATCATCACCTTTGATCGAGAGTAAACTTTCCTGTAACGATCCGGAAACCAGACCGCTATCGGCGCTAGGGTTCAGATCGACTTAAGGTCGCCGGAACCCGTAGCAAGTCTACTATGCTTCCTGTATACCTGATAAAATCCCAAATATGAACATACATTTTCATAAAAAAAAAATTAAACTTTTCATATACCAAGCTCGACCTGTACATTCATCATAAACTGTAAACATAAAACCCACACTAGAGCCCTCATCAAATGCTCTAGTATGGTCAACATCATATACATCAAGCTTGGTTTAACATAACTCATTATAAAACCTTTACATAAAAAAAATGTTCACTGGGATTTATCAAAACATAAACTAGGGCAAAGCACAAATCTATCCATTACATATTATATGTCCACTACTAAACTATTACATCAACATAAACATCACCCATGCCGACTTTCTGTGCTATCTCTGACCTGCAAACCTGGGGGTTAGGGGAAAGGGGTAAGCTACAAGAGCCTAGTGAGCAAAACTATAAAAACAGTTTAATAAACATATGCTTTCATGAAATGCATCACAATACAAACAATTCACATCAAGGATGGACTTGTCACCAGTAACTCTCTGCATATCCAAATAATGCCCGGCCCTCGATGGAGCTCCTTAGGACTTCCTCTTAAACATAATATAACATATCCAACTATGCCAGGGGCGTAGAATGGGCAACTCTGGTCTTTCCCTTACATCGTACCAGGGGCGTAGAATGGACAACCCTGGACTTCTATATCCGTATCATATCATAACCTGTTTGAGGGCTAGTGGGTCATCCAATATCCATTCACATCAACAGCAAATTATGCAATGCAACATATTCGTGAATTCTAATACAAACAACCTATTACAAAACATGATGCATGAACATACTTAAAAGTTTGATTACTTTGAAAAAAATAGAATAGTTTAGTTCTACTCACCTTTGGCTGACGCTTGCTTACAACCGAAGCAGCTAACTCACTGCTGGTCTCTACGGTCTCTCGGGTCCGATCCTACACAGGTGGACTCAAGTGAGGGACCAAACATACTCTAACAAGACTCTAAACATCTCCCCAAAAACCCCCTAAAATATCATAAAATATGTACACAAAACAAGCAAAGGAAGGTTGGGCAGGGGACTTTCAGCGGCAGGTTCGGCGGCCGAAAGTCCCTACAGATCTGAAAGTCAAGCACTTTCGGGGGCAAGGTTCGGCGGCTGAAAGCCTTCATAGAACCGAAAGTCACCAACTTTCGGGGGCAGGTTCGGCGGCCGAAACTCCCCTCCAGATCCGAAAGTCCATGCTTTCGGGGGCAGTTTAGGGGGCCAAAGGCTGCCTCCACAGGCAGGTTCGGCGGCCGAACTTGGGTTCGCCAGAAGGGCAGAACCCGATTCTGCCTCAAGCATTTCAATCCCAAACTCTCAAATCCTCACACCCAGCTTCCTACAATATGCATTCTCACACCCACATGCATAAGGGGTATAAAACTAACTTAAGCCCCAACAAACAACAACAAAAACATCACAAGGGCATACATTTAACATATAGCTAACATAAACTCTAAAACATAGATCTAACCAAAGCATGCATATTCAACTCTTACCCCTTATTAAAACTTACTTAAAACATAGGAAAAAGCAAGGATCTACACTTACCTCTTGAAGATCAAGGGTAGATGCGACCCAAACTTGGAGATGAGGAGAGAGAGTCCCCAGAGGTCTCCAAACTTCAAAATCTTGGATTAAGCTTAAAATCTTCAAAAACAAGATAAAAACTCATAAAAATCTTGAGAGATTTGAAGGAAAAATACAATATCATCAAGGGGTGGCGGAGACTCACCTTGCCCGGAAATAGAGAGAGAAAACTCGCCCATTTTTGGACAGGGGGCTTTTTATTGGTGGTTGGCCAGACCACCTTCGGGAGCCAAAAGAGCTTCCGCATCTGCCCCATGTTCGACGGCCGAACATGAGATTCGGCGGCCGAACCTGGGCCCTTCCCTCAATCTCTTTTCTTTTCTTCTTTAAAACTTTAACTCAAAACCAAACAATAAAATCATGAAAATCATTTTGTAAAAACATATTTTTACCCTTCTAGGAGGTTCCGACATTCGAGATTCCGGATTCCAACGGAGATTCCGTCGAAAGGTTAGAATTCCAACACCGGAGTCTAGCCGGGTATTACATTTCCGTTCTTAATTTTGTTTCTCACTCGATAAAAGTAAATTCTTACAAGTATCTGAATACATGATAAATGACATAGTACCTAAAGTATATAAAGAGAACATGTTTTGTTGGATTAGAAAATGAGTGCTTATGATTCTCAAAAGAGTTTTTTTCAAAGAGAAATTAAACAAACTACTTATTTTATTTAGAAGAAATATATATATTAGGACTTCTCTTATTACATCTAATTTTTGAAATCAATACAAAAATCATTAAAATTGAAAATTTTGAATAAAAATGGACTAATAACTTCATATTTAAGTATATATCTCGTAATACTTAATATTATAAATTAATTTAAGCGCTAGCAAATTTATTTTATTTAAAAATTTTGAAATATAAAATTTTAAAATAGATATATAAAATACAAAAAGGATAAACTTTATTTTTGTTAAAAAGATAAAATGCAAAAACAATAAACTATACAAGTTGATTGAAGATAAGGATATAATTATTTTTTTATTATAAATACAAGTGCCAACAAAAGAGAACCTTAAGAAATTGTGAGTAAAACACCTGATGAGAGAGTAAAACTTAGCCAATTTATCAACCATGATATTTATTTTTTATATTTAAATATTTTTCTTTAGTATAATTGACTGTTGGAGAAGTGTGATCCATCAAATCGTGGAAAGATAAGGATTGGGACGGCTGTTGAATAGGATGAGGTGGAAATAAAATATGAAAATGATAAGATTATGAGCTTATGTAGAATGATTTAACAAATATTAAATTAAAATATTTACAATTAGATTTGTAAATTAATCTATTATAAAAAAATAATTAAATAGACGTGTTGCTGACCATTTTGCAATTTTAAAAAGGTATCTCTTGGCTTGTTTTGGCGTTCCTTGATGTAGTTTTCCTCTGCTGGAGAGTTATTTGGTCAATGTTCATTTTGGATTTTTCTTTCCATCCATGGTGGACAGATAAGCGACTGTAATTGTGGAACATACTCCTTCATCTATTCAACAAACTTTTATTAATTTAAAAGTGAAAGTTAGTTAATTTTTTAATTTCAATGGAGGTTGTTGCTTTTTTTTTTTTCATATTGTAATTAAATAATAAAAAATAATTACTTTCTTAAAAATAATTTACTAATATGATAGATTGGATTAGGATAGGAGACTTAGTAGATACATTGAATCATGTCAGGAGATTTATTATAGAATTTTAATATGATTAAACCTTATCAAATATTTCCTGTATTTATGTTGTTTAAGGTAATATGGGAAATTGGTAAAAAAAATATTTTCTTGATAAAAAAAATTAAACCACTTTAATGAAAATTACTTGTTTCAAAAAAGGAAATTATATTATAGATTTTGAAAACAAATGAAATTTTAATATTTTAATTTTCATAGAAAGAAAAATCTAATAGGCTATGAACTTATAAAATTGGAGTAATTTTATTCACAGAAAAACTTGGTAATTCCTCTCTCTTAAAATGAATCGTGCCAATTTAGACATTCTTAAGACTATAGTAAAAAAAAAGAAAAAAAAATCAAATAGAGTAGGTTTAATTACCATATATTATAATATTTCCTTTTGTTCCACAAAATATTCTTTTTATTTTCACACAAATTTTTTTTAAAAAATATATATATAAATTAAAAATTCTATGGAATGCTTGTTAGTCCAATTCCAAGTCATGAAAATGTATGCATTATCAGTAATATTAGAAATTCAAAGTCAAATTCAAATTATTACTGTGATGAATTAATGTCCACGCTCCAATAAAATAATATAAATTATCTAGAGTGATTTACAGTCAATTTTAAATTTATCCAAATATTTTGATTTACGGTTAATTTCCCTCTCGGGAAATAATTAATCTTTATTTAAAAATATTTATTATAAAAGAATATTTTTTTGAAAAAAATTTATAATAAAATTTTTTTATTTTATTATTTAATTTTAATTTAAAAATAAAATAAATTAACAAATTATAAATTATATAATCGTTGCTGATAGCTTATAATATGTTGAAGTACCATGTTCCAGAAATACAGCTCTTGTAGAAGTCAGAGCTTTATAGTCATTCAAAATACTGGTTTTTCTTTTCTTCTTTTCTAATAGAAAGGGTGGCAGCCTCTACTATTATATATAACGTACAAAAAAGAATGCATGTTGATTTATTTTCTGAAACCTTGAATCCAAGAGTGCATTTTGAGAATCTGATTCCTTATATTATTTGTCCACCATGGAAGAAGAGACAAATCCAAATTCTAAGTCAGCATGGCAGGGCAAGACAGGGCCAGACTATTTAATTAGGGAATAAAACAAATTTATAAATTTAAAATATAAGACATGTCATTTTCAATCATAGTTTTACCCATCAACAGCCATCCCAATCCTTGTCTTTTCTCGATTTGATAGATCTACATCAAATGATTATTAATAAAAATGATAAAAGTCATAATTATAAATATATAAATATAAAAGATAATTATTATTAAAAAAATAATTATACTAAATTTTATTAAATTTTAACAATTATAATGAAAAATTATGACATGTAGTAGCTTATTCATCCTCCACTGATGGAGAAAAAAAACGAAAATGACAATTGACTAATATTAATGTTTTGAAAAAAGAATTCTCCAGCAGACATGGAGGAATACTCCATCAAAGGATGCCAAATAAGAACAAAACTAATGGCAGAGCGTCAAAACAACTCAATAGCCTTTTTTTTTAAAAAAAATAAATAAATAAATTGAGTTTCTATCTAATAATAACAAACATTTATCATTTTTTATTTTAAATTATTAGAAAAAATTTATGTAAAAAATATTCATATTTTACCTAAATTAGAAGCTAACTCTATATTACTAATATTTTATTTGTTTATGAAAAATAATTTATATTTAGAAAATATTTTTTACAATAAATCTTTTAATGAAAACTTTCATTTATCATCTCATTTCTTACTACGATCACTTTGTTAAATACGAGTCCTATATTTTTGGAAAAAAATCTGAATTTTTTTATTCTTTTGGAGACGTTTTTTTATTAATTTTTTCTGATTATTGAAAATAAAAAAAAAAGCTATATTTTTTATTCTAGGCATATTTTTTACAATTCTCTATTCATCATTTTTTTTGACGCTCTACATTAGTTTTGTCCTTTCAGTTCTCATTTGGAGTTCATTCCACTGCTGGAGAAGTCTTTGGTCAATGCATGATCATATCTTAAATCTTCTTTGATTATCGTTTTCACAATAGAACAGGATTAATCAAAAGAATGTATAATATTTATTCAAAGAAATACAACAAGGCATATGCCTAGAATTCAAGACATCATCAAAATTTCAATACAAGACATGTTAAGTAATGAATTTAATTTTAACTCATGAAAAGAATAATATATCTCTAATCTCGATGGAGGATCTAGTTTGATGGGTTCAGAAATTTTGTAAACCAAATAGCCGATTCCTTAGCGATTCTTGTTAAGTTATTTTTATAATCGACGTAATATAGACCAAATCTTGAAGTATAACCAATGTTCCATTCAAAGTTGTCCAAATATGACCAAGCAAAATATCCTTTGACGTTAACATTATATTCCCTGCAAAAACCAGCTATCATTAGAAACACTAATAAAGAATTATCATAACCTTTTAGATGAAGATTTTGAAATTTAGACTTACTTAAGAGATCCCAAAGTATTCCATATATGCTTTCGATAATAGTCTACCCTGAATTCATCTTTAAGTGCTTCTTCAATGGGTTGGTTTTCATCATTAAGATTGTCAACCCCTAAGACAATTAAAAAAAAACAATAAATTCTATAAAAATATAACTATATTTAAGAAACTGATACTTCTACATGAAAAAGGTATTAATCCCGCTTACCATTTTCAGTAATATATATTACTGGATTGTTATATCTATCTTTGGTATAATTCAATAAATGACGTATGCCTTCGGGATAAATGTAAAACCAAGGTGAGTAAGCCTGTAAAATTCAATTTTTATGTTAGTGATATATCCACAAATATATAATTTATATCTTAATTTGTTATTTTTTTTTAATTTTTTTTAAGTATACTAACCTGTGGACCAATAAGGTTGCCTTCATAATCATAAGCTGCAAGGTAAATAAAATATATGTTCATTAGTCAAACATTTTGTAACTTACTAAAAAATTATTATGTAGAAATTTCTTTGGACTTTTTACATATATTACTTTCTTTTCAACCTCTATTGCGTTATATTTGTATAAAAACTTACGAGTTTCAGAGATGTTACTATCAGTTTTGTATCTTATACGATCTGAATCAATTGAAGCATTTGGCTTTGCATAATATGAAGTGTAATATTGTAATCCAATAAAATCATATGATCCTCTGAGCAACTGAGTTTCTTCTTCGGTAAAACTAAGTAATTTATCCCCAACTAAATCTTCAACCGTCCTTGGATATCGACCATAAGTTAAAGGATCCATCCACCTGAAAAGTTATGAAATAAATATCCATATTAAATGAAAACTTGCATAGGATAAAGCCTTAATTGATAGGTTAATTTGAAATAAAGACTCACAATCCAAACATAAAGTCCATGGCAGTTTTGGAAGCTTTTATATCAGCAGCTCTATTGGAGAGAGGTTCAAACCAGAAGGTGAAAAGTGTTATTCCAATCTTTCCATTTTGAGTTTTCTACAAAGATAATAAAATAATAAGCTAAAATTTATATGCATGTTTGTTAAAAAAAAAAATAATATGTATTATCTATATAGAAAGATACCTGGTAATTTTTCCTATATATATGTACCGCTGCAGAATGGGAAAGGAGTAAATTGTGAGCAACTATATAAGGTTCTGTAGCTGAGTTTCCACCACGGCATTGATTATTCACCCAAGATGAGCATCGACCAGGAGCAAAAAGTCCATCGTCATAAGCAAATCCACTAAGAGCCCATGGTTCATTAAAAGTCATCCAATGTTTCACTCGGTCACCAAATCTTTCAAAGAGAAGATCGGCATACTCACGATAATCTCTCCTGTATAAAATTTTTATAATTATTCAACAACATATATTTTTACTTAAATGAGAAAATAATTATTGAGTTAAAAGTTTAAAAATGTAATATGAAAAACTATACACTTACACAATATTACGGCTTAAAAAGCCACCATATTTATCCTCTAGAGCTTGAGGAGTATCCCAATGAAAAATGGTAACAAATGGTTGTAAACCTGAAATTGTTTGCGTTAAAGAAATTAGATTTTTGGTATAAATTTATAATTTCATTAAAGGATTAGAAAATGAAGTTTCTTCTTTCCCTAAATAAATACTTTAAATAAAAAAAAAAGAGATAAATGTCACCTTGTTTTATGGTTTCGTTAATAACTCTATTGTAGAATTCAATCCCTTCCTCGTTTACTCCTTCCCGTCTCTTTCCACCTTAATATTGAAATTAAAAATTAATTAAATAAAAAAAGAAAAAGGTATAAAATCATAAATACATAGTTTAGCAAAATTTTTATGATGTTGAACACATATTAATAAAAAGTTTCAACTGCAATAAGTAACTTACTAGGTATAACTCTAGACCACGCTATGGAAAATCTGAAAGCATTAAAACCCATATTCTTGACATTCTGTATATCTTCCTGCAATATCAATTTTATTTTATTTCTTAATTAATTTTACAATCGACAATAAATAAAAATTTTGAAAGTAAAAGAACGAGGATAATACTTGATAGCGATGGTAGAAATCAACTGCAATATCTCCATTACTCTTATCCCTTATCCTCTCTGTAAAATATAAAAATGATTAATATTTTGTATATTAATATAATCTCAAAACACATGTATATGACACAAAAAGTACCAGGATATTCATGGGTAAATGTATCCCAAACACTAGGTCCTTTGCCTGATATATTTGCCGCACCTTCAATCTGAAATATAATAAAGAAATAATCAGAATTAATCTACTTGTTAGTTAGAAAAGTATGAACATGAGATTAAGATTTGTATTAGAAACACATATTGGGAAACCGATAAGAAAAAGTTTAAAATTATACCTGGTAAGCGGAAGTGGCCGTCCCAAAAATAAAGTCATCTGGGAAATAACTACGGTTAAAATCTGTTGGGATGTTGTCAGCATCATCTGCCATTGCTGGTTTCATAAGAGCCAACAAGATTATGAGGAAGAAGATGAGCATCCCTGTGAGCTGAAGAGAGAGCTTAGAAGCCATAGCCATTATAACAATGGTATATTAATATGATTGCAAGTGCTTGTGTGATTTTAAGTTCTCGGCAATGCCCCCTTTATATAGTGTTTGTGAGATGGCGAACGTAGTGCATGCATGATTGTCATCTCGTCAGTCTTATGATGTTTCCTAGGAAATTCTGCTAAAATAATAAGAATAATAATAATTCGCACGAGGTTTTCCACCTTTTCTGAAAAGAAAAATATTCGTTTGAATGACTACAAGGCTTTGACTTCAATATAAGCTGTGATTGTGGAATATAGTATTCCTTGTGTTTGATTTCAACTTCAACAAACTTTTATTATTTAAAAGTGGTCAGTTGATAATTTTAAAAATTATTTTAACCTGCCATTTTTGTCAAGTTTATACAAGGAATTGAATAATATTTCCAGATTGGTCCATTGAATTGAGCTCATAGATTTGTGGGGTCTAAGAGTGATTCACCATTGATTGAGGTCGGGGAGAGCGAGAGAAAGAGAGTCGCTTTTCGTGGTTACTCGGTGATATTATCAACTGCGTCTTGATCATCACCAGAAGCTCCTCCCATGTTGCTCTGCTCTGCTTCTCCCACTACCTCTTGGCTCAAAATTTTACTTCATTCTGCCAAAATCTGTCTTAAGCCCAATGCTCCAAGCCTTCTGAAGACCTAAATAAACAAACCCCGAATCTCAGGCATCGATATTTGAGCAACTGCTTATATTCATATCTCCCTACTTTTTCTATTCTGAGTTCTGAATTCTGATGCATTTCTTGCGGGATTATCACTACTTTTTGTAAATTAAGTTATGGAATTTAGGATTAACTTCTTCCCTTTTCGGTTGAAATTAATCCAAATTGAGATTTTATTCAAATTGTAAGATTATGTGCTTAAATTCACTTCATTTTATTTCTATTTTCTATTAATTTCTGATTTCGAAAAACACCATAACCTAATTAAATATTTAATTATTTAATTAGATTAATAATGATCAGTGATTAGCATATTCCTCTATATTAAGGAATTAGTATATTTAATTTAAATAATTCGCGTGTTATTATTGATTAAATTTGGATTCTTCTCTCTTAAAGCAGTTAACTAATTAAATCTACATGTCTGTTGAACTTATTAGTTAACTAGGAATTAATTTAAATACGAAGCGGATTAAATTAATCATAAGAAAGAACTGGTGAGAATCGATTCGCGTGTTTGACCACTATAATCAAATAATAAATAATAAAATTAATTATTTTTCTAATTAATGATCAACTGCAAAATCTCTTAATTTGATTACTTTCAGCAAAATTTAATTTAATTATTTGTTTTACCATCTCAATTGTATTATTTGTTTTTCTTTTAAGTTTTTTTGGCTTGCTCAAGGCAAAATCGATTTTTTCAAATAAAAATTTCCTTCTTCCCTCTTTTTGTTTTAAACTATTCTTTTTATTTGAACTAGACATCTAAATTAAACAGAGTTAAGGTAGTCTCTGTGGGATCGATACTCACTTATCCTATCTATAAATTCATATTGAATCAAGGAAAGAGAGATAAGTTTTAATCGACGGATTTGACACCCATCAAATTTTGGTGCATTGTCAGTAACCTTTAACAGTTTGTTTTTATTTTTATGACCATGTCTGAAATCGAGAAGATTGCAAAAGGATTGAAAAAAGCAACTAAATTGCAAAAGCAGGTCAATTCGAGAGCCTCTCAACCACCTGCCTTATAACGACCCGAAAACCGAACCGCTACCGGCGCTAGGATTCATGATGTAGGACTATTTAGACTCCGTCAGGAGTTTTAACCAATATCGTTTGGTTAAGACGAAATAAGAGAAAAGATATGATAAAAGACTAAAAGTCTTACTGAAATTTCTCAAAGATTGAAAAGTGAGTTCCTAATAGCTAAGGGAGGCTATTTATAATAGAAATAAAATCCTAATATACAAAATAATCCTAATTCTAATAGGAGTCTAAAATCCTAATAGCCAAGGGAGGCTATTTACAATAGAAATAAAATCCTAATATGCAAAAATAATCCTAATCCTAATAGGAGTCTAAAATCCTAATAGCCAAGGGAGGCTATTTACAATAGAAATAAAACCCTAATATATAAAATTATAAAAATACCCAAAATATCCAAAAATAATAATTAAAATATAAAAGTTAGCCCTGGTCCAAGTCTGCCGTAAAATCCAAGGCTAGTTGCCCCGTGTCATTCCCTTCCACTTGTAAAGAACTCGTCCTCGAGTTGTCATCAACAGGGTAGTACTGAAATAGATCTGCCACATTAAACGTCTTGGAAATTTTCATTTCATGTGGGAGGTCAAGAGCATAGGTATTGTCATTGATCTTCTGAATGATCCGGAATGGACCAATCTTCTTGGCGTCAAGCTTTTTCTGTCCACCACCACGCTCCTTGCGTAAGTACACCATAACTTGGTCACCGACATTGAAGGACTTGAAACGCCTATATTTATCAGCTGTAGCTTTATATTTGTCATCGGCTTCTGTAAGGTATTGTTGTACCTATTTGAAAACATCCACGTGCTGCTTTGCCAAGTTGCTTGCTGCAATACTGTTGTAAGCAAATTCCACATGGTCTTGGAGGTTTTCACTCTCCTTTGGACTCATCTTGTAATGAGGCAGATTCGATAATTTTGATCCAGGAATGAGATCAATCTGATGTTGGATATCCCGCGAAGGTGGAAGCTTTGATGATTCCTCCACTATCTTAGGAAACTCCTTCAACAGCTCTTTGACGGGTGTTGGTAAAGATGGTGCATCCTCCATTGTACTTTTTTCTCTCACCAATAAAGTCAGTGTGCCCCCAGATTTCTCAACTGCGCCTGATAGCTTCTGCACTCCCGTAGAAATAGCAACAACATTCTTCTCTTCCACTTTAGAATGTTTCGCAGAACCGAAAGGCAAGATAGTAATCTTCTTTTGATTCCACGTGAACGTGTATGAATTCTCCTTCCCTTTATGCAAAGCATCAACATCGAACTGCCAAGGGCGACCTAGCAAAATTCCACAGCAATCCATATCCACAACATCACAATTAACAAGTTCAGTATAAGATTTACCGATCGAGATAGGCACGCTGCAAATTCTGTTGACCTCAATTGTCGGACCTTCCTTAATCCATCCGACTTTGTATGGTGAGGGGTGAGGCTGTGTAGGCAACTGTAATTTTTCCACCAACTGCTTAGCTATCAGATTCTCACAACTGCAGCTATCTATAATTAGCCTGCAAATTGCCTCTCCTACTCGACACTTTGCCTGAAAACCTTCCTCCTTTGTGTCTCGTCCTCCTGTTTTGTTGAGCATAAGATCTTCTTCACCACATAGGTGACCTCTCCATCTTCAGAACCAGCAACAGATCCGTCATTGTCATCCACTTTCTCGTCAGTTTCAGCCACCTGCTCAACTATATTAACCTGCCGGCGGTTAGTATTAACTCCTCTACGTTTTGGACAATTATTCGATCGATGACCAGATTGACTGCACCGGTAACATATGTCTCCCGTTGGCTTCTGATAAGGATTGGTCCTGCCTTCTTTGTCTGTTGTAGTAGTAATTGCCTTGCCCTTACTGTCTCTCCTTTCTTCCATGGTATTCGGAGGGTTGCCAGAATTTACAACCTTACAGGGCTGCCCGCTGTAGTTGCCTCTATATTGCTGCGTCCCTGTTGAATTAGAGTTTCTGTAATTGAAATTTTGGTTGTACTGCTGTTGTCGTGGCTGCCAATCAACACGCTCTTCTGCCCTTTTTGCCATCTCAATAGCGTCTGCCAAGGTGAAAATCGCAGCTACTCCCATCATACAACGAATTTCGTGATTCAGCCCCTCTGATAATGAGCAACCTGTTGGGCCTCATTCTCACAGTTTTCACATCTCGCCTGTAGCCTTAGAAACTCCTCGGTATATTCATCCACCCTTCGGTTCCCTTGTACACAGTCATGATACCGGTTATATAAAACCTGAGTGTGATCGCTAGGCAAGAACCGTTGTTCAAACATCTACTTCATCAGCACCCAGTTTCGTATGGGCTCCAGCCTCTTCCGATAGCGTTCGTTTTGAATCGAATTCCACCAGGCTGCTGCACCCCCTTTCAACTTATAGGCCACAATTGGAACCTTGCGTTCCTCTTTCACGTTCATAATTTCAAAGAAGCGTTCAACATCTGCCAGCCAATCAAGAACAGATTCAACATCTAATGAACCAGAAAAGTTTTGAAGGTCTACCTTGATCCTGTAACCTTCCTGATAGTTCTGTTGGGGATTTGCAGGCATAGGATTGACGACCACAGGATTGGCGGCCACAGGAATGGCGGCCACAAGATTGGCGACTGGTTGGGGGTGTGCGGTGGCGGCGGGTTGGTGGATTCCTTGCTGCAAGGTCAATTGTCCGATCATCTCCCTCAATTCTGCCAAAGATGCCTCAATCGCAGCAAGTCGCGCCTCTTGGTTATCTGCCATGGTCGAACTTCGCTCTGATACCAATCTGATGTAGGACTATTTAGACTCCGTCAGGAGTTTTAACCAATATCATTTGGCTAAGACGAAATAAGGGAAAAGATATGATAAAAGACTAAAAGTCTAACTGAAATTTCTCAAAGATTGAAAAGTGAGTTCCTAATAGCCAAGGGATGCTATTTATAATAGAAATAAAATCCTAATATGCAAAATAATCCTAATCCTAATAGGAGTCTAAAATCCTAATAGTCAAGGGAGGCTATTTACAATAGAAATAAAATCCTAATATGCAAAAATAATCCTAATCCTAATAGGAGTCTAAAATCCTAATAGCCAAGGGAGGCTATTTACAATAGAAATAAAACCCTAATATGCAAAATTATAAAAATACCCAAAATATCCAAAAATAATAATTAAAATATAAAAGTTAGCCCTGGTCCAAGTCTGCCGTAAAATCCAAGGCTAGTTGCCCCGTGTCAATTCAGGTCGACTTAAGGTCGCCGGAACCCGTAGCAAGCCTACTATGCATCCTGTGTACCTGATAAAATCTCATACATGAACATAAATTTTCATAAAAATTTTAAATTTTTCATATACCAAGCTCGACTTGTACATACATCATAAACTGTAAACATAAAACCCACACTAGAGCCCTCATCAAATGCTTTAATATGGTCAACATCACATACATCAAGCTTGGTTCAACATAACTCATTATAAAAACTTTTACATAAAAACGTGTTTATTGGGATCTACATACATAAACTAGGGCAAAGCACAATTCTAATTCATTACATATTACATGTCCACTACTATCTATTACATAAACTATACCAGCCTCTAGCCGACTTCCTGAGCTAATCTTGACCCTGCAAACCTAGGGTTAGGAGAAAGGGATAAGTTACAAGAGCTAGTGAGCAGAACATAAGGAAAATAGTTTAATAAATATGTGCTCTCATGAAATACATCACAACACAAACAGTACACATCAAGGATGGACTTGCCACCAGTAACCCTCTACATATCCAATGTGCCCGGCTCTCGACGGAGTTCCTCAGGACTTTCGCTTAAACATAACATAACTTGTCCAACTGTGCTAGGGGCGTAGAATGGGCAAGCTCTGGTCTTTCCCTTACATTGTGCTAGGGGTGTAGAATGGACAAGCCCTAGTCTTTCCGTATCATATCATATCATAACATATCGAGGGCTAGTGGGTCATCCAATATCCATCCACATCAACAGCAATTTATGCAATGCATCATATTCGTGAATTCTAATGCAAACAACCGATTAAATAACATGGCATTCATGATGCATGAACATGCTTAAAAATTTGATAACTTTAAAAATAATGGATTAGTTTAGTTCTACTCACCTCTGGCTGACGTTTTACTAACACTGGAGCAGTTACCTCACTGTTGGCCTCTACGGTCTCCCAGGTCCGATCCTGCACAGATGGACTCAAATGAGGGACCAAACATACTCTAACAAGATTCTAAACATCTCTCCAAAAACCACCTAAAACATTATAAAACATGCATATACAACTAGCAAAGGAAGGCTGGGCAGAGGACTTTCGGCGGCCGAAGGTCCTCCACAGATCCGAAAGTCGAGGACTTTCGGGGGTGGGTTTGGCAGCCGAAACTCCCTTCCAGATCCGAAAGTGTATGCTTTCGGGGGCATGTTAGGCGGCCAAAAGGCGGCCTCCCATGCAGGTTCGACGGCTGAACCCTGCTTCGGCAGCCGAACCTGGGTTCGCCAGAATGGCAGAACCTGATTCTGCCTCATGCATTTCAACCCCAAAACTCTCAAATCCTCACACCCAACTTCCTAAAACATGCATACTCACTCCAACATGCATAAGGGGCATAAAAACTAACTTAAGCCCCAACAACAACAACAAAACATCACATAAGCATACATTAATCATAAAAACTAATATAAACCCTTAAAACTTTAGATCTACCCATTTCTTGCATTATAAGCCCTTAAACCTCTTTAAAACTTACTTAAAACATAATAAAAGTAAGGATCTACACTTACCTCTTGAAGATCGAAGGTAGATGTGACCCAACTTAGAGTTGAGGAGAATCGGTCTCCAAACTCTAAAATCTTGGATTTAAGCTTTAAAACTTCAAAAACAAGATAAAAACTCATAAAAATCTTGAGAGATTTGAAGGAAAAACACAAGATCATCAAGGAGTGGCAGAGACTCACCTTGTCTGAAAATGGAGAGAGAAAACTCTCTCATTTTCGGGCTGAGGGCATCTTATAGGTGGCTGGGCAGACCACCTTCGGGGGCCGAAAAGTGAGCTTCCACGGCAGTACCACTTTTGGCGGCCGAACCTGGTGTTTTCCCTCAAATTCTTTTTCTTTCATTTTTAAAACTTTAACTCAAAACCAAACAGTAAAACCATGAAAAACATTTTGCAAAAACATACTTTATCCTTACAGAGTTTTCGGTATTCGAGATTCTGGATTCCAACAGAGATTCCGTCGGAAGGTTGAAATTCTGACACCGGAGTCTAGCCGGGTATTACATGCCTAATCTCCTCTGCCAACCGAATTATCACGTCTTCAATACCAACCAAGTCTCCCATTGATACCAACCGAAGAGACACTATAACTATAGCTACTGCTGAGAACAACCCTTTATATCATATATCCAGTATTAAACGCACCCTGTAATTGCGAACAGATATGATTCATATGGTTAAACGTTATTAAATATTTCTTGTATTATGTTGTTTGAGGTATTATAGAAAATTAGCAAAATAAAATATTTTCTATCATTAAAAGAAAATTAAATCTCTTTAATAAAAATCACTTGTATATTTTAAAAACAATTATTTTATAAATATTAAAAATTTATAAAATCAACACTTTGTATGCATCAACTTTATTAATACTTTATTTGTGAAAAGCATTTTACATAAAATTTTCCTAGAATCTCCTAGGAAACTCATAAAATTTTCCTAGGTTTCCCAATGTATATTTCTACTATAAGTCTCAAACTCATGTTCATACTGTCCAACTAAAATGATTAAGCTGGATAAACAACTAATGAATGAGTAGATTAATTTTGAGTATTTTTTTATGGTATTCAAATTGAAGGGGCCCAAATATATTAGGTAAAAAACTTATGTATATTATTAAACAAAATGTTACTTATTTCTATATAATCTTATAAAGATAATAAAGGATAATAGCAATAGCAACGTTGCAGGTGGTTTCTATAATTAATACCAAAGATATTAGTCATTTACTTTAAAAATTCTTTTTAATTCTCGCATATTAAATTTAATAGAAAATTAATTAAAATTGATGTAGCAGGAAGATATACAAAACGTTAAAAATATAAGTTTTAATGCTTTTAAATTCTCTATTTTATGGTCTATTGTCTATTAAAAGCTACCTGAACTCAAAAATTCAAATTTTAGCATGAATTCTAAATTATATCTAATTTTTCAATTCTTGTATAGAATATTCAAATTTTTTATATTAGTTATAATCGTAATCATATTTCTAAATCAATTTTGACCAAAAATAAATGTGATGGGAACGAAATGGGCCGTAATATTTAGAATGAAGGGACTGACTTATCATTGAACGGTAAAAAATATTTTGACCGTAACTTTTGTTACGAGTGTCAGAATTACTATTAAGACCTCAATTTGAAAATCTCTAAAGTTATGAGTGTCAAAATTACTATTAAGACCCCAATTTGAAAAACTTATTTTGAGATCTATGCCTTTTATTTGCCTTTGACTACTTATGGACTCATCACGAGATCTAAAAACGCTATTTAAAATCTCAAAATGACTGTTTTTTTATCAATATTTTTTGATTTTTTTAAATTTTTGTGTATTCCTAATCAAACGTCATTATTCTATTAAGCAACTTATTTTCTATTGATAATTATATTTTTTTTAAACCTATTTAGAATTTAATTTAATCAAGTACATACCACCAATTTAATTATTTATTGTAATTTACATCCTATTTATTTGATAAAATATTTTTTAAAATCCTTTTATAATTATATTATAATAAAAAGAAAATATTTTTCTCATAAAAAATTAATCATTTTTTAAAAAATAACTTATTTATTTCAAACAAAAAGTCATTTTATAGATTTTGACAATCTATATAAAACTAACATTTTTCTACACATGAGTCTTTTTCAAATTAACTTTTTTATATATTTTAATTAAATAATTAAAAACGTTATTTTCTTGAAAAACAATTTATGATACATTGAATTAGGCTAGGAGACTTAGTAGATACTCTGGATTATGAGAGACTTAGTAGATACACTGGATTATGTTAGGAGACTTGTTATACAATCTTATTATGATCAAACCATATCAAATATTTCTTGTCTGAAGCTGTTGATTCGTCCACCATGGAAAAAGATTGACCCATAATTTCTCCCAAGTTTTAAGTCAGCAGCGCATGGCTATTTAAGCAAATTTATAAATTTACATATAAATATTTTAATTTAAGACTTGTCAACTTCACTCGTAGTCTTACCCAATCCTTTTCTTTTCTCGATTTGATAGATCTATTTCAACGGTCAATTATATAGAAGGAAAATCTTTGGCAAAAGAATATAAAAGGAAAATAGTTAATAAATATAATATATAGCATATATATAAATATATAAATATAAAAAAAATATAAAACATAATATTACAAATAATTTACTAAATTTCAATTGAAGAAAAGGATATATATAGATAAATATTAATTATTTTATTAAATTTCAAAAATTATAATAAAAAAGTAAGCGGAGATATAAGAGTTTCATGAACATTGATAAAGTATTTTCTAAATTTAAAACTTTTATTTTTTTTATTAAATTTATATACTGCATGCATTTTTTTAGAAACTATAATATAAATTAACATGAAAAAAAATAATTACGATATATAGTTGCTTTCGTCCACCATAGATGAAGATAAAAACCGACAATGACAGTTGACCTGTAATGTTAATTTATTGACAAAAGAATTCTCCAGCAGACATGGAGGAATACTGGACGCCAAGTAAGAACAGAAATGGCAAAACTAATGGTAGAGGGTCAAAACAACTCAATAGCTTTTATAACAAATAAATTATAATTTTTATTAAATTATTTTAATAAAAGAAATTCATTGTTAATACGAAAAATCTTGTAGTGTTATGAATTTAAGCATTAATTTTATTTAAAATTTTTGAAATCTTTTAAATTTGTTTGTCATATAACTTGAAATAATAGCATTGTGCAAATAGTTTTCTTTTAAGATTACTAATAAAATAAATGTAAAAAATATAGAATAAAATTTGAAAATAATATTACAAAATGAAAAAAAATATATAACTTACATTTAGATGAAAACTTTTATTTATCATTACCGTGACCACTTTGTTAAATGCTAGAGGTGATCATGTTCAAAATTAAATTAAATTTAATAAATTGAAAATTGAAATTTCAGTATTCAAAATTGAACTAAATCGATTTTGGATAAAAATATAATCGAATTGAATCAGTTTAATTCAATTCAATTTAATCGATTGGACTTTATAGTAAATTTTTTATTTTTTACATTTTATTTTCAATATTTTAAAATTTAATTAAATTATTTCAATTTTAATTATATTTTAATCTCTCTGTATTATCAACAACAATATATTATTATCATTAATTGATTTAATTCGATTTTTTTAATTTTTTTATCAAAATTAAAAACATAATCGGATGAAAATAAATAAAAAACAGAATTAAATTTTTAAATTAATTCAATTTATCAATTTTTTAAATTTGAACCAAATACGACTCGATTTTTAAATGTTAAGTCCTATAGTTTTTGAAAAAGAATACAAAATTTTTTATTCTTTTTGAGGGGTTTCCTAGTAACTTCTTTTAATTATTGAAAATAAAAACAAAATAATAACTATAAACTATTAATCGATAAAAAATTCATAAATTTTTTTGACGCTCTGCCATTAGTTTTGTCCTTTCAGTTCTCATTTGGCGTTCATTCCACTTCATGGAGAAGTCTTGGGTCAATGCATAAACATATCTTAAATCTTCTTGATTATTGTTTTCACAATGGAATACAACTAATCAAGAGAATAATGTCTAATATTTATTCAAAGAATTACGACAAGGCATATGCCGAGAATTCAAAGGCATCACCAAAATTTTCATACAAGACACACTGCGTAATAAATTTAATTTGAACTCATAAAAAGAATAATATATCTCTAATCTCGATTTGGAGAATCTAATTTGATGGATTTAGAACTTTATAAACTAAATAGTCATTGTTTAGCAATTCTTGTTAAATTATTTTTATAATCAACATAATATAGACCAAATATTGAAGTATAATCAACATTCCATTCAAAATTGTTCAAATATGACGTGACAAAATATCTTTGATGTTAACATTATATTCCCTGCAAAAAGCAGCCATCATTAGAAACACTAATTAAGAATTATCATAACTTTTTAAATGAAGATTTTGAAATTCAGACTTATTTGAGAGATTCCAAAGTATTCTACATATGCTTTCGATTATAGTCTATTCCGAACTCATCTTTAAGTGCTTCTTCAATAGGCTGGTTTTCATCATTAAGGTTGAATGGAAAATCTATATGTATGTTGGTTAAAGAAATGAATAATAACATTCATTATATATATTGAAAGATACCTTGTAATTTTTCCTATATAAATATACCGTTGCAAAATGAGAAATGAGCATATTGTGAGCAACTATATAAAGTTCAGTAGTTGAGTTTCTAGCACGACATTTATTATTTACCCAAGATAAGCATCGACCACGAGCAAAAAATTCATCATCATAAGCGAATCTATTAAGAGTTCATGGTTCATTAAAAGCAATCCAATATTTTACTCGGTCACTAACTCTTTTTTAAAAAAAATCGACATATTCACGATAATCTCTCATGTACATTATTTTTATAATTATTTTTATAATTATTTAACGATATATTTTTATTTAAATGAGAAAACAATTATTGAGTTATAAATTTAAAAATAATTTTAACTTTTATTCTAAATCTTTTAATTTTGTTTAATATATATGTAAATAGTGCTTGTTGCATAAATATTTTATTCTAAAACTATTAATATAATAAATAATAAATATAGCATAAAAATTTAGAAAAATATTATTTTATATTATTTATAAATACTTTTCTCTATCAAAACTTAGTAGAATAATTTTATAATATTGATTTTTTTTAACTGCAAGAACAACAAACTATAAAAGTTGATTGAAGATAAGGATATAATTATCTTTTTATTATAAATACAAAGAGAACCTTAAGAAATTGTGAGTAAAACACCTGACGAGAGAGTAAAACTTAGCCAATGGTACTATTATATTTATTAAATATTTTTTTTAATATAATAGACTGTTGGAGAAGTGTGATCCATCAAATCGTGGAAAGATAAGGATTGGGACGGCTGTTGAATAGGATGAGGTGGAAATAAAATATGAAAATGATAAGATTATGAGCTTATGTAGAATGATTTAACAAATATTAAATTAAAATATTTACAATTAGATTTGTAAATTAATCTATTATAAAAAAAATAATTAAATAGACGTGTTGCTGACCATTTTGCAAATTTAAAAAGGTATCTCTTGGCTTGTTTTGGCGTTCCTTGATGTAGTTTTCCTCTGCTGGAGAGTTATTTGGTCAATGTTCATTTTGGATTTTTCTTTCCATCCATGGTGGACAGATAAGCGACTGTACATCGCAATTATATATATATATTTTTTAATATTCTGTAAGAAATTAAAATTATTTGAAATTAAAATTATTGGATTTCCCTCTTCCTTAAAAAAAAAAAAAAAATTCACATCCTTCAAAAGGATGCCAAGTTTGACATTAACACAAATTTCAATTGGATCACAGCTCAGAAGGATAATGTATAATATTTATTGAAAGATAGAACCAAAGAATTACAAGAAGGCATGCCTGGAATTCAAGGCATCACCAAAATTTTGTTACAAGACATGCTATGTAATTAATTGAATTCCAAATTATAAAAAGAATAATGCAAACAAAAAAATGTATAATATCTCTAATCTCCCATGACTCTAGTTTGATGGATTGAGGAATTTCGTGAACCAAATAGCTGAGTTTTTAGCGATTCTTGTAAGATTATTTTTGTAATCGACATAGTATAGACCAAATCTTGAAGTATAACCAATATTCCATTCGAAATTGTCTAAGTATGACCAAGCAAAGTATCCTTTAACATTAACATTGTAATCCCTGCAAAAAGCAACCATCGTTAGAATTATAAATTAAGAATTATTGAAAACTTTTAGATTAAGATTTTGAAGTTCAGACTTACCTGAGAGATCCCAATGTATTCCATATATGCTTTCGATAATAGTCTATTCTGAATTCATCTTTAAGTGCTTCCTCAATAGATTGAGTTTCATCATTAAGATTATCGACTCCTAAATTAATGTGAAAAAAATACAAAAATCAATGAAAAATATAATCATAATTAAGAAATTAATATTCTTACACAAGAAAGGCATATATTAATCACTTACCATTTTCAGTAATATAAATTACTGGATTGTTATATCTATCTTTGGTGTAGTTCAATAAATGGCGTATACCATTTGGATAAATATAAAACCAAGGTGAGTAAGCCTGCAAATTTCAATTTCTATGTTAATGATATATCCAAAAATAGATAATTCATATCTTAATTAATTTATTTTATATATGCTTTTCTTTAATATACTAACCTGTGGACCAATGAGATTGCCATCATAATCATAAGCTGCATAGTAAAAAAAACATATATGTTCATTAGCTAAACATTCTATAACAAAAAGAAATTAATAACTTATTGAAAAAATTATAGGTAACATACGAGTTTCAGTGATGTTACTATCGGTTTTATATCTTATACGATCCGAATCAATTGAAGCATTTGGTTTCGCATAATATGAAGTGTAGTATTGTAATCCGATAAAATCGTATGACCCTCTAAGCAACTGAGTTTCTTCATCAGAAAAGCTAATTAGTTTATCTCCAATTAAATCTTGCACAGATCTTGGATATCGACCATAAGTTAAAGGATCCATCCACCTGAAAAATAAAAAATAAATACTCATGTTAAATGAAGGCTTATGCATATGATAAAGCCTTAATTGATAGGTTAATTTGAAATAAAGACTCACAATCCAAACATAAAGTCCATGGCTGTTCTTGAAGCTTCTATATCAGAAATTCTATTGGAGAGAGGTTCAAACCAGAAGGTGAAGAGCGTTATTCCAATCTTGCCATTTTGAATTTTCTACAAAAGTCAACAAAATAATAAGCTCAAATCTATATATATGTTTGTTAAAGAAAAAAAATAATAACATGCATTATATATCTAGAAGTATACCTGGTAATTTTTTCTATATATATTTACAACGGCGGAATGTGAAAGTAGCAAATTATGAGCAACTATATAAGGTTCAGTAGCTGAGTTTCCAGCACGACATTGATTATTCACCCAAGATGAGCATCGACCAGGAGCGAAAACTCCATCATCATAAGCAAATCCACTAAGAGCCCATGGTTCATTAAAAGTCATCCAATGCTTCACTCGATCACCGAATCTTTCAAAGAGAAGATCAGCATATTCACGATAATCTCTCCTGTATACAATTTATAATTATTCAACGACATGTATTTTTGCTTTAGAGAAAAAATAATTATTGAGTTAAAAGTTAAAAAATGTAATGTAAAAAACTGTACACTTACACAATATTACGACTTAAAAAACCTCCATATTTATCCTCTAGAGCTTGAGGAGTATCCCAATGAAAAATAGTAACAAAAGGTTGTAGACCTGAAATTTTTTTACAAAGAGAAAAAATTAGATATTGTTTGATATAATTTCATAACTTCTTCAAAAGAATTAGCAGATGAAGTTCCTTCATTTCCTTGATAAAAGAAAATTAAGGAACTATATTAAATCCTTTGAAAAAGAGATAATTATCACCTTGTTTTATAGTTTCATTAATAACTCTATTGTAGAATTCAATCCCTTCCTCGTTTATCCCCTCCCGTCTCCTTCCACCTAAATATTAAAATTAAAAATAAAATAAATGATTAAAAAGTAAAAAAAATCATAAATATTTACCATAACTAATATCTAACACAAATTCGTAAATGTTTAAATTTTGATAGATAACTTACTAGGGATAACTCTGGACCACGATATGGAAAATCTAAAAGCATTAAAACCCATATTCTTCACGTTTTGTATATCTTCCTGCAATATTAATTTTAATTTATTTTTTTATTTTATTTTACAGTTGACAATAAATAAGAATTTTCAAAGGAAAAGAATGATTATTATACTTGATAGCGATGATAGAAATCAACTGCCATGTCTCCATTGCTTTTATCCCTTATTCTCTCTGCAAGATTATATAAAAATAATTAATATTTTATTTATTAACATAATCTCAAAACACACAAATATAAAAAAAATACCAGGATACTCATGCGTAAACGTGTCCCAGACACTAGGTCCTTTGCCTGATATATTTGCTGCCCCTTCGATCTAAATAACATAAAGCAAAGCTCAGAAGTCTAGCTTAATAATTTTAGTTGGATAAGCATGAACATGAGATTGAGACTTATATTAGAAAAATATGTTGAGAAATCATGGAACATGTTTAAAATTATACCTGATAGGCAGAAGTGGCTGTTCCAAAAATGAAGTCATCTGGAAAATAACTACGATTAAAATTCTTTGGGATGTCATCAACATCATCTGCCTTTGCTGGTTTTGTAAGAGCCAACAAGCTTATGAGGAAGAAGATGAGCATCCTTATCAGCTGAGGAGAGAGCTTAGAAGCTATAGCCATAACAATGATCGATATATTAATATGATTTCAAGTGCTTGTGTGATTTTCAATTCTTGGCAATGCCTCCTTTATATAGAGTAGATGAGAGATGGCTGACGTGGTTATATGCATGCATAGTTATCTTGGTCTATTCTCATCGTCTCATCACTTTCCTAGGAGATTCTAGGAAATTTTCCTTAAACGGGAATTCCCACGAGATTAATTAATTGCCCACCTTTTCTATTAAAAAAAGAAAAATAAAATCTTTTGAAAGAAGCATTCTTATAGTTGAATTTTTTTTTTTGGGTAACTTTTCTATTAAAAAAAATTAATTAGAAGGTTTAATAATATTATATTTTTTTTAGAAAATAAAAGAAATTCTACTGAAGGTTTAATGATGTTATTATTTTTTAGAAAATAATATTATATAATATTTTAGAAAATAAATTCCTTTAAACAGAAAAGGAATATAAATTTGAAGTTAAAATAATCGCCGATTTTATTTTATAGTACGTCTAATATTATTTTGACTTTTCAGATAATTCCCGTGCGACCAGGGCTTTGACTTTTGCACAAGCTGTAATTGTGGAATATGCTCCTGCATGTATTTGATTTCAACTCCAGCCAACTTTTATTAATTTGAAAGTGGGTAGTTGATTATTTTTTCCTATTTATCAGTGATTTTCTTTCACGTCCATAAATTACATCCTATTTTTTTTGTAAAAATATTTTCTAAAAAAAAATTTATAAGCATTATGAAGAATGATAAAATACAAATATTTTTTTAAATTAATCGATTTCAAAAAAATATTTATTAATTAAAAAAATTATTTTTATACCGTTTGAGCATTTATAAAATAAATATTTTTTTTATATATGATGATCATCGGATCTAAGTGATAGAGATAGGTAACACTGTAATAGAGAGACCGTTAAATATCAGTAATAAATTAAAAAAAATAAAAATAAAATTTTTTTTTCTCTATTTAAATTTAAATAACCACCGTAAATTTTATTTTTTAAATTTCAGAATATCAATATATATGTTTTTGTTCAAACTTTAACTTTTTATATTGTAATTAAATAATAAAAAAGAATTATTTTCTTAAAAAATAATTTACTACTATGATACATCCGATTAGGGTAAGAGACTTAGCAGATACATTGGATTATGTTAGGAGACTTATTATATACACAATCCTAATATGATCAAACCTTATCAAAATTTTCTTCTATTTGTGTTGTTTGAGCTGCTTTAGAAAATTAATAAAATAAAAAAAATTTCTGATTAAAAAAATTTGATCAAACCTTATCAAGTTTATTAATTAATTATAATAAGAATTTTATCAAATTTCATCGATTGCACACCACTAGATTAAGAGAAAGGAAATAAGGAGTCAAACCGGAATTATTTAGAACGTGGTCATTCAATTAAGGACTGAAAATTATTTTAGAAAAAATTAGATAAAATTTTTAATTATATTAACTATATTTCGTTGACACTTTCAACGGTATTAACGCCATTGTTTTTTTTTTCTTTTTTTCTTTTTTTTGTGGATAAGCATAAGCCCCAGTTTTGAAAATAGGAGTTGGTCACCCTGGAAAATTAAAGATTAGAGAAATGCTTAATAATGAAATAACACGGGTAGGTGTTTGAGAATCAACACGGCTTCTTACGCTATCATTGCCATTTATCTATAATTTTTTTATAAATTAATTACACGCGTCGTTTATTTTAAAAAAAATATTTTTCATATGTTTTAATATTATATCAAGAAAAACGATTTGAATGTGCTTTATAAATGAATTTTAAATAATTTATATAAATTTTTTCAATTTACCTTTAAAAAAAAAATGGATGAGATCATGAAGGAGTAAGCATACATGACATTAATTTTTCCTTAAAGAGTTGGTTGCTAAATGAGCACATGATTTCAAATAGGCAAAAGTCACTCATGGACTTTTCATCGAAGTCTAGAAAAAAATTAAAATATTTTTTTTTACTCACTGGCCAATCCGATGATGTGACGCGATGAAAGACAATAAGTCCAATCACTTCGCTACCGTGTCTGGACGTTCGCCGGGAAAATTAAATAGCCGTCTGACGTAGAAAGGTGTTTTGACACTTCTGTACGTACGGATCTGCGTAACAAAAATAGGTGGTACTATTCATGTGGAATTAAATGACCGTCTGGTGTGAAGAGAGATTCTAATTATTCCGTACATACGGACTTATATAATAGAGACAGATGACACTGTAGTAGAGAAGCCATTAGACATCACTAGCAGACAAAAAGAAAGTAATAAAAGGGAGAAACATCTTCCCCTTCTATCTAAGTTTACACATACTATAAAATTTTATTCTCTAATTCTCAGAAGATCAACTTTATCTTTTAATTTCAAATAAATTTTTATTTAATAATATTTTTTTAATATTATAATTTTTTTACTATTTTTCAGTTAGATAAAAAAATTAAAATAGTAAAATAAAATTTTATAATTATAAGAATACTGTGGGAGTCTTTGCATATAGATTATGTAGACGTCAAGGATTAGTTGGCCATAATCTAACGTTAGATTTCTCAATTCAAGCTTTCCAGACTTATCTCTTATCTTTTAGAGTTTGAATTATTTGACCCATATTAAAAAAAGAAAAAAGATTTCATTTGAATTTAAATTTAAAATATTATAATTATAAAAATTGCAAAACAATTTTTCCAAATTTACTTTATAAAAATATTTTATTAGTTGAACGACCATCTCAGTCAAGACGTATTAGATAAAAATCAAACTATCCATTAGCTGTTTTTGATGGAAAATGTCGGGATCCAATTCATTTGGATGGAGGAGACATTTCCTGAGGCACGTGCTCTTCCGTTGGACCCAGACTTTTATTATAAAATAAAATAATTAAATTACTAGGTTGTTATATTTGTTTAAATTAATTATTTAATCTTTATTTATTAATCACAACGTATTTTTTTAAAATTAAATAGATTAATTTTCTACCAACTAAAATATTTCTAAATTTGTTTTAATATTAATTAAATGAATTAATAATATAAATATTCAAATCGCACATAAATTGACTAACATTTTAGTAAATAATTATTAATTATTTTATTTAAAATATTTTTATATAAGAATAGCAATTCAATTCAATGGGAACGATCCCGAAATGGTACCTAATGTCCTTTTTTTTTTTTTTTTTTCTTTTTTTTTTTTCTCCCTCAAATCATGTTACGATATTGGTTGTACGTAGAGGACAAAAATGGTAGGAAAAATATTTTTAAATTAATCAACTAGCTAATTTTAAATTAAAAAAAGTTTGTTTAAGTTCAAATCAAACATACGAAGTACTATGTTCTACAAATACAGCTCCACTCTACAAGTCAAAGCTTTATAGTCATTCAAAAGAATTTTATTTTTTTTCCATTTTCTTCTTTTTAATAGAAAAAGGTGGCAGCCTCTTGGGAATTCCTTTTATAAAAAATTTTCCTAGAATCTCCTAGAAAACTCATAAAATTTTCCTAGGATTCCCAATGTATACTTCTAATATAAGTCTCTGTTCATACTGTCCAACTAAAATGATTAAGGTAGATAAACAACTAATGAATGAGTAGATTAATTCTGAGTATTTCTTTCTGGTATTCATATTGAAGGGCCCCAAATATATCAGGTAAAATATTTAGTGTCCTGGTATCTTGGTATCTTTATATGTTTGGGTGCTTTGAACTTATATATATCACTAAACAAAATGTTATTGATAAAAAATTATTTAGACTGCACCAAAAATTTTAATTAATATCGTTTGGTTAAAATAAAATAAGTGAAAAGATAGGTTAAAAGGCTAATTGAAATTTCTCAAAAATTAAAAAATGAATTTCTAATAGTTAAGGGAAACTATTTATAATAGAAACAAAATATTAATATGCAAAATTATGAAAATATCTAAAATATCTAAATAAATAAATAAAATACAAAATTGACATCTAAACAATGAAATTTCCATATCGACTTTTGTCTGTGGCCCTCGTCACATTTTTAAAAGTTGTGCGTCTCGAAATTTTCTTTCTGAAAAATTATTGTGGATCTCCATCGAACGTCAATAGCAAAAGTTAAATCCAATTCAAATCTGCCGTAAAATTTAAAACTAATTGCTTCATATCAATTACTTATTTCTATATAATCTTACAGACATGATAAAAAAATAATCGTTGCAGTTGGTTTCTATCATTGATATTAAAGATATTAATTATATTTTTACTTTGAAAATTTTTATTTATTCTCATCTATGAAGTTTAATGGAAAATTAATTAAAATTAATGTGGCAGAAAGATATACAAAACGTTAAAAATATGAGTTTTAATGCTTTTAAATTCTCTGTTTTATGGTCCATTGTCTATTAAAGGTTAATTGGATTCAAAAATTTAAATTTTAGCGTGAATTCTCAATCATTCACAATTATATCTAATTTTTCAATTTTTATATAGAATATTCAAACCTCTGAGATTATTTATAATTGCAACCATGTTTCTAAATCAATTTTGATTAAAAATAAATTTGGTGCGGATTAGATGGATCGTAATATTTAGAATGGAAAGACAGATCGACTGACTATTTAAAACCCCAATTCAGAAAATTCATTTAAAGATTTGATCATAATTTTTATTACGAGTGTCAGAATTACTATTAAAATCCCAATTCGAAAAACTCATTTAGAGATCATGAGATCTAAAAACGCTACTTAGAATCTTAAAATCACTTTTTTTTTTAATATTTTTTTATTTTTTTAAATTTTTGTTTATGTCTAATCAAACGTCATATTTTTTTAAGCAGCTTATTTTCTATTGATAATTACATATTTTTCTCTAAACCTATTTAGAATTTAATTTAATCAAGTATATACTACCAATTTAATTATTTATTGTTATTTACATCCTATTTATTTGATAAAATATTTTTTAAAATCCTTTTATAATTATATTATAATAAAAAGAAAATATTTTTCTAATAAAAATTAATCAATTTTTTAAAAAGTAACTTATTTATTTCAAACAAAAAGTCATTCTATAGATTTTGACAATCTATATAAAACTAACATTTTTCTATACATGAGTGTTTTTCAAATTAACTTTTTTTTATACTGCAATTAAATAATTAAAAAAAATTATTTTCTTGAAAAATAATTTATGATACATTGAATTAGGCTAGGAGACTTAGTAGATACACTGGATTATGTTAGGAGACTTGTTATACAATCTTATTATGATCAAACCATATCAAATATTTCTTGTCTGAAGCTGTTGATTCGTCCACCATGGAAAAAGATTGACCCATAATTTCTCCCAAGTTTTAAGTCAGCAGCGCATGGCTATTTAAGCAAATTTATAAATTTACATATAAATATTTTAATTTAAGACTTGTCAACTTCACTCGTAGTCTTACCCAATCCTTTTCTTTCTCGATTTGATAGATCTATTTCAACGGTCAATTATATAGAAGGAAAATCTTTGGCAAAAGAATATAAAAGGAAAATAGTTAATAAATATAATGTATAGCAACATAATTACAAATATATAAATATAAATAAAATATAAAAGATAATATTACAAATAATTTACTAAATTTCAATTGAAGAAAAGCATATATATAGATAAATTTTAATTATTTTATTAAATTTCAAAAATTATAATAAAAAAGTAAGCGGAGATATAAGAGTTTCATGAGTATTGATAAAGTATTTTCTAAATTTCCAAAACTTTTATATTTTAATTTTTTTTATTAAATTTATATACTGCATGCATTTTTTTAGAAACTATAATATAAATTAACGTGAAAAAAAATATAATTATGATATATAGTTGCTTATTCATCTACTATAGATGAAGATAAAAACCGAAAATGACAGTTGACCTGTAATGTTAATTTATTGACAAAAGAATTCTCCAGCAGACATGGAGGAACACTGGACGCCAAGTAAGAACAGAAATGGCAAAACTAATGGTAGAGGGTCAAAACAACTCAATAGCTTTTTTAACAAATAAATTATAAATTGAGTTTTTATCGAATAATAATAAACCTTTATAATTTTTTATTTTAAATTATTAGAAAATTTTTAATTAAAAAGTTCATATTATACCTAAATTAGCAACTAACTCTATTTCATTTTTTAGTTGTAATTATAAAAATAAAAATATTAATAAATTTATATACAAGAGTGTAAATATATATATATTTTTTTAATTTTCCATTTTCTTGCTTTTAATAGAAAAGGTGGCAGCCTCGTGGGAATTCCTTTTATAGAAAATTTTCCTAGAATCTCCTAGGAAACTCATAAAATTTTCCTAGGATTCCCGATGTATATTTCTAATATAAGTCTCAAACTCATGTTCATACTGTCCAACTAAAATGATTAAGCTAGATAAACAACTACTGAATGAGTAGATTAATTCTGAGTATTTCTTTCTTGTATTCATATTGAAGGGCCCCAAATATATCAGGTAAAAAATTTAGTGTCCTGGTATCTTTATATGTTTGTATGCTTTGAACTTATATATATAACTAAATAAAATGTTACTGATAAAGGACTATTTAAATTTCATCAGGAGTTTTAATCAATATCGTTTGGCTAAAATGAAATAAAAGAAAAAATAAGTTAGAAGACGAAAAATTTTATTGAAATTTATCAAAAGATTAAAAAGTGAGTTTTTAATAGTTATGAGAGAATATTTATAATAGAAACAAAACTCTAATATGCAAAATTATGAAAATATTTAAAAAAATAAATAAAATATAAAATTGACCCCTAAATAATGAATTTACATATCAAACTTTGTGACAGACCTGTAACCCTTGTCACACTTTTGAAAGTCGTGCATATCGAAATTCCCTTTTCAAAAAAATTAGTGGGTCTCCATCGGACGCCAATAGCAAAAGTTAAGTCAGATCTAAATTTACCATAAAGTGCAACACTAGTTGTTCCATATCAGTTACTTATTTCTATATAATCTTACAGAAATGATAAAAGATAATCGTTGCAGGTGGTTTCTAGCATTGATATTAAAGATATTAGTTATTTTTTACTTTGAAAATTTTTATTTATTTTCACCTATTAAGTTTAACGGAAAATTAGTTAAAATTAATGTGACACGAAGATATACAAAACGTTAAAAATATAAGTTTTAATGATTTTAAATTCTCTATTCTATAGTCCATTGTCTATTAAAAGTTAATTGGATTCAAAAATTTAAATTTTAGCGTGAATTCTCAATAATTCACAATTATATCTAATTTTTCAATTTTTGTATATATAGAATACTCAAATCTTTGAGATTAATTATAATTGCAACCATATTTCTAAATCAATTTTGATAAAAAAATCGACCGACCACTTAAGATCCCAATTCAAAAAACTCATTTAGAGATCTATGCCTTTTATTTGCTTTTGGCTACATATCGACCTATCACAAAGTCTAATAACGTTGTTTAGAATCTCAAAATGACTAAATTTTATTGTCAATATTTTTTAATTTTTTTAAATTTTTGGTACGCATTTTTGGTACACCTATTTAAGCAAACGTCATATTAATACAAAAATAGTATGAACTACAAATATATTAACATATATCTATAATACTCAAATTATTATATAATTTCACCATTAAAAGTTATATGAAAATGTAACTTCAATTTTTTTAATTATGTTCGTATATAGTTCAAACAATAGAGTAACCATATAAACTTGTTTTGATCAATCATTTTTCTTATATATACATTTGTGAAATTTTTACTTTTAGAATATTCTCAATATATGATATTTTAATTTTATTATTTTTTTGTTCGTTTAAAAAATATATTTTTTTTCTGAAATATGCGTACCTTGAATCCAAGAATGCATTTTTGAGAATCTGATTCCATGAATTGTGATCCAAGTGAAAATTGTGTTCAAAGTCAAAATTTGAGACAATTGTGAATCTGATTCCATATATATATAAATTGTGATATGCAGTTTTTTTTTTTTTTTTTTTTTTTTCTGAAGTTGCTTATTATTCGTTCACTATGGAAGAAGAGAAAACTCCAAAATCACCATTGATCCATAATGTTCATATATTGACCACTGACTCGTAATTTCCCCTTGTTTTAAGTCAGCAGGGAATGGCTATTTTCTTTTTTTATTTTTATTTTTTCGAAAGGCATGGCTATTTCATTTGTGTATAAAACAAATTTATAAATTTAAATATAAAATATTTAAATTTAATACTTGTCAACTTCACTCATAGTCTTACCCCTTCAACAACCATCTCAATTTGATAGATCATACTTCTCCAACGGCCTAAGTATATGAAAGAATTGTTTTGTACATTAAGAGAAATTCTTATGCGCACCTCATCCAATATAAAATCGACACATTATCTAAATTAAATATAATGTTATCTCAAATATGATAGGATTTATTAACTATGATGTTATTTTAATTTTTAATTAACTGAATATATAAATTAACTTATATATCTGAATGTATACAAAAAGTTTCCTCCGAGTTAAGAAAGCAAAAGAGAGAGGGAATTGAAAAAGGAAGGGGGAATTAGAAAAGGGTTTTTGAGAAGGAAATGAGCGATTGTGCATGTTTGTAAGGAGATAATCAGCACAGACAAAGAAAGTGGTACTTGGTTTCAGGAAAGTCAGTCATATGTTCTTGCTGGGATTCTCTATCCTTCGGGGCAGGAAATTCAATGTTTGTGGTAGAATGGATATTCGTTTTAGTCTTTTCCATATCTATGTGCATCTTGAGTTGAAGTTTCTTTTTGAATCTGTTGTGTTTTTATTTTCTGTTTTCTAGGGTTGTGTTATTACTTGCTTACTGGAAGGTTTATCCACGTCTCAGGATTGCACCGTTGCGACCAATGATCTATGCCCCCAATAATAAGAGAGGCCATGAGTTCTGTATCATCTCCTTCCTGCGAGTACTGCATGTTTGGTTGTTCTATAGCCTTTTCCTTTTGTGTTTTGTGCTGCTTTCATGGTTGTTTTACTCTGATGGTCACTAACTTGTTTCTAATTGTACTGTTGTGATGAGATTTGCTTTTGTGACATTTTGAACCTGCAACTTTAAGGTTATACTGGTGGACAATTAGTCAATCCCATTTATAAGTTGTAATAGAAGTGTTGCTATGATTGTGTAATAATTATTTTATCCTTAAAATAAAATTAGTAGTATATTCATTAAATCTCGGTGTTTAATTATTATTTATGTGTTAGTGTTGCTATGATTATCTACCAATGATATTTTGTTTAATATTTATGACTTATCCCCATTTTTACGGGAATAAGACATGAAATCCTTATCCAAATGTTTTGTTGAGCAAGTGTACGCATAAATTTACCGACTAACTTGGCTCAAAAGAAAATTAAATCAAGTGTTATAAGGTGTCAAACGAGTGTCAAAATTGGGGGCTGGTCTACCTGTGATGAAGAAAAGAACTAAGGAATAATCTAATGGATTGAATGTACCCATCTATCCATATATATATATATCCTATTTGAAAGAAAATACATAAATTTTTTTAAAGAATATGTAAATAAGTATTTTTTAATATTTTTTAGGGAAAACTTTTTTTATAGGAAAACCGAAAGGGGAAACTTAATATTAATATAAACTTCAGTCATATACTAATTATTAACAGAAAATTATAAAGGATAAAGTGATTGTTATCTTTAATATATCTGGTTCTAATTGTGATTTAAAATTAAAATTTTATAGTTTAAAAAAATATTTTAATATTATTAAATTGAAATTGGTTCGTAAATAAAGTAATTGCTAATATAGTTAATATATTGGATTCAACAATTAATTAGTTTTTTTTTTCAGCAACAGAGAGAATTTTAATAATTAAGAGTAGAATTGGGAAACACTTAAGATAAAGCAGATCTTAATTTTCTTTGCTTATTGTTTTCACATATAACATATAACAGAACTAATAAAAAGAATAATGTAAAATATTTATTCAAAGAATTACAACAAAGCATGCCTGGAATTCAAGGCATCATCAAAATTTTATTACAAGACATTTTAAATAATTAATTTAATTCTAACTTATAAAAAGAATAATAATAATGTATCTCTAATCTTGATCCATGATCTAGTTTGATGGATTCAGGAATTTCGTAAACCAAATTGCTGATTCCTTAGCAATTCTTGTTAGATTATTTTTGTAATCCACGTAGTACAGACCAAATCTTGAAGTATAACCAATATTCCATTCAAAATTGTCCAAATATGACCATGCAAAATATCCTTTAACATTGACATCGTACTCCCTGCAAAATCCAACCATCATTAGAAATATTAATTAAGAATTATTATAACTTTTAAATTAAGATTTTGAAGTTTAAACTTACTTGAGAGATTCCAAAGTATTCCACATATGCTTTCGGTAATAATCTATTCTGAATTCATCTTTAAGTGCTTCTTCAATAGGTTGATTTTCATCATTAACATTATCAACCCCTGAAGTAATGTGAAAAAAGCACAAAAATCAAAAAAAGAAATATAACTATATTTAAGAAATGAATATTCCTGTATAAAAAGGTATTAACGACTTACCATTTTCAGTAATATAAATTACTGGATTGTTATATCTATCTTTCGTGTAATTCAATAAATGTCGTATGCCTTTCGGATAAATGTAAAACCAAGGTGAGTAAGCCTGCAAATTGATTACTATGTTAATGATATATCCATAAATACGTAATCTATCTATTTATTATTATTTTTTTAATTTTTTAGTATACTAACCTGTGGACCAATAAGATTGCCGTCATAATCATAAGCTGCAAAGTAAAAGTTCAAACAAAAGTTCATTAGTTAAACATTCTACAAGAAAAAAATAATAACTTATCAAAAAGATTAGTTATAGACATGAACTTACGAGTTTCAGTGATGTTACTGTCAGTTTTGTATCTTACACGATCTGAATCAACTGAAGCGTTTGGTTTTGCATAATATGAAGTGTAGTATTGTAGTCCAATAAAATCATATGATCCTCTAAGTAATTGAGTTTCTTTATTAGTAAAGTTAAGCAATTTATCTCCAATTAAATTTTGCACGGATTTTGGATATTGACCATAAGTTAAAGGATCCATCCACCTGAAAAATACAAAATACATGTCCTTAAATACTTATGCACATGATAAAGGCTTAATTTGCTAGGTTAATTTGAAAGAAAGACTCACAATCCAAACATGAAATCGAGGGCTGTTCTAGATGCTTCTATATCAATTCTTCTATTGGAGAGAGGCTCAAACCAGAAGGTGAAAAGCGTTATTCCAATCTTGCCTTTTTGAGTTGTCTACAAATTTAATAAAGTAATAAGCTCAAATTTCTGAACATATTTGTCAAAGAAATAAAATATAACATACATTGTATATCTATAAATATACCTGGTATTTTTTTCTATATACTTGTACAGCTTTGGAATGAGAAAGTAGCAAATGGTGAGCAACTATGTAAGGTTCAGTGGCTGAGTTTCCAGCACGACATTGATTATTCACCCAAGACGAGCATCGACCAGGGGCAAAAAGTCCATCATCATAGGCGAATCCACTAAGAGCCCATGGTTCATTAAAAGTCATCCAATGCTTTACTCGATCACCAAATCTTTGAAAGAGGAGATCAGCATATTCACGGAAATCTTCCCTGTAAATAATTTATATAATTATTCAATAGCATATTTGCTACTCAAATAAGAAAATAATTATTGACTTAAAATTTAATGTTGTGATTTGAAAATATATACTTACACAATATTACGACTTAAAAAGCCACCATATTTATCCTCTAGAGCTTGAGGGGTATCCCAATGAAAAATAGTAACAAAAGGTTGTAGACCTGAAATTTTTTAAAATGAAAGAAGATGTTTAATATGATTTAATTGCAGTTGGTCAAATTTGCCATTGTACTATATGGTTTTTAAGTCTTTAATAAAAAACAGAGATAATTATCACCTTGTTTTATTGTTTCGTTAATAACTCTATTGTAGAATTCAATCCCTTCCTCATTTACCCCTTCTCGTCTCCTCCCACCTAAATATTCAAATTAAAAATAAAATAGTTAAGAATTATATAAAAAAAAATTTATAATGTCGACACATGTTAATAAAAATTTAATTTTACTAAATAACTTACTGGGTATAACTCTAGACCACGAAATGGAAAATCTGAAAGCGTTAAAACCCATATTCTTGACATTTTGTATATCCTCCTGCAACATCAATTTTAATTTATTTCTTATTTAATTTTATAATTAATAATAAATAAAGATTTCTAAAGTAAGAGAATGAATATTATACTCGATAGCGATGATAGAAATCAACTGCGACGTCTCCATTACTATTATCTCTTATCCTCTCTGCAAAATTATATAGAAATCATTACTATTTTATATATTAATATAATATCAAAACACACAAACACACAAAAATATACCAGGATATTCGTGGGTAAATGTGTCCCAGACACTAGGTCCTTTGCCCGATATATTTGCAGCTCCCTCAATCTGAATAACATGAAGAAGTACCCGAAATTAATCTACTTGTGCATTAGTTGTTTATCTAGCTTAATTATTTTAGTTAGAGAAGTATGAGCATGAGATTGAGACTTATATTACAAAGAAATGTAGGGAAACCAATGAGAAAAGGCTTAAAACTATACCTGATAAGCAGAAGTGGCTGTTCCAAAAATGAAGTCATCTGGAAAGTAACTACGATCAAAATCTACAGGTATGTCATCAACATCATTTGCCATTGTTGGTTTTGTAAGAGCCAACAAGCTTATGAGGAAGAAGATGAGCATCCCTATGAGCTGAAGCTTAGAAGCCATAGCCATAACAATGAAATGTTAATATGATTTAGAAGTGATTGTGTGATTTTCAGTTGTGGGCAATGCTCCCTTTATATAGAGTTGAGGAGAGATGAGTAACGTGTTGAAATGCATGCATGATTTGGTCTACTCTCTTCGTCTTATGAATTTCTAGGAAATTTTGCTAACCAAGAATCCCACGAGGTTGCCAACGTTTTCTATTATACAAGAGAAAAATACAAAATTCTTTTGAAAAAATATAGTACTTTGACTTTTATACAAGCTGCAATTGTGGAAGGTACTATTCCCTGTCTTTGATTTCCACATCAACAGACTTCCAATAGTTTAAAACTGCCTAGTTGTTTAATTTAAAAGAGAATAATTATTTTTATATCCCTATTTTTTTATTTAATTTTTTTATTAATTATGTTTAAAATACCAAAATACCCTTAAAAATAACAAACATATGCTTTAATTTGATATAAAAGTAATTTATTCATTTAAAAAATATTTCCACCAACCATTTTTTATCACGTACGGATAAACCGATTTTTTTTTTTATCAAACTGCTAAACGGAATTGATTTGACGGAAAGAAAAAGAAAAATTACTTTTTTGTAAAGAGAAATTCTTTTCTAAATTTTACATTTCCCATTAGACTTTTACATATGCAAGTCTCCTGTCTCCTCCGATCTCCACAAAAGCTTTTCAAAAGAGTTACTTTGCTAGTCTCACACAGGTTTAGTATTCAGTTAATTTAATTTAAAATTAAATTAAATTAAATAAATTAAAGAATAAAATTTTAATATTTATAAAAATCAAATTGAATTAATTTTAATTAAAAATTAAATCGAATTTAATTGATTTAATTCAGTTTAATTTGATTTATTTAAATTTTTAATAAATTTTTTATTTTTTATATTTTATTTTTAATATTTTAAAATTTAATTAAAATATTTTAACGAATATACAATTATCAATTATATCAGTTCGATTCAGTTTTTTTATTTTTTTCTAATTAAAATTGAACCGAATCAAAATAATTGAAATTTTTAAAATTAAAAACTGAATCGAATCAAACTGAAATAAATAAAAAATTGAACTGAATTTTTAAATTAATTCGATTCGGTCAATTTTTTTAATTTCAATCGAAAGCCCTACTCACATGCTAGATTTATTTTTATTTTTTATCCATTTTAAATTACACACTTTAAACTAAAAATAGTTAAATTATTTTTATATTTAAAAATGAATATTTTACAATTATTTGAACAGTCTTGGGAGTCTTTGCATATAGGTAATATAAATATAACGGATTCGTTGGCCATAATCTAACGTTAGATTTCTTAATTACAACTTTCAGATTTATTTATATCTTTGAGAGTTTGAATTATTTGACCCATATTAAAGAAAATTTAAGATTTCATTTGAATTTAAATTATAAATATTTTAAATTATGACAATTTCAAAATGGCAAAAAAAATCATTTCAAATTACTTATATTTTCTAATAGTTATTTTCTTTTTAAATAGAAATTGAAGGAATACAATTTAAAATTTTTTAAATTTATTTAGATATATTTATTATTAAATTAATTGAGCAGTATAATTTAAAATTTTTTAAATTTATTTAAATATATTTATCATTAAATTAATTTTAAATATATTTATCATAAAAATAAATTTATGAGTGTATATTTTAATAGTTATTTAAATTGTTTTCCTGAGAATCTGAACCACTACGTATTACACAAGAATAAAACTATTCATTAGCCGTCTTTGAAGGAAAACGATCGGATCCATTTCCAGGGGATGAATGTGACTTTTCTTCCTTTGGACCAGACTTTTCTTTTTTTAACAAAAAAACAAAAAACATAGCCTCTGTTTTACTTTATTTTTTAAAAAAAAATTTATGAAAATTTTTTTCGATAAAATAACTTATTTTTTATTATTAAATTTTATTTATTTGTTAAAAATAATTTTTATTTATTTTTCATACAAAATATTTTTTAATAATATAAATTATTTTTTATTATGTAATTTTAATTTAAAAAATAAAATTTATTAATAAATTTATATAGAGAGATTTTAATAAGAATATGAAAATGTGAAAAATATTTTTTTATTTTTTTAAAAGAATTATTTTTCTTAAAATAGATTATTTTTCTTTTTATCAGAATAATATTTTTATTAATTAAATTGTTTAAAGATAAAAATATTTTTATTAACTAAATTGTTTGAATGTTTCAAATATTAAAAAATGTTTTTATATATAGGTAACTAATTTATTATTATTTTATAATATTTTTAATTTATATATTATAATTTTAAATTATTTGTTGATATAAAAAATTATATTTAAAAAAAATTATAATTTATAAATTGTAAAAAAAGTAATATAATATAAATAAAAAATAAAATAAAAAACACTAACAGGTGATTAGAAAAATGCTATTAACATGTTAAAAATAATTAAAAATTTCAGAGAAATTTCTTATCTATCATCTCATTCTTTATATTATGAGCAATTTGTTATTAAATGTACAAAATGAAAAATATTAATTATTATTCGATAAAAAAAAATTCATTTCATAAAGTTTTTTTATTTTTTATGCTCTTCAGCTGTTTTGACATTCTGCCAGTAGTTGCGCTTTTTGTTTTCATTCGGCGTTCTTTGGTCAATGGTCACTTTGGATTTTTCTGTCCATGCATGCCCAACGAATAAGTTAAATGTTTTTTTAGAAAAATTTACTATCTAGTCCTTCAATATTATTATTATTATTATTAATGATTAGTCTGTATATTTTTAAAAATTTATTAAAATATTTTTATTTTTTCTTTTCGTTTATGAAATAGGCATTTCGTCATTTTTTTATTATAAATAAATAAAAAATGAGAAAAAAAAATTTTAGAACTCAATTTTACTCTCAATAAATTTTCTTATTTAATCTCTGAATATTACTATTATTGATAAATTAGTTACTATATTTTTAAAAATCTATTAAAATATTTGTATATTTTCTATTCATCAACAAAATAGTTCCTCCTCCCTTGTTAAAAACAAAAAAAAATATAAAAAATAATAATAATTTGATCTTTTATTATATTTTTAAAGGCATAAATATATAAAATTAGATGGAAGGATAATTTTATTGACGAAAAGAGAAGCTAATAACGTTTTAATAGATTTTTTAAAATTGAGAAACTAACTTATTAATAATCGCAATATTCAATAAATAAATATTAATTTTTTTTCATTGTTGTATAATTTTTTTTTTATGTATTCTATATAAAATAAAAAAATTATATATTTTTTGAAGTGCATGTAAATAAGCTTTTTTATTTTTAAACCAAATATTTTGAGGGGAAATTTTTTTTTTTTAAGGAAAACCAAAAGGGGAAACTTAACATTAATATAAGCTTCAGTCATATGTATTATCTACATTCCAAACTTTTTAGTTTGGTCTGCAACTAATTATTAATATTATAATTATAAAATAATAAAGAGATTATTGCTTTAATATATGGTTCTACTTGTGATTCAAATCTAAAATTTATTAAGTTAAAATTAGTTCATAAATAAAGTAATTGTTAATATAGTTAATAATATATTGGATTCAACTATTAATTAGTCTTTTCTTTTTCAGCAAGGGAGAGAATTTTTATTAATTAAGGTTCCATTTATTTCAAAAAAAAAAAATTTCAATAAAATATTTTTTATATTTTTTGACGTTTAAAAAACTCAAAAAAACTGAAAATTTTTTGATGTTTGGAAAACTCAAAAAATTTAAGTTAACGAAAAATATTTTCCTGATTAAAAAAAAAAAGTAAATTATTTTAAGGAAAATCCTGCTCTCTTTTAAAAAGAGAATATTATTTTCTATACTTGAAATATTTATTAAGGGTTTTATATATGAATTTATTAATAAAATTTATTTTTTAAATTAAAATAAAGCAATGGAAAATAAGCTACTTTATTAAAAAATATAAAATATTTTTTATAGAAAAAAATTTTGATAAAAAATATTTTTCAAATATAAATTATTTTTTACAAACGAATGAAAACTAAAAGTAGAACGGAGAAAAACTTAGGATAAGCATATTTTAAAATTTTAATTATTGTTTTCACAATAGAACAGAACTAATAAAAAAGAATAATTTATAATATTTATTCAAAAAATTACAACAAAGTCATGCCTGGAATTCAAGGCATCATCAACATTTTGTTACAAGACATTCTCGGTAATTAATTTAATTCTAACTTATATAAAAAATAATGTATCTCTAATCTTGAATGATGGTCTAGTTCGATGGATTCAGAAATTTTGTAAACCAAATAGCTGATTCCTTGGCGATTCTTGTTAGATTATTTTTATAATCTACATAATATAAACCAAATCTTGAAGTATAACCAATGTTCCATTCAAAATTGTCCAAATATGACCATGCAAAGTATCCTTTGACATTGACATTGTATTCCCTGCAAAAACAAAACCTCATTAGAAATATTAACTAAGAATTATCATTACTTTGATTAAGATTTTGAAGTCCCGACTTACCTAAGAGATTCCAAAGTATTCCACATATGTTTTCGATAATAATCTATCCTGAATTCATCTTTAAGTGCTTCCTCAATGGGTTGGTTTTCATCGTTAAGATTGTCGACGCCTAAGATAATATGAAAAGGAAAAACAAAAATCAATAAAAAAGTTATATTTAAAAAACTATTATTCCTAAAAGAGAAAGGTATGAACCACTTACCATTTTCAGTAATATAAATTACGGGATTATTATATTTGTCTTTAGTATAATTCAATAAATGTCGTATGCCTTTCGGATAAATGTAGAACCAAGGTGAATAAGCCTGCAGTAAATTCAATTAATATGTTAATATTATATCATGAGTATATAATCTATCTATTTATCATAATTTCTTTTAATTTTTTTACTATACTAACCTGTGGACCAATAAGATTACCATCATAGTCATAAGCTGCAAAGTAAAAGGAAAAAATATATATATTCATTAGTTAATACATTCTGCAAGAAAAAAATATAAATAACTTATAAAAAAATTGGATGTAGATATGAACTTACGAGTTTCAGTAATATTACTGTCAGTTTTGTATCTTATAAGTTCTGAATCAACCGAAACATTTGGTTTTGCATAATATGAAGTGTAGTATTGTAATCCAATAAAATCATATGATCCTCTAAGCAATTGAGTTTCTTCTTTGGTAAAATTAAGCAATTTGTCTCCAACTAAATTTTGCACGGTCCTTGGATATTTACCATAAGTTAAAGGATCCATCCACCTGAAGAATATAAAATAAAGATCGTTATTAAATAAATACTTATGCATATGATATAAATACTTAATTGGCTAGGTTAATTTGAAGTAAACACTCACAATCCAAACATGAAATCCAGAGCTGTTCGGGATGCTTCTATGTCAGCTTTTCTATTGGAGAGAGGTTCAAACCAGAAGGTGAAGAGCGTTATTCCAATCTTGCCTTTTTGAATTGTCTACAAAGTTAATAAAATAATAAGCTCAAATATTTACACATGTATGCTAGAGAAAGAAGATACAACATGCATTATATATCTTTAAATATACCTGATAATTTTTTCTATATACTCGTACAGCTTCAGAATGAGAAAGTAGCAAATGGTGAGCGACGATGTAAGGTTCAGTAGCTGAGTTTCCAGCACGACATTGATTATTGACCCAAGATGAGCATCGACCAGGGGCAAAAAGTCCATCATCATAAGCAAATCCGCTAAGAGCCCATGGTTCATTAAAAGTCATCCAATACTTTACTCGATCACCAAATCTTTCAAAGAGGAGATCGGCATATTCACGAAAATCTTCTCTGTAAATGATTTGTATAATTATTCAATATCATATTTTATTAATTAGATGAGAAACAATTATCAACTTAAATTTTAAAATTATAATTTGAAACTATATACTTACACAATATTACGACTTAAAAAGCCGCCGTATTTATCTTCTAGAGCTTGAGGGGTATCCCAATGAAAAATAGTAACAAAAGGTTGTAGACCTAAAATTTTTTAAAATGAAAAAAATTAGATGTTTGATATAATTTTGTAACTTCCTTGAAGGTCTGGAAGACGATATAAACTAGTTAATTACTAGGAAAAAAGAAAGATATGTAATTATCACCTTGTTTTATAGTTTCATTAATAACTCTATTGTAGAATTCAATCCCTTCTTCGTTTACTCCTTCTCGTCTCCTTCCACCTAAATATTCAAATTAAAAGTAAAATAAAGAAGAGTTATATTAAAAAATATTTTATGATGTGAATACATGCTAATAAAAGATTAAATTTAATAAACTAACTTACTAGGTATAACTCTCGACCACGAAATGGAAAATCTGAAAGCATTAAAACCCATTTTTTTGACGTTTTGTATATCTTCCTGCAACATCAATTTTAATTATTTCTTGCTTAATTTAATAGTTAATAATAAATATAGATTTTTAAAATAAAAGAATGGATATTATACTTGATAGCGATGATAGAAATCAACTGCGACATCTCCATTACTATGATCTCTTATTCTTTCTGCAAGATTATATAGAAATCATTAATATTTTATATATTAATACAATATCAAAACACACAAACACACAAAAATATACCAGGATATTCGTGGGTAAATGTGTCCCAGACACTAGGTCCTTTGCCTGATATATTTGCAGCCCCTTCGATCTGAATAACATGAAGAAGTACTCGAAATTAATCTACTTGTGCATTTGTTGTTTATCTAGCTTAATCATTTTAGTTATAGAGTAATATGAACATGAGATTGAGACTTATATTATAAAGAAATGTAAGAAAACCAATGAGAAAAGGCTTAAAACTATACCTGATAAGCAGAAGTAGCTGTTCCAAAAATGAAGTCATCTGGAAAGTAACTACGATCAAAATCTACAGGGATGTCATCAGCATCATTTGCCATTGTTGGTTTTGCAAGAGCCAACAAGCTTATGAAGAAGAAGATGAGCATCCCTATGAGATGAAGCTTAGAAGCCATAGCCATAACAATGGAATATTAATGTGATTTAGAAGTGATTGTGTGATTTTCAGTTGTGGGCAATGCTCCCTTTATATAGAGTTGAGGAGAGATGAGTAACGTGTTGAAATGCATGCATGATTTGGTCTACTCTCATCGTCTTATGAGTTTCTAGGAAATTTTGCCAACCGAGAATCCCACGAGGTTGCCAACGTTTTCTATTACACAAGAGAAAATATAAAACTCTTTTGAAAGACTTTAAAGCTTTGACTTTTATACAAGCTGTTATTGTGGAACGCACTGTTCCCTGTGTTTGATTTCAACATCAACAGACTTCCATTAACCTAAAAGTGGTTAGTTGATTCTGTTTTTTTTTTTTTTTCCAAAAATGTTGGTTGATTAACTTTAAAAAAAATTACTTTTACACTCCCAAATTATATCAAAATTAATACATTTCTATTTTTAAAACTTAACAATATTTAGTCTAAAATAAAATATTTTCTTAATATAAAATCAATAAAATATATTTTTATTGATTTGAATAATAGGTGGGTAACAAAATTAAACCATTTAATTAATAAAATTACATATTGAAGAAAATAGTTACATTTTTCAGTCTAAAAAAGGCCTATTGTATATGTTATCTTTTTTAGATGATAATTATATTAAATTTTTGGGATATTAAAAATAAAGTTTATTAATTAATTATAAAAATAATTTAACAAACGAGCCATATGAATGGAAGATATATTAAAAATTAGCATAAATTTTATTTTTAATTATATTAATGATTATTTCTTAATCACTATGCGAAATAATTGAAAAAGCGTTGATGCTTTCAGCAGTATGAACATCATTGGTCTCCCTGGCAAAATGAAGATTAGAGAAACACTTAAATTATCAAATTATCAAATTATTGACAACTTGGAATTAATAAATTAAAAAGCATAATGAATAAACTTAAACAATTATTAAAGGAGATAATCGCAAAAAATAAAAAAAAAATAAAAATCATTGTAATTACACTATATTATATTAATTTTTTTATATTAATTATAATCATTTAAAATTATTATAAATATAATTTAACATTATTTGTGTCATTAAAAATTATTAAAAATTAATGAAATAGCAGCATGACTCGCATTATTATTATCATTAATTAATTTTAAAATATATTTATTAATAAAAATGGTGACTTGATAATTTTATTAGTTTCTAATTATATAAGAGTGTTCTCGTATAGTACATTTTATCAAACATTAAAAAGATAGAATTTATTATGAAAAAAATAAAAATTTAGGGTGAAATTACCATAAAAATAAAAGATATTTTTTTTTTACGATTAAGTTTAAACTTTATTAATGTGGTCTAATAATCTTTATTAATGTGGTCTAATATATATTGATGTGTCGAGTGACGTGATAATTTTTTTAGTTTTTAATGGTATAAATAATAATAATAAATAATTTAAAATAATTTTAAAAAATGAAAATTTAATTTAAAAAATAATATAGAATATAATTGTAATAAATTTAAAAATATAGATTTTTGGCTATTAAAATAATAGTAAATTCATACAGATATACAAAATTCATGAAAATATTGCAACTATAATTTCTTATGATATATTTAAAGAAAAAAAAAAAGGAAGGAAGGATGAAGATGATGAGACTAGGCATATAGATTATATAGATATCAAGAATTAGTTGGCCACAATCTAAAGTTAGATTTCTCCATAGATTTCCAGGGGAATGTGACGTTTTCAGGCACATTCTCTTCCGTTAGACTTAAACTTTTTTTTTTTTTTTCAGAAAAAAATTCTTTAGAATATTTTATTAATAAAAATTAAAAAAAAATTAATCGAATTAAATTCAGCGGTAAACTCTAGAGGTGAGCATTCGATCGATTCAGTTCAAAATCGAATCGAACTGAATAAACTAAAAATTAAAATTTTGATATTTATAAAAATTGAACCGAACTGATTTTGGTCAGAAATCAAATCAAACTGAACCGATCTGATTCCATTCGATTTGATCTGAATGATTTGAATTTTTAATAATTTTTTTATTTTTTACACTTTATTTTTAATATTTTAAAATTTAATTGAAATATTTTAATTTTAATATGATATAATCTTTGTATTATTGAAAATAATATATTATTATTAATCAATTCGATTTGATTTTTTAATTTTTTAATTAAAATCAAACCGAATTAAAATAATCAAAATTTTTAAAATTAAAGATTGAACTAAACTGAAATAAATTAAAAATTAAATTAAAATTTTAAATTAATTCGATTTGATTAATTTTTTCAGTTCAAACCGAATACTGCTCGCCCCTATTAAGCTCAACTAACGAGCCTTCCCATGAAAATGCTGCAAAACCTAGACTTTTAACGTATAAGTAAGTTATTATTAAATTTTTATATTTATCAAAATTAATTATTTAATCTTTTATTTCTTAATTATTTAATTAAAACATTTATATATTTTATAAATTAAACTCTTTTATATCTTTTATCAAATAAAATATTAATGAACTCATTTTTAGTATTAATATGAGAAATTAAATAATATAAATAGTTAAAATATTAGTCAAATACATTATTAAAAGAATTTTAGGATTAAGAAAAATATTAGTCAAATACATTATTATTTGATTATACCAAACATTTAGGATTAAGAAAAAAATAATAATAAATGTAGTTACAAATTTTGAATAAAATAAGTGGACAGCTAATTATGAATTTAAATCTTAAAAAATTCATCTAGTTTAAGCATTTTTTTAGAAACTTTTAAAATATCAAATTAAAAAAAATAGAAAATTATTTATTTTTTCTTTAATCATTGAACCTTTTAATTTTATTTAAGAACTTGTCCTAATATGAAGGGACAGTGAAATTACACATATTTGAAGCCTGAGTAATGATAGCCAGCAAGAAATGCATCAGAAACAAAGAAATTATTATTAATTATTTTCTTCTAAATATTTTTTTATATAAGAATCTATAAAAAAAAATATTTTTCATTGAGCGTACAGGACAAAAATGGTAGGAAAAAAATATTTTTAAATTAATCAACTAGCTTTTTTTAAATTAAAGATGTTTGTTGAAGTTGAAATCATACGTACCAAGTACTATGTTCTACAAATACAGCTCGACTCTAGAAGTCAAAGCTTTATAGTCACTCAAAAGAATTTTATTTTTTCCATTTTCTTTTAATAGAAAAGGTGGCAGCCTCGTGAGAATTCCTTGTATACAAAATTTTCCTAGAATCTCCTAGGAAACTCATAAGACAACGAGAAGAGACCAAGATGATTATCATGCATGAATTTCACCGTGTTAGCTATCTCTCATCTCTCATCAAGCCTTCATTTATTAAATGGAGATTTACATTTTAGTCTTTAAGTATTGACATTATTAACAAGTCAACCTATATATTTTCAGAAACCTATTAAAACATCTTTAACTTTTCTTTTCATCAACGAAATAGTTCTTCCATTGTATTTTCCGTTAAAAATAGATAAAGGATGAGAAAAAAAATTTTTAAAATCCAACTTTACCCTCAAATAAAATCTCTTATTTAGTTCTTGGATGTTGCTATTATTAACAAGTTAGTCTCTACATTTTCAAAAATTTATTAAAATGTTCTTATCTTTTCTCATATCTATTAAAACATTCTTATCATTTCTTTCCAGCAATGAAATAGTCCCTCCTCCTCCTCCTTAAAAAAAGAAAAAAAAAAAAAAAAAAGAAGAAGAAGAAGATGATGATGATGATGATGAAGGAGAAGAAGAAGAAGATGATGATGAAGGAGAAGAAGAAGAAGATGATGAAGGAGAAGAAGAAGATGATGACGACGACGATGAAGATGATGATTATGATGATGACGATGAAGGAGAAGAAGAAGAAAGAGAAGAAAAAAAAAAAAGAAGAAAAGAAAAAAAGAGAGAAGAAGATGATGATGATGACGACGAAAAAGAAAAATTCCCTCCTTAAAAAAGAAGAATAAAAAGAAAAATCGAAAAAGAATTAAAAAAAAAGAAAAAGAAGAACTGAAAAAGAAGAGGATGAAGAATCAAGGAAGAAGGAGGAAGAGGAGGAGGGAAAAGAAGAGGATAATTTGGTCTTTTACTGTATTTTTAACGGCAGAAATAGACGAAAAGACTATTTTGTTGACTGAGAGAAAAGATAAGAACATTTTAATATGTTTCTAAAAATATAGAGACTGACTTGTTAATAATAGTAATACTCAGACATTAAATTATAAATTTCCCTTTATTAAATATACCTATTTGAATATCTTTCAATCGTATGAAATCTTTAATTTACAATGATTATTCAAAAATTATGCAAAATTTAATTGGTCAAAATAGAGATATATTATTTTTTTATAAGTCAGAATAAATTAATTATCTGTAACAAAATTTTGGTGATGCTTTGAATCCCATATATGCTTTTTGTTGTAATTCTTTGGATCTAGAATAAAAAATATACAATATTTTTTTAATTATCATTATTCATATTCCGTTTGAAATGCATATAATTATTTTATAAGAATTTTTTAAAAAATTTTAAAAAAATTTAACGTAAAAACTTATAAGGATTTTAAAGAGAGTATCCTTATAAGAATTTTAGACACTTTTTTCTTAAACTAATTTTTTTAGTGGATTAAATTTGGTCCAAAATTAATAATTTTTACTGTTATATAACATATAAAAAAAAAAGGCATATTGCTTTTTCAAGATACGAAAATAATTTATAAGTGAATATGTATTTTAACTTTCAACAATGTATTGCTGCAAAGTCATAGAAAATCTAACTTCAATGGTATTGTGGTTATTATATAAACTTTTTTTCATCAATCATTTTTCTTATATATTATTTTGTGATATTTTATTTTTAGAATATTCTCAATATATAATATTTAATTTTTATTATTTTCCGTTCACTATTTTTTTTTTCCTGAAATATACCTTGAATTCAAGAGTGCAATTTTCAGAATCTGACTCCATGAGTTGTGATTCCCCATTATATACAGAAATGTAAAAATATAATTATAATAATAATTTACTTTAATTATTAATTTTTTAATAATTTAATTGATAAATTTTATTATTATTTTATTATTCTCTTATTATTCCACTGGCTGGATATAAAAAGTGAAAATGACCATTGAATTGTAATGTTAATCTGTGGACAAAAGAATTTCTCAATCAAAGATTGAGGAATACTCCATGAAAAGACGCCAAATAAGAACAGAAATGGCAGACTAATGGCAGGGGGTCAAAACAACTAAAGTGCTTTTTTTTTCAAAAAAACAAATAAATTAAGTTTTTATTGAATAACATAATTTTTTATTTTAAATAATTAAAAAAAATCATATTCTGCCTAAATTAGCAGCTCACTCTATTTAGATGATCTCTATTTATGTGCCGAAAATAATTTGCCAATGTTTTTTATTTTCAAAAGAAAATGTTTTTTAAGAAAATAATATATTTTTTATTTTTTAATTGTAATATAAAAAATAAAATATGTTAAAAAATTTATATATAATAATGGAAATAAAATCTTTAAATTTTAAAAAATAACATCCTCTTTTCAAAAATAATTATTTTTTTAAAAATAATTTAATTTTTCTTTTTATTATGAAAATATAATATTAATTAATTTTTCTAAATATTTCAAACAATCATAAAATATAGAGATTTTAATCATTTAAAATTAACCAAATTAAAATATACAGTAACCAATTCATAGTAGGATCTGTTTGTGTAACGAAATCATGATTCAAAACTATAATCGAATTAAAATTAAATCAAATATATTAAAATTATTATTAAATTGAATTAGAATCATGCATCTTATATAAGAAAGTGAAAGTGACAAAATTAATTTAAAATTATAGGCAAATCCAAAAAGTATTATGAATTTATTCAGCCATATGAGTATTTGAGATCTGTTGGTAATATATATACATAGAATTAAATTAGAAAAGCAAGTAGACTTTTTTCCTTTTATAATGGGTGAGTGATGTTGTCCTAATCTCTTTCATGGGTACAATCATCAAATATGAATTTGCAAAAAAAGTGATGGGTGGTGGTTATGGACAACCTTTTTGATACTTAAATTAGTAATGATCTCTTAAAAACTCACTTTTATGATCTAAGTAATTGTTAATGTAAAATATTAGACTATTAATCAGTATTTTTCTTTTCAACAAGAGAGAAAATTTTATTAATTAAGAGTAGAATTAGGAAAAACTTACGATAAAAATATCTTAAATTGTTATTTATTATAGTTTTCACATAGAACGGATTAATCAAAAGCATAATGTATAAATATTGATTCAAAGATAGATCCAAGGAGTTACAGCAAAAGTATGCCTGAAATACAAGGCATCATAAAAAAATTATTACAAGCGACATTCTAGGTAATTAATTTAGTTTCAACTTATGAAACGAATAATGCATTTCTAATCTCCATCAATAGTCAAGTTTGATGGATATAGGAATTTTGTAAACCAAATAGCTGACTCCTTAGTGATCATTGTTAGGTTATTTTTGTAATCGATGTAATATAGATCAATAGACTAGTTTGGTGGATTTAGGAATTTTGTAAACCAAATAGCTGATTCCTTAGCGATCCTTGTTAGGTTATTTTTGTAATTGACGTAATATAGACCAAATCTTGAAGTATAACCAATATTCCATTCAAAGTTGTCCAAATATGACCATGCAAAGTATCCTTTGATGTTAACAATGTATTCCCTGCAAAAACCAACCATCATTAGAGAATTTAATTAAGAATTTCCATAACTTTTATATTAAGAATTTGAAGTTCAGACTTACTTGAGAGATCCCAAAGTATTCCACATATGCTTTTGATAATAGTCTATCCTGAATTCATCTTTAAGTGCTTCCTCGATGGGTTGGTTTTCATCATTAAGATTGTCAACCCCTAAGATAATATAAAAAACACAAAAATTAATAAAAAAATAAAACTATATTTAAGAAACTAACATTCCTAAATGAGAAATATATTAACCACTTACCATTCTCAGTAATGTAAATTTCTGGATTGTTATATCTATCTTTCGTGTAATTCAATAAATGTCGTATGCCTTTTGGATAAATATAAAACCAAGGTGAGTAAGCCTGCAAATTTGAGTACTATGTTAATCATATATCTATGAATATATAATCCATCTGTTTATTATAATTTTTTTTTAAAAAAAATTTAGTATACTAACCTGTGGGCCAATAAGATTGCCATCATAATCATAAGCTGCACGGGAAAAGAAAAATAATATGTTCATTAGTTAAACATTCTACAAGAAAAAAAAATTATAAGAAAATTAGGAGTAGACATCAACTTACGAGTTTCAGTCATGTTACTGTCAGTTTTGTATCTTACACGATCTGAATCAATTGAAGCATTTGGTTTTGCATAATATGAAGTGTAGTATTGTAATCCAATAAAATCATATGATCCTCTAAGTAATTCAGTTTCTTCGTTGGTAAAATTAACCAATTTGTCTCCAACTAAATTTTGCACAGTCCTTGGATATTGACCATAAGTTAAAGGATCCATCCATCTATAAAATACAAAATAAATGTCCTTATTAAATAAAACTTATGCATATAATAAAGACTTAATTTGCTAGGTTAATTTGAAAGAAAGACTCACAATCCAAACATGAAATCGAGAGCTGTTCTGGATGCTTCTATATCAGTTCTTCTATTGGAGAGAGGCTCAAACCAGAAGGTGAAAAGCATTATTCCAATCTTGCCTTTTTGAGTTGTCTACAAATTTAATAAAATAATAAGCTCAAATTTCTAAACATGTTTGTCTGATAAAGAAAATATAACATGCATTGTATATCTATAAACATACCTGGTAATTTTTTCTATATACTTGTACAGCTTCAGAATGAGAAAGTAGCAAATGATGAGCAACTATGTAAGGTTCAGTGGCTGAATTTCCAGCACGACATTGATTATTGATCCAAGATGAGCATCGACCAGGGGCAAAAAGTCCATCATCATAGGCAAATCCGCTAAGAGCCCATGGTTCATTAAAAGTCATCCAATACTTTATTCGATCACCAAATCTTTTAAAGAGAATATCAGCATATTCACGAAAATCTTCTCTGTAAATAATTTATATAATTATTCAATAGCATATTTGCTACTCAAATAAGAAAATAATTATTGACTTAAAATTTATGATTTGAAAATATATACTTACACAATATTACGACTTAAAAAGCCACTGTATTTATCCTCCAGAGCTTGAGGGGTATCCCAATGAAAAATAGTAACAAAAGGTTGTAGACCTGAAATTTAAATGAAAAAAATGAGATGTTTGATATGATTTAGGTGCAGTTAGTCAAGTCTACCATTATATATATAGTGTTTAAGTCTTTTAAAAGAAAAAAAAAAAAGATAATTATCACCTTGTTTTATAGTTTCATTAATAACTCTATCGTAGAATTCAATCCCTTCTTCATTTACTCCTTCTCGTCTTCTTCCACCTAAATATTCAAATTAAAAGTAAAATAAAGAAGAGTTATATTAAAAAAATTTTATGATCTCAACACATGTTAATAAAAAAATTAAATTTAATAAATTAACTTACTAGGTATAACTCTGGACCACGAAATGGAAAATCTGAAAGCGTTAAAACCCATATTTTTGACGTTTTGTATATCCTCCTGCAACATCAATTTTAATTCATTTCTTGTTTAATTTAATAGTTAATAACAAATATGGATTTCCACAGTAAAAGAATGGAGATATGTTATACTTGATAGCGATGATAGAAATCAACTGCGACATCCCCGTTACTATTATCCTTTATTCTTTCTACAAGATTATATAGAAATCATTAACATTTTACATATTAATATAATCTCAAAACACACAAACACACAAAAATATACCAGGATATTCGTGAGTAAATCTGTCCCAGACACTAGGTCCTTTACCCAATATATTTGCAGCTCCTTCAATCTGAATAACATGAAAAAGTACTCAACATTAATCTACTTGTGCATTAGTTATTTATCTAGCTTAATCATTTTAGTTAGAGAAGTATGAACATGAGATTGAAACTTATATTACAAAGAAATGTAAGAAAATCAATGAGAAAAAACTTAAAACTATACCTGGTAAGCAGAAGTAGCTGTTCCAAAAATAAAATCATCTGGAAAGTAACTACGATCAAAATCTACAGGGATGTCATCAGCATCATTTGCCATTGTTGGTTTTGTAATGGCCAACAAGCTGATGAAGAAGAAAATGAGCATCACTGTGAGGTGAAGAGAGAGCTTAGAAGCCATAGCCATAACAATGAAATATTAATATGATTTAGAAGTGATTGTGTGATTTTCAGTTTTGGGCAATGCTTCCTTTATATAGAGTTGAGGAGAGATGAGTAACGTGCTGAATGTTTATCACGTACAGTTATTTATTCATTGTGTTTGACTTCAAGATCAGCAAACTTCCATTAATTTAAAAGCGGTTAATTGATTAATAAAAAATGATTAATTATTTTTAAAATAATTAAAATACTCTTAAGTATATAATACTATTTAATTATTAAATTATATTAAATTAGTGTTTATGTACCAAAATTTTTAAAAATAAATAGTTTAGTTTATTAATTTTATAAAAATAAAATATTATTTTAATGAAATAACTTTTAATTTGACAGAAATATAGTTAAAAACTAAACTGTAAAATTTTAAAAATAAAAAAAATGTATTTTTTAATTGGATATAAAAGTAATTTATCCATTTAAAAAATATTTTCACCTACCGTTGTGTTTCACGTACGGATAAGGAAGTAATGATGCAATGTGAAGATTAAAAAGTGGTTAGTTAATTAATTTTTTAATTAAGGGTTGAGTTGTTTGGTTAATTTCATTTAATTTCTATACTTTAATTTTATTTAATTCAAACCTTGATAAAAAAAATATTTTTATTTAATTATGTGTGATTTAGATTTTATTATTAAAAAAAACAGCTATAAAATTTATCCGTTGGGCTGTTCTCTGCTGCCGCCGAAGGCTACCATACCCAGAACAGTTTTAGTCCCTGTACCCAAGAAACAGTAAAGCCCACTAATTTTCGGCCCCGTCGATGTCAGGCTAGCTCTGCAGAGCTTGCCTCTTTTGTAAAGGACAATTGGCCAAATAGAGAACGCACATTCACGGAGACATAAACATTCAGGCCAGAGAGAGACAGAGAGAATGAGTGGGGAAGGGAAAGTGGTGAGCGTGACTGGAGCATCTGGGTACATAGCTTCATGGCTGGTGAAGTTCTTGCTTCAACGAGGCTACACAGTCAAAGCTGCAGTTCGAGACCCAAGTCAGTAATAACTCGTAACACTAAGTAAAGCTTTAATCTTTGATTCCATTTCTGTTTCTTATCTTGCTTTTAGGTGACATTTTAATCTTAAAATTTTCAACATATATTCTGATCAAATTATATTCTAGGCTGTCTGTGAAGTAGATAACTTGATCTTTTGCTCTTGCGTACTGAATTTTCTTTTTAATTTTCCGATCATTTGTGATCATTAAAGTTGTTGGGTTTCTGCGATTTCTTTAATTTGAACTTGATGTATCAGTAAATAGCCTAATTTGAGATCATGACCCAAACAGGTGGTTGACTAAGATAAACCTTAAAATTATTTAATCTGGGTAGCTTAGCCATGATTATTGAAATAAAAGATTATGTTGATATATGGCTCAGATGATGCAAAGAAAACTGAACACTTGCTTGTACTTGATGGAGCTAAAGAAAGACTGCAATTATTCAAAGCAGATTTAATGGATGAAGGGTCTTTTGATCCTGTGGTTGAGGGATGACGTGAATGTGTTTTCCATACAGCATCTCCATTTTATTTATCTGCAACTGATCCCCAGGTAAATCTCCTCTTAGTTGTGAATTAGTTTTAGAGTCTTTTAATATGTGATGTTGTCAAAAGTTTCAATTTTCAACTAGTAACCAAAATGGAAATCCCTTAAATACTCGCAGATCTTTTCAAGAGATAATTTAAACAAGTTTATCAACCAATGAGTTTATTCGAATATGAGATAATTTTCAAGTAGTAACCACTCTTCTTGTTTTTTTATTATTATTATTTTTTTTTATTAATACTCCCATTGATATTTTTCCTTTTTTCCTCTTCAGGCAGAACTTATTGATCCTCCATTGAAGGGAACACTTAACGTTCTTAGATCATGTACTAAAGTTCCTTCTATCAAAAGAGTGGTCATAACATCATCCATGGCAGCAGTTGCATTCAATGGGAAACCTCTTGCTCCTGATGTAATAATTGATGAGACATGGTTTTCGGATCCTGATTTTTGTGAGAAATCAAAGGTATATAGAAGCACTGACTTCTTATTACAACAGCATATTTCTAAAGGCTTTTTCAGTTAATGCTGCCCGAAACAATGTTTATGCAATATCAGTTAGCAAATCTTGTTACACGAACTGTGGAACCTCTGTCCTATAATTTTTTGTTCTGAAAATATGTAAAATTTCTCTCATTTTGCCTTTCACTTTTCTTTGGCTTGGTTGTGTTGCATGTTTTATGCATTGTAGCATGCAGACCAGAAACCATTGTCAGTATATGTTCAACAAATTGTCTTGTTTCTTGTCAGTTATGGTACATGCTTTCAAAAACCTTAGCAGAAGAAGCTGCTTGGAAGTTTACAAAAGAGAATGGAATAGACATGGTTACAATAAATCCAGGATTGGTGATTGGTCCTCTCTTACAGCCAACACTTAATACTAGCTCAGAGTCTGTTCTGAAACTTATAAATGGTAATTTTTCATCTATTTTCTTCTCCTTGCTTGAAATGTTTTATAAATTTATACTGCCAGGTTTTTCAAAGGTTTCATCCCTGTATAATCTTTATGTTTGGCTAATATTTAATAAAATGCAAATTCCTGTGAGAATTTCCAGGCCTACTATGCTTTTGGCACAAAATCCACAATGGCTCAATCCTAATGACTTGATAGAAGTTTGAGTTAAACACAAGAAGAAGGAAAAACATATTAGACACTCAGCTCAACAACGTACTGAGTCTCAATCACAAAATAGTTGAGGTCAAACATAAGAGACATAAGAAAGATATTAGCAAATTTAAAAGAAAAATTTACTAATTAATCTCTATGTTATGAGAAAACTTATTAATTGGATCTTCAGTTTTGAAAAATACATTAAAACGTTCCTAGCATTTTTAAATCTACTAATTAGTGCTTCTGTTAATTTTAGCTTTTAAGTGTTTTACTATTTAGTTCTCATAATTTGGAAAAATTCATTTGTTGGTTCTTCGGTTTTATAAAAAACCTACTAATTAGTTCTTCCGTATTAAAGGCATTTTAGACTTTTTTGCAATATTTAGTAGCCAAAATTAACAAAGGAACTAATTAGTAGAAATTTTAAAATATAAGAAATATTTTAATATATTTTTCAAAACTGAGAGATTAACTAATGAGTTTTTTTATATTAAAGACCAAATAGTAATTTTTCAATTGAAAATTGCTTGAAAACTAAGAATTCAACATGTTTTACTGTTCTTAAAAAAGAAAACTATAACCAATCCCTGAGATTCCTTAATTCTGTCAGAATGTAAGTGCCTAATTATTACTTTATATATATTTTGCATGCAATTATTTGTGATGCAAGCAGTTGAGATGTTTTGATGCAGGAGCAGAAAAATATCCAAATACAACATTCAGATGGGTTGATGTCAGAGATGTTGCCAATGCACACATTTATGCCTTTGAGAATTCTTCAGCTTCTGGAAGATATTGTTTAGTTGGGTCAGTTGTACACTCTTCTGAGACTCTGGAGATTTTGCACAAACTTTTCCCTGAACTCAAGCTTCCTAAAGAGTAAGTTTCTTAGATAACATACATCATTCCATTTTACCCATTGTCTACATAACGGACAGAGATGAGCTTGTATCCATTTTTATCGATTGCAGATGCGCAGATGACAAGCCACCCTCGACGAAATATCAAGTATCCAAAAAGAGAGCAGAGAGTCTAGGCGTCAAGTTTACTCCTCTCGACGTAAGTTTGAAGGACACTGTTGAAAGCTTGAAGGAGAAGAACTTAGTTAGTTTTTGACTTGGATTATTTTACATGCTAGTCAGAAACCTGCAACTTATTTTATTTAGTCATTGTTGCTGGCCACAGTTGAGGCCTTCATGTCTAGGAAGTAAGCACCAGAGGTGATGTACCTGCAGCTGGAAAAAATATTAATTTATACTATGCAAAAGGCTTCTTTAAACCTTTGACAAATTCCCAATTGTAGATTAAACTCATAACAATTTTTTTGATAGTATTAGAGACATCAGCAGAGGCGATCCACTCGCCATTGGGAGGGTAACGAGCAATGGTTCAACAAATGATAATTATAAGCCTTCTAAATTTTGATAGTACTAGAGACATCAGCAGAGGCGATCCACTCTCCCAGCCACTGGGAGAGTAACGAGCAATGGTGGCTTGAGAACCATAATCTCATAGATGGAGATATCAAGTGGTATCGGAGTTGAGGATGAGAACTAACCGGTTGGGAGAGGATTGACATTTAAAGAGAAAATTGAGATTTTTAAAGGAAATGAAGATTTGATTGAGAATGAAAATGGCATTTTTAGAGGAATCAATTGCTAACCATGGTTTTAGAGAAGATTTACATTTGTAGAGAAAATGGAGATTTGATCAATGGAGTTGTGTTGTGTAAGAGGAGAAAGGTGAATAGGTGATGAGTAAAGATGAGTGACAGGGGCCGCAAGCTTGATCAATGGAGTTGTGTTAATTGATGGACAAAAAAATTGTTAAAGGCATTTTGCTTTTATATTAATTTATCCATTTAGTCAAGAGATAAATATGATGACGAGGGATAAAAACATTAATAGTAATAAAAACTCAAATTGAAACTATTTATTATGATAAACTCAAAGATTTGAGCTTAACAGGGGCAGCAAGCTTTTTGGGATGATCCAATCTCACAGCTTGTAGAGCATCTTCTCTTATCAAATTCTTCAAGTTCATATTCTGTGCTTTTGTCTATATTTCCAGGGAACCAAACAGAAAAATGAATAATTAAAAAAATTGCATTGTCTATTATATAATCTAGATGACTATATGACAAAAAGGATCAACATCATCTGACATGTTTGTTTGTGGACCAATCTAACAACTTCATCATAATTCTACAACAATGATAATTGACCAAATTATTACCGTCGGTTCATATAAGATTTTCATTTTAGTAAATCTTTGAGCTGTACAAGAAAATGGAGTTGCACATTAGTTAATGAGAGAAGAAGAGAATGAATAGAGAAGGAAAAGTAGTATGTGTAACGGGAGGGTCAGGTTACATAGCATCGTGGCTGGTCAAGTTCTTGCTCCATCATGGATATACAGTGAAAGCCACTGTTCTTGATCTAAGTTAGTATCCATCTCCTTATTTATTCTGTTTTGTTTCTTTTGATCTCAGTGTGATAAAGTCAGGATGATATTTCTGGTTTCTGATTAAAATCTTCAAAATTTGAGTTATGGATTTTGTTTTTTTAATCTTATCACCCCAAATCAGTGAGTTAAAATCAAGTTTTCACCACTGGTAGGTTTCCAACTTGCCCATTAAGGAGTCTGATTATACATCTGTTGTATAGATGATTTAAAGCAAACTGAACACCTATTTGCACTTGATGGAGCTAAGGAGAGACTCTTCTTGTTCAAAGCAAATTTACTGGAAGATGGATCTTTTGATTCCGCCATTGATGGATGTGAAGGTGTATTTCACACAGCTTGTCCACTCTTTTGTACAAATGATCCACAGGTGTAGACCTTACAGTCGAATTTCTCTCTTTTATTGCGGTTATAAGTGCGTGTCTTTTTAGTACAATGGGTTTGTCACAACCCATTGATTCAGTGTTAGCCAATATTTTCAGGCAGAACTGATTGATCCTGCAGTGAAGGGAACTCTAAACGTTCATGTACAAAAGTCCCTTCTCTCAAGAGAGTGATCATAACATCTTCAATGGCATCAGTTATGTTCGACGGAAAGCCTATGATACCTGATGTGGTAATTGATGAGACTTGGTTTTCAGATCCTACCTATTGCGAGTCAATAAAGGTGAGAATATGTTGCCTGAAATTCAAACTACCACAGCTTCTGCAAGCTCTAGATTCACATTGGTCACTATCAGAACCTTGTTTCAATAGCTAGCATTACACTTTTTATGGGTTTGTATTAATTTTTCTGGGTTTTCTAGCATTGGTATCTGTATGCAAAAACCATAGCTGAGAAAGCTGCCTCAAAATTTGCAGAAGAAAGTGGAATTGACATTGTCACAATACATCCAGGATTTGTAATTGGTCCTTTCTTACAGCCAACTCTAAATGTCACTGTGGAGGTTATTCTAAACTACATAAATGGTAAACTCTTTCTCAGTGTTCTGTCTTTAAATGTAATGATCTCTAACATGTCCATTCTTTGTGAATTGTGGGTTCCTTGCATGCAGGAGAAACATTTCCTAATGAAATTTACAGATTTGTCGATGTTAGAGATGTTGCATCTGCACATATTCAAGCTTTTGAACAAGCTTCTGCTAATGGCAGATATTGTTTAGTCGGAAAAGTTGTACATTTCTCCGAGTTCTTGAAGATTGTTCATGAACAATACCCCGCTCTGCATCTTCCTGAAAAGTAATCTTTTTTCTTTCTTTTTTTTACCTTTTGAGTGATACAGGATTTGACAGTTGTAGAAATTGTGGTGCATGATGTTCTTGGTTAGCAGATGTGAAGATGAGAAGGCTTTTGCATTAAAATATGAAGTAATGCTAATAATGAAATCTGTTATGTTCTTTTTCATTTCCACAAGGATTTTCTATGTGCAGGAAGTCCAGTTTATTAAAATGTAACCGATTGGAAAATGTACGGATTGTGTTGAATTTAATATACATCGGAAAATTTTCTACTTTTATCCTTTCATTTGTCCAGGTTCATTTTGTTGGAAAAGAACCCAAATAAATTCTTATACGTTTTTTTAAAATTAAAAAAAATGAAAATTTTATTAATTAAAAAAATTAAAATTTTTATTTCAAACTATAAAAACAATAGAATTAAAGTGAATTAAATTAAATTTTTATAAAATTTTTAATATATATATCAATAAGTTTTATTACAATAAAATTAGAGTCGTCCCAAAAACCATAAAATTTTAAGTTAAATATTAAATATTTATTTATAGTTATACTATCTTTTCTTTTGTATACATCACACGTTAGTCTGAACTATTCAGAGATAATTAATAATTTAATAATAATAATTTTTTAAACAGAATTAGAAATTGAAAGAGTAAACGTTACTCAAATACATTATAGAATTATTATAAAATTATTAACATAGTATTTTGTTTAATTATAGAATTCATTTAAAATGAATTTTACCCTTTTTGTTTGATATAATTAAATGGTATAATTCGATTGGATTTCATATAATTTCCATCTAATATAATTTCAGAATTGAAATTCACTGGCAAATCTGATTCGCCTACTACATCTCCCTCGAATCCTTTCTCTTGCTCAATCTCATTCTTCCGACAAAGACAAAGCAGCGGCTTCAAATGCCGATCTTATTAATTCAGCTCTTCGGCCTGTGTTTGCAGTCATTATCTGGGTTTATACCGCCTCCAAATCCAGCTCAATGCTTTCTGGGATTGCCGGTATTTTGCTTGAATCGGTTTTTTTTTTTTTTTTTTTTTTTCTGCTTTCTGAGGTACTGTTGGTGGCAGCTCCGTCATAGTAGCTGGTGGTTCCACTTTCTATTTTTATTTTATTATTGATTTCTTTTTGTAAACCATATTGTGATGTTAGGTGAGATTATTAAATAAATAATTTACCAGTAGCTATCCAGATTTTAAGCAGGGGACTGTGACTTGGCTGTAAATTACCTAGTCTTTAGCACTTTTTTGGAAAAAAAAAAAAAAAAAAAATCTTTGGCATCTATTTTGCTTGCAAAGATTAGACCTTTTTTAGAACTAATTCAAAGAAAAAATGAGTGGAGAAGGAAAGGTGGCTGTGTGACAGGAGGGTCTGGTTACATAGCCTCCTGGCTAATCAAATTCTTGCTTCAAAGAGCTTACACTGTCAAGGCCACTGTTCGTAATCCAAGTAAATCCCTCCCCATCTGTCTCTTTTTTTTCCTACAAGCTCAGTTGGGTCATTGGTGAATCTTAATTTCTTTGAATGAGGGTTTGATTTTATAGTGACTTTGGTTGTGGCTGTGCGGCTGTGGATCTAATCTTTTATGTTTTACTTCTGGTTTTGACTTCATTTTATACAATTTCATGGGTATTTAATTGCTTATAGCACTTTTTTATGTGGTTTTGTTGATTATTGATAATTTTATATCCTGCTGTTTGCTTGTTAAGAATGAATTGAATCAGCCCTCACTTCGATTGAGTAGCTAAATGACTTAAACTTTTCATGTATCATTATTTTAAACACCAAGCAAGGACGATGGAAAGAAAGCAAGATACTAGCATATGAGTAAACTTCTACTAAACTGATGTGAAATCTTAAATTAGTTTGCTTGTTTTAGTGTTTCTTTAACTTTCAATGTTCTCATTGGACTCATACTTCAGTTCATTGAATCTGTATTCTGTACCCCAGATGATCTGAAGAAAACTGCACACTTGCTTGCACTCGAGGGAGCCAAGGAAAGGCTTCACTTGCTCAAAGCTGATTTATTGCAAGAAGGATCTTTTGATGCTGCAGTTGATGGTTGTGAAGCTGTTTTCCACACAGCTTCCCCTGTATCTCTTCAAGCCAATGCGGATCCTCAGGTCCATCATCTTTGACAACCTTTTCACTGCCTTTATATGTGATAGAGTTCCTCCCTTTGGACCTAAACTGCAATTTCTGACTGTTCTGTTGTCATTTGGCATTACATTTTCTCATATTTCTCTATAATAACTTGTGCACTATCTGTGTTATTTTATTATGTTGATGTAACTGTTCGCCACCGGCTATTTCGATGTGTCAGGCAGAACTAGTTGATCCTGCAGTGAAGGGAACTCTAAATGTTCTTCGATCTTGTGCAAAAGTTCCTTCTATCAAGAGAGTGATTATAACATCTTCATTCGCTTCTCTTCCATACAATGGAAAAATTCTGGCCCCTGATGTAGTTGTTGATGAGACTTGGTTTTCAGATCCAGCTGTTTGTGCAAAACGGAAGGTTTGTCTTCTATTAAAATGCTACTCATTATCTTTTGGCCCTGAAATTAATTGCTTAACCCTCTGTTTGGAATCAAGAATTTCACCAGAATTCAATTCAATTGATTTTTTTTTTCTATCAATTTTTTTGTACGGAATGAGTGAAATCAAACTTTTTTAATTTAAAAAATTGTCATTTTAAAAGAGGTCAAATTCTTGCATAATTTTGTAAGAATTCATTTGAACTCTTTTCTTGCAAGATGAATCACCCTAAACAAGGGGTAAAGGGTAAAAGAAGATGAAAAAGGGATATCTGACCATCATGGTTTGTCCTTGAGCATATCAATCTTGATTACTTCTAATTTACCCATCCCAATTGGATGGTTGTGATGATACAATGAAATCAACTTGATTTTATATCTTTAACTGTTTTGTTTATGAGATAATTTGGTCTTTTCTTTCTCCAGCTCTGGTATCAACTTGGGAAAACGTTAGCTGAGCAGGCTGCTTGGGAATTTGCAAAAAACAACAAGATGGATTTTGTTACAATACATCCAGTGTTTGTCCTTGGTCCTCTTTTGCAGCCAACTATTAATAGCTCAATCGAGATACTTTTCAATCTCATAAATGGTGTGCTCCAGCAACATAAGAAGACATGTCCATTTGATTACCAAATATCTTGACATTTTAGCATTAATTTAATCACACAATATTACATGATTTATTATGTAACAATCAGTTGATTTTGTTTTTTGGGTAGGAGGAGCTCAAGAGTATCCTGATGCATATTATAGATCCATCGATGTGAGAGATGTTGCATATGCACATATTCAAGCTTTGGAGATTCCTTCAGCTAGTGGCAGATATTGTTTAATTGAAAGCGACGTTCACTTCTCTGAGGTTCTGAAGATTGTGCAGCAACATTATCTTACATTGCACCTTCCAAAAAAGTATGGTTTTTTTATATTTTTGCATGCTCATGTTGGACCAGCTATATGAATGGCTAAGTTTTATAATTATTTGGATTACTGAGAAATAGTTGTTTTGAATGATTAATTTAATCATGGAATATCATCTGAGTTGCAGATGTGGCTCCGGATTGAATTACTTAACAAAGTCTGGGGTATCCAAGGAAAAAGCGAAAACTTTGGGTATTGACTTCATTCCTTTGGAGGTTAGTTTGAAGGACACTATTGAAAGCTTGAAGGAGAAGGGCTTCCTCAGCATTTGATTTTTGCTGTTGGATGAAAAGCAATGGAAATTGTTGACTGATGAGACTTTTTTACTTAAGTTTTATTTAATGTTTTGTTTATGTTGAGAATTTGAATCATAATATTAGGAAAGAAAAAGAAGAAAAATAGAGAACCGAAGAAAGAATTCTGCTAAGAACTCTCTTGTTAAAATTGAAATTAATATTTCTTTATATAGGCTACAATTAAAATTCAAAACTTAAAAAAATTTTAAAATATCTTAACAAATCTTATAGTTTGTTTGAATAATAAAAAATCTAGAATAATAAAAAACAATAACTGAATATCAAAATAAATATTTGAAAATTTGAATTAAAATCTCAAATACTTTCCTTTAATTCAAAATTTTCTCAAAATTTAAATTTTATGGATGGAGTATTTCTCTCTAACTATTAATTTGTGAAGCATTTCTCCTCACTGCAACAATTGCTGATGCACTTTTTACCAACCTCACACGGAGCACTTCTTTCCAAATCAAATCACGAAACTAACCTCTCCAAATCAAATCACTGTACTAACCTTTCAACATTGTTTTTTTTTTTTTTTTTTTGAATTTAGCACTTCTTTCTAAAATAAAATTTCTTAGTACACCTCTCGCCAATTAATTTAAAATAAAGGTTTTATTTTGTTATTTTAATTAAATTTACTTTTCCTTTTGTTTTCAAATTTGTAATTTTTTGTAAATGACTAAGTTTTTAACAATGTGGTTTTCCTTTATAGATGACTTGACTGAAATGACTTGAATGTATTTTCTGAGTAGTAAGAGTCAAGTTTTCAATGTATTTAAAAAATTTAAACCTTTAATTGAAAAGCAGAGTGGTTGTGCCTTTAAGATTTTGAGGTCTGATAATGGTAAAGAGTATATCTCGAATGAATTTAACAAATTCTATGAAGATACTAGTATTTAACATCAACTTTTAGTTTCTTATTCACCTCAATAGAATAGAGTTTCTGAGAGAAAGAACATAACAATTATTGAAATAGCCAAATGTATGTTGAAAGAGAAAGTGCTACCAAAGATGTTTTGGGCTGAAGCTATTTATACAACTGTGTATTTATTGATAGACTTCCTACTAGAGCAGTGGAAGGGAAAACTCAGCTGTAGCATAGTTTGGGTCAAAGCCTTTTGCAAGCCACTTGAAGGTCTTTGGATAAGTTTGCTACATACTTGTTCCTAATGTCAAGGGAGTGAAGCTAGATGATAAATTTGATTTGAGTATTTTTCTAAGTTATATAATTTCATCAAAATGCTAAAAAATCTATAATGTGCAAACCAAGAAAGTGATTGTTAGTAGAGATGTGAAGTTTAATGAAGGAGCCTATTGGAACTTTCAGAAAGAGCATATTGTTGGAGCAGTAAACTCTATGTTAGCCAAAAGTTATTTTTGAAAGCTCTAGCAATGGAGATATAAAATTTGAAAAAGAATCTAATTCTGATTCATAATCTGAAAACGAGTCTAATTTTGTTTTAGAATCTGAAAAGGAGTCTAATTTCGATAATGAAGCACATGCCTTTAAATTAAGTCTCTTTCCGAGATTTATGAAAGATGTAATGTGGCTGTGGCAGAACCAAGCTGCTATGAAGAAGCTTCTCAAACTAAAAAATGACAGAATGCTATAAAAGAAGAAATTGCAGTAATTAAAAAGAATGAAACCTGGGAATTGGCTTCCAAACCAAAGGGTAAAAATGTAATTGGTGTGAAGTGGATTTACAAAATTAAATTAAATTCTGATGGCTTTATCTTCAAGTACAAAGCCAGACTTATTATGAAAGGTTATGCTCAGCAACCAGGGGTTGCTTATGGAGATACTTTTACTCCAGTTGCTAGCATGACACTATTAGATTGTTGTTGTCTTTAGCAATCTAAAATGGTTGGCAAGTGTTTCACTTTGATGTCAAATTTGCAATCTTGAATGATTTGCTAAATGAGGAGATTTATATCCAGCAGTCTGAAGGATTTGAAGTAAGGGCTAAGAAGACAAAGTGTATAAGGTTAAGAAGGCACTTTATTGCCTGAAACAAGCTTTAAGAGCTTGGTATGCAATGATTGACTCACATCTGATCCAAAATGGATCTAGAAGGAGTGAAAATAAGCTAACCTTGTATGTAAATAATGTTGGAGATGAATCTCAGCTGATTGTGTCACTTTATATTGATGATATGTTAGTGACTAGTAGAAATTCTCAGTTATTGGATAATTTTAAGCTGAGAATGCAATCTGAATTTGAAAAATCAGATTTGGAAATTATGACTTATTTTCTTGGGCTTGAAATTGAGCAAGGTGCTGATGGTATCTTTATGTCTCAAAGGAAATATGCTCTTGAAATGCTGAAAAAGTTTAATTTGGATAAATACAAGTTTGTGGTTGTTCCTCTTATTGTGAATGAGAAACTTAGCAAGGATCATAGAGCTGAACTAGCAGATGCTTCACTGTACAAAAATTTGATTGGTAGTTTGCTATATTTGATTGCTTTTAGACCTGATTTAATGTATTCAACAAGCTTATTATCTAAATTTATGTATTTTCCTAGTCAATTGTATTTTATTGCGGGTAAGAGACTATTGAGATACTTGAAGGGTATTGCTGAATTTGGCTTATGGTTTCAAAGAGGAAAAGTTGTCAAGCTTGAAGGTTATGTGGATAGTGATTGGCTGATGTATTGATGATTCATAGAGCACTAAGCTATGTTTTTTTCTTAGTTCAAGTCATTTCTCTTGGAATTAAAGGAAGCAAGATGTGGTAGCTTAATTTACTGTTGAGGCTGAATATATATTTCAGCTATTGGTGCTTTAAATCAATCAATTTGGCTTAGGAAACTACTAAAGAATTTGGGAATTGAGCAAGTGTACTGTTATATGGTATGATAAAAAATCAGCTATTACCATTGCAAATAATTCTGTTTAACATGGAATAACTAAGCACATTAAAGTGAAATTTCATTTTCTAAGAGAAGTAGAGAAAAAATTCAGAGATCAAGTTGCTGCATTGCAAGTAAGTTTGAAAAATTAAGAAAGAAGCTTGGAGTATCAAGAAAAAATCTCAAGAAGTGTTGATTGATGAGATTTTTTCTAGATACTTAGGTTGCTTAAATCTTAGTTAATGTTTCATTTAAAGTATACTTTTTATTGTAGATGCAATGATATAATGGTTAGTTAAATGATTGTAGTACAATTCACCGTACCTTAACCATGCTTTTTTATTTTATTTGTAAGAGTTATTAATATCTGTTGTAATTTGTGTAATCAGTCTCATTTTGACTACTTATTCCATGAATCATAATCTTTTAGCAAGAGAGGGAGAGACTTAAAAAAGAGTTTTGAATTTTTTTTTTCTCAATTCACTACTAATTTTAAATATTAATTTTTAATTTTAAATATATAATTTCAGTATTTAATTATTTATTCTTTATTCCAGCTCCTTAAATACCCGTTTACGGTTTTCAATATCTAATTTTAGTATTTATTCTTACTCCAACTCCCAACACAAATATTACATTCTCCTTTCAAGTTCATTTGTCTTTTAGCTTCTTTTGGTGCAAGATATCATTGCCCTTCAGGATTGTCTTTACTTGAAAAAAATGAACCAATACAATTTGTAAAATATGTATCAATTTGTATACAACTGAATATAAACATATTATATGCGTCACTTGTTTCACTGGTAGATGAAGTTCATTACAGGTCTGATTTCTGAGGAAGTTTTCTTTTTTTTTTTTTTTCTTTTATCTGATTTCATATCTCATTCCAAATAATAAGACGCAAGAAAAATAATAACCAATTCAGATTTAATTCGGTCTTTTCAAAATATATTCAGAATTCATAGCCAATCCATTTAATGCTCTATCTGATTTCTGGTTCTTGTGATATACTCTTACAAAATTCATCTAAAATTCAGGGCTCTTACATATTCTGGCAACACAATTTATATAAAAACTGATTTCTCAGGAAAAAAAGGGAAAATTATGTTATTTGCATTGAATGAACAAATGATTAGCATAATAGCAAAGCTACTTAAAATCAGAGAAATTAGAAAAAAAAAAAAAATCAGCACAGTTGAGTCTGGGCATTGCATGTTGGATGATCAAAACAGAGGTCTCGAGTGAGAATTTAGATCCTGAAATACGCAGGCCTGCAGCAAGTCATTCGAAGAAGTGTGCAAAACTCCCATCATTCAGCTTCATTTCTGCTTCCCGCTCAGCAAGATTACTCTGTATCTTGTTTTCTGAACTGCGACAGACAGGAAACTTATCCCGGTGAGTTTTTATTCCGGGATGTCAAGGGCACAACCTGCGTAGCTTAATGAATCTCCATCATCTTCGCCGCAGGTGTAAGTTATGAAGATAACTGCTAGATGGAGGATTTTCACACTATTGATTTAGCATTTGTTTCAAGCCAGATTCATCATTAAATCACAGATTTGCTTTACAAGCAATAACTAGGGGGATTTCATATTACTGAATCGCTTATTTTTGGAGACAGAAGAAGAGTGCTCACATTTTGTTTTTACTGCACAAACACTTGATAAAGAATCTGAGTGAGAAGTTCCTCTCGCCAAGAACATTTGCACCCAGAAATTTCCTTAAATAAATAAGGTTTTAACAAGGTGAATGCTTTGCTTTTTCTTTTTTTGTGAAGAACTTCAGAGTAAACAAAGGTAAGACTATTGGGTTTTGATGTTTACCTTGTGTGGGAGAAATATGATGTTTATCCAGAACTTCAGAGTAAACAAAATGTATTCTTAATGTATTCTTTTTTAGGATCCGGCCCACCCAAATGTAAAAAGTCTTGCAATTATTATAAATAACAGCAACACTCGAGAATTAAATAATAAACTGATTTTATAAATCATATTGTAACGTTATAGGAGAATATCAAATAAATAAATTATTAAATTTCTAGAAATTTTAAAGAAAAAATTATAATTTAATCATTAATTGATGTTTTTATTTTTAAAAAGATATATTAAAACATTATTAAAATTTTAAAATATTAAAAATTAATTTATTTTTAAAAAAATTTAAAATATTTTTGATATTGAATGATTATGTAATAAATTTTTTATAAAATTAATAAATCAATTAATAAATTTTATGAACATATAAAAATTAAATAGTAAAATATTTAAAAAAATAATAATTTTTAAATTTTTAAAATAGTAGAGATATTTTAGTATTTTTTTTTTTAAACTTAAGTGATTAATTTTAAATAGAGAAGGGTGACTTGATTGTAAATTACCTAGTCTTTAGCACTTTTTTGAAAAAATAAAATCTTTAGCATCTATATTTGCAAATTCCTTGCTTTTTTATTTTTTGGCTTGCAAAAATTAGACCATTGTTAGAACTTAGAACTAATTCAAAGGAAAAATAAGTGGAGAAGAAAAAGTAGTCTGGTTATCCTATCTGTCTCTTTTTGGCCTACAATCTCAATTGGGTCATTGATGAACCTTAAATTTTTTTAATGAGGTTCCGCTGTTTAATTTCTTGGTTGGGTTTGATTTTATACTGACTTTGCTTGTGGCTTTGGAGCTGTGGATCTAATCTTTATGTATTACTTCTGGTTCTGACTTCATTTTATGCAATTTCTGGTCTGATTTCTGAGGAAGTTCCTTTATATTCAGATTTCATAGCCAATCCATTTAATGCTCTATCTGATTTCTGGTTTTTGTGATATACTCTCACGAAATTCATCTAAAATTCAGTGCTCTTACACATTCTGGCAACACAAATTTATAACCAAAACTGATTTCTTAATTAGGAAAAAAGGGAAAATGATGTTATTTGCATTGAATGAACACATTATTAGGAAAACTACTTAAAATCAGAGATATTAGAAACAAATTGCAGCATGGGTAACTTTGAGTATTGCATGTTGGATGAAAGAAACAGATAGAGCATGTCATTCAAAGAAGTACGCAAAACTCCATCATTCAGCTTCGCAACTATTGAGTTGTTTTCTAAACTGTGACAGATAAGAAACTTGTCCCTGCGAGCTTTAATTCCAGTATGTCAAGGACACGACCTGCATAGCTTAGTGAATCTCCACCATCTTCGGCTTGGTTTGAAATCTGTTTCAAGCCAGAGTCACCATTAAGTCACTGATTTTCTTTACAAGCAATAACTAGGAGGATTTTATATTACAAGTGGAGTCCTTACAACTTACTGTATAGCTTGTTTTTTGAAGATGGAAGAAAGGGAGTACTTTCATTGTGTTTTTAGTGCCTGATTCTTTGTACTTTCATTGTGTTTTTAGTACAAAGAATCTGAGTGAGAAGTTTCTCTCACAATTCTAAACTCGTGTTTTTGAGAAGCACCTTTGTATGAATCTTTTGGCGACACTCTCAAAGTAGTCGTGCAATGTGTGGAAATTCTTCTGTGCAAAGCCAGTCAAGTAATTGTTGCCATGGCATGTAGTTGTGGTTTCTTAATGTCTGTTCTAATAACTTCTGCACATGGAATCAAATTAATCTTTAAATTTTGTGAAATTCAAAGGAAGGCAAAATTATAAAACAATAATAATCATAAAAATAAAATGGAGAGAACTTAGAAGCATGACCTGCCAAGCATCCATGTGATTCCTCATACTTGATGAGCCATTGATGGCAAGAACATATGCACCCAGAATTCTCCTTTAATTAAATAAGGTTTCAACATGGTGCACTCAAACTTCTGCACATAGAGTCAAAATTAATCCATTATATCCACGAAAAGAATAAAGGCAGAATTACATTAAAATATAAATAAAAATGATGGTTAGAAGAATGACCTGCCAATGCATTTAAAATCTCTTTGAATTTGTTTCTCACTTCCCAATTTATTAGAATTTCTGGTTCCAGTCTGTATGTGTGGGAAAAAAAGGGTTAAAATTTTATTATAAAGCAAATAAATTTTATTATTGACCTTGATTGTAAAGAAATAATGACAAAAGGATACTTACGAAATACAACATTTGGGATGTGAGAAATGAAAGCCCAATCCGCACCCTTTTTATTTCCACATCTTTCCTTCAATTGGGGACAGTCCACGATACTCAATGTTCGTAAAGAGGTGAGGGAATGCAACTCCTGAGGCAGACACTTCAATGCCGGACAAGTACCAATGGTTAGTGTTTGAAGACAAGTGAGATTCCGCAGTCCATCTCGAGGTAGAGATTCGAGCTCTTCAATGTCCCTAATCGAAAGGTGCTTCAATTTAGAGAGAGGAGGAATGATCGAGGAAGAAGAAGAGATTGATGGTGTGAATATTTGGTGCACAAGTTGTGGGCTTGCTTTCTCCAAATATAGTGATTCTTCGAGAGATGGAAACTGAGGGATGGAGGTCAAATTCGGGCAGTTATCACAAAAGAAATATGAAAGACAAGGAAATTGGAGTAGCTCAAGTGCTGTCGAATCATCCCTCTTCTTCTGCCATCCTTTAAGCTTAGGACAACCACATAGCCTGAGAAACTTTAGGGATGGAAAGAATGATGTTGGTTGTCCCTCAATCTCCATGTATTCTAAATTACCTAATGCCCCAATCTCTAGACGTTGAAGAGAATGGATTTGATCCATTGGTGGGAGATGCTGACATCTCTTCCAACGCCATATATCGACCTTGACAAGATTCGTGAGGGAAGAGAACCAACTTGGGAACCTCCTGCCTCCATAGCCATGGACATTTAACGCTTTAAGATTGGGATGTGGTTGGAGATTTTGGAATGCCATTTCATCTCTATCAACATTTGAAACTTCCCAACCCTGATCCCAATGTAATTCCAACGATTGAAGGAGTGGCTTCTCTTTCAAATTAACATTTACAATCTCATTATCCACAAATCCTAGATTTGTAATTTCAAGACTTCCCCTCAAATTGTTAAGTTTATTCAATTCATTTATTTTTCCAACATCCTTGGAGGAAATATGCCCTTTTGCCATCACGAACTTTGACAACGTCTGAAGTGAAGTCAACTGCCCAAGCCCACGTGGCATATGAGTCAAAGGACAACCTTCACAATATAAATGCCTAAGAGTCACAAGCTTTTTAATATCTTTGGGCAATTCTTTGAGCTTGTGACAATAAGAGACATTTAATACTTGTAAATTCAGCAAATCCGTAATTGAATTTGGAAGTGCCATAAGTTTCCCATTCTGAGAAACATCAAGGTATCTTAGATGTTTTAGCATTTTTATACAACTATCCACCTTTTCAATGCCACTATCACTCAACCTAATGCCACAATATCTCATATGATACGCACGCAAGCACCTTAAGTTTTTATGAATAAACAGCTCTTTGCAATCATGTTTCTCAAGCAAAAGAAATGATCGTACTCTTTTTGCATTATTAAAAATTTTTTGTAATGCAACATTCAAATTCAATGCTACATGATGGGTCTTCTCATCAATAATTGGTGCATCAGAATTTACTAGCTGGATTCTCGTCCCACCGACTGTGGTTGCGAGATCGTGCATTAAATCATGCATTTTACAAATTATGACATTTCCAAAGTTATCTCTTTCCACCTCTTGGAAAAATGACCTCCGCCACAGTATCATAAAATATTCACGCCCAATATCCTCGAGATGATCACTCGTAAATGGTGCCTCAATAAACCCTTGTGCAACCCAAAGATGGATTAATGTTTTCACATTAATCACATAATCTTTTGGATATAATGCGCAGTATGCAAAACAATGCTTCAAATGTGATGGGAGATGATCATAACTTAGCTTCAGTGTTGGTATGATATCATTATCATCTTGACTTATTTGTGAGAGTTCATTTCTTAAAAAGAGCGGCCACTCAGTTTCTAGATTTTTATCATACAAGAGACTTGCGATAGTTTTTATAGCAAGAGGAACTCCACAACATTTCTTCAAAATGTCCTCTCCAATCTTTCTTACATTTGCATTGTTTGGCACCTGTCCCTTAAGTGCTACACGCAAAAACAAAGACCAAGACTCATCCGGAGACAACCCTTTCAAAACATGTTGTGCCATTGTGCTAGATATACCTGCCGCCTTTTCAGAGCGAGTGGTTATTAATATCTTACTTCCACTAGAGCCACCCACTAATAATCTCTTTAAATTCTGCCATTTTTCTCCATTCTCATTCCACACATCATCTAGAACAAGCAGATATTTCTTTCCATCAATAATTTCTCCAAGTTGAGATTTCAATGCTTCTAACTCAAGATCTTCTGGTTTCTTCTTTGTTGCAGACTCTAGAATCTTTCTAACAATCATTTTCACATCAAAAGGATCTGAAACACACACCCATATTCTTCGCTCAAATGAATTCTTAATCAGTTCATCATTGAATATGATTTGAGCAAGAGTCGTCTTCCCTAACCCTCCCATTCCAACAATTGAGAGGACTGAAACGCACTCTTCACCATTGGAAGACAATACAAGTTCTGTAATTGCCTTTTTGTCACCCTCTCTCCCAATAACCACTTCAGGTAAAGAGGACTCAGTTTGATCCCTCCATGCAATCCTCTCCTGATCAGTTCGAACCTCTAACTTAAATTTTCTATCACCTTCAATATCAGCTAGCCTCTCCCTAATCGCCTTAATTTTATGACCCATTTTAAAACCATAAACAAGTTGATTTGAAGACGAAAAGAAGAGACATACCTCCTTTGTCATTCTACTTCCAGTCATCACTCGGCGCCTTAGAGCTTCAGTGGCGAAGTCATCTAGCAAGTCATCAGCATCATAAACAACTTCTTCTAGCCTCTCAAGCCAGCCTTTCACTTGACGGTTAAGTTTCTGCTTCTCCTCAGCATCCAGAAGAACATCGCGAATACTAGAAACCGTGGCCTCAAGTTTCTTAAGCTCACCTTTGACGCCCCACCACAATCCGATCTCATCAAGGGCTCGAGAACCCAGCTTGGTAATGATATCTCCGACAACGTTAGAGAGAACTCCGTCGGCCATTTGGGTGTTTTGGTTTGATTGTAAAAGGATGAAATGTTGCTGTGAAGAAGAAGATGGTGACAACAAATGACTAATATTTATAAGACAACAACAGACTGTAATTGCATTTGAAGTCTAAGTGTCTAAGTCCACGGCGTGTATCAGATTGATAAAGATGTAATGGGTGACAGCTAAGCTAAAGTCGTACTACTGTCAATTTTCTTTATCCATGGAAGTCTGAATCAACTTTCCATTAAAATCCTAATAAACTCAAATTATTTTTTTGAACAAATAAAATCTTTAGTTTTATCACAGAAAACAATTTACTACGAGTGTGATTATCACATAAATAATTTTTTTATATTAAAGCAAGTAAATAATAATTTTTTTGAATTAAATAAAAACTGAAACTGAAAGAAATAATTTTCAGAAATCTTAGTCCAGAAATGAGAGCCAAGGAAAAGAAATTAAGACGATGGAGAGACGTCAAGAAGAGCATTAAAGTCTGCTGCAACGTAAATGTGGTGGGTCATACCATGTCTCCATTCTGAGTAATATTACATGGGTGTTGCAGGAAGAGTAAAAACAAAACAAATAGAGATGTGAGGTCGCACATCAATAACATTTAACTAAAGATTTTCCAAATCTTTTAAAAAGTACTGTCTATTTGTATTAGCTTGTGGTCCACATCTTGAAGCTTCACATCTTGTCTGAAGTGATGAGTGGTTCATACTAAAGAGTTAAAAAAAAAAAAAATCAACATTTGAAAATTTTTTAAATTAATCCATAGTTTCAATTTAAATTTAATTTACCTCAAAATTAAATTTTTATTTAAATTTCTTAATTTATTGATTTAAAATAAAAGATCAATAAACTTAAAATAATAAAGGGAAAATTACTTCTTAGTCCCTGAGGTTTAACGTAATTAACACTTCTGTCCCTCTATTTTGGCGACTCAACACTTAAGTCCCTCACTTTCTCTTCCGTCCAAATTTGTAGTCCTTCCGTCCATTTAAACCGTTTGGTCAAAGAGTCAAAAGTGAGAAGTGATAATTTTTTCCAGAAATACCCCTCTTTTAATGTGAAATTCCTATTTTTTTTTTCTTTTTCATGTTTTCTCCATTTGCAGAAGAAGAAGAAGCAGCACCAGTATATAGCCAAAGCTAAAGATTCCCATGATGCCTTGCTCTTGTGATGATACCCTCCCCCTCCATTCTCTCCTCATTTTCTTGTCAGATTATCCTCAGAGACCAAGAAAACAAAAGCCTAACTTGTTGCAGCCATGGTGATTTTGAATTCGTGTGTGTTCTTCAACACCCGAATCATAAGATAAACCCTTGGCTATTTCATCTGCAACTTCCATTTGGCAGCATCTTTTTTAAAAAAGAAAGAAATCCACTATTTGAAAAAGAAAAGCATAAAGGTGGTGGTGGAAATCACTATCAAAGACAAAATAATCACCTAGAATTAAATTCAAAATCAGAACAAGATTAGAGATAATGATGATAATAATAATAAAAGAAGAATAAAGAAAACCAAAAAGAAAACCCAAAAAAGAAATCTTTCACTCTTTCTGATCAGACCCAGAAGAAGAACGGAGGAGCTGGTGGTGTTGTGCAATGGTGGGTTTAGAGAGAGAAAGATAAATGAAAGTGGTAGCAGAGCAAGTAGAGTAAGAAGATGAAAGAGATGGGAATAGACTTGAGATTAGAATAGTGAAGAAGAAGAAGAAGAAGAAGAAGAAGAAGAAGAAGAAGAAGAAGAAGAAGAAGAAGGAGAAGTTGCAGAAAAGGGTAGGAAGAAGAAGGAAAAGAAGAAGAAGAAGAAGAAGGAGAAGTTGCAGAAAATGGTAGGAAGAAGAAGGAGAAGAAGAAGAAAGAGAAGAAGGAGAAGTAGTGAGGGTTAATTTTGTCAATTCACGTGTCTCAAACGGCTATTTTGGACGGAAGGACTACGAATTTGGACGGAAGAGAAAGTGAGGGACTTAAGTGTTGGGTCGCCAAAATAGAGGGACAGAAGTGTTAATTACGTTAAACCTCAGGGACTAAAAAGTAATTTTCCCAATAATAAATAAAAGGAAATGCTGTAGTTGATGGATGTGAAGCAGTTTTTCATACTGTAATATTTTCTGTTACTCATCCACAGGTTCTTTTCTCATCCCTTTTATCTCCTTAAATCTTATTCATAAATTAATACTCAAAAGTTATTAAAGTTCTATGTCAGTCCTCTAACTATTGGGAAAGTTCAATTTAGTCCTTTTAAAACTTTTTGTTTAAATTAGCTTAGGAGTTTTAAAAAATAAAGAATATCAAGAAATTGAGCTTCTTCATATAAAGGAGTGTAGTCCAAAAATCATGAAGTATTTTAGCACTTCTAGGCTAATTTGGAAAAAAGTGGAAGATGGACTAAATTGGACTTTCCAAACAAGTATAAGGGTAAGGTTAGTATTTAGCAAAAGTTGAAGTTTATAAAATTTATTATTTTATTATTATAATGTAAAAAAATTTATTAATTAGTCTCTCTAATTTATTTATTTATTTTTATTAATTATTTAATTCAATACTCATATATATATATATTTAATAATAAGATAATATTATAATTTTAAATATTTTTTATAATTTTTTTTATCAATTTTTATAATATTTTTATATATTAAAAATAATAAAATATATAAAATATAATAATTAGATATCAATAAATTTATAACTAGTATTATTTAATTATAATATTATTATAATAATATATTAAAATTAATAAAATTTATTATAATAAAAATATAATATAAATAAAATTATCAAATTAATATAATATAAAAATAATATATTAATTAATATAATTATAATATTTTAATAATTAAAAATAAATAAATCATGATCTGCCGCTATTACGAGTGGTGCAGGGCTATTTTTAAAAATTAATAAAATAATAATAATAATTTAACATTTTTATAAAAGACATTAAAAATTAATTTTGATATTTAACGGTTAAATTTTAAATTTATAAATAATTGATGAATGATTTAAATTGATAATTTTTTTTAATTTTCAACTTTAAATAGATAAAAAGCTAATTTTTATGAGATGAGTGTTGCAGGAAGAGTAAAAACAAAACAAATAAAAATGTCAGGTCGCACATGACAACATTTAACTAAAGATTTTCCAAATCTTTAAAAACTACTGTCTATTTATATTAGCTTGTGGTCCACATCTTAAAGCTTCGCATCTTGTCTGAAGTGATGAGTGGTTCATACTAAAGAGTTAAAAAAAACAAATAATCAAAATTTGAAAATTTGAAAATTTATTGAATTTTAAATTTTTTTAAATTAATCTATAGTTTCAATTTAAATTTAATTTAGCTCAAATTTAAAATTTTTATTTAAATTTCTTAATTTATTGATCTAAAATAAAAGATCAATAAACTTAATTTTATGATTTTGGACTAAAATTATTTCATTTATTTGATTTACTTTTAAAAATTAATAAGCTAACTTTTTTGAGTCAAATTGAACTAAAATCAAAATTGTTAGATTGAATACAAAATAAATAGAGGATTAATGCAACGCAAATTACATAGAAAACGACAATTGAAGGAAGGAGACTGACTATTAAGATCGCAAGCAATCTATTCCATATTCACAGAAAACATAGCAGTCATGCTACTAAAAATTTATAAAGTATCATTAAATCAACTTAAATTAAAAGGGATAGACTACTTGAATTTTAATAACTTCAAACTAGAAAGGAGATGCTTTTAAAATCATTAAAAAAATATCATTAAATCAACTGACTCACGTGATTGCTTAAATCTGATCAATTCTAACTCAAAAACTATAAATGCGAGATCAATAATGAAGAGAAAAAAAGCACAGCAAAAAGCTTAGTAAATCTGAAAAAGAAAATGAAGAGACTGGAAAGAAAAGAAATATATTTCTCTGACAAGAAGAGAGATAATTTATTTATTTTATTGCTAAGTGATGATCAACGGGCTTTCTTTGTCCTGAGTGAGACCAGGCTCAAGAAGAGAACAATAGCCTAAAACCCATCAAGCCCTCCTTAAGCAAGATCGATCCAGCCTCTCAAGCCCCGATCCGGAGACGCGGGGTAGATTGGGTCCACCATGAGTCCGGGTTCAATGAGAAGGGATGTCCGGCCCACATATCCAGCAGACTTGCTTACACGCGTACTGGGAGGAATTAAATGGCCGTTACGCATGGAGCATGTGCCTGACACATCCGTACGTACGGGGCTGGGTAACAGAGACAGCTAACGCTGTAGCAGAGAGAGAGGTATACAACAGAGGTAGAGAGAAAGGGGCTTTCACTTCTTCCCCCCTCCTTCCTAGACTCCATTTTTATTTTCTCTCTGCAACTCTTGCCTAAATATACTACTTTTATTCATGAAACCTGATTTGAACGTCAGAGGGTCTCCACCGGGGCATACTCGGAGGACCCCTGACCGTTTTTTCTTATTTTCCAGGTCCTTTCATCAAATAGAACATGGAGAGACCCATTCGACAGACCCATCAGGGAGCTCAAAAAGGATGGACCCAGAAGAAAGCCAGATCTATCATGGAGGAGGAGGAGAAAAAGATTTATCAAATGGCACCGTCTGTGGGAAACGAAGGAGATCTTTTCGTCACCGGAGTTCCTAAATCCACCCATTGAGATCCACATGAAGGTATGAAAGCTTATGCGAAAAGAAAGCTAGAGATTTATCAACAATAACCCAGCTGAATAACCCAGCTGAAAAGAAAGATCCAACTAGTTCAAGAATATATTGATAGTCTTTTAGATAGTTTATTTTAACATTTATTGAATTTTATTACTACTAATTCTTTCTTTGAGGTCTGACGAAGTGAAACTTCAGATGATGTATATATTTGTTGAAACTGTGAGATCAACAGTACATATGTTGTAAAAGTTAGATGAGCAGATCTGCTATGAATTAGAGAGGAGGAGTATGGAAGGCTTTGAGCAAGAAACTCAAACTCTGCCGAGCACAAATTTTGATGGAGGACTTCGACAGAGTTCATAGATCGGAGCATCGAAAGGTCGGTGGGTTGGGATAGCAAGGTTGGAAAACGCCCGAGCTGCCAAAGATGTGTCGACCTAGTGAAGAAATTGCTAATAAAGAAGGTTGCTAGCCCGGCCGAACTCCAACAAGCGAGGTCGGCACGACGCCACCTGTTAGTGGACATGATGGAGCCAACACCATACGTCGGCAAATGGAGAAACCGCAACTTTCAAGAATTAAAACAGATACTACCAGAGGATCAGCTTTTGAGTGGGAAGGTTCTAGCAAACCACACTCAACGGGTCGAAGGAAAAGCTCAGACAAGTCGGTAAAGCAAATATGAGAAAAAAAAAAACAACTTCAGCAAACCAACACGAGATTCCCAGTATACATCACGAACCCGACTGGGCATTGAACTACATGAATAAACCAGCCCATGCTTAATAGTCGACGGACTCAAGCTTGAGATTGAAATCGTGAAGTCAGATAGATGTAAGCTTGAGGCCAGAGCTATGTTTGAGGACGATCCCGCATTCCTGTTCGAATGGCCAGATTGCTCTCAAGATTTGAATCAGTAAGTTGGTTGGTCGGAATAGCAAGATAGAAAGGAACCTGGCAAATCCGACGACCACAGCGTTAGATTACTCGCTGAGGTCGGATCCGTGCCTGAGCTTAGATCTGTGATCGAGGTCGGAGCCGCGGTGGAGATCGGGCTCACATTTCACTCGCTGAGGTCGGATCCGTGCTCGAGCTTAGAGCTGTGATCGAGGTCGGAGCCACGGTGGAGATCGGGCTCACATTTCGGGTCGGATAAAAATGATTGTCGCGTCGTGTCGCCGCTCTCTGCTGTGGTTCGCGTAAAGCCATCGGTCTTAGCAAATCCATCGTTGCTAGTTTTCTGCGTTTAAACTAAAGAAGTACTAAGGCGGGCCTCAAATCCTCCACCACCGATCTCTGCAATGGTACCGTCATGCACTGCTGGGTCCCCAAAATTCACGAAATTCAATCTCTATGCCCCTGACCTCCTCTTCTTCGGCGATTCCCACACGACCTGACCCGAGCGGATCGAGGCGTTTCAGGCCCAATATGTCATGGCTCTTATGGATGCACTTAATGCTAGGAACATGGATCTCGGGGGGCTAAGTTATGGTGGTTTTGTCGCCTACAGTATGGCGACGCAGTTCAAGGCGCGCGTCGAGCGAAGTGGTGCTGGGATGCGCTTAAGTGTGCTTCTGTCTCGTTTTCTAAACGATTTTATCGAGGTCAGATTAATTCATTTTACCACCTGAATTGCTGGTTGTTTTAAAATTGATTTCTTGCGTGATTGGACAAATAACCTTTTTTATGATAGTTTTTATTAGGCAGAATAAAATATCTTGCATTCAATTGCAATTAATGCCTTGATGTTAATTATCGAAAAATAAATTTATGTTCATATGAAATATGAAATTAAGTGACATGTGCGACACATTATAAATTGACGAATATTATCGAATTAACATCGAGCATTCTCATTATATACGATCTGTGCAAGCTTTTATTTTGTAGGAAAATCCTGAATCTCGTCAAAAGAACTCCCTGAGGTATAGAGACCTCAGGGAGGCAGAAGACCAGGATCCCCAAGATCTCCTGGCATCAGAAGACCTCCTTGAGACATAGAGACCTCCTGGAGGTAGAAGACCGGGATCCCTAATGTAATACCCGGCTAGACTCCGGTATCGGAATTCCTACCGTCCGGTGGAATCTCGGATGTCGGAGACCTCTAGAAGGGTAAAACCATGTTTTCATGAGATGTTTTAATGTTTTTGATGATTTTGAATGAAAAGGAAATGAGCTTTTGAATAAAAACAACCTTGGAGGAAAGCTCAGGTTCGGCCGCCGAACATGCATGTGTTTCGGGTGAGCCTTAGGCCCCCGAAGGCATAAGTGAGGGAAGTCCATGTTCGGCCGCCGAACCTCAAGTTCGGCCGCCGAACATGGCATGCATGCGGAGGCACATTCGGCCCCCGAACGTGGCCTGGCCAGCCACTATAAAAGGGTCCCTTAGCCGAAAACGGGCGAGCTTTTCCCCATTTTCGGCCAAGGTGAGCTTTTCGCCGCCCCTCACCGATCTTTGATGTTTTTCCTCTAGATCTTTCAAGTTTTTCACTTGTTTTAACTTTGTTTTGAAGATTTGAGCTTTTGAGCAAAGTTTTGGAGCTTTGAGGTTCAAGAACTCAAATCTCTCCCAACCCCAAGTTTGGTCGCCTCTACTCTCGATCTTCAAGAGGTAAGAGTCGATCTCTAGCTTACATTATGTTTTAAGTAAGTTTTATGAAGTTCATGGGGGTAGAATGCATGTTTAGGTTAAAGTTATGTTTATGGGTATAAATGTATGTTCATGAACAATGTGGCTTGCAAATGCTTGTGTATGTGTGTTGTAGTTGAGGTTTAAGTTAGTTTGAGACCCCTAGGAGCTTGTATGCATGTTTTGGTTGAGCTAAATGCATGATGGTATGAGTTTGAGGCTTTTGTGCATGTTTGAACCAAGTTTCTGCCATTTGGAAGAAACCAGGTTCGGCAGCCGAAGGGACTTTCGGCCGCTGAACCCTCTTATGAAGGCAGCCTTCGGCTGCCGAAGCTTGCCCCCGAAAGGAGACTTTCATCTCTGTCTGGGAGTTTCGGCCGCCGAAAGTGCCGCCGAACATGCATGAGTTTCACCTCTGTCTGGGAGTTTCGGCCGCCGAAGGTGCCGCCGAACCTGCCTGACTTTCGGCTCTGGAGGGACTTTCGACCGCCGAACCTGCCGCCGAAAGTGCCCTGTCCAGCCTTTCTTTGCATGTTTTGCATGGATGTTTTGAGATGTTTTAGGGGGTTTTTGGGGGATGTTTTTAGAGTTATGTTATAGTATGTTGGTCCCTCATTTGAGTCCACCTGTGTAGGTTTGGACCCGAGGAACCGAGGACCCCAGCAGTGAGTTCAGCTGCTTCTGTGTCTGTCAGAGCTAGCCAGAGGTGAGTAGAATAACTCCTTATGTTTTAAGTAAATAAATCAGTTTTGAGCATATTCATGCATCACTGATGCCATGTGATATTCTAGGATGCTTGCATTAGAAATCACGAATATGTTGCATTGCATAATATGTTGATGATGTGGATGAATGTTGAATGATCCATTAGCCCTCATATGTTATGACACAATGATATGATATGGAAGTCCAGGTGTGGCCTGCACTACGCCCCTGGCACTATGTAAGAGAAAGACCGGATGTGGCCTGCACTACGCCCCCGGCATCATGGATTATGTATGTTATGTTATGTTATGTATAAGAGAAAGACCAGGTGTGGCCTGCACTACGCCCCTGGCATGATTGGATTATGTAGAGGGCTAAATGGTGACAAGTTCATCCTTGATATGATTAGTTGTGATGTGATGCATTTCATGTTATCATATGTTTTAAATGCTTTACTATTCTGCTCACTGGGCTCTAGTAGCTCACCCCTCTCCCAAATTCCCTAGGTTTGCAGGTACGGGTTAGACAGAGAAGTCAAGAAGAGTAATGAAGTCTTTTGTATGTAATAGTTAGAAAGTGGACATGACAGGTTGTATTATGATGTATAGATATGTAATGTAAGGATATTGAGATTATAAGTGTGCTTGACCATAGTTTAATGTAATCCCTTTTGAAACATGATCTTAATGTTATTGATGTCCATGTTTAGCCAACTCAACTCTTGTTATGCCACCCATTGGGGGCATTGTTGAGATCCCACAGAGGGGTCGAGTTTATGATTATGTATATGTTCAGTGCATACACAGGTTGAGTTTGGTGGATGATAGAATGTATGAAAGAAAAGTTTTAAATTTTATGTATAATTGTTGATCATGTATGGGATTAAACAGGTTTACAGGTTGCATGTCAGGCTTGCTACGGGTCCCGGCGGCCTTAAGCCGATCTGGATCCTAGCGCCGGTAGCGGTCCGATTTTCGGGTCGTTACAGAATGGTATCAGAGCCCTAGGTTCATATGGTCGGACCTAGAGTGTCGGGCTCATAGATGTTATAGAAGGTCAAGCACAGTAGGAAAGGTCATGTCCACTAGGATAGGATGTGGAGTCCTGTCTTACATGATGATGTGAAATGCTATGATATGAATGATATGCTATGATGTGTGATGCGGGTTCATGTGTGCCCACATGAACCATATGATGCTAATGTTTATGTGATGTGTACTGTTTTTTCAGAAAACAGGATGAGAGGAACTCGTCGATCAGCAAGATTGACTGGAGTACCACCTGAGGATGAGGGCACGAGCGCCCGTCCTCCAGCATTGCCTAGGGCAATGTGTAGTAGGTCTAGTCGAGAAAGAGCAGTAAGAGACCCTAGAAGGTCTTTGGATCTGGGAAGAAGCAGATCAGTCAGAGGAACAGTTCAGGGAGGAGCGTCCGAGGACATGGGGGTTGATATGGATGTAGAGCAGAGGAGGGATGGCAGTCTGGGAGTCAGTATGTCAGAAGAAGGAATGGGAGAATCCCAAGGAGGCACTCAGGTCTCGGGATTTGTTCAGCCACCTTACTATCCACCCTTCTCACAAAACCCTGGGTATTCGATGGGAGGCACATCGGACTACCACAGCTTTAGCCCTTATCCCACACAGATGCCATACCCACCCTACTACCCACCATATTCACAGTACCCAATGTATCCACCTCCACCTTACTATCCAAATCCAGCAAACCCTACCCCAGGGGATGCTGCACCTCCTCCTCCTCCAGCAGAACCAGCAGCCCCAGCTACCCAACCTCCTAGACCTAGCTCAGCTAGTGGGAGCAAGGTCAAGATGACTGACTACATGAAGTTGGGTGCTCCCCAGTATGAAAAAGGGGATGACCCGTTTATGTATCTGGAGAGGGTTAAGGTGATCACAGATGAGATTGGGGCTGATGATAGTAGAGCCATTCAGATGGCTGGGTTCACACTTAAGTGCAAAAAGGCACGAGAGTGGTTCAAGAATTATGTGAACCCGAAAGTGGATAGCATGTCTTGGGAAGAGTTTGCAAACGAGTTTGCAGGATGGGCTTTCCCAGATAGTTCAAGGGAGCTGAAGATGATAGAGTTTGAGCAGTTGAGGCAGACTGATGAGATGGGTGTAGAGGAGTTCACAGACAGATTTTTGGAGCTGTTGCCTTTTGCAGGGCAAAGCCTTGACTCAGACCAAAAAAGGTCAAGGAGGTATATCATGAAACTCCACTCCAGATATTCCTCCTTGATCCAGTCATCAGATAGGGAGAGCTTCCATGCCATAGTGGATATGGCTCGGAAAATGGAGGCCAGTGCCATCGTTCAAGGATCAGTTAAACAGTCAGTGGCACAGCCTTCTGGTTCTAAGACCCCAGGCTCTTCTTCAATGAGTGCAGCAACCTCAGGTAGCAAGAAGTGGGATAGAGGTCCCAGGAAGTCTAAGAAGAACAAGTTTTGGAACAAGGTTAAGTACAGTCTGGGACTAGGGAGTGGCTCAAGCTCTGGTGCAGATAATGCAGTTTGTGCAAGGTGTGGTAAGCCACACAGAGGAGTATGTCGGTTTGGGACGACGGCCTGTTACAGATGTGGTCAGGAGGGGCATATGTCTCGAGATTGTCCAAGAGCAGTCCCGATGGCACAGTCCCAGCAGACAGCTTCAGGCAGTGTAGCTCAGCCAGCAGCTCCAGCCATGACTCAGGCCAGTGGCAGAGGCAGAGGGAGAGGGGCAGCCTCTTCTTCAGCGGGTTTCAGAGGTGAAGGTCCATCAGCTCCAGCGCGGATCTTCACGATGACACAGCAGGAGGCAGATGCATCTAACACCGTGGTGGCAGGTAACTTAGTCATTGGTTGTTCAGATGTGTATGCCTTGATGGACCCTGGTGCATCTCATTCTTTTGTTACACCGAGAGCCGTCCAGAGGTTAGGGTTGATGATCTCTGAGTTAGAGTGTCCTCTCTGGGTCAGTGGACCCAAGTGTGATCCATCAGTGGCAGAGTCAGTCTGCCAGTGTAGTCCTGTGTTTGTTGAGGGAAGATGCTTGTCCGCCGACCTTGTGGTTCTAGACTTGACAGATTTTGACGTCATTCTAGGGATGGACTGGTTATCTACCCATGGTGCTACCTTGGACTGCAGGGACAAGGTAGTCAGGTTCAGAGGTCAGGATGGGTCAGAGGTTGTCTTCAGAGGAGACAGGAGGGGTACACCTAGAGGTCTGATATCAGCTCTTCAGGCTCGTAGGTTGCTTAGGAGGGGATGTCAGGGGTATTTGGCTCATGTGAGAGAGCTTAGCAGTCAGGTTAGAGAGCTCGCCTCGGTGCCAGTGGTTAGAGAGTTTCTAGACGTCTTCCCAGACGAGCTGCCAGGTTTACCACCTGCAAGGGAGATAGAGTTCGAGATAGAATTGATGCCTGGAACCCGACCGATCTCTAACCCGACCGATCTCTATCCCTCCCTACAGGATGGCGCCTGCAAAATTGAAAGAGTTGAAGGAGCAGTTACAGGAACTGGTAGACAAGGGCTTCATCCGACCGAGTACCTCACCCTGGGGTGCTCCAGTCTTGTTTATCAGAAAGAAGGATGGATCCCTTAGGCTTTGTATCGATTACAGGCAGTTGAACAAAGTCACTACCAAGAACAAGTACCCTTTGCCAAGGATCGACGATCTATTCGACCAGCTAGCAGGAGCAGGTTATTTCTCCAAAATAGATCTGAGATCTGGGTACCATCAGCTAAGGATCAGAGATGAGGACGTGCCAAAGACGGCTTTCAGGACCAGATATGGGCATTTTGAGTTCCTTGTAATGCCGTTCGGGTTAACAAACGCCCCTGCAGCATTCATGGATCTCATGAATAGAGTGTTTAGCCAATACTTGGATCACTTCGTTATTATCTTCATAGACGATATCTTAGTGTATTCCAGGAACGCAGAGGAGCATGCCCATCATCTGAGGTTGGTTCTGCAGACTTTGAGGGAACATGGCTTGTATGCCAAGTTCTCTAAATGTGAATTCTGGCTGAGGAGCATTTCGTTCTTGGGGCATGTAGTGTCAGAGAATGGGATTGAGGTGGACCCCAAGAAGACAGAAACTGTGGCTAACTGGCCTAGACCCACTTCAGTGACAGAGATTAGAAGTTTCTTGGGTTTGGCAGGTTACTACAGGAGGTTCGTCCAAGACTTCTCAAGGATAGCAGCTCCTCTGACCAGACTAACCAGGAAGAATCAGAAGTTTCTGTGGACCGACCAGTGCGAAGAGAGTTTCGAAGAGCTTAAGAAGAGGTTGACTTCAGCACCAGTTTTAGCTCTGCCATCTAGTGATGAGGACTTTACAGTCTTTTGTGATGCGTCCCGTGTGGGAGTGGGTTGTGTGCTGATGCAGAATGAGAGGGTGATTGCTTATGCTTCTAGGCAGCTAAAGAAGCATGAGTTGAATTACCCCACACATGACCTTGAGATGGCAGCAGTAATCTTTGCGCTCAAGATGTGGAGGCACTACCTCTATGGGGTAAAATGTGAGATCTTCACAGATCATAAAAGCCTGCAGTACATCCTGAGTCAAAGAGATTTGAACTTGAGACAGAGGAGATGGGTAGAGCTGCTGAGTGATTATGATTGCAAGATTCAGTATCATCCGGGTAAGGCGAATGTCGTGGCAGACGCCCTAAGCCGGAAGTCACTAGGCAGTCTATCCCACATCATGGCAGAGAGGAGACCAGTGGTGAAGGATTTTTACAAGCTCATTGATGAAGGTCTACAGTTAGAGTTGTCTGGTACCGGTGCTTTAGTGGCCCAGATGAGAGTGACACCTGTGTTTCTGGAGCAAGTGGCTCAGAAACAGCATGAGGACCCAGAGTTAGTGAAGATTGCCAGGACTGTTCAGTCGGGCAAGGACAGTGAGTTCAGATTTGACAGTAAGGGGATCCTCCGCTATGGGAGTCGATTGTGTGTACCAGATGACATAGGGCTAAAAGGAGACATTATGAGGGAGGCTCATAATGCAAGATACAGCGTTCACCCCGGAGCCACTAAGATGTATCAAGATTTGAAGAAAGTTTATTGGTGGCCAGCGATGAAGAAAAGAGTGGCACAGTTCGTGTCAGCCTGCGAAGTGTGTCAGAGGGTGAAGCTGGAACATCAGAAGCCGGCTGGAATGCTTAACCCGCTACCTATTCCAGAGTGGAAATGGGAGAATATAGCTATGGACTTCGTAGTGGGGTTACCAGCGGCGTCCAACAGATTGGACTCCATATGGGTGATTGTGGACAGACTCACCAAATCTGCTCACTTCATCCCTGTCAGGAGTGGCTACTCTATGGACAAGTTGGTGTAGGTATATGTGGATGAGATCGTCAGGCTGCATGGGGTTCCGGTTTCGATAGTGTCGGATAGAGGGCCCCAGTTCACCTCCAGGTTTTGGCGGAGTCTGCAGAATGCCATGGGTACTAGATTGGATTTCAGCACTGCCTTCCACCCCCAGACGGACGGACAGTCTGAAAGGACCATCCAGACTATCGAGGATATGCTTAGAATGTGTGTGCTGGACTTTGGCGGTTCTTGGAGGCAACATCTACCTTTGGTGGAGTTTGCCTACAATAACAGCCATCATGCTAGCATCGGGATGGCTCCATATGAAGCTTTATATGGGAGGAAGTGCAGGTCACCTGTTTGCTGGGAGGAAGTTGGAGAAAAGGCCTTGGCAGGGCCTGAGCTAGTAGAGATCACCAGCAGGGTGGTACCCATAATTAGAGAGAGAATCAAGACTGCTGCAAGCAGACATAAGAGTTATGCAGACATCCGCAGAAGACAGGTAGAGTTTCAGGAGGGGGATCTGGTATTGCTCAAGGTGTCTCCAATGAGAGGAGTGGTTCGCTTTGGGAAGAAAGGTAAACTAGCCCCACGATACATCGGACCCTTCGAAATCTTTCAGAAGATTGGGAATGTGTCGTACAAGCTAGATTTGCCTGCTTTAATGGCAAGAATCCATCCGGTTATCCATGTTTCAATGTTGAGGAAATTTGTGTCAGATCCGGGCAAGGTTCTTAGTGAGCCTGATGTGGAGATCCAAGAGGATCTCACCTATGTTGAGCAGCCAGTGCGGATCATAGACACCTAAATCAGAAAGCTAAGAAACAAGGAAATCCCGATGGTGAAAGTCCTATGGAACCACCACAATATGGAAGAGTGCACCTGGGAGACACGGGAGTCCATGCTCCAGCAATACCCTTATCTTTTCTGAGGTTTGTCCCTTGTGAGTTCTATGTGTATGTTATGTGTATGCCATGCTATGTGTTAGTTGAGGAACATTCGGGGACGAATGTTCTTAAGGGGGGAGAATGTAATACCCGGCTAGACTCCGGTATCGGAATTCCTACCGTCCGGTGGAATCTCGGATGTCGGAGACCTCTAGAAGGGTAAAACCATGTTTTCATGAGATGTTTTAATGTTTTTGATGATTTTGAATGAAAAGGAAATGAGTTTTTGAATAAAAACAACCTTGGAGGAAAGCTCAGGTTCGGCCGTCGAACCTCAAGTTCGGCCGCCGAACATGCATGTGTTTCGGGTGAGCCTTAGGCCCCCGAAGGCATAAGTGAGGGAAGTCCAGGTTCGGCCGCCGAACATGGCATGCATGCGGAGGCACATTCGGCCCCCGAACGTGGCCTGGCCAGCCACTATAAAAGGGTCCCTTAGCCGAAAACGGGCGAGCTTTTTCCCATTTTCGGCCAAGGTGAGCTTTTCGCCGCCCCTCACCGATCTTTGATGTTTTTCCTCTAGATCTTTCAAGTTTTTCACTTGTTTTAACTTTGTTTTGAAGATTTGAGCTTTTGAGCAAAGTTTTGGAGCTTTGAGGTTCAAGAACTCAAATCTCTCCCAACCCCAAGTTCCTCTACTCTCGATCTTCAAGAGGTAAGAGTCGATCTCTAGCTTATATTATGTTTTAAGTAAGTTTTATGAAGTTCATGGGGGTAGAATGCATGTTTAGGTTAAAGTTATGTTTATGGGTATAAATGTATGTTCATGAACAATGTGGCTTGCAAATGCTTGTGTATGTGTGTTGTAGTTGGGGTTTAAGTTAGTTTGAGACCCCTAGGAGCTTGTATGCATGTTTTGGTTGAGCTAAATGCATGATGGTATGAGTTTGAGGCTTTTGTGCATGTTTGAACCAAGTTTTTGCCATTTGGAAGAAACCAGGTTCGGCAGCTGAAGGGACTTTCGGCCGCCTAACCCTCTTGTGAAGGCAGCCTTCGGCTGCCGAAGCTTGCCCCCGAAAGGAGACTTTCGTCTCTGTCTGGGAGTTTCAGGCGTCGAAAGTGCCGCCGAACATGCATGAGTTTCGCCTCTGTCTGGGAGTTTCGGCCGCCGAAGGTGCCGCCGAACCTGCCTGACTTTCGGCTCTGGAGGGACTTTCGGCCGCCGAACCTGCCGCCGAAAGTGCCCTGTCCAGCCTTTCTTTGCATGTTTTGCATGGATGTTTTGAGATGTTTTAGGGGGTTTTTGGGGGATGTTTTTAGAGTTATGTTATAGTATGTTGGTCCCTCATTTGAGTCCACCTGTGTAGGTTTGGACCCGAGAAATCGAGGACCCCAGCAGTGAGTTCAGCTGCTTCTGTGTCTGTCAGAGCTAGCCAGAGGTGAGTAGAATAACTCCTTATGTTTAAGTAAATAAATCAGTTTTGAGCATATTCATGCATCACTGATGCCATGTGATATTCTAGGATGCTTGCATTAGAAATCACGAATATGTTGCATTGCATAATATATTGATGATGTGGATGAATGTTGAATGATCCATTAGCCCTCATATGTTATGACACGATGATATGATATGGAAGTCCAGGTGTGGCCTGCACTACGCCCCTGGCACTATGTAAGAGAAAGACCGGATGTGGCCTGCACTACGCCCCCGGCATCATGGATTATGTATGTTATGTTATGTTATGTATAAGAGAAAGACCAGGTGTGGCCTGCACTACGCCCCTGGCATGATTGGATTATGTAGAGGGCTAAATGGTGACAAGTTCATCCTTGATATGATTAGTTGTGATGTGATGCATTTCATGTTATCATATGTTTTAAATGCTTTACTATTCTGCTCACTGGGCTCTAGTAGCTCACCCCTCTCCCAAATTCCCCAGGTTTGCAGGTACGGGTTAGACAGAGAAGTCAAGAAGAGTAATGAAGTCTTTTGTATGTAATAGTTAGAAAGTAGACATGACAGGTTGTATTATGATGTATAGATATGTAATGTAAGGATATTGAGATTATAAGTGTGCTTGACCATAGTTTAATGTAATCCCTTTTGAAACATGATCTTAATGTTATTGATGTCCATGTTTAGCCAATTCAACTCTTGTTATGCCACCCATTGGGGGCATTGTTGAGATCCCACAGAGGGGTCGAGTTTATGATTATGTATATGTTCAGTGCATGCACAGGTTGAGTTTGGTGGATGATAGAATGTATGAAAGAAAAGTTTTAAATTTTATGTATAATTGTTGATCATGTATGGGATTAAACAGGTTTACAGATTGCATGTCAGGCTTGCTACGGGTCCCGGCGGCCTTAAGCCGATCTGGATCCTAGCGCCGGTAGCGGTCCGATTTTCGGGTCGTTACACCTAAGATCTCCTGGGTTCAAGACCAGGATCCCCAAGATCTCCTGATATCAGAAGACCTCCTTGAGACATAGAGACCTCCTGGAGGTAGAAGACCGGGATCCCCAAGATCTCCCGGGTTCAAGACCAGGATCCCGTAAGATCTCCTGGAGCAAAAACGGCCGGCGAGGATCTCAAAAGACCTCTCGGAGCAAAAACGGCTAGGATCTCATAAGATCTCTCGGAGTAAAAACGGTCAGGATCTCATAAGATCTCCTGGAGCAAAAACGGCCGGCGAGGATCTCAAAAGTCCTCCCGGAGCAAAAACGGCCAGGATCTCGTAAGATCTCCTAGAGCAAAAATGGCCAGGATCCCGTAAGATCTCCTGGAGCAAAAAACGGCCGACGAGGATCTCAAAAGACCTCCCAGAGCAAAAACGGCCAGGATCTCGTAAGATCTCCTGGAGCAAAAAAGGCCGGCGAGGATATCAAAAGACCTCCCGGAGCAAAAACGGACAGGATCCCGTGAGGTCTTCTGGATCAAAAATGGCCGGTGAAGATCTCAAAAATCTCTCAGAGTAAAAAACAGCCGGCGATGTAATACCCGGCTAGACTCCGGTATCAGAATTCCTACCGTCCGGTGGAATCTCGGATGTCGGAGACCTCTAGAAGGGTAAAACCATGCTTTCTTAAAATGTTTTAATGTTTTTTATGATATTAAGTAAAGAGGAAATGAGTTTTTGAATAAAAACACCCTTGGAGGAAAACCCAGGTTCGGCCGCCGAACCTCAAGTTCGGCCGACAAACATGCAGGCATTTCGGGTGTGCCTTAGGCCCCCGAAGGCATAAGTTGAGGAAAGTCCAGGTTCAGCCGCCGAACCTCAAGTTCGGCCGCCGAACATGGCATGCATGCGGAGGCACGTTCGGCCCCCGAACGTGGCCTGGCCAGCCACTATAAAAGGGTCCCTTAGCCGAAAACGGGCGAGTTTTTCTCCCCATTCTCGGCCAACGTGAGCTCTCCGCCGTTCCTCACCATCCTTGAGTTCTTTCCTTCAAATCTTTCAAGATTTTCACAAGTTTTTGCTTTGTTTTGAAGATTTTCGAGTTTAAAGCAAGTTTTGGAGCTTTGAGGTTCAAGAACTCAAAAATCTCCCACCTCCGAGTTTAGGACGTCTCTCTCTCGATCTTCAAGAGGTAAGAGCCGATCTTAAGCTCATTTCATGTTTAAAGTAAGTTTTATGCAAGATCTATGGGGTAGAATGCATGTTTAGCTCATAGTTAGGTTTTTGAGTAAATGTTGTGTTTTTGAGCAATGTGTTGTTGTTGTGTGTTGTAGTTGGGGTTTAAGTTAGTTTGAAGCCCCTAGGAGCCAATGTATGTATGTTTGCATGATTTGAATGAGTTATATGCATGTTGAAAGATTTGGGAGGTAAATGTGCATAAATGAGCCAAGTTTCTGCCCTTTGGCAGAAACCAGGTTCGGCAGCCGAAGGAACTTTCGGCCGCCGAACATGGCTGGGGAGGCAGGCCTTTCGGCTGCCGAAGTTGCCCCCGAAAAGAGACTTTCGTCTCTGTCTGGGACTTTCGGCCGCCGAAGGTGCCGCCGAACCTGCCTGGGTTTCGGCTCTGGAGGGACTTTCGGCCGCCGAAGGTGCCGCCGAACCTGCCCTGTTCAGCCTTCCTTTGCATGTTTTTACATGTTTGTTTGAGGTGTTTTAGGGGGTTTTTGGGGGATGTTTTTAGAGTTATGTGCTAGTTGTTTGGTCCCTCATTTGAGTCCACCTGTGTAGGTTCGGACCCGAGGGACCGAGGACCCCAGCAGTGAGTTAGCTGCATCAGTCTTTGTCTGTAGAGCTTCAGCCAGAGGTGAGTAGAATAAACCTTTATGTTTTAAAGCAAATGCATTATACAATTGAGCATGTTCATGCATCATGAATGCCATGTGATGAATTAGGTTGTTTGCATTAGACTCCACGAATATGTTGCATTGCATTTATGATGTTGATGTGGATTGGTTATTGAATGATCCTTTAGTCCTCATGTGGTATGATGATGCTACGGCATGATATGGTATGGAAGTCCAGGTTGTACCCATTCTACGTCACTGGCACTATGTAAGAGAAAGTCCAGGTTGTACCCATTCTACGTCCCTGGCACATTGGTATGTTATGATATGTTATGTTAAGAGAAAGACCGGTTGTACCCATTCTACGTCCCGGCACTTTGGAATGTAGAGGACTATTGGTGACAATACCATCCGAGATGTGATTTGCTGTGATGTGTTGCATTACATGATGGCATGAGATTTTTAAATATTGTTTTCTACTATTCTGCTCACTGGGCTCTAGCAGCTCACCCCTTTTCCCTAATCCCCCAGGACTGCAGGTACGGGCTAGACAGAGAAGTCAAGAAGAGTAAAGTCTGATGTTTGTAATAGGTAGATAGTGGACATGGTAAATGGTATAATGATGTAAAGTTAAATAGTTATGTTATGTATAATGATTTTGAGGATTAGAAGTTGTGCTTGACCCTATGGATGTTGTTATCCCTTTTAAATACATGATCTTAGATGTTTTATGATATAGATGTTAGCCAACTCAACACATGTATATCGCCCATTGGAGGCATTGATGAGATCCCACAGAGGGATCAATGTTTATAGTTATGATTATATTCAGTGCATGCACAGGTTGAGTTTGGTGTGTGATAGAATGAATGAAAGAAAAGTTTTAATTTTTATGTATGTTGTTGATCATGTATGGGATTGAACAGGTGAACAGGTTACATGTCAGGCTTGCTACGGGTCCCGGCGGCCTTAAGCCGATCTGGATCCTAGCGCCGGTAGCGGTCCAATTTTCGGGTCGTTACAGGCGAGATCCCCGAGATCTCCCGGAGCAACAAAAATCGGAATCCCCAAAGATCTTCCGGTGTCACATACTCACATGCTCACAGCGGCATACAAAGACAACACGCAAAAATAAAATCATCAAAACATAGTTCCGACCTCACATAAAAGACTGGGGCACGGGACCATAAATGAAAAGCTAAACTCTGACCTCCCAAAAGAGCTCGAGTCATAAGGTAAAGAGACTTCGGTCTCACACGACAGCCAAAAACGCCAAAGCACCATGACCGACCTCAAGAAGGTACTGAGGCATAAATAAAAAATCTGAATCCGACCTCTCGAAAGAGCTCGGTTTACAGGCTAATAAGACCTTGATCTCGTAAAATAGCCAGCATATATCGAAATTAAGCTAAAGGTGCCCCCACACCTGTACCATGTAGCAATGCAACCTACTAACGGCTAATGTAAGGCTCGCGGCGCCGAAGCGCCAAAGCACCATACCGATCTCAAGAAAATGAGCTCGGTACTGGTAAACCCAGTAGGCAGACCGAATCAAGGTAAGGCGAATCCTAAGTAAAAGGCATATCAAAATACAAAGTCAAACAAAGAATCAGGGGCAATCACAAGAGGCACCGATCTCGAGAATTGACCGCTCACACTAAACCAGCTCAACTAGCCTAGAGAGAGGTCTAAACAGCAAAGAGCCCGCAAAACGCTCAAGGGTAGACAGCCCAGAAAACACTCTGGGGCAAAAAACCCAACTAACCGATACATACACGAGAGCCAAATGCTTAGATAAAGAATCAAGGAGACAGGAACAACGTAAATAGTCAAATAAACCATTCTGAACGACCGAATGGGGCAGTAGAAAGCCCTGACTCATTAGAATACAAAAGAGTCGAACCGCAGCATGGTCAAGTCCAAAACAAATAGACCGACCTCTTCAATCCAGGATCGATCTCCCCGGAAGCTTGGAGGGGCCTCATATCTAGACCGGCAAGGCTATAAGTCTATAAAAGAAAAGTTAAAGCCGAACAAACAAGCAGTCAGACTGAAACATAGCCCGTATAAGGCTCGACAAGAAAATAAGAAATTAAGTCCGACTTCACAAAAGAGCTCGGGGCACCAAAGTGAAGAAAGTAAAACTCCGAACTCCTAAGCTCGCGATACAGGCAGCATCACAAGCTACAGGCGTAAAAGCCTAAGCAAAAAATCGAGCTCCTAATTCGGATGAACTCGCAACATGAAAACACTCAAGTGGAATAAAGCTAAGTACAGAAGAAATAACAGAGAACCAAGCTCCCTCTACGAAAAGGCCCACAAATGCAGGAACGCATAAAAGGATAAATAAAGGCGAAGGACCGTGCTCACGGCTCGGATTAACTCACAATAAACAAACATTTAACAAGGATGGCCTAAGAAGAGAAAAACGACAAAAGACCGAGCCCGCTACCTCGGTGGAGCACACAACTCAAACCACACTGACTACTAGAATGTTATTTCAAGAGTGACAAGATATCTGAGCTCACAACACTGACGAGATCGTGAGTCAAAAACAGAAATGCTCTAATGGAAATAAGAAAAACTCGCAAGTCAAAAGCTCAACCAGACTCCGAGCTCTTAGCCCAGGTCAGTTCGACTAGCAAAGTCCCAGTCGAGCCGGCCTGGTCCATCAAGTAAATAAAATTGACAAAGCCTGAAGACAGTCTGAGTAGAAAAAAATAATAGGGCACAGGCCGAGGTGAAATATCATTCATCATCAAATACACATCTCCATATCGCTATACATTCAAACATCAAAATAGAAAGACAAAGAAATAAAAAGGCAAGGAAAAAACACTTTTGACAGGAGCTGTTCTCGGGCCATGCGGTCATATATAGAATTCAAGGGTTTACCCCCTCGCCACTCATGTAATAACTGCCGAGGAGGTAAAGGGGCAATTGATGACCACCGGGTTTCCTTTGCCCTGAGCGAGGCCAGGCCCAAGAGGAGAACAATAGCCCAAAGCCTATCAAGCCCTCCTTAAGCAAGATCGATCCAGCCTCTCAAGCCCCGATCCGGAGACGCGGGGTAGATTGGGTCCACCATGAGCCCGGGTTCAATGAGAAGGGATGTCCGGCCCACATATCCAGCAGACTTGCTTACACGCGTACTGGGAGGAATTAAATGGCCGTTACACATGGAGCAGGTGCCTGACACATCCATACGTACGGGGATGGGTAACAGAGACAGCTAACGCTGTGGCAGAGAGAGAGGTATACAACACAGGTAGAGAGAAAGGGGCTCTCACTTCTTCCCCCTCATTCCTAGGCTCCATTTTTATTTTCTCTCTGCAACTCTTGCCTAAATATACTACTCTTATTCATGAAACCTGATTTGAATGTCGGAGGGTCTCCGCCGGGGCATCCCCGGAGGACCCCTGACCGTTTTTTTTTATTTTTCAGGTCCTTTCATCAAATAGAACATGGAGAGACCCATTCGACAGACCCATCAGGGAGCCCAAAAAGGATTGACCCAAAAGAAAGTCATATCTATCTTGGAGGAGGAGGAGAAAAAGATTTATCACTAAGTATATTATTAAGGTGGATATTCGATCGATTTAATTTAAAATTAAATTAAATTAAATAAATTAAAAATTAAAATTTTAATATTTATAAAAATTAAATCAAATCGATTTTGATTAGAAATTTAATCGAATCGAATTATCTAATTCAGTTCGATTTGATTAAATTTATTTGATTTCAATCAGATTTATTCGATTTCAATTAGGTTTATTCAGTTTCAATTTTTAATAAATTTTTTATTTTTTATATTTTATTAAAATTTAATTAAAGTATTTTAATTTTAATATGATATGATTTCTCTATATTATTAAAAATAATATATTATTATCACTAATCGATTTAATTTTTTTGATTTTTTTTATTAAAATCAAATCGAACTGGAATAATAAAAAATTTTAAAATTTAAATTTAAATTAAATTGAAATGAATAAAAAATTAAATTAAAATTTTAAATTAATTTAATTTAATTAATTTTTTTAATTTAAACCTACTGTTCACCCTATAAATTATCGCTAAATGGTCTATATCCGCTATCTATAATTTAATAAATATATATAAAAGCAAAGTAGATGGCTATGCCAATAATGTGGATGAATCGGTCTTTGAATAAACTGGTCAAAGATTAACGAATATGACGTTTGGTGCCATAATAGCCTTTGGATTATTCCTTTTAGATGGCTTTTCCCAAATGATAACTTCTCTCCTGATCAAATAGCTAATAGTTTACATTTAAAGGAAAATATTTTAACAGGATTTATATAGTCTATAGATTTATAATATAAATTATAGTAAAATTTATATAAAATAATTATATTTATTTATAACAGATTTCTATAAATTTAATTTAAATAAAAATTATTTATTATCTAATTATTGCAAGTGTAGCAATAATAAAATACATTATATGACAGTATAAGATAAAAAATTTTAAAAATAGTTTGAATTTAATTTTTTTTTTGTCGGAATCAATTATATAAAAAGAAATTTAGAAAAAAAATGAAAGGAAATCGGCAAAAAGAATACATAACTAATATAACACAATATTTATTGTTTTTTTTTTTTTCAAAAATATAGAATAAAAAATACTTTTAAAGTTTAATGCTTAACTTCATCCTTCTACTTATTAAAAAATTTTAACTCGTTTTCAATTTTTTATGTTATTTAGTCTGAAAATTTAAAAAAATACTTTTAAAATTTAAACATCAATCAGAGATGTTGAATTATTGTTGATATAAAATTTATATTATGATATATTATTTTAATATAAATTAAATTATAAATTTTAAAATAAAAATAAATAAAATTACATTTTTTAATTAATAATTATATTTTATTTATTATAAATTAAATCATATATTTTAAAATAAAATAAAATAATTATTAAATTATTGTTCAAATAAAATGAATCATTTAGACACAGAATATAATTTTTTTTTTAAAAGAATAATAATATTAAATTATGATTATAACTTTTAAAAAAATAGAGTCTTGTCTGTCAAAATATTTATTTATTTTTTAAATTAGACACAGAATTATAAATATTTTATAATAATAATTTATAGATGTGTGAAAGCCTCTCTTTTCTATAAATTTAATATGGAGAAAGAAAGATGGTGGTGTGTGTAACAGGAGCCTCTGGCTGCATAGCTTCATGGCTGGTTAAGCTTTTACTCCAGAAGCGTTATATCGTAAAAGTAACTGTTCGAGACCCAAGTCAGTATATATACATCCCTTTTGTTTTTTTTAATCTTCTTTCCTTAATTTTTCTAGTCCTTTAGGACGATGACGGACAGTAGATTAATATTCACTTTAAATTATAAAATTTATCGAATTAAATTAATTTAAAATTTTAATTTAATTTTTTATTTATTTTATTTTAATTTAATTTAATTTATAATTTTAAAAATTTTAATTATTTTAATTTAATTTAACTTAATTTTAATTAAATTAAAATTAAAAAAATTAAATTAAATCGATAATAATATATTATTTTTAATAATATAAAAATATTAAATTATATTAAATTAAAATATTTTAATTAAATTTTAAAATATTAAAAATAAAGTATAAAAAAATAAAAAATTTATTAAAAATTTAAATTATTTAAAATAAATTAAATCAATTGATTTAATTTAATTTTTAATTAAAATTAATTTTATTTAATTTATATAAATATTAAAATTTTAATTTTTAATTTATTTAATTCAGTTTAAAATAAGAAAATGGAGACGCCAAATGACTAAGTGTCAAGTCCACGGCGTGTATCACATTGATAAAGAAGTAATGGGTGACAGCTAAGCTACTGTTATTTTCTTATCCTGGAAATGCTATTGCATGAAAAGTCTGAATCAATTTTCCATTAAAATCTTAATAAATTCAAATTATTTTTTTTAAACAAATAAAATTTTTAGTTTTATCACATAAAACAATTTACTACTAGTGTGATTATCATATAAATAATTTATTTTATATTAAAGCAAGTAAATAATAATTTATTCGAATTTAAAAAGAAACTGAAAGAAATAATTTTCAGAAATCTTAGTCCAGAAATGAGAGGCAAGGAAAAGAAATTAAGACGATGGAGACAAGTCAAGCAGAGCATTAAAGTCTCCATTCTGAGTAATATGACATGGGTGTTGCAGGAAAAGTAAAAACAAAACAAATAAAGATTTTCCAAATCTTTAAAAAGTACTGTCTATTTATATTAGCTTGTGGTCCACATCTTAGCTGAAGTGATGTTATTTGATCTTGCATATGAAGTGTAGTATTGTAATTCAATAATATTTCAGTTTCTTCGTTGGTAAAACTTAAGTACTTTATTTCTAATTAAATTTTATACAGTTCATGAATACTGACCATAAATTAAAGGATTTATCCATCTATAAAGTATAAAATAAATGTCTTTATTAAATAAAACTTATGCATATGATAAAGACTTAATTTGCTAGGTTAATTCAAAACAAAGACTCACAATCCAAACATGAAATTAAATTGTTATTCCAATCTTATCTTTTTGAGTTGTCTATAAATTTAATAAAATAATAAACTCAAATTTCTAAATTTGTTTGTTAGAAAAAGAAAATATAATATGCATTGTATATCTATAAACATACCTGGTAATTTTTCTGATTAAATTTCTAACACAGTATTGATTATTCACTCATGATGAGCATCGATCAGCAAAAAGTCCATTATCATAGGCGAATCCACTAAAAGCCTATATCATTAAAAATCATCTAATATTTTACTCGATCACCAAATTTTTCAAAGAGAATATCAACATATTCACGGAAATCTTCTCTTATAAATAATTTATATAATCATTCAATAGCATATTTGCTACTCAAATGAGAAAATAATTATTAATTTAAAATTTATAATTTAAAAATATATACTTACACAATATTACAACTTAAAAAGCAACCGTATTTCTCCTCTAGAATTTGAAGGATATCACAATAAAAAATAATAACAAAAGGTTATAGAGCTAAATTTTTTAAAATGAAAGAAATGAGATGTTTGATATGATTTAGTTGGTTGCCATTATATATATAGTGTTTAAGTTTTTTAAAAGAAAAAAAAAATATAATTATCATCTTGTTTTATAGTTTTATTAATAATTGTATTGTGGAATTCAATTCCTTTTTCATTTATTTATTCTCGTTTTCTTCCACTTAAATATTTAAATTAAAAATAAAATAAAAAAAAGTTATATTGAAAAAATTTTATAATCTCAATATATATTAATAAAAAAATTAAATTTAATAAATAATTAACTTATTAAATATAATTTTAGACTATAAAATAAAAATCCAAAAGCATTAAAATCCATATGCTTGAAGTTTTGTATATGCTCCTGCAATATCAAATTTAATTTATTTCTTATTTAATTTAATACTTAATAATAAATATATAATTTCATGCTAAAAGAATGAATATATTTTGTACTTGATAGCGAGATAAAAATCAAACTGCGATATTTCCAAAACATTACCGTTATTTCTTATTCTTTTTGTAAAATTATATAGAAATCGTTAACATTTTACATATTAATATGTTATACTTAGCTGTAATTGTGGAACGTACCATTCCCTCCGTTTGATTTCCACATCACTATGGAGGTCCCATCTAACTTTCCATTAATTATTTTTAAAATATGTAAAATACTCTTAAATAAAAATTATTATTTAATTATTAAATTATATTAAAATTAATATTTATATTTTTTTTAAAATAAATAGTTTAATTTTCATATTTTAATTTTATCAAACATTTTTTTTTATGAAAGCCTAACAGGACCAAAATACACAAATTAAACTGTATTAATATAATAAAAAAGTAATTTATTCATTTGAAAAATGTTTTTTACCTACCATTGTTTATCACGTACAGTTATTTATTCATTGTGTTTGACTTCAACATCAGCAAACTTCCATTAATTTAAAAGCGGTTAATTGATTAATAAAAAATATTAATTATTTTTAAAATAATTAAAATACTCTTAAGTATATAATACTATTTAATTATTAAATTATATTAAATTAATATTTATGTTCCAAAATTTCTAAAAAATAAATAGTTTAGTTTATTAATTTTATAAAAATAAAATATTATTTTAATGAAATAACTTTTAATTTGACAGAAATATAGTAAAAAACTAAACTGTAAAATTTTAAAAATAAAAAAAATGTATATTTTAATTGGATATAAAAATAATTTATCTATTTAAAAAATATTTTCACCTACCGTTGTGTTTCACGTACGGATAAGGAAGTAATGATGCAATGTGAAGATTAAAAAGTGGTTAGTTAATTAATTTTTTAATTAAGGGTTGAGTTGTTTGATTAATTTCATTTAATTTCTATACTTTAATTTTATTTAATTCAAACCTTGATAAAAAAATATTTTTATTTAATTATGTGTGATTTAGATTTTATTATTAAAAAAAACAGCTATAAAATTTATCCGTTGGGCTGTTCTCTGCTGCCGCCGAAGGCTACCATACCCAGAACAGTTTTAGTCCCTGTACCCAAGAAACAGTAAAGCCCACTAATTTTCGGCCCAGTCGATCTCAGGCTAGCTCTGCAGAGCTTGCCTCTTTTGTAAAGGACAATTGGCCAAATAGTGAACGCACATTCACGGAGACATAAACATTCAAGCCACAGAGAGACACAGAGAATGAGTGGGGAAGGGAAAGTGGTGAGCGTGAGTGGAGCATCTGGATACATAGCTTCATGGCTGGTGAAGTTCTTGCTTCAACGAGGCTACACAGTCAAAGCTTCAGTTCGAGAGCCAAGTCAGTAATATCTCGTAACACTAAATAAAGCTTTAATCCTTGATTCCATTTCTGTTTCTTATCTTGCTTTTAGGTGACATTTTAATCTTAAAATTTTAACATATATTCTGATCAAATTATATTCTTGGCTGTCTGTGAAGCAGATAACTTGATCTTTGGCTTCGTTTATTCACTTTTGCTCTTGCGTACTGAATTTCTTTTTAATTTTCCGATCATTTGTGATCATTAAAGTTGTTGGGTTTCTGCGATTTCTTTAATTTGAACTTGATGTGTCAGTAAATAGCCTAATTTGAGATCATGACCTAAACAGGTGGTTGACTAAGATAAACTTTAAAATTATTTGATCTGGGTAGCTTAGCCATGATTATTGAAATAAAATATTCTGTTGACATATGGCTCAGATGATGCAAGGAAAACTGAACACTTGCTTGTACTTGATGGAGCTAAAGAAAGACTGCAATTATTCAAAGCAGATTTAATGGATGAAGGGTCTTTTGATCCTGTGGTTGAGGGATGTGAATGTGTTTTCCATACAGCATCTCCATTTTATTTATCTGCAACTGATCCCCAGGTAAATCTCCTCTTAGTTGTGAATTAGTTTTAGAGTTTTTTAATATGTGATGTTGTCAAAAGTTTCAATTTTCAAGTAGTAACCAAAATGGAATCCCTTAAATACTTGCAGATATATTCAAGAGATAAACCAATGAGTTTATTCGAACCCGAGCACCTTCTTGTTTTTTTTTAACATTTGCTGGTGTTGGAATATGTTCAATCCTGCACCAAACTTTGCATTTATGAGGGGTCTAAAGTCTAAAGGCTAAAAGACCAAAATTTCCCCTTAAGTATACAACAGGGCTGAAAATACCAAATTTCATTTTTTCGGTCCAAATTTACCCTGAACTATTACTAAAATGCCAAATAAGGTCATCACCTTGTCAAGATTTTAAACTATGAGCTTATTCAGGCTTGTTAAGCTCACACTTTAATGATAATTGGAGGCAAATTTGGCATTTTTGCCAAAATCCAAACACCAGTGACCTTTGCACTTTTGACTTTGCAAGAGCCAGCATTTTGGTCATGTTGTTTTGATGTTATTTTTTCCCAATGTCATAAAGGAATCTTAATACTCTCATTGATGTTTTTCCTTTTTCCCTCTTCAGGCAGAACTTATTGATCCTGCATTGAAGGGAACACTTAACGTTCTTAGATCATGTACTAAAGTTCCTTCTATCAAAAGAGTGGTCATAACATCATCCATGGCAGCAGTTGCATTCAATGGGAAACCTCTTGCTCCTGATGTAATAATTGATGAGACATGGTTTTCGGATCCTGATTTTTGTGAGAAATCAAAGGTATATAGAAGCACTGACTTCTTATTACAACAGCATATTTCTAAAAGCTTTTTCAGTTAATGCTGCCCGAAATGATGTTTATGCAATATCAGTTAGCAAATCTTGTTACACGAACTGTGGAACCTCTGTCCTATAATTTTTTGTTCTGAAAATATGTAAAAATTCTCTCATTTTTCCTTTCACTTTTCTTTGGCTTGGTTGTGTTGCATGTTTTATGCATTGTAGCATGCAGACCAGAAACCATTGTCGGTATATGTTCAACAAATTGTCTTGTTTCTTGTCAGTTATGGTACATGCTTTCAAAAACCTTAGCAGAAGAAGCTGCTTGGAAGTTTACAAAAGAGAATGGAATAGACATGGTTACAATAAATCCAGGATTGGTGATTGGTCCTCTCTTACAGCCAACACTTAATACTAGCTCAGAGTCTGTTCTGAAACTTATAAATGGTAATTTTTCATCTATTTTCTTCTCCTTGCTTGAAATGTTTTATAAATTTATACTGCCAGGTTTTTCAAAGGTTTCATCCCTGTATAATCTTTATGTTTGGCTAATATTTAATCAAATGCAAATTCCTGTGAGAATTTCCAGGCCTACTATGCTTTTGGCACAAAATCCACAATGGCTCAATCCTAATGACTTGATAGAAGCTTGAGTTAAACACAACAAGAAGGAAAAACATATTAGACACTCAGCTCAACGTATTGAGTCTCAATCACAAAATAGTTGAGGTCAAACATAAGAAAGATATTAGAATAAGCCAGAAAAGTGAAAAGAGAAATTTACTAATGAGTCTCTATATTATGAAAAAACTTATTAATTAGATCTTCAATTTTGAAAAATACATTAAAACATTCCTAACATTTTAAATCTACTAATTAGTGCTTCTGTTAGTTTTAGCATTTAAGTGTTTTACTATTTAGTTCATGTGATTTGGGGGTTCTTCGGTTTTATAAAAAACCTATTAATTAGTTCTTTCTTATTGAAGGCATTTTAGACTTTTTTGCAATATTTAGTAGCCAAAATTAACAAAAGAACTAATTAGTAGAAATTTTAAAATATAAGAAATATTTTAATATATTTTTCAAAACTGAAAGATTAACTAATGAGTTTTTTCATATTAAAGACCAAATAGTAATTTTGCAATTGAAAATTGCTTGAAAACTAAGAATTCAACATGTTTTACTGTTCTTAAAAAAGAAAACTATAACCAATCCCCGAGATTCCTTAATTCTGTCAGAATGTTAGTGCCTAATTATTACTTTATATATATTTTGCAAGCAATTATTTGTGATGCAAGCAGTTGAGATGTTTTGATGCAGGAGCAGAAAAATATCCAAATACAACATTCAGATGGGTTGATGTCAGAGATGTTGCCAATGCACACATTTATGCCTTTGAGAATTCTTCAGCTTCTGGAAGATATTGTTTAGTTGGGTCAGTTGTACACTCTTCTGAGACTCTGGAGATTTTGCACAAACTTTTCCCTGAACTCAAGATTCCTAAAGAGTAAGTTTCTTAGATAACATACATCATTCCATTTTACCCATTCTCTACATAACGGACAGAGATGAGCTTGTATCCATTTTTATCGATTGCAGATGCGCAGATGACAAGCCACCCTCGACGAAATATCAAGTATCCAAAAAGAGAGCGGAGAATCTAGGCATCAAGTTTACTCCTCTCGACGTAAGTTTGAAGGACACTGTTGAAAGCTTGAAGGAGAAGAACTTAGTTAGCTTTTGACTTGGATTATTTTACATGCTAGTCAGAAACCTGCAACTTATTTTATTTAGTAATTGTTGCTGGCCACAGTAGAGGCCTTCATGTTCAGTTGAGGCCTTCATGTTTAGGAAGTAAGCACCAGGGCTGATGTACCTGCAGCTGGAAACAATATTAATTTATACTAGGCAAAAGGCTTCTTTAAACCTTTGACAAATTTCCAATTGTTGATTAAACTCATAACAATTATTTTTTTATAGTATTAGAGACATCAGCAGAGGCGATCCACTCGCCATTGGGAGAGTAACGAGCAATGATTCAAGAAATGATAGTTATAAGCCTTCCAAATTTTGATAGTATTAGAGACATCAGTAGAGGTGATCCACTTGCCATTGGGAGAGTAACGTGCAATGGTGGCTTGAGAACCATAATCTCATAGATGGAGATATCAAGCGATGAGGATGAGAACTAACTGATTGTTGGTGAAGAGGATGTAATTAGATTTGGAATTATAGGAGAGGATTGACATTTAAAGAGGAAATTGAGATTTTTAAAGGAAATGAAGATTTGATTGAGAATGAAAATGGCATTTTTAGAGGAATTAATTGCTAACCATGATAGAGATGATTTACATTTGTAGAGGAGAAAGGTGAATAGGTGATGAGTAAAGATGAGTGACTGTGTAACAGGAAAATCTGTTAATTGATGGACAAAAAAATTTGTTAAAAGGCATTTTGCTTTTATATTAATTTATCCATTTAGTCAAGAGATAAATATGATAACGAGGGATAAACACATTAATAGTAATAAAAACTCAAAATGAAACTATTTATTATGATAAACTCAAAGATTTGAGCTTAACAGGGGCAGCAAGCTTTTTGGGATGATCCAATCTCACAGCTTGTAGAGCATCTTCTCTTATCAAATTCTTCAAGTTCATATTCTGTGCTTTTGTCTATATTTCCAGGGAAGCAAACAGAAAAATGAATAATTAAAAAAATTGCATTGTCTATTATATAATCTAGATGACTATATGACAAACAGAATCAACATCATCTGACATGTTTGTTTGTGGACCAATCTAACAACTTCATCATAATTCTACAACAATGATAGTTGACCAAATTATTACCGTCGGTTCATATAAGATTTTCATTTTAGTAAATCTTTGAGCTGTACAAGAAAATGGAGTTGCACATTAGTTAATGAGAGAAGAAGAGAATGAATAGAGAAGGAAAAGTAGTATGTGTAACAGGAGGGTCAGGTTACATAGCATCATGGCTGGTCAAGTTCTTGCTCCATCATGGATATACAGTGAAAGCCACTGTTCTTGATCTAAGTTAGTATCCATCTCCTTCTTATTTATTCTGTTTTGTTTCTTTTGATATCAACGTGATAAAGTCAGGATGATATTTCTGTTTCTGATTAAAATCTTCAAAATTTGAGTTCTGGGTTTTGTTTTTTTAATCTTATCACCCCAAATCAGTGAGTTAAAATCAAGTTTTCACCACTGGTTAGTTTCCAACTTGCCCATTAAGGAGTCTGATTATACATCTGTTGAATAGATGATCCAAAGCAAACTGAACACCTATTTGCACTTGATGGAGCTAAAGAGAGACTCTTCTTGTTCAAAGCAAATTTACTGGAAGATGGATCTTTTGATTCTGCCATTGATGGATGTGAAGGTGTATTTCACACAGCTTGTCCACTCTTTTGTACAAATGATCCACAGGTGTAGACCTTATAGTCGAATTTCTCTCTTTTATTGCGGTTATAAGTGCGTGTCTTTTTAGTACTATGGGTTTGTCACAACCCATTGATTCAGTGTTGGCCAATATTTTTCAGGCAGAACTGATTGATCCTGCAGTGAAGGGAACTCTAAACGTTCTCAGATCATGTACAAAAGTCCCTTCTCTCAAGAGAGTGATCATAACATCTTCAATGGCATCAGTTATGTTCGACGGAAAGCCTCTGATACCTGATGTGGTAATTGATGAGACTTGGTTTTCAGATCCTACCTATTGAGTCAATAAAGGTGAGAATATGTTTGCCTGAAATTCAAACTACCACAGCTTCTGCAAGCTCTAGATTCACATTGGTCACTATCAGAACCTTGTTTCAATAGCTAGCATTACACTTTTTATGGGTTTTAATTAATTTTTCTGGGTTTTCTAGCATTGGTATCTGTATGCAAAAACCATAGCTGAGATGGCTGCCTCGAAATTTGCAGAAGAAAGTGGAATTGACATTGTCACAATACATCCAGGATTTGTAATTGGTCCTTTCTTACAGCCAACTCTAAATGTCACTGTGGAGGTTATTCTAAACTACATAAATGGTAAACTATTTCTCGGTGTTCTGTCTTTAAATGTAATGATCTCTAACATGTCCATTCTTTGTGAATTGTGGGTTCCTTTCATGCAGGAGAAACATTTCCTAATGAAATTTACAGATTTGTAGATGTTAGAGATGTTGCATCTGCACATATTCAAGCTTTTGAACAAGCTTCTGCTAATGGCAGATATTGTTTAGTCGGAAGAGTTGTACATTTCTCCGAGTTCTTAAAGATCGTTCATGAACAATACCCTGCTCTGCAACTTCCTGAAAAGTATATTTTTTTCTTTCCTTTTTTTTTTGAGGGATACAGGATTTGACCATTGTAGAAATTATTGTACATGATGTTCTTCTTGGTTAGCAGATGTGAAGATGAGAAGGCTTTTGCATTAAAATATGAGGTTTCAAAGGAGAAAGCTAAGAGTTTAGGCATCAACTTCATTCCGTTGGAGGTGAGTGTTGTGGACACCATTGAATGTCTGAAAGACAAGGGCTTTCTTGGTGTCTGAATCTTATGTTATTTTGAAGCAGAAGTAATGCAGATAATGAAATCTGTTATGTTCTTTTTGATTTCCACAAGGATTTTCTATGTGCAGGAAGTCCAGTTTGTTAAAATGTAACCGATTGGAAAATGTACGGATTGTGTTGAATTTAATATACATAGAAAAATTTTCTACTTTTATAAAATTTTCTATGTGCAGGAAGTCCAGTTTGTTAAGAGATTCTTGTGATTTAATACTCTTACTATTTTCTTTTTCTTAAGCTTAATTCTTCTTTTTCTTTCGTCATAAAAAATAATATACGTCAATTAACTCTCAGTAATTTATAATTTTAATATAACTTAAATAGTAAAGTTGAATTAAATTTCATATAATTTCTATTTGATTTAATTTTAGAATTGAAATTTATTTACCCTAAATTTTCAATTGAAAATTTTTATTAAAAATAATAAGAATAATATATTAATAAAACCAAAATATAGAAATTTTTAATTATTTTTTAAATGCCACGTCAATCTTTATTAAAAATATTAAATAAAAAATCTCATTTTATAAAATTACATATCTGACAAATTAAATTATAAAATTTTAATTAAAAAAATATCAAATCACTAATTAATTTTTTATAATTACCATTTTTTTTATAAAATAAGCCAGCAGTTTTACAAACTAATTAGGTTCTTTCATATTATAATACTAATTTTTAATAATAAATATTATTTTTAATTAAAATAATAATATTTTTTAATATTATTTTAACTAAAAATGACCTTTTTCAAAAAAAAAAAAAAAACTAAAAATTATATCTTGCGTTCAAAAATTATACACCTTTTAGTAAAAAAATTGCAGACTTATTTGAAAAAAAAATATTAAAATTATTTAGACTTAATAAGAAAAAAAATACTTATTTCCATTAATTTTTAGATTCCTCCAAAAACAAAATGTAAAAGTAATTTTATCATATTTGAGCCCGAAGTACTGGCAAATCAAAGGGTAAAAATGCAATTGAGAAGAAGCTTCTCAAACTAAAGAATGATAGCATGCTATAAAAGAAGAAATCGCAGTAATTGAGAAGAATGAAACTTAAGATTTGACTTCCAAATCAAAGGTAAAAATGCAATTGGTGTGAAGTGGGTTTACAAAATTAAAGTAAATTCTGATGGCTCTATCTTCAAGTACAAAGCCATACTTGTTATGAAAGGTTATGCTCAGCAATCAAGGGGTTGCTTATGGAGATACTTTTGCTCCAGTTGCTAGCATGACACTATTAGATTGACACTATTAGATTGTTGTTGTCTTTAGCAATCTAAAATGGATGGCAAGTGTTTCACTTGGATGGCAAATTTGCAATCTTGAATAATTTGCTAAATGAGGAGATTTATGTGCAGCAGTCTGAAGGATTTAAAGTAGAGGGCTAAGAAGACAAAGTGTACAAGGTTAAGAAGACACTTTATTGCCTGAAACAAGCTCTAAGAGCTTGGTATGCAAGGATTGACTCACATCTGATCCAAAATGGATCCAGGAGGAGTGAAAATAAGCTAACCTTGTATGTGAACAATGTTGGAGATGAATCTCAGCTTATTGATGATATGTTAGTGAGTAGTAGAAATTCTTAGTTATTGGATAATTTTAAGCTGAGAATGCAATCTGAGTTTGAAAAATCAGATTTGAAAATTTTGACTTATTTTCTTGGGCTTGAAATTGAATAAGGTGCTGATGGTATCTTTGTGTCTCAAAGGAAATATGCTCTTGAAATGCTGAAAAAAAATTAATTTGGATAAGTACAAGTTTGTGGTTGTTCCTTTTATTGTGAATGAGAAACTTAGCAAGGATCATAGAGCTGAACTAGCAGATGTTTCACTGTACAAAAGTTTGATTGGTAGTTGCTATATTTGACTGCTTTTAGACTTGATTTAATGTATTCAACAAGCTTATTATCTAAATTTATGCATTTTCCTAGTCAATTGTATTTTATTGCGGGTAAGAGACTGTTGAGGCAAAGAGGAAAAGTTGTCAAACTTGAAGGTTATGTGGATAGTGATTGGCTGGAAGTGTTGATGATTTAAAGAGCACTAAGCTTTGTTTTTTTCTTTTCTCTTGGAATTAAAGGAAGCAAGATGTGGTAGCTTAATCTACTGTTTAGGCTGAATATATATTTCAGCTATTAGTGCTATAAATCATCCAATTTGGCTTAGGAAGCTACTAAAGAATTTAAGAATTAAGCAATGTGAGTCTACTGTTATATGGTATGATAATAAATCATCCATTACCATTGCAAATAATTCTGTTTAACATAGAATAATTAAGCACATTAAAGTGAAATTTCGTTTTCTAAGAGAAGCAGAGAAGAATTTAGAGATCAAGCTGCTGTATTGCAAGTAAGTTTGAAGAGCTAAGAAAGAAGTTTTTTTTGGTTTCTGAGGAAGTTTTTTTTTTCTTCTTTTTCTTTTATTTGATTTCAGGTCTCATTCCAAATAATAAGACGCAAGAAAAAGAACAAGATGCAAGAAAAAGAAAATGAGTAATCCACCGATTCAGATTTAATTCAGTCTTTTCAAAGTATATTCAGAATTCATAGCCAATCCATTTAATGCTCTATCTGATTTGATTTCTGGTTCTTGTGATATACTCTCATAAAATTCATCTAAAATTCAGTGCTCTTACATATTCTGGCAACACAATTTATACAAAAACTGATTTCTCAGGAAAAAAAAAAAAGGGAAAATAATGTTATTTGCATTGAATGAACAAAAGATTAGCATAATAGCAAAACTACTTAAAATCAGAGAAATTAGAAACAAAAAATCAGCACAGATGAGTCTGCGCATTGCATGTTGGATGATCAAAACAGAGGTCTCCAGTGAGAATTTAGATCCTGAAATACGCAGGCCTGCAACAAGTCATTCGAAGAAGTGTGCAAAACTCCCATCATTCAGCTTCATTTCTGCTTCCCGCTCAGCAAGATTACTCTGTATCTTGTTTTCTGAACTGTGACAGACAGGAAACTTAACCCGTTGAGTTTTTATTCCGGGATGTCAAGGTCACAACCTGCGTAGCTTAGTGAATCTCCATCATCTTCGCCGCAGGTGTAAGTTATGAAGATAATTGCTAGATGGAGGATTTTCACACTATTGATTTAGCATTTGTTTCAAGCCAGATTCGTTATTAAATCACAGATTTGCTTTACAAGCAATAACTAGGGGGATTTCATCCAATAATTGAAAATTCTTCTACGGAAGGCCACACACATTAATAGCAGTTCTTTCAAGGCGAATTATGCCAAGCCAAGCGAATCAAGGAATTTCTCCATGGCATGTAGTTGTGGCATCTAATGTGTTCCACTAACTTCTGCACAAGGAATCAAATTAAGCTTTAAATCCGTGAAATTAAAAGGGATGCAGAATTACACAGCTAATAATAATAACAATAATAATGAGGTGGATAGAAGCATGACCTGCCAATGCATGATTTCGGCAAGCCTTTGCATTGCTTCACCACTTCCCATGATTTCAACAGCATCCCAATGATAACTCATACTTGATGAGCCATTGATGGGAGATGAAAGTCCAGTTAAAATTATTCAAAATGCATATCCCCTCGCCAAGAACATTTGCACCCAGAAATCTCCTTAAATAAGTAAGGTTTTAACAAGGTGAATGCTTTGCTTTTTCTTTTTTTGTGAAGAACTTCAGAGTAAACAAAGGTAAGACTATTGGGTTTTGATGTTTACCCAGAAATCACATTTTGTTTTCAGAATAAATGGTTTTCTCCACCTCTGCATTTGACATTGAAAAAACTTGAATAAATACCAAATAATTAAGATATGCTGCTGATTTAATTTACAAAGGAATGGTGCATGTGAAGAGAAATTGACATATGACAATCACCTTCAGCACAATCAATTTTCATCCTAATTTAGAAGATTAATGGAAGTAATTGCAGCAATAACATCTTTGCCACGTCCTCTACTAACTTCTGCACATAGAGTCAAAATTAATCAGTTATATCCATGAAAAGAATGAAGGCAGAATTACATTAAAAAATAAATAAAAATGATGGTTAGAAGAATGACCTGCCAATGCAATTAAAATCTCTTTGAATTTGTTTCCCACTTACCAATTTATTAGAATTTCAGGTGCGTAAAAAACAAATAAATGATTCCTCTAGCTTGATGAGCCTGTATATGTGGGAAAACGAGGTTAAAATTTTATCATAAAGCAAATAAATTCTCAATTATAAAAAAGAAAAATAATAGAAAAAATTGGTACTCTGTATATTGATCTTGATTGTAAAGAAATAATGACAAAAGGATACTTACGAACTCAAAAGTAATACATTGCTCATTTTGGAAGAAACACATCCAGCACTTCAAAAATTATCCTTCATTGATCTGTGTAAAAGAATCATAGAGTGAAGATCTTCTCATGTAAGTACAATTTGCATTGGAGAGAAAATGGACCAACTTACCGAAGCTTCATCATCCAGTACATAGCGGCCCTCCCTTTGAACTCTTTGGTTATCAACTTTAATATTTAGGATGTGAGAAATGAAAGCCCAATATTAGAAACAAATTGCAGCATGGGTAACTTTGAGTATTGCATGTTGGATGATAAAAACAGATAGAGCAAGTCATTCAAAGAAGTACGCAAAACACCATCATTCAGCTTCGCAACTATTGAGTTGTTTTCTAAACTGTGACAGATAAGAAACTTGTCCCTGCGAGCTTTAATTCCAGTCTGTCAAGGACACGACCTGCATAGCTTAGTGAATCTCCACCATCTTCGGCTTCGCCACAAGTGAAGTTACGAAGATACTGCTACCCGGAGGATTTTCACACTATTGATTTGAAATCTGTTTCAAGCCAGAGTCACCATTCACTGATTTTCTTTACAAGCAATAACTAGGAGGATTTTATATTACAAGTACAGTCCTTACAACTTACTGTATAGCTTGTTTTTTGAAGACGGAAGAAAGGGAGTGCTTTCATTGTGTTTTTAGTGCCCGATCCCTGCACAAAGAATCTGAGAGAGAAGTTTCTCTCACAATTCTAAACGTGTTTTTGAGAAGTACCTTTGTATGAATCTTCTGGCAACAGTCTCAAAGTAGTCATGCAATGTGAGGAAATTCTTCTGTGGAAAGCCAGTCAAGTAATTGCTGCCATGGCATGTAGTTGCGGTTTCTTAATGTGTGTTCTAAAAACTTCTGCACATGGAATCAAATTAATCTTAAATTTTGTGAAATTCAAAGGAAGGCAGAATTATAAAACAATAATAATCATAAAAATCAGATGGAAAGAACTTAGAAGCATGACCTGCCAAGCATCCATGTGATTCCTCATACTTGATGAGCCATTGATGGCAAAATGAAAATCCAGTTAAAATTATTCAAAATGCATATCCCACTCACCAAGAACATATGCACCCAGAATTCTCCTTTAATTAAATAAGGTTTCAACATGGTGCATGTAACAGCACGGCTCAAACTTCTGCACATAGAGTCAAAATTAATCCATTATATCCATGAAAAGAATGAAGGCAGAATTACCTTAAAATATTAAAAAAAAATGATGGTTAGAAGAATGACCTGCCAATGTATTAGAATTTCAGGTGCGTAAAAAACAAATAAATGATTCCTCTAGCAATACACTGCTCATTTTGGAAGAAACGTATGCACCCAGAATTCTGCACATTGAGTCAAAATTAATCCATTATATCCATGAAAAGAATGAAGGCCGAATTACATTAAAATATAAATAAAAATGATGGTTAGAAGAATGACCTGCCAATGCATTTAAAATCTCTTTGAATTTGTTTCTCACTTCCCAATTTATTAGAATTTCAGGTGCGTAAAAAACAAATAAATGATTCCTCTAGCTTGATGAGCCTGTATATGTGGGAAAAAAAGGGTTAAAATTTTATTATAAAGCAAATAAATTCTCAATTATAAAAAAGAAAAATAAAAGAAAAAATTGGTACTCTATATATTGATCTTGATTGTAAAGAAATAATGACAAAAGGATACTTACGAACTCAAAAGCAATACACTGCTCATTTTGGAAGAAACACATCCAACAGTTGAAAGCTTATCCTTCATTGATCTGTGTAAATAGAATCATAGAGTGAAGATCTTCTCATATAAGTTCAATTTGCAAATTGGAAAGAAAAAGCACCAACTTACCGAAGCTTCATCATCCAGTAGATACCGTCCCTCCTTTTGAATCATTTGTCTATCAACTTCAAAATTTTGGATGTGTGAAATGAATTCCCAATCCGCACCCTTTTTATTTCTGCATCTTTCCTTCAATTGGGGACAGTTCAGGATAATAAATCCTCGTAAAGAGGTGAGGGAATGCAACTCTTGAGGCAGACACTTCAATGCCGGACAAAACAAAATGATTAGTGATTGAAGACAAGTGAGATTCCGCAGTCCATCTGAAGGTAGAGATTCGAGCTCTTCAATGTCCCTAATCCTAAGGTCCTTCAATTTAGAGAGAGGAGGAATGATTGAGGAAGAAGAAGAGATTGATGGTGTGAATATTTGGTGCACAAGTTGTGGGCTTGCGTTGTCCAAATATAGTGATTCATCGAGAGATGGAAACTGAGGGATGGGGGTCAAATTCGGGCAGTTATTACAATAGAAATTTGAAAGACAAGGAAATCAGAGTAGCTCAAGAGCTGTCGAATCATCCCTCTTCTTCTGCCATCCTTTCAGCTTAGGACAATGTTCTAGCCTGAGAGTCTTTAGGGATGGAAAGAATGATGTTCGTTGTCCCTCAATCTCCATGTATTCTAAATCATCTAATCCCCAGATCTTTAGATATTGAAGAGAAGGGATTTGATCCATTGATGGGAGATGCTGACATCTCTTGTAATCCAATATGCAGAGATTGACAAGATTCATGAGGGAAGAGAACCAACTTGGGAACCTCCTGCCTCCATAGTCGACCACACTTAACTCTTTAAGATTGGGATGTGGTTGGAGATTTTGGAATGCCATTTCATCTCTATCAACAATTGAATCTTCCCAACTCCGCTCCCAATGTAATTCCAATGATTGAAGGAGTGGCTTCTCGTTCAAATTAACATTTACAATCTCATTATCCACACATCTCAGATTTCTAATTAGAAGACTTCCCCTCAAATTGTTAAGTTTATTCAATTCATTTATTTTTCCAACATCCTTTGAGGAAATATGCCCTTTTGCCACTATGAACCGTGACAACGTCTGAAGTAAAGTCAACTGCCCAAGCCCACGTGGCATATGAGTCAAAGATGAACAACCTTCACAATATAAATGCCTAAGATTCACAAGCTTTTTAATATCTTTAGGCAATTCTTTGAGCTCGATACAACAAGAGACATTTAATACTTGTAAATTCAGCAAATCAGTAATAGAATTTGGAAGTGCCCTAAGTTCCACATTCCAAGAAACATCAAGATATCTTAGATGATTTAGCATTTTTATACAACTATCTACCTTCTCAATGCCACAATCATTCATATCATACGCACGCAAGCACCTTAAATTTTTATGAATAAACAGTTCACCGCAATCATGTTTCTCAGGCAAAAGAAATGATCGTGGTCTTTTTGCATTATTAAGAATTTTTTGTGGTGCAACATCCAAATTCAATGCTGCATGATGGATTTTCTCATCAATATTTGGTGCATCATAATTTACTAGCTGAATCCTTGTCCTACCCACTATGGTTGCGAGATCATGCATTAAATCATGTATTTTACAGCTTTTGACATTTCCAAATTCATCTCTTTGCACCTCTTGAAAAAATGACCTCCACCACAGTTTCATAAAATATTCAAGCCCAATATCCTCAAGATGATCACTCGTAATTGGTGCCTCAACAAACCCTTGTGCAACCCAAAGATGGATTAATATTTTCACATCAATCACATAATCTTTTGGATACAATGTGCAGTATGCAAAACAATGCTTCAAATGTGATGGGAGATGATCATAACTTAGCTTCAGTGTTGGCACAATATCATTATCATCTTGACTTATTTTTGAGAGTTCATTTCTTAAAAAGAGCGGCCACTCAGTTTCTGGAGTTTTCTTATACAAGAGACCTGCGATAGTTTTTATAGCAAGAGGAACTCCACAACATTTCTTCAAAATCTCCTCTCCAATCTCTCTTACATTTGCATGTTCTGGCTCCTGCCCCTCAAGTGCTACATGCAAAGACCAAGACTCATCCCGAGACAACCCTTCCAAAACATGTGGTGCCATGGTCCTAGATATATCTGCCACCTTTTTAGAGCGAGTGGTTATTAATATCTTACTTCCACTAGAGCCACCCACTAATAATCTCTTTAAATTCTGCCATTTTTCTCTATTCTCATTCCACACATCATCTAGAACAAGCAGATATTTCTTTCCATCAATAATTCCTCCAAGTTGCGATTTCAATGCTTCTAACTCAAGATCTTCTGATTTATTCCCTGTTGCAGACTCTAGAATCTTTCCAACAATCATTTTCACATCAAAAGGATCTGAAACACACACCCATATTCTTCGCTCAAATGAATTCTTAATCAGTTCATCATTGAATATGATTTGAGCAAGAGTCGTCTTCCCTAACCCTCCCATTCCAACAATTGAGAGGACTGAAACGCACTCTTCACCATTGGAAGACAATACAAGTTCTGTAATTGCCTTTTTGTCACCCTCTCTCCCAATAACAACTTCAGGTAAAGAGGACTCAGTTTGATCCCTCTCCACAATCCTCTCCTGATAAGTACGCTTCTCTAAATTGAATTTTCTATCAGCTACAATATCAGCTAGCCTCTCCCTAATCGCCTTAATTTTATGACCCATTTTAAAACCATAAACAAGTTGATTTGAAGACGAAAAGAAGAGACTTACCTCCTTTGTCATTCTATTTCCAGTCATCACTCGGCGCCTTAGAGCTTCAGTGGCGAAGTCATCTACCAAGTTCTAGCCTCTCAAGCCAGCCTTTCACTTGACGGTTAAGTTTCTGCTGCTCCTCAGCATCCTGAAGAACATTGCGAATACTAGAAACTGTGGCCTCAAGTTTCTTAAGCTCACCTTTGACGCCCCACCACAATCCGATCTCATCAAGGGCTCGAGAACCCAGCTTGGTAATGATATCTCCGAGAACGTTAGAGAGAACTCCGTCGGCCATTTTGGGTGTTTTGGTTTGATTGTAAAAGGATGAAATGTTGCTGTGAAGAAGAATATGGTGACAACAAATGACTAATATTTATAAGACAACAACAGACTGTAATTGCATTTGAAGTCTAAGGGTATAGTTCATGATGTCGAAGGTGGATATATAATTTAAGCTTCCTTTAAAGAGTGAGATGCTTGATTGTTGATGGCCACCCTTTCTTTGGGTAACGGGCCCCTAGAACCTCTTTTATTTAGATGTATTACCACTTCCTCACGTCTAGAATTGGATTCCAATTTATTCCTTTCATTTAGATGTTTCTTTTCAAATATATATAATAAAAAATACTTTTAAAGTTTAATAAAATACTTTTAAAGTTTAGACACGGAATAGAATTTTCAAAACAAAAATTATCGGCAAAAGAAAGAACAATGATATTAAATTATTATTATTATTTTAAAAAAACCATTAGACTATCTACTACTCGAGTGATGCACTTCTCTTGTTTTCTGTACATGACAGCAGCCTGACAACAGTTCCCAATAATTGCTAAAAACAAAAGATACCTAGTTTAACTTCTGTTTTTAAAACTTGTTAAATCACTGACATGGGTTTATGGTCCTGATTCACTGATGATTCCTCCCATGCCAGTTGCATGGCTTGGAACCTATCACCATTAACACTAACCAGTGTCTGTTTAGAGGGGAGATGATCCCCTAGGCTAACATTTTAAGGATACATATTGATCTTGCAAAGAATAATTAACCATTTCATTCTTCCTCCACTCAATACTCAGTATATCCAGTTTACAACAGTTAGATGTTGACCATTGATTATAGTAGAACCTATATAGAATCCACTATAGTCAATGGCTATAACATTGTATGGAAAAAATTCTCGTGAACACCGTGAAGTATTGGTACAGAGAAACGAAAACCATTAGAACAACTCAAACCTGATTTGATAAACCGGCCCAACATGACCGCGAAAAGCAGCAACGAATTTTCCAGTTACACCATTCCACAGCTTGACTGACCTATCAAATGAGGCACTAGCCACCCATTGCCCATCAGGTGAGAAGTAAACATGATTTACAAGCTGTAGCAACCAACAAGAAGCTGTTCAACACTTTCAGCACCGAGTACTAAAACAATATATGTGCTAAATATGAAAGCTGACTTATTATATACGAAGATAAAAAGTTACAAGACACGTTAGAGTATGCCACTATTGTCATGGTCCGCATTCACCAAATGCAATAAGCAAACAAGCGGAAACACTATGGCAAGAGAGAGAGAGGACATGCATATCCAATGTGGAGAAACATCAAGGTCACATAGACAGAGAAGCTAAGAGTTAATACAATAATTTCAATCTGCAGAACAGGAAGATGGAATGATCACCTTCAAGCCCTTCAGAGAATAGTTCAGTGTAGTAGTGGGAGATGTCAACCAAAACAGAAATGTTCAATAACTATGTAGTCTCTCAGAGAGAAAGAGAGAGAAACACACAAGATATGTACACAGTGGAAAGTCAGATGGAAGAGAGACAGCTGCATATAATGGGTTAAAGTGCTAAAAAGAGGACTCAGGTAAAAGTAATGGAATCGACTGCCAGATAAAGTTTTAGATTCTTTACATTGCATTGCCCATAAAGTGCCACCAACAAACTACAATTGCAACCAGAACAGCATGCAATCATATACTTCATACCTCTTGATGACCTGTCAAACGAGTTTTAGGGTGTTTGCTAAGAGCAGGTTCCCAGAGAAACATAGTAAAATCATCAGAACCTGAAACTAATCTCTCAGGGCCATTGCCTTTCATTTTGTTGTATCTTTCCAGAGCAACCTGCATATATTTTATAAGTTGTTGTATAATGGAATATAATTAGTTCCACATAGAATGGGGAAAAAAAATAAAGAAAAGAAAAGTCTAGTCCGGTATGAAGTACACTGCAATTAAAGTATTTAGTAAAAAAAATCCCACGGTAAATCTCAGTCAAACAGCTGAAACATCTAAAGTGTAAAAAGATAATGATTTGTTATCTTTCACAATAGAGATTACAACATATTTATATATGAGAGACGGTATCTAAACAGGAAGAAAAATCAAGTTTATGATTATACAATCCCTAAGATTAAGGGACTGATCCATCTATCAATATTTACTTCCTATAATAACGTATTTACTTCCTATAACTTATAACATAAAGCAAACCTCATATCACAGGTATAGGAAGGTTAAGCAAGAAGACTAATTGCAGACAAATTAACCAAGAACAACAACGAAAATTCTGACCTGTTAAACTATAACCGACAACTAGATAAAATTACAATTTGTTTTAATTTCTTGGAAAAATCAACAACATTAATTTGGAGAAAGTTTCTTATAAGCTTCTCATTGTCTGTCTCAAAATTGATGAATGCATGTAGTACCAACAGGAAAAAAGAAAAGAACAAAAAAATTAAGAAAACATTTGTAAGGACCAGAAATGATGTTATCAGTTAAGAACAAACCTTTTTCATTTCTTCTGGTGAAGAATATGTTTTGCCAGAATGATCAAAAGCTCCAGTGCGAAGAACATATTCAGTGCTCAAAGCCAGAGAGTTTACCCAATGCCCATGACCCTAGAACAAGCACCATATACAAGGAGAGGATCAAAAAGAAAGCAAAAACTAAAGGGAAAAGGCTATATTACAATTCACATCAACAACTCCACAACCTGATGCTATCAAAACATTATAACATCACCAACTACACAAGGAGCGATAAGCAATTTTCTTCAGTCAGGATAAGGGAAAAACAAACATGAGAAAGGCCGACACTAGTTGGTATAAACAATTACCTTCAATTCCCGAATTAACTTCCCCTGTGAAGTCTCCCAAACTTTTATGGTACAATCTTGGGACCTAGCAAAGTAGATAAAAAGATATGAGCAACAAATATGGCCAAAGTATGGTTGAGCAAAGCTAGTACTGAGAAGGAAAAAAAATATATACCCAGTATAAATTACTCCCATCTCCACCCCATTTCACGCAAGTTATTGCAAGTGTATGACCAGTGAGACAGATAACACATTTCCTTAATGAGACATCCCATATGCGTGCATCACCATCTTTGCTAGCACTAACAAAACGACGACATGGTGCATTCAAGTGGACTGGCTCCCAAGAGATGCCGGTGATCCATTTTTTGCGGCCCTAAGACAAGGAACCTAAATACTATAAGTAGCTAGATTTTGTTTTAGGCAGCACAATAACAAGACTGAATAGAATACGTTATGACAATTTGAACCATCTAAATTTCAAAATATCTTTGAGGGGGGACAAGAGAGTCGATGTAGAGAAATCGCTATTTATAGTTATACAAAAAAAAAAAGCACTTACATCAATCATTACATTTTTACAAGCAAAGGAAGAAGCAAATTTCTAATACGACAGACTTTCATCGGTAAGGAAAGCCATATAGACTGTAAGATCAACTATAAAAGGGAGACTTATAACTAATATGCAACAACAGAGTAAAATATACAGTAAAATATAAAGCATACAACAGAGTAAAAGGGAGACAAGTTTCAATGCAGACAACTTCTCCTACTGCAGGTTCTGAGGAGGCTAAGATAAATGCAACTTTTCTCTTATACTGAAAAAAGGTTACTTCTATATATGAACCGGTGATATCTAGGTTATATGGAAGCATTCTTAATTGCAACAAGATTAGCCGTTCACCCCATACTAGCATATAAAGATAAGAAGAAATGCTCAAATATAATGGAATGTGGTCTTGTCAGGAAGATATTTAGCACCTAGCAAAACCCATGAGATGTTTACCATCTGGTGACCATGCAATACAAAGAACCCAATTCTCGTGTCCTGAATTATGGAATAACCTAGGGCTAATACAATAAATGTGATAATCAATGAAAAGGGCAACCAGCTAAAGTTAATAGCACCTCGAATTGCTAATCTCTCTTTTAACTTGTGTAATCAGTCTCATTTTGACTACATTTTTAATGATTTATAGTCTCTCAATAAAAGAAAGTGGGAGTTAAAAAAAATTTTAAATTATTTTTTCTCAATTAGATACTAATTTTAGAGATTTATTTTCAATTTTAAATATCTGATTTCAGTATTTAGTTATTTATTTTCTATTCCAACTCCCAACACAAATAATTTTAAATATTCCTTTACATTTTAAATATCTAATTTCAATATATAATTATTTATTCTCTATTCCAACTCCCAATAAAAGTGTTTTTGATAGGTACCTTTGCGTGAATCTTCTTGCAACAGACTCAAAGTAGTCATCCAATAATTGAAAATTCTTCTACGGAAGGCCACTCACATTAATAGCAGTTCTTTCAAGGCGAATTATGCCAAGCCAATCAAGGAATTTCTCCATGGCATGTAGTTGTGGTATCTAATGTGTTCGACTAACTTCTGCACAAGGAATCAAATTAAGCTCTAAATCCGTGAAATTAAAAGGGATGCAGAATTACACAGCTAATAATAATAACAATAATAATAAGATGGATAGAAGCATGACCTGCCGATGCATGATTTCGGCAAGCCTTTGCATTGGTTCACCACTTCCCAATGTATTAAGAACTTCAACAGCATCCCAATGATAACTCATACTTGATGAGCCATTGATGGGAGATGAAAGTCCAGTTAAAATTATTCAAAATGCATATCCCCTCGCCAAGAACATTTGCACCCAGAAATCTCCTTAAATAAATAAGGTTTTAACAAGGTGAATGCTTTGCTTTTTCTTTTTTTGTGAAGAACTTCAGAGTAAACAAAGGTAAGACTACTGGGTTTTGATGTTTACCTTGCGTGGGAGAAATATGATGTTTACCCAGAAATCACATTTTGTTTTCAGAATAAATGGTTTTCTCCACCTCTGCATTTGACATTGAAAAAACTTGAATAAATACCAAATAATTAAGATATGCTGCTGATTTAATTTACAAAGGAATGGTGCATGTGAAGAGAAATTGACATATGACAATCACCTTCAGCACAATCAATTTTCATCCTAATTTAGAAGATTAATGGAAGTAATTGCAGCAATAACATCTTTTCCACGTCCTCTACTAACTTCTGCACATAGAGTCAAAATTAATCAGTTATATCCATGAAAAGAATGAAGGCAGAATTACATTAAAAAATAAATAAATGATGGTTAGGCAGAATTACATTAAAAAATAAATAAATGATGGTTAGAAGAATGACCTGCCAATGCAATTAAAATCGCTTTGAATTTGTTTCCCACTTCCCAATTTATTAGAAATTAGAATTTCAGGTGCGTAAAAAACAAATAAATGATTCCTTTAGCTTGATGAGCCTGTATATGTGGGAAAACAGGGTTAAAATTTCATCATAAAGCAAATAAATTCTCAATTATAAAAAAGAAAAATAATAGAAAAAATTGGTACTCTGTATATTGATCTTGATTGTAAAGAAATAATGACAAAAGGATACTTACGAACTCAAAAGTAATACATTGCTCATTTTGGAAGAAACACATCCAGCACTTCAAAAATTATCCTTCACTGATCTGTGTAAATAGAATCATAGAGTGAAGATTTTCTCATGTAAGTTCAATTTGCATTGGAGAGAAAAAGGACCAACTTACCGAAGCTTCATGATCCAGTAGATACCGGCCCTCCTTTTGAATTGTTTGTCCATCAACTTTAATATTTTGGATGTGTGAAATGAATTCCCAATCCTCACCCTTTTTATTTCCACATCTTTCGTTCAATTGGGGACACATCTCGATATTCAATTCTCGTAACGAGGTGAGGGAACGCATCTCCTGAGGCAGACACTTTAATGCCAGGCAAAACCCAATGGTTAGTCTTTGAAGACAAGTGAGATTCCGCAGTCCATCTCGAGGTAGAGATTCGAGCTCTTCAATGTACACAATCGAAAGGTGCTTCAATTTAGAGAGAGGAGGAATGATTGAGGAAGAAGAAGAGATTGACGGTGTAAATATTTGGTGCACAAGTTGTGGGCTTGCTTTTTGCAAATTTAGTGATTCATCGAGAGATGGAAACTGAGGGATGGAGGTCAAACTCGGGCAGTTATTACAAGAGAAATGTGAAAGACAAGGAAATTGGAGTAGCTCAAGTGCTGTCGAATCATCCCTCTTCTTCTGCCATCCTTTCAGCTTAGGACAACCATGTAGATTGAGAGTCTTTAGGGATGGAAAGAATGATGTTTGTTGTCCCTCAATCTCCATGTATTCTAAATTATCTAATGTCCAAATTTGTAAATGTTGAAGAGAAGGGATTTGATCCATTGGTGGGAGATGCTGACATCTCTTGCAATACCATATACAGAGATTGACAAGATTCGTGGGGGCAGAGAACCAACTTGGGAACCTCCTGCCTCCATAGCCATGCACATTTAACTCTTTAAGATTGGGATGTGGTTGGAGATTTTGAAATGCCATTTCATCTCTATCAACATTTGAATCTTCCCAACTCTCCTTCCAATGTAATACCAATGATTGAAGGAGTGGCTTCTCTTTCAAATTAACATTTACAATCTCATTATCCACACATCCTAGATTTCTAATTTCAAGACTTCCCCTCAAATTGTTAAGTTTATTCAATTCATTTATTTTTCCAACATCCTTTGAGGAAATATGCCCTTTTGCCACTACGAACTATGACAACGTCTGAAGTGAAGTCAACTGCCCAAGCCCACGTGGCATATGAGTCAAAGACTTACAACCTTCGCAATATAAATGCCTAAGATTCACAAGCTTTTTAATATCTTTAGGCAATTCTTTGAGCCTCAAACAATTAGAGATATTTAATACTTGTAAATTCAGCAAATCCGTAATAGAATTTGGAAGTGCCCTAAATTTCACATTCCAAGAAACACCAAGATACCTTAGATGTTTTAGCATTTTTATACAACTATCCACCATCTCAATGCCACAATCACTCATATCATACGCACGCAAGCACCTTAAATTTTTATGAATAAACAGCTTATTGTAATCATGTTTTCCAAGCAAAAGAAATGATCGTGGTCTTTTTGCATTGTTAAAAATTTCTTGTGGTGCAACATCCAAATTCAATGCTACATGACGGATTTTCTCATCAATATTTGGTGCATCAGAATTTACAAGCTGGATCCTTGTCCCACCCACTGTGGTTGCGAGATCGTGCATTAAATCATGCATTTTACAGCTTTCGACATTTCCAAATCTATCTCTTTTCACCTCTTGAAAAAATGACCTCCACCACAGTTTCATAAAATATTCAAGCCCAATATCCTCAAGACGATCACTCGTAATTGGTGCCTCAACAAACCCTTGTGCAACCCAAAGATGGATTAATGTTTTCACATCAATCTTATAATCTTTTGGATATAATGCGCAGTATGCAAAACAATGCTTCAAATGTGATGGGAGATGATCATAACTTAGCTTCAGTGTTGGCATAATATCATTATCATCTTGACTTATTCTTGAGAGTTCATTTCTTAAAAAGAGCGGCCACTCAGTTTCTGGATTTTTCTCATACAAGAGACTTGCGATAGTTTTTATAGCAAGAGGAACTCCACAACATTTCTTCAAAATCTCCTCTCCAATCTCTCTTACATTTACATGTTTTGGCTCCTGCCCCTCAAGTGCTACATGCAAAAACAAAGACCAAGACTCATCCGGAGACAAACCTTCCAAAACGTGTGGTGCCATTGTGCTAGATATATCTGCCACCTTTTTAGAGCGAGTGGTTATTAATATCTTACTTCCACTAGAGCCACCCACTAATAATCTCTTTAAATTCTGCCATTTTTCTCTAGTCTCATTCCACACATCATCTAGAACAAGCAGATATTTCTTTCCATCAATAATTCCTCCAAGTTGAGATTTCAGTGCTTCTAACTCAAGATCTTCTGATTTATTCCCTGTTGCAGACTCTAGAATCTTTCTAACAATCATTTTCACATCAAAAGGATCTGAAACATACACCCATATTCTTCGCTGAAATGAACTCTGAATCAGTTCATCATTGAATATGATTTGAGCAAGAGTCGTCTTCCCTAACCCTCCCATTCCAACAATTGAGAGGACTGAAACGCACTCTTCACCATTGGAAGACAATACAAGTTCTGTAATTGCCTTTTTGTCACCCTCTCTCCCAATAAACACTTCAGGTAAAGAGGACTCAGTTTGATCCCTCTCCACAGTCCTCTCCTGATCAGTTCGAACCTCTAACTTAAATATTCTATCACCTTCAATATCAGCTAGCCTCTCCCTAATCGCCTTAATTTTATGACCCATTTTAAAACCATAAACAAGTTGATTTGAAGACGAAAAGAAGAGACATACCTCCTTTGTCATTCTATTTCCAGTCATCACTCGGCGCCTTAGAGCTTCAGTGGCGAAGTCATCTACCAAGTCATCAGCATCATAAACAACTTCTTCTAGCCTCTCAAGCCAGCCTTTCACTTGACGGTTAAGTTTCTGCTGCTCCTCAGCATCCAGAAGAACATCGCGAATACTAGAAACCGTGGCCTCAAGTTTCTTAAGCTCACCTTTGACGCCCCACCACAATCTGATCTCATCAAGGGCTAGATAACCCAGCTTGGTAATGATATCTCCGACAACGTTATAGAGAACTTCGTCGGCCATTTTGGGTGTTTTGATTTGATTGTAAAAGGATGAAATGTTGCTGTGAAGAAGAAGATGGGGAAAACAAATGACTAATATTTATAAGACAACAAGAAGATGGTGACAACAAATGACTAATATTTATAAGACAACAAATTGCATTTGAAGTCTAAGGGTATAGTTGATGATGTCGAAAGTGGATGTATAATTTAAGCTTCCTTTAAAGAGTGAGATGCTTGATTGTTGATGGCCACCCTTTCTTTGGGTAACGGGCCCCTTGAACCTCTTTTATTTAGATGTATTACCACTTCCTCACGTCTAGAATTGGATTCCAATTTGTTCCTTTTTCCCTGCTCCATCTTTTGATGATTCCTATAATAAAGGTAGTGAAGACAAAGGATTTTCATGTTAAACGCAATTGGATTGAACTTGTACGTTTAACCAAAGAGAGTTTTTATGAAAGAAATTTTATCAATGACGCTGTAAAAATAGGTTTAAAAAAACAGCAGAAAAATTATTAATTTATATATTTAATCTGTTGTTATAAATCAATAATTAAATTTTAGTATTTATTTTTGTTATTATAAGATAAGATAATATTTTATTTTTTTTATAATGAATAAAAAAATAGTTAAATTATAATTTTATTAAATATAAAATAAACTATATTTTATTATATATAGTGAAAAATTAAAATTCTCTAGAATTTTCGCATAAAACTAACAATAAATCTACCACGTGTATTTATCATGGTACAATGAACAAATTTATAAAAGAGTTTGAAGGAAATTAAAAGTCCTATTCATAACTCAGAATTCAAATCAATTCAATTAAACCTAAAGAGCAAATCAATCCAACCCGAAGTATAACCAATCAAATTCAAGCTAAATCATACAACACACCACTGTTACATCGAAAAGCTAGTCCAACACTCGACACACAAGAAACTAGGCTAAAACTGTCGATAATAGTGGAAAGAGTAGTCCAATAAAGACAAAGCAGTCATGCAATCAAAATAGATCAAACACATAAAAGACTTATAGCACAAAAAAACACATCTATGAATAATTAGAAAGAGACACATCAGAGTTTAAGTCTTTTAATAGTATGTGGGAGCGTGGATCATTGAATATGGCGGTGCAGTTTTAAGTTTATCAACGTTCCTCATCCAGAAATTCAGGGACATGTAAAAAGAAAACAAGAACACCAAACACAACTAAAATCGCCCAGCCACGGTGAAGGCTAACCAAAAGATTCGACAACAACTAAACAACCAACAAAAACCTTACATACAAGTTGTTTCTCTACATGGTGGATAAGAGAAGACCAACCAAAAGCTCAATGTTCACTCAAAACAAAGAAAAAAATTAAAAGCAACAAAAGAAAACTAGAACAAACAATAGACATTCGAAGAAAACACGCCTTTTCTCTTTATCTTCTTCTCTCTATCGTTTTCTTTTGCCCACACCAAGTACTAATGAAGTGATAATGTCAAAACTCTAAAAAAATATTTTACGCGTGTCGATTTGACATTCTCTCTTTATATTTAGAAATTTTCGTGAGTGATTTGATTGAGATTATGATTTAAAATTTTTATGGAGCTTTTTAGTAATTTAAAATTAAAAATAAAAATAAATTGTCAATTTAGGATAAAGACAAAATATGTGTAAATTTGTGATTATGTATAAAAATTAAATTAAATTTTTATAATTTTAACCATCCATATTAATTAATTTATTTATTTATCTATTTTTTTAATTAATTATTTAATTCAGTATTCTTTATATATATTTAATAACAGAATAATATTATAATTTTAAATATTTTTTTTAGTTTTTTTATCAATTTTTATAATATTTTTATATATTAAAAATAATAAAATAAATGGGGGATTAGTGCAACGCAAATTGCATAGAAAATGACAATTGAAGGAAGGAGACTGACCATTAAGACCGCAAGCAATCATAAAACGATCCATCCCATATCCGCAGAAAAACACAGTAATCATGGCTACTAACAATTTATAAAGCATAAATCTACCAGCAGACCCCAAAGACTCAATCATCTAAAGTCACATCAGAGAAGCTTCATGGTTATGGTATTTTCAATTTTATATAATTATGGAAAATCGTCTTACCACATTAAGTAAAATTCTGTTATTATAAGTTATTTAAATCTTTAATAATCTCAAATTTAAAAAAAAAAAAGACTATTTGAATTTTAATAACCTCAAACTAGAAAGAAGACGCTTCTAAAATCATTAAAAAAAATCACCAAATGAACTGAATTTCTCATGATTGCTTTAATTTAATCAATTCCAATTTCTAAAATCATTATAGAAAAATTTATATATAATAATTATATTTATTTATGATAAATTTATATAAATTTAATTTAAATAAAAATTATTTATTATTTAATTATTGCAAGTGGGGTAATAATAAAATATATTATATGACAGGATAAAATAAAAATTTTAAAAATAGTTTGAATTTGATTTTTTCGGTTGGAGTAAATTATAATTTATATCAAAAAGAAATTTAGAGAAAAGACGAAAGGAAAACGGCAAAAAAATACATAATTAATATAACACAATATTTATTGTTTCTTTTCAAAAATATAGAATAATAAATACTTTTAAAATTTTCAATTTTTTATCTTATTTTACCTGAGAATTTAAAAAATACTTATAAAATTTATACACCATCAAAAATATTGATATAAAATTTATATCACAAAATATTATTTTAATATAAATTAAATTATAAATTTTAAAATAAAAATAAATAAAATTACATTATATTTTTTATATTTTTTTAATTAATAATTATATTTTATTTGTTATGTTGTCATTTTTTAATAATATTAAAAAATTACATTTATTTATTAATATGATAATATATATATATATATATATTATTTTAATATAAATTAAATTATATATTTTAAAATAAATATAAGTAAAATTAAATGATTTTTTTATATTTTTTCTTTGAAAATAACTAGATAAATTGAAAAGCATAAAATCAAATAATAGTATGAAATCAAATTTGTGAGAAATTATTCAAATAAGGTGAGCCGTAAAGACACGGAATAAAATTTCCAAAAAAAGAAATTGTCGGCAAAAGAAAGAACAATAATGTTAAATTATTATTATTATTTAAAAAAATAAAGACTTAATTGTCTGCTAAATTATTTATTTATTTTTTAAATTAGACACGGGGTCATTAACATTTTATAATAATAATTTATGGGTGTGCAGAAGCCTCCATTCTCTATAAATTAAATAAACATATATGGAGAAAATGTAATCTACGTGAGCTCATCTTCTTGCATTTGTTATTAGGAGTCGCCATGGAAGAGCAACTCATGATGGAGAGAAGCAGAGAGAAGATGATGATTAATGGAGAAAGAAAGATGGTGGTGTGTGTCACAGGAGCCTCTGGCTACATAACTTCATGGCTGGTTAAGCTTTTACTCCAAAAGGGTTATATCATAAAAGCAACTGTTCAGACCCAAGTCAGTACATATGCATCGCTCCTTTTTCGAATCTTCTTTCTTTAATTTTTCTCGTCGTTTAAGACAATGATAATGATAGACGGGAGGCGGTGATATTTAATTTAAATTGAAAAATTTGATCCAATTAAGGTAATTTATAAATTTAATTTAATTTTTTATTTATTTTAATTTAATTTAATTTTTAAATTTTAAAACTTTTATTTATTTTAATTTGATTTAATTTTAATTAAAATAAAATTAAATAAATTAAATTTAATCGATTAATAATAATAATATATTATTTTTAATAATATAAAAATATTAAATTATATTAAAAATTCAAATTGAATCGAATCAGTTCGGTTCGGTTCAATTTAATTTCTAATCAAAATCAATTTGATTCAATTTTTATAAACACTAAAATTTTAATTTTTAATTTATTTAATTCAGTTTAATTTTGAATCAAACCGACTAGATGTTTACACTCCAACCAATTCCCAAAAAATATAAATTTGTATCAAATTAGAACTAGTAACTAATCCCAACATTGAAGTAGTGAAAAAACTCATATAAGTAAAAAATCTCAAATAGTCTTGATCATGAGACATATACTTGTCATTATAAAAAAGAACCAAAATGCCAACTGTAGTAATTAATACTGACAAAATAGAAGTAAGTGGGTCAATCAAGTGTCCGAACTCTAAAGAAAAATCATGATAAATTTAAAAAAAACTCTGAAATTTTTTTTTTATCAATTCCCTTATTTACCGTGAAAATTCTAAATTTTTTTAACTTGAAATTAGTTTTATGCATTATTTTATAAAAATTTATTTAAATTATTTTTTTATAAAATAAATTGTTGGAGACAAGTCTGAATGAATTTATTAAATGTTATATAGATGATCCAAAGAAAACAGATCATTTGGTCGCACTTGATGGAGCAAAGGAAAGGCTTCATCTGTTCAAAGCAAATTTACTAGAAGAAAGATCTTTTGATGCTGTAGTTGATGGATGTGAAGCAGTTTTTCATACAGCTTCACCTGTAACATTTTCTGTTACTCATCCACAGGTTCTTTTCTCATCCATTTTATCTCCTTAAATCTTATTCATAAATTAATACTCAAAAGTTATTAAAGTTCTATTTCAGTCCTCTAATTATTGGAAAAGTTCAATTTTTTCCATTGTCTTTTATGCATTTCAGACAGAAATAATTGATCCAGCAGTGAAAGGAACTCTTAATGTTCTTAAATCATGCACAAAAGTCCAGTCTATCAAGAGAGTGATTATAACATCTTCTCTGGCAACAATGGTATTTAGTGGAAAGCCTATGACTCCTGATATGGTGGTTGATGAAACTTGGTATTCAAATCCTGAATTTTGCAGGACATTGAAGGTTTGTTTATTTGCTAATTTTCTTACTGCTTTTCTTGGTACATAAAATCTATCTGCAATTTGAATATCATAATTTCATTTCTTTCCAGTATTGGTATCTGCTCGCAAAAACCCTAGCAGAGGAGGCAGCTTGGAAATTTGCAAAGGAGAATTCAATTGATTTGGTTACATTAAATCCAGGATATGTGATTGGTCCTCTCTTACAACCAACTCTCAATGAATCAGTGGAGATGATTCTCAACCTTGTAAACGGTATTCTTCCACAACCATTTTGGATTATAAGCATGTTTATCTAGGAAATGATCTAGCCGATCAGATTTTTTTTAGTTTCTTCTGATACAATCTGTCGAATACTTGGCGTGCAGGAGCAAAAACATACTCTGCTGCGTATTATAGGTCGATTGATGTTCGAGATGTCGCAGTTGCACATGTTCAAGCCCTTGAGATTCCTTCAGCTAGTGGGAGATTTTGTTTAGTTGCAAATACTCTGCACTTCTCTGAGCTTTTAAAGATCATTCATCAACTTTATCCTACTTTGCGGCTTCCTGAAGAGTGAGTAATTTGAAGTTTGAACGAATTAACTCCTTATTTGATATGATTCATTTGAAAAAATTAAATAAATTCATTTCAAGTCAGAAAATTGTTAGAAAAAATTTCAATTTTATTGAATTCTCATAAAATTCTTGGATTAAGGATTCGGTATTTAACTATAATAATCATTGGATTATTGCAGATGTGACGGTGACGACATGGCCTTGCCACAGTACATAGTATCACAAGAGAAGGCAAAAACTCTAGGACTCAGCTTCATTCCTCTGGAGCTGACACTCAGAGACACTTTTGAAAGCTTGAAGGCAAAAGGCTTCCTCAGCATCTAATTTAGAGCATATTTGACAGAGGTAGGAAAAAAGTAGCAAAGGGAAAATTGTTTTATTATTTTAATGTTCTCAGGATAAAAAATATATTAAAAATAATTTTAAAACAATTTGTAATATATTTCAATTAATATAATAAAATATAATATTTTTCTCCACAGCAGTTCCTACAACAATAACAAACCAACCATTAGACTATCTACTACTCGAGTAATGCACTTCCCTTGTTTTCTGTACATGACAGCAGCCAGACAGTTTCCAATAATTGCTAAAAACAAAAGATGCCTGGTTTAACTTCTGTTTTAAAATTTGTTAAATCACTGACATGGGTTATGCCCCTGATTCACTGATGATTCCTCCCATGCCAGTTGCATGGCTTGGAACCAATCACTATTAACACTAACCAGTGTCTGTTTAGAGGGGAGATGATCCCCTAGGCTAACATTTTAAGGATACATATTGATCTTGCAAAGAATAATTAACCATTTCATTCTTCCTCCACTCAATACTCAGTATATCCAGTTTACAACAGTTAGATGTTGACCATTGATTATAGTAGAACCTATATAGAATCCACTATAGTCAATGGCTATAACATTGTATTGAAAAAATTCTCGTGAACCCCAGAAACAAATGTTGCAAAATTGCAGTTCCCATGTGAAAACAGGGTTGCTTCTTCCACTGAACATTCATATGGCCATTTCTTTCAGTTTTCTCTAAGTATGTCGAGATATCAATACATCATTTTCTGTCTATGGAAACTGCCGACGATTATGCAGTTCAGACATTTCTACCATGAACTCCTCTGCAAGGTCTATCCCATCCATAATACATCCTATCCTTGCCTCCAGAGGCTACCTTCTCACCGTCGGGACTCCAATCAACAGCATATACATTGCCACAATAAAATCTCAAAGATCAGATACAATTAAGTCTAACAGCACAAAAGTCGAATAGCCCTCTCGACTTGGGAGGAAAAATACCTCATCAGCATGGCCTGGGAGGTCTTGTTTCAACTTCTGTGTCCTAATATCCCAAACCTGGAGAAGTTATTGAAAATTTAAGATTAGGACCTAAAAGGTTGCACAAGCCTACTGAGAAGGGCTTTTTTCCATTAAATTCAATGAAATTCTTAAAACTTTAGAAAAACATGATCACATCATTCACTGAACTTGAATAGGAAACTACATAAAGAACTTTGAAATGAAATGCCATGTATTCGGAACACTGTAATAAAGGGCTAACAGGAAGTAAAGTTTACCTTCAGCATGGAGTCTTTGCTTCCACTTAAAAGAAGCCTACTGTCAGCTGACCAACTGTGGAACATCATGCAACATTAAGATTCACACCGTGAAGTATTGGTACAGAAAAATGAAAACCATTAGAACAACTCAAACCTGATTTGATAAACCGGCCCAACATGACCGCGAAAAGCAGCAACGAATTTTCCAGTTACACCATTCCACAGCTTGACTGACCTATCAAATGAGGCACTAGCCACCCATTGCCCATCAGGTGAGAAGTAAACATGATTTACAAGCTGTAGCAACCGACAAGAAGCTGTTCAACACTTTCAGCACCGAGTACTAAAACAATATATGTGCTAAATATGAAAGCTGACTTATTATATACGAAGATAAAAAGTTACAAGACAAATTAAGGCCCTTATCCATAACAGTATGCCACTATTGTCATGGTCTGCATTCACCAAATGCAATAAGCAAACAAGCGGAAACACTATGACAAGAGAGAGAGACGACATGCATATCCAACGTGGAGAAACATCAAGGTCACATAGACAGAGAAGCTCAGAGTCAATACAATAATTTAAATCTGCAGAACAGGAAGATGGAATGATCACCTTCAAGCCCTTCAGAGAATAGTTCAGTGTAGTAGTGGGGATGTCAACCAAAAAGGAAATGTTCGATAACTATGTAGTCTCTCAGAGAGAGAGAGAGAGAGAGAGAGAAACACACAAGATATGTACACAGTGGAAAGTCAGATGGAAGAGAGACAGCTGCACATAATGGGTTAAAGTGCTAAAAAGAGAACTCGGGTAAAAGTAATGGAATCGACTGCCAGATAAAGTTTTAGATTCTTTACATTGCATTGCCCATAAAGTGCCACCAACAAACTACAATTGCAACCAGAACAGCATGCAATCATATACTTCATACCTGTTGATGACCTGTCAAACGAGTTTTAGGGTGTGTGCTAACAGCAGGTTCCCAGAGAAACATAGTAAAATCATCAGAACCTGAAACTAATCTCTCAGGGCCATTGCCTTTCATTTTGTTGTATCTTTCCAGAGCATCCTGCATATATTTTATACATTGTTGTATAATGGAATATAATTAGTTCCACATAGAATGGGGAAAAAAAATAAAGAAAAGAAAAGTCTAATCCAGTTAAAATTATTCAAAAAGCATATCCCACTCGCCAAGAACATATGCACCAAGAGCACCACCATCTAACAGCCCGGCTCAAACTTCTGCACATAGAGTCAAAATTAATCCATTATATACATGAAAGCAATGAAGGCAGAATTACATTAAAATATAAATAAAAATGATGGTTAGAAGAATGACCTGCCAATGCATTTAAAATCTCTTTGAATTTGTTTCTCACTTCCCAATTTATTAGATTTTGAGGTGCGTACAAAACAAATAAATGATTCCTCTAGCTTGATGAGCCTGTATATGTGGGGAAAAAAAGGGTTAAAATTTTATTATAAAGCAAATAAATTTTATTATTGACCTTGATTGTAAAGAAATAATGACAAAAGGATACTTACGAACTCAAAAGCAATACCCTGCTCATTTTGGAAGAAACACATCCAACAGTTGAAAACTTATCCTTCACTGATCTGTGTAATAGAATCATAGAGTGGAGATTTTCTCATAGAAGTTCAATTTGCAAATTGGAAAGAAAAAGCACCAACTTACCCGAAGCTTCATCATCCAGTAGATACCGGCCCTCCTTTTGAATTGTTTGTCTATCAACTTTAATATTTTGGATGTGTGAAATGAATTCCCAATCCGCACCCTTTTTATTTCCACATCTTTTCTTCAATTGGGGACATATCTCGATATTCAATTCTCGTAACGAGGTGAGGGAACGCATCTCCTGAGGCAGACACTTTAATGCCGGGCAAAACCCAATGGTTAGTCTTTGAAGACAAGTGAGATTCCGCAGTCCATCTCGAGGTAGAGATTCGAGCTCTTCAATGTACACAATCGAAAGGTGCTTCAATTTAGAGAGAGGAGGAATGATTGAGGAAGAAGAAGAGATTGAGGGTGTAAATATTTGGTGCACAAGTTGTGGGCTTGCTTTTTGCAAATTTAGTGATTCATCGAGAGATGGAAACTGAGGGATGGAGGTCAAACTCGGGCAGTTATTACAAGAGAAATATGAAAGACAAGGAAATTTGAGTAGCTCAAGTGCGGTCGAATCATCCCTCTTCTTCTGCCATCCTTTAAGCTTAGGACAACCATGTAGATTGAGAGTCTTTAGGGATGGAAAGAATGATGTTTGTTGTCCCTCAATCTCCATGTATTCTAAATTATCTAATGTCCAAATCTGTAAATTTTGAAGAGAAGGGATTTGATCCATTGGTGGGAGATGCTGACATCCATTGCCATTGCATATATGGAGTTGGACAAGATTCGTGAGGGAAGAGAACCAACTTGGGAACCTCCTGCCTCCATAGCGAACCACATTTAACTCTTTAAGATTGGGATGTGGTTGGAGATTTTGAAATGCCATTTCATCTCTATCAACATTTGAATCTTCCCAACTCTCCTTCCAATGTAATACCAATGATTGAAGGAGTGGCTTCTCTTTCAAATTAACATTTACAATCTTATTATCCACAAATCCTAGATTTGTAATTTCAAGACTTCCCCTCAAATTGTTAAGTTTATTCAATTCATTTATTTTTCCAACATCTTTTGAGGAAATATGCCCATTTGCCACTACGAACTGTGACAACGTCTGAAGTGAACTCAACTGCCCAAGCCCACGGGGCATATGAGTCAAAGACTTACAACCTTCACAATATAAATGCCTAAGATTCACAAGCTTTTTAATATCTCTAGGCAATTCTTTGAGCTTGCAACAATTAGAGACATTTAATACTCGTAAATTCAGCAAATCCGTAATAGAATTTGGAAGTGTCCTAAGTTTCACATTCCCAGAAACACCAAAATACCTTAGATGTTTTAGCATTTTTATACAACCATCCACCTTCTCAATGCCACAATCATTCATATCATAAGCACGCATCCACCTTAAATTTTTATGAATAAACAGCTTATTGTAATCATGTTTCTCAAGCAAAAGAAATGATCGTGGTCTTTTTGCATTATTAAGAATTTCTTGTGGTGCAACATCCAAATTCAATGCTACATGTTGGGTTTTCTCATCAATATTTGGTGTATCAGAATTTACTAGCTGGATCCTTGTCCCACCCACTGTGGTTGCGAGATCGTGCATTAAATCATGCATTTTACAGCTTTCGATATTTCCAAACCTATCTCTTTTCACCTCTTGAAAAAATGACCTCCACCATAGTTTCATAAAATATTCAAGCCCAATATCCTCAAGACGATCACTCGTAATTGGTGCCTCAACAAACCCTTGTGCAACCCAAAGATGGATTAATGTTTTCACGTCAATCTCATAATCTTTTGGACATAAAGCACAGTATGCAAAACAATGCTTCAAATGTGATGGTAGATGATCATAACCTTAGCTTCAGTGTTGGCACAATATCATTATCGTCTTGACTTATTCTTGAGAGTTCATTTCTTAAAAAGAGCGGCCACTCAGTTTCTGGATTTTTCTCATACAAGAGACTTGCGATAGTTTTTATAGCAAGAGGAACTCCACAACATTTCTTCAAAATCTCCTCTCCAATCTCTCTTACATTTGCATGTTTCGGCTCCTGCCCCTCAAGTGCTACATGCAAAAACAAAGACCAAGACTCATCAGGAGACAACCCTTCCAAAACATGTGGTGCTACTGTGCTAGATATATCTGCCACCTTTTTAGAGCGAGTGGTTATTAATATCTTACTTCCACTAGAGCCACCCACTAATAATCTCTTTAAATTCTGCCATTTTTCTCTATTCTCATTCCACACATCATCTAGAACAAGCAGATATTTCTTTCCATCAATAATTCTTCCAAGTTGAGATTTCAGTGCTTCTAACTCAAGATCTTCTGGTTTCTTCTCTGTTGCAGACTCTAGAATCTTTCTAACAACCATTTTCACATCAAAAGGATCTGAAACACACACCCATATTCTTCGCTTAAATGAATTCTTAATCAGTTCATCATTGAATATGATTTGAGCAAGAGTCGTCTTCCCTAACCCTCCAATTCCAACAATTGAGAGAACTGAAACACTTTCTTCACTATTGGAAGATAATACAAGTTCTGTAATTGCCTTTTGGTCACCCTCTCTCCCAATAACCACTTCAGGTAAAGTGGACTCAGTTTGATCCCTCCATGCAATCCTCTCCTGATCAGTTCGAACCTCTAACTTAAATTTTCTATCACCTTGAATATCAGCTAGCCTCTCCCTAATCGCCTTAATTTTATGACCCATTTTAAAACCATAAACAAGTTGATTTGAAGACGAAAAGAAGAGACTTACCTCCTTTGTCATTCTATTACCAGTCATCACTCGGCGCCTTAGAGCTTCAGTGGCGAAGTCATCTACCAAGTCATCAGCATCATAAACAACTTCTTCTAGCCTCTCAAGCCAGCCTTTCACTTGACGGTTAAGTTTCTGCTGCTCTTCAGCATCCAGAAGAACATTGCGAATACTAGAAACTGTGGCCTCAAGTTTCTTAAGCTCACCTTTGACGCCCCACCACAATCCGATCTCATGAAGGGCTCGAGAACCCAGCTTGGTAATGATATCTCCGACAACGTTAGAGAGAACTCCGTCGGCCATTTTGGGTGTTTTGGTTTGATTGTAAAAGGATGAAATGTTGCTGTGAAGAAGAAGATGGCGACAACAAATGACTAATTTAAAAGAAAGAAAAAGTGAAGGAAAAAGCATTCTTCTCAATAATTGCGCTGTGTTCTAAATTATCGTTTAAATTTACCATTAATAATCAATAATTTAATAATGATAATCATATACATTTACTAAAGTCGAAATTCAATCTATATTTTTTACAATTAAAAAATATTTTTTAAAAATTTTAATTAATCTAAAAATACCTTAAAATATTTATGTTATCTGTTAATTGGAATTGTAGAATCATTTTAATCACATTTTTAGATAGTTTAAGTACTTTATGGGACTTTTTTAGCCACAGTAATTTTTTAATAAATTTTAAGAGTGTAATATATATTTTTCCTTATTTTATTATAATTTAACATATTAATAGAGAAAACTTTAATATATATTTTTCCTTATTTTATTATAATTTAACATATTAATAGAGAAAACTTTAATTTAACAAAGGCAAAATATATGAATTAAGCTGTTAAATTTTAGAAATAATGAGGTATATATATTAGTTTTCACAATAAGTTTATATTCACTCCTATATTTTTTCACCAGTGATTAAAAAAATTAACTTTAATATTTTTTTTCGTTAAATAAAACCCATAGCTTTACATTAAAAGCTAATTTAGTTATATCATTAAAATATAATTTTTATAATTTTAAATATCATTTTTAATTAAAATAATAATAATATTTTTAATATTATTTTTATTTAAAATCATATTTAAAAGTATAAAAATTATATTTTATGTAATAGTTAGATGATTGCTTGTGGGAATGATTGAGTAATCATATTCGATTTGGTATTTATTGTAATGAGAACGTCACAAAATTTAGCTATGGAGAGTGTAATAATGAGCTGCTTATTTATGAAAATTATTTTGATAATGATATCTTATTCAATATTTAGTTGCGACGAGAATATCATAAAATTTAATAAGAAAATGTAATAGTCAATTGCTTGTGAAAATGATTTATATTCGATTTAATATTTAGTTTTGAGGACTTTTTAAAGTCTCGTGAAAATGGTTTATATTCGATTTAATATTCAATTTCGAGAATTTTTTAAATTTAGCGGGTAAAAATATAATAGCTAACTGTTTACTTGCGAAAATAATTTAATAATTATATTTAATTTAAAATTTAATAGGCGAGAGTATAACAATTAGTTGCATGCTTATAAAACGACTTTCACATGGATAAATTATAATAAATTAAAATTATATATGATAAGTAATATAAAATTATTAAATAATTTAATTTAAATTAATTATTTTAAATAAATAAAAAATAAATTTAAAAATTATTTGAATTCGTTACTGTTTTATTTTATTATTAAAAATGGAATAGAATCTATTTAGCTTTTAATAAAAAAAATGGTAGACTTATTTGAAAAAAAATTTATAATAAAAAAATGGTAGACTTATTTGAAAAAAAATTTATAGACTTATTAAGAAATAATTTTTTTCATTAATTTTTAGATTCCAACAAAAAAAAAATGTAAAAGTAATTTTCTCGTTGAGCCCGAAGAACTGGCAAATCTGATGACTCTGATTCACCTACATCTTCCCACGAATCCTTTCTCTTGCTTAATATCATTCTTCCGACAACGACAAAGCAGCGGCTTCAAATGCCAATCTTATTAATTTAGCTCCTGCGCCTCTGTTTGCAGTTTTATCATCTGGATTTATACCGCCTCCAAATCCAGCTCAATCCCTTCTGGGGTTGCCGGTATTTTGCTTGAATTAGCTTTTTGCTTTCTGAGATACTTTTGGTGGCAGCTCCGCATAGTAGCTGGTGGTTCCCCTTTCTAGTTTATTTTTTGGGTAATTTATTTGCAAATTCTGAAATTTGATACAATCCATAAAATAGTCTCCAACTTAATTTTAATTCCGTTTAAATCACCATTAGTCTTACTTTAATCAAAGATTTATTTTATTTTGATGGCGAAAATACCCTTAAATAGCGGGAATAGTTATAACATTCCCTCTCCATGATTCACCCAAAAGTAAATTACTCCTTCCTACATAATACCTAATTGATTCTAGCCAAGATCAGTCCCATTTTGTTTTTGGTGTCCATTTAGTCAGACAATAGCACAAAGAAGGGCGAGCAAAACATGCCATTGGAGCAACATAATATGCTAATCAAATAAACAGCAACCCAACGCTAGCCCACCAATGCTTATTCATGGCTGCAGAATGTTGAAAAATTAAGATAAAATAATAAAATTTGGATCGTATTAATTAAATAAATTTTTTTGAAATTTAATTTTTAGAATCATGACAATAATAATTTATCTCTAATTTATAATCCAACAGAAAATATAGAAAATAGAAAAATAAAATAAAAAAATGAGAGTTCTTTCTTTATAAAGATGAAAGTTATTTATAGTGGAAAAAATGACCGTCGCAAGCGGTTATAAAAATCTTGAGATAATATAATAAAATCATAACGGTCAGATTTGATATTAAATATTAAATCTGCAACGGCTAAAAAATTTCATAGATAAAATTTTCATAAGCATAAAATTTTCAAAAACCATAAAATCTTTAATAATCATAAAATTTTTAATAACTATAAAATCTTTAACGATCATAAAATTTTCAACGACCATAAAATCTTTAATGACTATAAAATCTTTTGAAGTCTAAAATAATTTTACAACAATCCCCCAATATTTCAAAAGATTTTTCATTGCTGGATTTAGAAATTTAGTGTATATATTTCGAATCTGGTGTCTTTTGGACTATGAACCAGATCTAGATAAATAAAACTTAACATACAAAATAATTGGTGAAACTTTTGTTTCTATGAACTAAAAATTCTTTTTGTATGCTAATATACCATCAATCTCATAACACTCCACAGATCTTGTTGTCAACGCCATTTTGCGCTAATATGCCATGCGCGCGCCTAGTAGTTCATAATCTAGATATTGAGATTATGCCACAATCTCATACAAGCGGCTCCACTCCACATTTATATAGGTGATATCATTAAGTGTATACTGCAATTTATACACCACTCATAAGGAATATGAATATAATTAAGAGCTTTCATATCATCTTCTCATTACTGCAGTCTAGCACTTCTTACACCATAGGAAGGGACAACGACAAATAGTGCTAGCAGAACTAACAAGGGACTTGTTATTACCCATATGAACCTTTTTCATGGGATCTCCATCACAAAGGTTGGATTTTTATTATTATTAATTTTAAATTGGCTCAAGTCTCATTCTTCTCGATGTTTCATCTATTAGTTTTCTCCCTAAAGGTTTAATCAGAGGATCGGCCAAATTCACTTATGACTTCACAGAATCAATGCAAATAGTTCCATCTTTCAGCAGCTGCTTAATAACATTATGTCTTAGACGAATATGTTTATTCTTACCATTGAAAACTTTATTCTTTGCAATGACTATTGCCGCTTAGCAATCACAATGCATTGATACAGATGGTGTTGATTTTATTCTTAACGGAATATTCGCTAAAAAGTTTTTTAGCCACTAAGTTTTGGTTCCAGCTAATTCCAGAGCAATGACTCCATAGTGGATTTAGCAATGATATTTTATTTGGTTGATTTCTATGTAATTGCACCACCTCCTAGAGTGAATACATAACCACTAGTGGATTTTATCTCATCTAAATTTGAAATCCAATTAGCATCACTGTATCCTTCTAATATAGCGGAAAATCCACTATATAAGATACCATAGTTCATAGTATCTCTCAAATATTTCATTAGTCTAACTAATGCGGCCCAATGATTGTCATTAGGATTATGTGTATACTTACTCAATCTACATACAACATAAGCTATATCAGGTCGTGAAAAATTCATTAAATGCAACAGACTTCCTGATCTGTACATATTCAGATTGAGCAATAGAGTCACCTCTATTTTTCTTTAATTGACAGTTAGGATCGTAATGGGTACTCACTGGTTTGACATTGAAATGTCCAAACTTTCTTAGAAGTTTCTCAACATAATACTCTTGTGATAGCATTAAACTATCATTCTTCCTTGTGATTCTAACTCCCAAAATCACATTTGCCTCTCCCATATCTTTCATATCAAATTTAGAGCCAAGAAAAAATTTTGATTTAAAAACTATATCGAGGAAAAACCACATTTGCCTCTCCCATATCATCCATATATAAACAAATAATCACAGATTCATCATTTATACATTTTATATATACACACTTATCAATTTCAATAGAGGAAAAACCATTATTCAACAAAACTTGATCAAATTTCTCATGCCACTATTTGGGGGCTTGTTTTAAATCATATAATTATTTAAGAAATTTGTAAATTTTATTTTCTTGACAAAAAATAATACAACCATCAGGTTGTACCATATAAATTTTTTCTTCCAAGTCAAGTCTCCATTTAAAAAAGTTGTTTTAACGTCCATTTGATAAATAACAAGTTCATGTATAGAAGCTAAAACAATTAATACTCTAATAGAAGAAATTCTACCTATAGGAGTAAAGATGTCAAAATAATCTATATTTTATTTTTGAGAAAAACCTTTTGCTATTAGCCTTTATACTTTTCAATTGACCCACCTCGATTATATTTCCTTTTGAAAATTCATTTACAAACAATAGGTTTAGCTCCTAGATGCAAGTCTACTAAAGTCCAGGTACCGTTTTGAGTAATAGAATCAATTTCAGCTTTAATTGTTTCTTTCCAAAAAGGGGCTTCAGAAGATTTAATAGTTTTAGAAAAACTTAAAGGTTCATTTTCAACAAGATAAGTTTAAAGTCATTTCCAAAATAAGTCTATTTTCTTTGTCTTTTACTTCTTCTTAAATCTTCATTATTATTTCCAAAATCATTTTCATAAGTATCTTCGTTAGGTGCATGAAAAATTTTCTCAACTTTTAAAAGAAAAATATGTTCAAAAAACTCAGTATTTTTTGTCTCAATTATAGCGTTACTATCAAATACATCACTTTTCAAAACAATAAATCTATATGCAGCATTATATTCAGCATAACCTATAAACATGCAATCAGAAGTTTTTGAACCTATTTTTCGTTTCTTAGGATCAAGAAGAATTACTTTAGCAAGACACCCCACATCTTTCCTTCAATCCTTAAGATTGTTGGAAAAACAAGATAAAAAAATAAAATCTGAGTCGTGTTGGACACTGTTCTTAAGAATTTATCTCGTAATCTCCCAGCATTAAACAAATATTTCTGAAATTTAATTTCTATATTTGCAAATTCCTTGCTTTTGTATTTTTTGGCTTGCAAAGATTAGACAATTGTTAGAACTTAGAACTAATTCAAAGGAAAAATAAGTGGAGAAGGAAAGGTAGTCTGTGTGAGAGGAGGGTCTGATTACCCTATCTTTTGCCTACAATCTCAGTTGGGTCATTGATGAACCTTAAATTTTTTTAACGAGGTTCAGCTTTTTAATTTCTTGGTTGTGGGTTTGATTTTATACTGACTTTGCTTGTGGCTGTGGAGCTGTGGATCTAATCTTTATGTATTACTTCTGGTTTTGACTTCATTTTATGCAATTTCATGGGTATTTAATAGCTTCAATCAGCCCTCACTTCGATTGAGTAGCTAAATGACTCAACTTTTCATGAATCAGCTTTACTAAACTGATATGAATCTTATATTAGTTTGCTCGATTTAGTCGTTTCTTTTGACAAGAACATTCAATGTTCTCATTGGCCTCATACTTCAGTTCATTGAATCCATATTCTGTATCCCAGATGATCCGAAGAAAACTGCACACTTTCTTGCACTTGAGGGAGCCAAGGAAAGGCTTCACTTGCTCAAAGCTGACTTATTGGAAGAAGGATCTTTTGATGCTGCTGTTGATGGGTGTGAAGCTGTTTTCCACACAGCTTCCATGGTATCTCTTCAAGCCAAAGCGGATCCTCAGGTCCATTCTATTACCACCTTTTCACTGCCTTTATATGTGGATACAGTTCCTCACTTGTTTCACTGGTAGATGAAGTTCATTTCTGGTCTGATTCAGATTTCATAGCCAATCCATTTAACGCTCTATCTGATTTCTGGTTTTTGTGAAGTACTCTCACGAAATTCATCTAAAATTCAGTGCTCCTACACATTCTGGCAACACAAATTTATAACGAAAACTGATTTCTTAGGAAAAAAGGGAAAATGATGTTATTTGTATGAATCTTCTGGCAACAGTCTCAAAGTAGTCATGCAATGTGAGGAAATTCTTCTGTGGAAAGCCAGCCATGGCATGTAGTTGTGGTTTCTTAATGTGTGTTCTAATAACTTCTGCACATGGAATCAAATTAATCTTAAATTTTGTGAAATTCAAAGAAAGGCAGAATTATAAAACAATAATAATCATAAAATAAGATGGAAAGAACTTAGAAGCATGACCTGCCAAGCATCCATGTGATTCCTCATACTTGATGAGCCATTGATGGCAAAATGAAAATCCAGTTAAAATTATTCAAAATGCGTATCCCACTCGCCAAGAGCATATCCTTCATAGATATGTGTAAATAGAATCATAGAGTGAAGATTTTCTCATATAAGTTCAATTTGCAAATTGGAAAGAAAAAGCACCAACTTACCGAAGCTTCATCATCCAGTAGATACCGGCCCTCCTTTTGAATTGTTTGTCTATCAACTTTAATTTTTTGGATGTGTGAAATGAATTCCCAATCCGCACCCTTTTTATTTCCACATCTTTCCTTCAATTGGGGACAGTCCTGGATATCCAACTTTCGTAAAGAGGTGAGGGAATGCAACTCCTGAGGCAGACACTTCAATGCCGGACAAGTATCAATGGTTAGTGTTTGAAGACAAGAGAGATTCCGCAGTCCATCTGGAGGTAGAGATTCGAGCTCTTCAATGTCCCTAATCGTAAGGTCCTTCAATTTAGAGAGAGGAGGAAGGATTGAGGAAGAAGAAGAGATTGATGGTGTGAATATTTGGTGCACAAGTTGTGGGCTTGCTTTCTGCAAATGTAGTGATTGATCGAGAGATGGAAACTGAGGGATGGAGGTCAAATTCGGGCAGTTATTACAATAGAAATTTGAAAGACAAGAAAATTGGAGTAGCTCAAGTGCTGTCGAATCATCCCTCTTCTTCTGCCATCCTTTAAGCTTAGGACAATCATATAGCGTGAGAGACTTTAGGGATGGAAAGAATGATGTTTGTTGTCCCTCAATCTCCATGTATTCTAAATCGTCTAATCTCGAAATAACTAGATATTGAAGAGAAGGGATTTGAACCATTGATGGGAGATGCTGACATCCATTGCCATCCGATATACAGAGATTGACAAGATTCGAGAGGGAAGAGAACCAACTTGGGAAGCTCCTGCCTCCATAGCCATCAACATATAACTCTTTAAGATTAGGATGTGGTTGGAGATTTTGGAATGACATTTCATCTCTATCAACATTTGAATCATTCCAACTCTGGTGGTCCCAACGTAATTCCAATGATTGAAGGAGTGGCTTCTCTTTCAAATTAACATTTACAATCTCATTATCCACACATCCCAGATTTCTAATTGCAAGACGTCCCCTCAAATTCTTAAGCTTATTCAATTCATTTATTTTTCCAACATCCTTTGAGGAAATATGCCCTTTTGCCACTACGAACAGTGACAACGTCTGAAGTGAAGTCAACTGCCCAAGCCCACGTGGCATATGAGACAAAGAGTAACAACCTCCACAATATAAATGCCTAAGATTCACAAGCTTTTTAATATCTTTAGGCAATTCTTTGAGCTCGAAACAATAAGAGACATTTAATACTTGTAAATGACTAATATTTATAAGACAGCAACAGACAGTAATTGCATTTGAAGTCTGTGACATTGATAAAGAAGTAATCTAATCGGTGACAGCTAAGCTAAAGTCGTACTACTGTCTATTTTCTTTATCCATGGAAATGCTATTGCATGAAAAGTCTGAATCAACTTTCCATTAAAATCCTAATAAACTCAAATTATTTTTTTGAACAAATAAAATCTTTAGTTTTATCACAGAAAACAATTTACTACGAGTGTGATTATCAACTAAATAATTTTTTTTATATTAAAGCAAGTAAATAATAATTTTTTCGAGTTAAATAAAAAAAGAAACTGAAAGAAATCTTACTCCAGAAATTTTTTCGAATTAATAAGCTAACTTTTTTTGAGTTAAATTGAACTAAAATCAAAATTGTTAGATTAGTTTGAAAAGTGAAAATAAACTAAATTAAGCTTTTATAATAATTATGGGTGAAATTGACTTTTTTTAACACATAATAATGCCTCCATTAGATTAAACAAAAAATAAATGGGAGATTAGTGCAACGCAAATTGCATAGAAAACGACAATTGAAGGAAGGAGACTGACCATTAAGACCGCAAGCAATCATAAAACGATCCATCCCATATCCGCAGAAAAACACAGTAATCATCGCTACTAAAAATTTATAAAGCATAAATCTACCGCCAAAGACTCAACCATTTAAAGTCACGTAGGAGTAGTTTCAAGGTTATGTTAGGGTTGATGATTTTATCATTGGATTTAAAATTGAATTAAATAAATTAAAAATTAAAAATTTTAATATTTATAAAAATTAAATTAAATTTATTTTGATTAGAAATTAAATTAAATCAAATCGATTTGATTCAATTCGATTCGATTTAATTTGATGAATTTGAATTTTTAATAAAATTTTTTATTTTTTATATTTTATTTTAATATTTTAAAATTTAATTAAAATATTTTAATTTTAATATTATTTAATTATTTTAAATTTAATATGATTTAGTCTTTTTATATTATTAAAAATAATATATTATTATTATTAAATCGATTCGATTTAATTTTTTTAATTTTTTTCTGATTAAAATTAAATTAAATTGAAATAAATAAAAAATCAAATCAAATTTTCAAATTAATTCATTTTCGATGGTTTTTTTCAAATGGTAACTTCTCTAAGAATCAAAAAGCTAATAGTCCACGTCATCGGATTTATATTGATTTATAATATAAAATTATTGTAAAATTTATATATAATAATTATATTTATTTATAATAGATTTGTATAAATTTAATTTAAATAAAAATTATTTATTATCTAATTATTGTAAGTGGGATAATAATAAAGTATATTATATGATAGGATAAAATAAAAATTCTAAAAGTAGTTTAATCTTGATTTTTTTATCCAAGTCGATTATATTAAAAAAAAATTAGAGAAAAGACAAAAAAAAAAGTAAAAAAATACATAACTAATATAACAAAATATTTATTGTTTCTTTTCAAAAATATAAAATAAAAAATACTTCTAAAGTTTAATGCTTAACTTCATCCTTTCTACTTATTAAAAAATTTCAACTCATTCGTCGCCATGGAAGAGCAACTCATGATGGAGATAAGCAGAGAGAAGATGATGATTAATGGTGGTGTGTCAGTGTCACAGGAGCCTGTGGCTACATAGCTTCATGGCTGGTTAAGCTTTTACTCCAAAAGGGTTATATCGTAAAAGCAACTGTTCGCGACCCAAGTCGGTATATATACATCACTCTTTTTTCTAATCTTCTTTCTTTAATTTTTCTAGTGCTTCGGGACGGGGAGTGTTATTTGGTTTAATTTAAAAAAATTACTTAAATTGAATTAATTAAAAAATTTAGTTTAATTTTTTATTTATTTCGATTTGATTTAATTTTTTTATTTTAAAAATTTTAATTATTTTAATTTTATTTATTTTTTATTAAAATAAAATTAATAAAATTAAATTGAATCGATTAGTGATAATAATATATTATTTTTAATAATATCGAGATATTAAATTATATTAAAATTAAAATATTTTAATTAAATTTTAAAATATTAAAAATAAAGTGTAAAAAATAAAAAAATTTATTAAAAATTTAAACTAATCAAATTGAATCGAATTAAATTAGACTCGTTCAGTTCGATTTGATTTCTGATCAAAATTGATTTAGTTTAATTTTTATAAATACTTAAATTTTGATTTTTAATTTATTCAGTTCAATTCGATTTTGAATCAAACCGACCAAATGCTAACTGATAGATCTAAGAAAACTAATAGAAAGCTAAACTCCGAATTTTTTTTTCAATCAATTCTCTTATTTACCGTAAAAAAATTCTAAATTTTTTTAATTTGAAATTTGTTTTATCAAATTATACATTATTTTATAAAAATTTATTTAAATTATTTTCTTATAAAATAAATTATTAAAGACAAATCTGAATAAATTTATTAAATGTGATATAGATGATACAAAAAAACAGATCATTTGGTTGCAGTTGATGGAGCAAAGGAAAGGCTCCATCTGTTGAAAGCAAATTTAGTAGAAGAAGGATCTTTTGATGCTGTAGTTGATAGATGTGAAGCAGTTTTTCATACTGTAATATTTTCTGTTACTCATCCACATGTTCTTTTCTCAGCCCTTTTATCTCCTTAAATCTTATTCATAAATTAAAACTCAAAAGTGATTAAAGTTCTATTTATTATAAAGAAATTAATTTATTATAAATATTATTTATAATTGTGAATATATTAATTTAAATTAAATTTCAATAATTATAAAAATATAAAATAAATTAAAAATATAATAAATTATGAGAGTGAAAAAAAATAAATTTAATTGAAAATATATATAAATTTTGAATTATATTATAATTTTAAAAAAATAAAAAAAATAAATTTTAAATTATATTATAAATTAAAAAAAAAATAGCGCTGCTATAGTGTCACACCATATTTGGCGTGACACTGTAGCGAGTGCCAAAATCCCGTAGGATTTTGGCGCAAAGTTGGAGGGCCATCTCCAATGTCAAAATGAAAATTGGCGTTGGATATGGTCTTAATAGTAGAAAATTTAAAATATAAGAAATATTTTAATATATTTTTCAAAATTGAGATTAATTAATAAGTTTTTTTATATTAAAAACTAAATAGTAATTTTTCAATTGAAAATTGCTTGAAAACTAAGAATTCAATATGTTTTACTGTTCTTAAAAAAGAAAACTATAACCAATCCCTGAGATTTCTTAAAAAATAAAACTATAACCAATCCCTGAGATTCCTTAATGCTGTCAGAATGTAAGTGCCTAATTATTATTTTTTATATATTTTGCATGCAATTATTTGTGATGCAAGCAGTTGAGATGTTTTGATGTAGGAGCAGAAAAATATCCAAATACAACATTCAGATGGGTTGATGTCAGAGATGTTGCCAATGCACACATTTATGCCTTTGAGAATCCTTCAGCTTCTGGAAGATATTGTTTAGTTGGGTCAGTTGTACACTCTTCTGAGACTCTGGAGATTTTGCACAAACTTTTCCCTGAACTCAAGCTTCCTAAAGAGTAAGTTTCTTAGATAACATACATCATTCCATTTTACCCATTGTCTACGTAACGGACAGAGATGAGCTTGTATCCATTTTTATCGATTGCAGATGCGCAGATGACAACCCACCCTCGATGAAATATCAAGTATTCAAAAAGAGAGCGGAGAGTCTAGACATCAAGTTTACTCCTCTCGACGTAAGTTTGAAGGACACTGTTGAAAGCTTGAAGGAGAAGAACTTAGTTAGCTTTTGACTTGGATTATTTTACATGCTAGTCAGAAACCTGCAACTTATTTTATTTAGTCATTGTTGCTGGCTACAGTTGAGGCCTTCATGTTTAGGAAGTAAGCACCACGGGTGATGTACTTGCAGCTGAAAAAAATATTAATTTATACTAGACAAAAGACTTCTTTAAACCTTTGACAAATTTCCAATCGTTGATTAAACTCATAACAATTTTTTTTGATAGTATTAGAGGCATCAGCAGAGGCGATCCACTCGTCATTGGGAGAGTAACGAGCAATGGTTCAAGGAATGATAATTATAAGCCTTCCAAATTTTGATAGTACTAGAGACATCAGCAGAGGCGATCCACTCGCCATTGGGAGAGTAACGAGCAATGGTGGCTTGAGAACTATAATATCATAGATGGAGATATCAAGTGGTATCGGAGTTGAGGATGAGAACTAACCGGTTGGGAGAGGATTGACATTTAAAGAGAAAATTGAGATTTTTAAAGGAAATGAAGATTTGATTGAGAATGAAAATGGCATTTTTAGAGGAATCAATTGCTAACCATGGTTTTAGAGATGATTTACATTTGTAGAGAAAATGGAGATTTGATCAATGGAGTTGTGTTGTGTAAGAGGAGAAAGGTGAATAGGCGATGAGAAAAGATGAGTTGTGTTGTGTTGTGTAAGAGGAGAAAGGTGAATAGGCGATGAGAAAAGATGAGTTGTGTTGTGTTGTGTAAGAGGAGAAAGGTGAATAGGCATTTTGCTTTTATATTAATTTATTCGTTTAGTCAAGAGATAAATATGATAACGAGGGATAAACACATTAATAGTAATAAAAACTCAAAATGAAACTATTTATTATGATCCAATCTTTTTGGGATGATCCAATCTCACAGCTCGTAGAGCATCTTCTCTTATCAAATTCTTCAAGTTCATATTCTGTGCTTTTGTCTATATTTCCAGGGAACCAAACAGAAAAATGAATAATTAAAAAAATTGCATTGTCTATTATATAATCTAGATGACTATATGACAAACAGAATCAACATCATCTGACATGTTTGTTTGTGGACCAATCTAACAACTTCATCATAATTCTACAACAATGATAATTGACCAAATGATTACCGTCGGTTCATATAAGATTTTCATTTTAGTAAATCTTTGAGCTGTACTAGAAAATGGAGTTGCACATTAGTTAATGAGAGAAGAAGAGAATGAATAGAGAAGGAAAAGTAGTATGTGTAACAGGAGGGTCAGGTTACATAGCATCATGGCTGGTCAAGTTCTTGCTCCATCATGGATATACAGTGAAAGCCACTGTTCTTGATCCAAGTTAGTATCCATCTCCTTCTTATTTATTCTGTTTTGTTTCTTTTGATCTCAGTGTGATAAAGTCAGGATGATATTTCTGGTTTCTGATTAAAATCTTCAAAATTTGAGTTCTGGATTTTGTTTTTTTAATCTTATCACCCCAAATCAGTGAGTTAAAATCAAGTTTTCACCACTGGTTGGTTTCCAACTTGCCCATTAAGGAGTCTGATTATACATCTGTTGTATAGATGATTTAAAGCAAACTGAACACCTATTTGCACTTGATGGAGCTAAGGAGAGACTCTTCTTGTTCAAAGCAAATTTACTGGAAGATGGATCTTTTGATTCCGCCATTGATGGATGTGAAGGTGTATTTCACACAGCTTGTCCACTCTTTTGTACAAATGATCCACAGGTGTAGACCTTACAGTCGAATTTCTCTATTTTATTGCGGTTATAAGTGCGTGTCTTTTTAGTACTATGGGTTTGTCACAACCCATTGATTCAGTGTTAGCCAATATTTTCAGGCAGAACTGATTGATCCTGCAGTGAAGGGAACTCTAAACGTTCTCAGATCATGTACAAAAGTCCCTTCTCTCAAGAGAGTGATCATAACATCTTCAATGGCATCAGTTATGTTCGATGGAAAGCCTCTGATACCTGATGTGGTAATTGATGAGACTTGGTTTTCAGATCCTACCTATTGTGAGTCAATAAAGGTGAGAATATGTTTGCCTAAAATTCAAACTACCACAGCTTCTGCAAGCTCTAGATTCACATTGGTCACTATCAGAACCTTGTTTCAATAGCTAGCATTACACTTTTTATGGGTTTTAATTAATTTTTCTGGGCTTTCTAGCATTGGTATCTGTATGCAAAAACCATAGCTGAGAAGGCTGCCTCGAAATTTGCAGAAGAAAGTGGAATTGACATTGTCACAATACATCCAGGATTTGTAATTGATCCTTTCTTACAGCCAACTCTAAATGTCACTGTGGAGGTTATTCTAAACTACATAAATGGTAAACTCTTTCTCAGTGTTCTGTCTTTAAATGTAATGATCTCTAACATGTCCATTCTTTGTGAATTGTGGGTTCCTTGCATGCAGGAGAAACATTTCCTAATGAAATTTACAGATTTGTTGATGTTAGAGATGTTGCATCTGCACATATTCAAGCTTTTGAACAAGCTTCTGCTAATGGCAGATATTGTTTAGTCGGAAGAGTTGTACATTTCTCCGAGTTCTTAAAGATCGTTCATGAACAATACCCTGCTCTGCAACTTCCTGAAAAGTATTTCTTTTTTCTTTCCTGTCTTTTTTGAGGGATACTGGATTTGACCGTTGTAGAAATTATTGTGCATGATGTTGTTCTTGGTTAGCAGATGTGAAGATGAGAAGCCTTTTGCATTAAAATATGAGGTTTCAAAGGAGAAAGCTAAGAGTTTAGGCATCAACTTCATTCCCTTGGAGGTGAGTGTTGTGGACACCATTGAATGTCTGAAAGACAAGGGCTTTCTTGATGTCTGAATCTTATGTTATTTTGAAGCAGAAGTAATGCAGATAATGAAATCTGTTGTGTTTTGTTTTTTATTTTTTTATTTTTTTATTTTTTTTAAAATGGAAATCTGTTATGTTCTTTGTTATTTCCACAAGGATTTTCTATGTGCAGGAAGTCCAGTTCGTTAAAATGTAACCTATTGGAAAATGTACGGATTGTGTTGAATTTTTGGAAAATTTTCTACTTTTATACTTTCGTTTGATCTGATTCATTAATAATTCTAAAAATTTAATTCTAAAAATTGAATTTCATGAAATTGATTATAAATAAAATTAATTCCCTCAAATTTTGATGAATTTAAAATGAATTCTACAAAAGTTACATAACAATGTTTTCGTGGATTAGAATGCCCCTAATAAAACTTTTTCTCTCCATTATCATTTGTTTTACTATTTAACTAAATAAATAACTAGAAATTAATAAATCACTAAAAAATATTAATAATTACAAAATAGAAAGAATATTTTTCTAGTTAATTATTATTAAAAAAATTATAATTAATTTCATGATATTTAATAAAATCTATATTTTAGTCTTTATAATTTTAAATTTAATTTATTAAATTTTGTTTGATTAATAAAATAATTTTTTAATTTAAATTTCATGTTTTTAATTAAAATAAATATCTATATAAATCCCTAAAAATTATAATTATTAATAAGTCTTTATATTTATAAATTTATTTTTTATTTATTAAATTTTAATATTTTACATGTAAAAAATAAGATAAAAATTTAATATTTATTTTTTAATTAATAAAAAATCATTAAAAGGAAAGAAATTAGATGATAAAGAACTATTTGGACTTGAATTTAGATGTTTATGTCAAAATTTTTATTTAATTTTTATTTTATTAATTTATTTTTAAATATAAAATATTAAATTTAATAAACATGTGAGATTAATTTTAAAAAATATAAATATTTATTTATAAATAATTGTAATATTTAGAGATAAATTTATGATAATATAAAAATAAATTATTATTAAAGGAAATTAAAAAATATTATTATAAAAAATTAATTAGTGATTTAATATTTTTAAATTAAAATTCTATAGTTTAATTTGTAAGATATGTAATTTTATTCCATTAATAAAATGAGGTTTTTTAATCATTTAATAATATTTTTAATAAAAATTAATGTGACATTTATAAATAATTTTTAATTATAGTAAATTATATTTTAATTTTTAAAATTTTATAAAATATATAATTTAGTTTAGATATTTATAAATTTAATTAAAATATTTTTATAAAATAAGCCTGCAGTTTTACAAATTATTAGGTTCTTTCACATTATAATACTAATTTTTAATAATAAATATTATTTTTAATTAAAATAATAATAATTTTTAATATTATTTTAATTAAAAATAATATCTAAAAATTATAGAAATTATATCTTATTAATGAATATTCTAATACGGTAGAATCTATGTACCCTTTAATAAAAAAAATTGCAGACTTATTTTAAAAAAAATTAAAATTATTTAGAAAAATACTTATTTCTATTAATTTTTAGATTCCTCCAAAAAAAAAATGTAAAAGTAATTTTCTCATATTTGAGCCCGAAGAATTGGCAAATCTGATTCGCCTGCTACATCTCCCTCGAATCCTTTCTCTTGCTCAATCTCATTCTTCCGACAAAGACAAAGCAGCGGCTTCAAATGCCGATCTTATTAATTCAGCTCTTCGGCCTGTGTTTGCAGTCATTATGTGGGTTTATACCGCCTCCAAATCCAGCTCAATGCTTTCTGGGATTGCCGGTATTTTGCTTGAATCGGGTTTTTTTTTTTTGCTTTCTGAGGTACTGTTGGTGGCAGCTCCGTCAGAGTTGCTGGTGGTTCCACTTTCTATTTTTATTTTATTATTGATTTCTTTATGTAAACCATATTGTGATGTTAGGTGAGATTATTAAATAAATAATTTACCAGTAGCTATCCAGATTTTAAGCAGGGGAGTAAATTACCTAGTCTTTAGCTCTTTTTTGGAAAAAAAAAAAATCTTTGGCATCTATTTTGCTTGCAAAGATTAGACCTTTGTTAGAACTAATTCAAAGAAAAAATGAGTGGAGAAGGAAAGGTGGTCTGTGTGACAGGAGGGTCTGGTTACATAGCCTCCTGGCTAATCAAATTCTTGCTTCAAAGAGCTTACACTGTCAAGGCCACTGTTCGTAATCCAAGTAAATCCCTCCCTATCTGTCTCTTTTTTTCCTACAAGCTCAGTTGGGTCATTGGTGAATCTTGATTTCTTTGAATGAGGGTTTGATTTTATAGTGACTTTGGTTGTGGCTGTGCGGCTGTGGATCTAATCTTTTATGTTTTACTTCTGGTTTTGACTTCTTTTTATACAATTTCATGGGTATTTAATTGCTTATAGCACTTTTTTATGTGGTTTTGTTGATTATTGATAATTTTATATCCTGCAGTTTGCTTGTTAAGAATGAATTGAATCAGCCCTCACTTCGATTGAGTAGCTAAATGACTTAAACTTTTCATGTATCATTATTTTGAACACCAAGCAAGGACGATGGAAAGAAAGCAAGATCCTAGCATATGAGTAAACTTTTACTAAACTGATGTGAAATCTTAAATTAGTTTGCTGGTTTTAGTGTTTCTTTAACTTTCAATGTTCTCATTGGACTCATACTTCAGTTCATTGAATCTGTATTCTGTACCCCAGATGATCTGAAGAAAACTGCACACTTGCTTGCACTTGAGGGAGCCAAGGAAAGGCTTCACTTGCTCAAAGCTGATTTATTGGAAGAAGGATCTTTTGATGCTGCAGTTGATGGTTGTGAAGCTGTTTTCCACACAGCTTCCCCTGTATCTCTTCAAGCCAATGCGGATCCTCAGGTCCATCATCTTTGACAACCTTTTCACTGCCTTTATATGTGATAGAGTTCCTCCCTTTGGACCTAAACTGCAATTTCTGACTGTTCTGTTGTCATTTGGCATTACATTTTCTCATATTTCTCTATAATAACTTGTGCACTATCTGTGTTATTTGATTATGTTGACATAACTACTGCTTGATAGGCTTAGTGTCATATAAGATGTAACTGTTCGCCGCTGGCTATTTCGATGTGTCAGGCAGAACTAGTTGATCCTGCAGTGAAGGGAACTCTAAATGTTCTTCGATCTTGTGCAAAAGTTCCTTCTATCAAGAGAGTGATTATAACATCTTCATTTGCTTCTCTTCCATACAATGGAAAAACTCTGGCCCCTGATGTAGTTGTTGATGAGACTTGGTTTTCAGATCCAGCTGTTTGTGCGGAACAGAAGGTTTGTCATCTTTTGGCCCTGAAATTAATTGCTTAACCCTCCGTTTGGAATCAAGAATTTCACCAGAATTCAATTCAATTGATTTTTTTTTTTCTATCAATTTTTTTTTGTATGGAATGAGTGAAATCAATTTTCTTTTTTAATTTAAAAAATTTTCATTTTAAACGAGGTCAAATTTTTGCATAATTTTGTAAGAATTCATTTGAATTCTTTTCTTGCAAGATGAATCACCCTAAAGAAGGGGTAAAGGGTAAAAGAATATGAAAAAGGGATATATGACCATCATGGTTTGTCCTTGAGCATATCAATCTCGATTACTTCTAATTTAGCCATCCCAATTGGATGGTTGTGATGATACAATGAAATCAACTTGATTTTATATCTTTAACTGTTTTGTTTATGAGATAATTTGGTCTTTTCTTTCTCCAGCTCTGGTATCAACCTGGGAAAACGTTAGCTGAGCAGGCTGCTTGGGAATTTGCAAAAAACAAGAAGATGGATTTTGTTACAATACATCCAGTGTTTGTCCTTGGTCCTCTTTTGCAGCCAACTATTAATAGCTCTATCGAGATACTTTTCAATCTCATAAATGGTGTGCTCCACCAACATAAGACGACATGTCCATTTGATTACCAAATATCTTGAAACTTTAGCATTAATTTAATCACACAATATTACATGATTTATCATGAAACAATAGGTTGATTTTGTTTTTTGGGTAGGAGGAGCTCAAGAGTATCCTGATGCATATTATAGATCCATCGATGTGAGAGATGTTGCTTATGCACATATTCAGGCTTTGGAGATTCCTTCAGCTAGTGGCAGATATTGTTTAATTGAAAGCGACTTTCACTTCTCTGAGGTTATGAAGATTGTGCAGCAACATTATCCTACATTGCACCTTCCAAAAAAGTATGGTTTTTTTTATATTTTTGCATGCTCATGTTGGACCAGCTATATGAATGACTAAGTTTTATAATTATTTGGATTACTGAGAAATAGTTGTTTTGAATGATTAATTTAATCATGGAATATCATCTTAGTTGCAGATGTGACTCCGGATTGAATTACTTAACGAAGTATGGGGTATCCAAGGAAAAAGCGAAAACTTTGGGTATTGACTTCATTCCTTTGGAGGTTAGTTTGAAGGACACTATTGAAAGCTTGAAGGAGAAGGGCTTCCTCAGCATTTGATTTTGGCTGTTGGATGAAAAGCAATGGAAATTGTTGACTGATGAGACTTTTTTACTTAAGTTTTATTTAATGTTTTGTTTATGTTGAGAATTTGAATCATAATATTAGGAAAGAAAAAGAAGAAAAATAGAGAACCGAAGAAAGAACTCTGCCGAGAACTCTCTTGTTAAAATTGAAATTAAGATTTCTTTGTATAGGCTACAATTAAAATTCAAAACTTAAAAAAATTTTAAAATATCTTAACAAATCTTATAGTTTGTTTGAATAATAAAAAATCTAGAATAGTAAAAAACAATAACTGAATATCAAAATAAATATTTGAAAATTTGAATTAAAATCTCAAATACTTTCCTTTAATTCAAAATTTTCTCAAAATTTAAATTTTATGGATGGAGTATTTCTCTCCAACTATTAATTTGTGAAGCATTTCTCCTCACTGCAACAATTGCTGATACACTTTTCACCGATCTCACAGCACTTCTCTCTAAATTACTATACTAACTTTTTATCATCGTTGATTTTTTTCTTTTTCTTTTTCTTTTTTTTTTAAATTTGAGCACTTCTCTCCAAAATAAAATTTTTTAGTGCACCTCTCACCAATTAATTCAAAATAAAGCTTTTTTTTTTAATTTTAATTAAATTTACTTTTCCTTTTATTTTCAAATTTGTAATTTTTTGTAAATGACTAAATTTTTTACAATTGAAACACTATGGTTTTCCTTTATAGATGACTTGATTGAAATGACTTGAATGTATTTTCTGAGTAGCAAGAGTCAAGTTTTCAATGTATTTAAGAAATTTAAACCTTTAGTTGAAAAGCAGAGTGGTTGTGTCTTTCAAACTGAGGTCTGATAATGGTAAAAAGTATATCTCGAAGGAATTTAACAAATTATGTGAAGATACTAGTATTCAACATCAACTTTCAGTTCCTTATTCACCTCAATAGAATAGAGTTTCTGAAATAAAGAACATAACAATTATTGAAATAGCCAAATGTATGTTGAAAGAGAAAGTGCTACCAAAGATGTTTTGGGCTGAAACTATTTATACAGCTGTGTACTAGAGCAGTGGAAGGAAAAACTCAGCTGAAGCATAGTTTGGGTCAAAGCCTTCTGCAAGCCACTTGAAGGTCTTTGGATAAGTTTGCTACATACTTGTTTCTAATGTCAAGAGAGTGAAGCTAGATGATAAATTTGATTTGGGTATTTTTCTAAGCTATATAACTTCATCAAAAGGCTAAAAGATCTATAATGTGCAAACCAAGAAAGTGGTTGTTAGTAGAGATGTGAAGTTTAATGAAGGAGCCTATTGGGACTTTCAGAAAGAGCAGATTGTTGGAGCAGTAAAAGAATCTAATTCTAGCAATGGAGATATAAAATTTGAAAGCTCTAGCAATGGAGATATAAAATTTGAAAAAGAATCTAATTCTGATTCATAATCTGAAAACGAGTCTAATTCTATTTTAGAATCTGAAAAGGAGTCTAATTTCGATAATGAAGCACATGCCTTTAAATTAAGTCTCTTTTTGAGATTTATGAAAGATGTAATGTGGCTGTGGTAGAACCAAGCTGCTATGAAGAAGCTTCTCAAACTAAAGAATGACAGCATGCTATAAAAGAAGAAATTGCAGTAATTGAGAAGAATGAAACCTGGGAATTGGCTTCCAAACTAAAGGGTAAAAATGCAATTAGTGTGGTAGAACCAAGCTGCTATGAAGAAGCTTCTCAAACTAAAGAATGACAGCATGCTATAAAAGAAGAAATTGCAGTAATTGAGAAGAATGAAACCTGGGAATTGGCTTCCAAACTAAAGGGTAAAAATGCAATTAGTGTGAAGTGGATTTACAAAATTAAATTAAATTCTGATGGCTCTATCTTCAAGTACAAAGCCAGACTTGTTATGAAAGGTTATGCTCAGTAACCAGGGTTGCTTATGGAGATACTTTTGCTCCAGTTGCTAGCATGACACTATTAGATTGTTGTTGTCTTTAACAATCTAAAATGGTTGGCAAGTGTTTCACTGATGTCAAATTTGCAATCTTGAATGATTTGCTAAATGAGGAGATTTATGTGTAGCAGTCTGAAGGATTTGAAGTAGAGGGCTAAGAAGAGAAAGTGTATAAGGTTAAGAAGGCACTTTATTGCCTGAAACAAGCTCTAAGAGCTTGGTATGCAATGATCGACTCACATCTAATCCAAAATGGATCCAGGAGGAGTGAAAATAAGCTAATATTGTATGTGAACAATGTTGGAGATGAATCTCAGTTGATTGTGTCACTTTATATTGATGAAATGTTAGTGACTAGTAGAAATTCTCAGTTATTGGATAATTTTAAGTTGAGAATGCAATCTGAATTTGAAAAATCATATTTGGAAATTATGACTTATTTTCTTGGGCTTGAAATTGAACAAGGTGTTGATGGTATCTTTATGTCTCAAATGAAATATGCTGAAAAAGTTTAATTTGGATAAATACAAGTTTGTGGTTGTTCCTCTTATTGTGAATGAGAAACTTAGCAAGGATCATATAGCTGAACTAGCAGATGCTTCACTGTACAGAAGAAGTTTGATTGGTAGTTTGCTATATTTGACTGCTTTTAGACCTGATTTAATATATTCAACAAGCTTATTATCTAAATTTATGCATTTTCCTAGTTAATTGTATTTTGTTGCAGGTAAGAGACTATTGAGATACTTGAAGGGTATTGCTGAATTTGGCTTATGGTTTCAAAGAGGAAAAATTGTCAAGCTTGAAGGTTATGTGGATAGTGATTGGCTGGAAGTGTTGATGATTCAAAGAGCACTAAGCTATGTTTTTTTCTTAGTTCAGTTCATTTCTCTTGGAATTAAAGGAAGCAAGATGTGGTAGCTTAATTTACTGTTGAGGCTGAATATATATTTCAGCTACTGGTGCTGTAAATCAATCAATTTGGCTTAGGAAGTTACTAAAGGATTTGGGAATTGAGCAATGTGAGTCTACTGTTGTATGGTATGATAATAAACCAGCCATTACCATTGCAAATAATTTTGTTTAACATGGAATAACTAAGTACATTAAAGTGAAATTTCATTTTCTAAGAGAAGAATTCAGAGATCAAGTTGCTGCATTGCAAGTAAGTTTGAAGAGCTAAGAAAGAAGTTTCGAGTATCAAGAAAAAATCTCAAAAAATGTTGACTGATGAGATTTTTCCTAAATACTTAGGTTGCTTAAATTTTAGTTAATATTTCATTTAAAGTATACTTTTTACTGTAGATGCAATAATATAATGGTTAGTTGATTATAATACAATTCACCATATCTTAACCATATTTTTTTACTTTATTTGTAAGAGTTATTAATATCTGTTGTAATTTGTGTAATCAGTCTCATTTTGATTATTTATTTAATGAATTATCATCTTTTAGCAAGAGAATGAGAGAGTTAAAAAAGAGTTTTGAATTATTCTTTTTTTTTCTCAATTAACTACTAATTTTAAATATTAATTTTCAATTTCAAATATCTAATTTCAGTATTTAATTATTTATTCTTTATTCCAACTCCTTAAATACCCCTATACGGTTTTCAATATCTAATTTTAGTATTTATTCTCACGAACTCCCACCCCAAATATTACATTCGCCTTTCAAATTCATTTGTCTTTTAACTCCTTTTGGTGCAAGATATCATTACCCTTCAGGATTGTCTTTACTTGAAAAAAATGGACCAATACAATTTGTAAAATATGTAACAATTTGTATACAACTGGATATAAACATATTATATGCGTTACTTGTTTCACTGGTAGATAAAGTTCATTACAGGTCTGATTTCTGAGGAAGTTTTCTTTTTTTTTTTTTTTCTTTTATCTGATTTCATATCTCATTTCAAATAATAAGACGCAAGAAAAAGAACAAGACGCAAGAAAAATAAAATGAGTAATCCACCAATTCAGATTTAATTCGGTCTTTTCAAAATATATTCAGAATTCATAGCCAATCCATTTAATGCTCTATCTGATTTCTGGTTCTAGTGATATACTCTTACAAAATTCATATAAAATTTAGTGCTCTTACATATTCTGGCACCACAATTTATACAAAAACTGATTTTTCAGGAAAAAATGGGAAATAATGTTGTTTGCATTGAATGAACAAATGATTAGCATAATAGCAAAACTACTTAAAATCGGAGAAATTAGAAACAAAAAAGCAGCACAGATGAGTCTGGGCATTGCATGTTGGATGATCAAAACAGAGGTCTCGAGTGAGAATCTAGATCCTGAAATACGCAGGCCTGCAGCAAGTCATTCGAAGAAGTGTGCAAAACTCCCATCATTCAGCTTCATTTCTGCTTCCCGCTCAGCAAGATTACTCTGTATCTTGTTTTCTGAACTGTGACAGACAGGAAACTTAACCCGGTGAGTTTTTATTCTGGGATGTCAAGGGCACAACCTGCGTAGCTTAGTGAATCTCCATCATCTTCGCCGCAGGTGTAAGTTATGAAGATAATTGCTAGATGTAGGATTTTCACACTATTGATTTAGCATTTGTTTCAAGCCAGATTCATCATTAAATCACAGATTTGCTTTACAAGCAATAACTAGGGGGATTTCATCCAATAATTGAAAATTCTTCTACGGAAGGCCACACACATTAATAGCAGTTCTTTCAAGGCGAATTATGCCAAGCCAATCAAGGAATTTCTCCATGGCATGTAGTTGTGGTATCTAATATGTTCGACTAACTTCTGCACAAGGAATCAAATTAAGCTTTAAATCCGTGAAATTAAAAGGGATGCAGAATTACACAGCTAATAATAATAACAATAATAATAAGATTGATAGAAGCATGACCTGCCAATGCATGATTTCGGCAAGCCTTGGCATTGGTTCACCACTTCCCAATGTATTAAGAATTTCAACAGCATCCCAATGATAACTCATACTTGATGAGCCATTGATGGGAGATGAAAGTCCAGTTAAAATTATTCAAAATGCATATCCCCTCGCCAAGAACATTTGCACCAAGAAATCTCCTTAAATAAATAAGGTTTTAACAAGGTGAATGCTTTGCTTTTTCTTTTTTTGTGAAGAAATTCAGAGTAAACAAAGGTAAGACTATTGGGTTTTGATGTTTACCTTGTGTGGGAGAAATATGATGTTTACCCAGAAATCACATTTTGTTTTCAGAATAAATGGTTTTCTCCACCTCTGCATTTGACATTGAAAAAACTTGAATAAATACCAAATAATTAAGATATGCTGCTGATTTAATTTACAAAGGAATGGTGCATGTGAAGAGAAATTGACATATGACAATCACCTTCAGCACAATCAATTTTCATCCTAATTTAGAAGATTAATCAAAAAGTAATTGCAGCAATAACATCTTTTCCAAGTCCTCTACTAACTTCTGCATAAAGAGTCAAAATTAATCAGTTATATCCAACAGTTGAAAACCTATCCTTCATTGATCTGTGTAAATAGAATCATAGAGTGAAGATTTTCTCATATAAGTTCAATTTGCAAATTGGAAAGAAAAAACACCAACTTACCGAAGCTTCATCATCCAGTAGATACCGGCCCACCATTTGAATTCCTTGGTAATCAACTGTAATATTTTGGATGTGAGAAATGAAAGCCCAATCCGCACCCTTTTTATTTCCACATCTCTCCTTCAATTGGGGACAGCACTTGATATCCAATCTTCGTAAAGAGGTGAGGGAATGCATCTCTTGAGGCAGACACTTCAATGCCGGACAATTATCAATGGTTAGGCTTCGAAGACAAGTGAGATTCCGCAGTCCATCTGGAGGTAGGGATTCGAGCTCTTTAATGTACTCAATCGAAAGGTGCTTCAATTTAGAGAGAGGGGGAATGATTGAGGAAGAAGAAGAGATTGATGGTGTGAATATTTGGTGCACGAGTTGTGGGCTTGCGTCGTTCAAATTTAGTGATTCGTCGAGAGATCCAAACTGAGGGATGGAGGTCAAATTAGGGCACCAAGTACAAGTGAAATCTGAAAGACAAGGAAATTGGAGTAGCTCAAGTGCTGTCGAATCATCCCTCTTCTTCTGCCATCCTTTAAGCTTAGGACAATGATATAGCTTGAGAGTCTTTAGGGATGGAAAGAATGATGTTCGTTGTCCCTCAATCTCCATGTATTCTAAATCATAGAATCCCAAAATCTCTAGACGTTGAAGAGAAGGGATTTGATCGATTGGTGGGAGATACTGACATCTCTTGCAATACCACATACAGAGATCGACAAGATACGTGAGGGAAGAGAACCAACTTGGGAACCTCCTACCTCCATACTTAACCACTTTTAACTCTTTAAGATTGCGATGTGGTTGGAGATTTTGGAATGACATTTCATCTCTATCAACATTTGAATCTTCGCAACTCTCCTCCCAATGGAATAATTCCAATGATTGAAGGAGTGGCTTCTCTTTCAAATTAAGATTTACAATCTCATTATCACATCCCAGCTTTTTAATTTGAAGACGTCCCCTCAAATTCTTAAGCTCATTCAATTCATTTATTTTTCCAACATCCTTTGAGGAAATATGCCCTTTTGCCGCTACGAACACTGACAACGTCTGAAGTGAAGTCAACTGCCCAAGCCCACGTGGCATATGAGTCAAAGAGAAACAACCTTCACAATATAAATGCCTAAGATTCACAAGCTTTTTAATATCCTTAGGCAATTCTTTGAGCTCGCTACAATTAGAGACATTTAATACTTGTAAATTCAGCAAATCCGTAATAGAATTTGGAAGTACCCTAAGTTCCACATTCCGAGAAACATCAAGATATCTTAGATGTTTTAGCATTTTTATACAACTATCCACCTTCTCAATCCTACAATAACTCATATCATGTGCACGCAAGCACCATAAGTTTTTATGAATAAACAGCGCATCGTAATCATGTTTCGGAAATGATCGTAGTCTTTTTGCAATATCATGTTTCCCAAGCAAAAGAAATGATCGTAGTCTTTTTGCATTATTAAGAATTTCTTGTGGTGCAACATCCAAATTCAATGCTACATAACGGATTTTCTCATCAATTTTTGGTGCATCAGCATCAGAATTTACTAGCTGGATCCTTGTCCAGCCCACTGTGGTTGCGAGATCATGCATTAAATCATGCATTTTACAGCTTTCGACATTTCCAAATTTATCTCTTTTCACCTCTTGAAAAAATGACCTCCACCACAGTTTCATAAAATATTCAAGCCCAATATTTTCAAGACAATCACTCGTACTAGGTGAATCAATAAACCCTTGTGCAACCCAAAGATGGATTAATGTTTTCACATCAATCTTATAATCTTTTGGATATAATGCGCAGTATGCAAAACAATGCTTCAAATGTGATGGGAGATGATCATAACTTAGTTTCAGTGTTGGCATAATATCATTATCATCTTGACTTATTTTTGAGAGTTCATTTCTTAAAAAGAGCGGCCACTCAGTTTCTGGATTTTTCTCATACAAGAGACTTGCGATAGTTTTTATAGCAAGAGGAACTCCACAACATTTCTTCAAAATCTCCTCTCCAATCTCTCTTACATTTGCATGTTTTGGCTCCTGCCCCTCAAGTGCTACATGCAAAAACAAAGACCAAGACTCATCCCGAGACAACCCTTCCAAAACATGTGGTGCCATTGTGCTAGATATATCTGCCACCTTTTTAGAGCGAGTGGTTATTAATATCTTACTTCCACTAGAGCCACCCACTAATAATCTCTTTAAATTCTGCCATTTTTCTCTATTCTCATTCCACACATCATCTAGAACAAGCAGATATTTCTTTCTATCAATAATTCCTCCAAGTTGAGATTTAAATGCTTCTAACTCAAGATCTTCTGATTTATTCCCTGTTGCAGACTCTAGAATCTTTCTAACAATCATTTTCACATCAAAAGGATCTGAAACACACACCCATATTCTTCGCTCAAATGAATTCTTAATCAGTTCATCATTGAATATGATTTGAGCAAGAGTCGTCTTCCCTAACCCTCCCATTCCAACAATTGAGAGGACTGAAACACACTCTTCACCATTGGGAGACAATACAAGTTCTGTAATTGCCTTTTTGTCACCCTCTCTCCCTATAACCACTTCAGGTAAAGAGGACTCAGTTTGATCCCTCCATGCAATCCTCTCCTGATATGGTCGAACCTCTAACTTAAATTTTCTATCACCTTCAATATCAGCTAGCCTCTCCCTAATCGCCTTAATTTTACGACAGATTTGAAAGCTATAAGTAATTGGATTTGAAGACGAAAAGAAGATACTTAGCTCATTTGTCATTCCATTTCCAGTCATCACTCGGCGCCTTAGAGCTTCAGTGGCGAAGTCATCTACCAAGTCATCAGCATCATAAACAACTTCTTCTAGCCTCTCAAGCCAGCCTTTCACTTGATGGTTAAGTTTCTGCTGCTCCTCAGCATCCAGAAGAACATTGCGAATACTAGAAACTGTGTCCTTAAGTTTCTCAAGCTCACCTTTGACGCCCCACCACAATCCGATCTCATCAAGGGCTAGAGAACCCAGCTTGGTAATGATATCTCCGACAACGTTAGAGAGAACTCCGTCGGCCATTTGGGTGTTTTGGTTTGATTGTAAAAGGATGAAATGTTGCTGTGAAGAAGAAGATGACAACAAATGACCAATATTTATAAGACAACAACAGACTGTAATTGCATTTGAAGTCTAAGTGTCTAAGTCCACGGCGTGTATCAGATTGATAAAGAAGTAATCGGTGACAGCTAAGCTAAAGTGGTACTACTGTCTATTTTCTTTATCCATGGAAATGCTATTGCATGAAAAGTCTGAATCAACTTTCCATTAAAATCCTAATAAACTCAAATTATTTTTTTGAACAAATAAAATCTTTAGTTTTATCACAGAAAACAATTTACTACGAGTGTGATTATCAACTAAATAATTTTTTTTTATATTAAAGCAACTAAATAATAATTTTTTTCAAATTAAATAAAAAAAAGAAACTGAGAAATAATTTTCAGAAATCTTAGTCCAGAAATGAGAGCCAAGGAAAATAAATTAAGACGATGGAGAGAAGTCAAGAAGAGCATTAAAGTCTGGTACAATGTAAATGTGGTGGGTCATACCATGTCTCCATTCTGAGTAATATCACATGGGTGTTGCAGGAAGAGTAAAAACAAAACAAACAAAGATTTTCCAAATCTTTAAAAAGTACTGTCTATTTATATGAGCTTGTGGTCCACATCTTATCTGAAGTGATGAGTGGTTCATACTACCTAGTTGAAAAAAAAAAAAATCAACATTTGAAAATTTTTTAATTTAGTGAATTTTAATTTTTTTTTTAAATTAATTTATAGTTTCAATTTAAATTTAATTTAGCTCAAATTTAAAATTTTTATTTAAATTTCTTAATTTATTGATTTAAAATAAAAGATCAATAAACTTAATTTTATGATTTTGGACTAAAATTTCTTGATTTATTTGATTTACTTTTAAAAATTAATAAGCTAACTTTTTTTGAGTTAAATTGAACTAAAATCAAAATTGTTAGATTAAATACAAAATAAATGGAGGATTAGTGCAACGCAAATTGCATAGAAAACGACAATTGAAGGAAGGAGACTGACCATTAAGACCGCAAGCAATCATAAAACGATCCATCCCATATCCGCAGAAAAACACAATAATCATGGCTACTAAAAATTTATAAAGCATAAATCTACCGCCAAAGACTCAACCATTTAAAGTCACGTAAGAGAAGTTTCATGGTTATGGTTAAGGCTGAAGATTTATCGATTTAAAATTAAATTCAACAAATTAAAAATTAAAAATTTTAGTATTTATAAAATTAAAATTAAATTTATTTTGATTAAAAATTAAATTGAATCGAATCAATTTGATTTAATTCGATTTAATCAATTTAAATTTTTAATAAATTTTTTTATTTTTTATATTTTAAAATTTAATTAAAATATTTTAATTTTAATATTATTTAATTATTTTAATTTTAATATGATTTAGTTTTTTATATTATTAAAATAATATATTATTATTATTAAATCGATTTAGTTTTATTTTTTAATTTTTTTTATTAAAATTAAATAAATTAAAATAAATAAAAAATTAAATTGAATTCTCAAATTAAAGAATATAAAATAAAAAAAACTTCTAAAGTTTAATGCTTAACTTCATCCTTTCTACTTATTAAAAAATTTCAACGCAGGAGTCGCCATGGAAGAGCAACTCATGATGGAGAGAAGCAGAGAGAAGATGATGATTAATGAAGAAAGAAAGATGGTGGTGTGTGTCACGGGAGCCTCTGGCTACATAGCTTTATGGCTGGTTAAGCTTTTACTCCAAAAGGGTCATATCGTAAAAGTAACTGTTCGCGACCAAAGTCAGTATATATACATAGCTCTTTTTTCCAATCTTCTTTCCTTAATTTTTCGAGTCTTTTGGGACAGGGCAGTGTTATTTGGTTTAATTTAAAAAAAATTGATTAAATTGAATTAATTTAAAATTTTAATTTAATTTTTTTATTTATTTTGATTTAATTTAATTTTTTATTTTAAAAATTTTAATTATTTTAATTTCATTAATTTTTTATTAGAATAAAATTAATAAAATTAAATTGAATCGATTAATGATAATAATGTATTATTTTTAATAATATAGAAATATTAGATTATATTAAAATTAAAATATTTTAATTAAATTTTAAAATATTAAAAATAAAGTATAAAAAATAAAAAAAAAATTATTAAAAATTCAAACCGATTAAATTGAATCGAATTGAATCAGATTGGTTCAGTTCAATTTGATTTCTGATCAAAATTGATTTAGTTTAATTTTTATAAATATTCAAATTTTAATTTTTAATTTATTCAGTTTAATTTGATTTTGAATCAAATCGATCGAATGCTCACCGACATATCTAAGAAAACTAATAGGAAGCTAACACTCTGAATTATTTTTTCAATCAATTTTCTTATTTATCGTAAAAAATTCTAAATTTTTTTAATTTGAAATTCATTTTATCAAATTATACATTATTTTATAAAAGTTTATTTAAATTATTTTCCTATAAAATAAATTATTGGAGACAAGTCTGAATAAATTTATTAAATGTGATATAGATGATACAAAAAAACAGATCATTTGGTTGCACTTATGGAGCAAAGGAAAGGCTCCATGTGTTGAAAGCAAATTTAGTAGAAGCAGTTTTTCATACAGCTTCACCTATTCTTTTCTCATCCCTTTTATCTCCTTAAATCTTATTCATAAATTAATACAAAAAAGTGATTAAAGTTCTATTTCAGTCCTCTAATTATTGAGAAATTTCAATTTAGTCCTTTTTAAAATTTTTGTTTAAATTAGCTTAGGATTTTTAAAAGATAAAGAATATCAAGAAATTGAGCTTCTTCATATTAAGGAGTGTAGTCCAAAAATCATGAAATATTTTAGCACTTCTAGGCTAATTTGGAAAAAAGTGGAAGATGGACTAAATTGGACTTTCCTAACAAGTACAAGGGTAAAATTAGTAGTTACCAAAAGTTGAAGTTTGAAAAAAATTACTATTTCATTATGCGCTTGGGTTAGTCCAACCTTCTTTATTCACAGGCTAAAACATGCAACATTGGACCGTCTATCTGTTTTAGAGGATTTTAATAGGCTTTGAACCTACGTTCTACTTCAAGTCCGGCCACAGTGCAAGTACAAAAAATTTGTTAAAGGCATTTTGCTTCTATATTAATTTAATTAGCAGCTCACTCTATATAGATGATCTCTATTTGTGTGCCGAAAATAATTTGCCTATATTTTTTATTTTCAAAAGAAAATATTTTTAAGATAAAAGTATATTTTTTATTTTTTAATTGTAATATAAAAATAAAAGATGTTAAAAAATTTATCAAATAAAATCTTTAAATTTTAAAAAATGACATACTATTTTCAAAAATAAATTATTTTTCTTAAAAATAATTTATTTATTTTTATTATAAAAATATATTCATTAACTAATTTTTCTGAATATTTCAAATAATAATAAAATATACAGATTTTAATGATTTAAAATTAACCGAATTAAAATATATAGTAATCAATTCATAATAGGATCTGTTTGTGTAATGAAATCATGATTCAAAACTATAATCGAATTAAAATTAAATAAAATCTTCTAAAATTATTATTAAATTGAATTAGAATCATGTCTCTTATATAAGAAAGTGAAAAAATTAATTTAAAATTATGGGCAAATCCAAAAATTATTATAAATTTATTTAGGCATATGAGTATTTGAGATCTGTTGGTAATATATATACATAGAATTGAATTAGAAAAGCAAGTAGACTTTTTTTCTTTTATAATGGGTGAGTGATATTGTCTTAATCTCTTTCACAAATATGATCATCGAGCATGAATTTACAAAAAAAGAGATGGGTGGTGATTATTTACAATTTTTTCAATACTTAAATTAGTAATAATCTCTAAAAAACTCAATTTCATGATTTAAGTAATTATTACTGTAAAAGATTCATCTATTAATCAGTATTTTTCTTTTTAGCAAAAGAGAGAATTTTATTAATTAAGAGTAGAATTAGGAAAAACTTATGATAATAACATCTTAATTTGTTATATATTATAGTTTTCGCATAGAACATATTAATCAAAAGAATAATGTATAAATATTTATTCAAAGATAGATCCAAAGAGTTACAGCAAAAGTATGTCCAGAATACAAGGCATCATAAAAAAATTATTACAAGCGACATTCTAAGTAATTAATTTAATTTCAATTTATGAAACTAATAATGCATCTCTAATCTTCATCAATAGTCTAGTTTGATGAATTTAGGAATTTTATAAACCAAATAACTAATTCCTTAGCGAATCTTGTTAGGTTATTTTTGTAGTTGAGGTAGTATAGATCAATAGAATAGTTTGATGGATTTAGGAATTTTGTAAACAAAATAGCTGATTCATTAGCGATTCTTATTAAGTTATTTTTGTAATCCATTTAATATAGACCAAATCTTGAAATATAATCAATATTCCATTTAAAGTTGTCTAAATATGACCATGCAAAGTATCATTTGATGTTAACATTGTATTCCCTGCAAAAACCAACCATCATTAGAGACTTCAATTAAGAATTTCCATAACTTTTATATTAAGATTTTGAAGTTCAAACTTACTTGAGAGATTCCAAAGTATTCCAACTATATGATAATAGTCTATATTGAATTCATCTTTAAGTGCTTTCTCAATGGGTTGGTTTTCATTATTAAGATTATCAACCTCTAAAATAATATTAAACTATGTTAAATTAATGTTTATGTACCAAAATTTTTAAAAATAAATAGGTTAGTTTATTTATTTTAATTTTATAAAAATAAAATATTATTTTAATGAAATAACTTTTAATTTGACAGAAATATAATAAAAAATTAAACTGTAAAATTTAAAAAATAAAAAAAAATGAATGTTTTAATTGGATATAAAAATAATTTATTCATTTAAAAAATATTTGCACCTCACGTACGGATAAGGAAGTAATGATGCATTGTGGGGATTAAAAAGTGGTTAGTTAATTAATTTTTTAATTAAAAGTTGAGTTGTTTGGTTAATTTCATTTAATTTCAAGCTTAGTGATATTGGATGTAGGGGTGAGCAGAATCCGGTTCAAACCGAAAAAATTGACTGAACCGAATTGATTTGAAAATTTGGTTCGGTTTTTTATACATTTCGGTTCGGTTCGGTTTTAAATTTCAAAAATTTTGGTTATTTCGGTTCGGTTCGGTTTTGATCAGAAAAAAAACCGAAAAAACCGAACCGAACCGATTAGGGATAATAATATATTTTTTCAATAATATAGAGAAATTAAATTATATTAAAATTAAAATATTTTAATTAAATTTTAAAAAACTAAAAATAAAGTGTAAAAAATTTAAAAAATATTAAAAATCGAAACCGATCAAACCGAATCGAATCGAACCGAATCAGACCGGTTAAGTTCGATTCGGTTTCTGACCAAAATCGGTTCGGTTCGGTTTTCATAAAAACTAAAATTTCGGTTTTCGGTTTGGTTCGATTTTGAACTGAACCGATCGAATGCCTACCCCTAATTGGATGAATTACTATGTATTAATTAGGTTTAATTTAACGGTAAATATATCAGAATAAATCTTTGAGCTCTCGAATTCTATTCCTCTTTATCTTCAATTTAAAAAAAATCTTAAAATCATTTAAAATATTGAACATTTATTAATAAAAAATTATAGTTATATATTTATTTTTTTTAATAGTATAATTTACTTTCTTTCATGAGATTTTTGTTTTATTGTCTGAAGTTTCCAATATTTAAAAAAATTGTAAAATTAAAATGCAGTTTTAGTAACATAATTAAACTACTTTTAAATAAAATTACTTGCTTTGTTTACAGAGAAATTCATTTCTAGATTTTAAAAGTTATGTACCTTTGAACTTTTGCCTGGGTTGATGTTTTGATGCAGGAGCAGACAAAATATCCAAATACAACATTCAGATGGGTTGATGTCAGAGATGTTGCCAATGTACACATTTATGCCTTTGAGAATTCTTCAGCTTCTGGAAGATATTGTTTAGTTGGGTCAGTTGTACGCTCTTCTGAGACTCTGGAGATTTTGCACAAACTTTTCCCTGAACTCAAGCTTCCTAAAGAGTAAGTTTCTTAGATAACATACATCATTCCATTTTACCCATTGTCTACATAACGGACAGAGATGAGCTTGTATCCATTTTTATCGATTGCAGATGCGCAGATGACAAGCCACACTCGACGAAATATCAAGTATCCAAAAAGAAAGCGGAGAGTCTAGGCGTCAAGTTTACTCCTCTCGACGTAAGTTTGAAGGACACTGTTGAAAGCTTGAAGGAGAAGAACTTAGTTAGCTTTTGACTTGGATTATTTTACATGCTAGTTAGAAACCTGCAACTTATTTTATTTAGTCATTGTTGCTGGCCACAGTTGAGGCCTTCATGTTTAGGAAGTAAGCACCAGGGGTGATGTATGCAGCTGGAAAAAATATTAATTTATACTAGACAAAAGGCTTCTTTAAACCTTTGACAAAACAATTTTTTTTGATAGTATTAGAGACATCAGCAGAGGCGATCCACTCGTCATTGGGAGAGTAACGAGCAATGGTTCAAGGAATGATAATTATAAGCCTTCCAAATTTTGATAGTACTAGAGACATCAGCAGAGGTGATCCACTCGCCATTGGGAGAGTAACGAGCAATGGTGGCTTGAGAACCATAATCTCATAGATGGAGATATCAAGTGGTATCGGAGTTGAGGATGAGAACTAACCGGTTGGGAGAGGATTGACATTTAAAGAGAAAATTGAGATTTTTAAAGGAAATGAAGATTTGATTGAGAATGAAAATGGCATTTTTAGAGGAATCAATTGCTAACCATGGTTTTAGAGATGATTTACATTTGTAGAGAAAATGGAAATTTGATCAATGGAGTTGTGTTGTGTAAGAGGAGAAAGGTGAATAGGCGATGAGTAAAGATGAGTGACTGTGTGTGTAACAGTGTAACAGGAAAATCTGTTAATTGATGGACAAAAAAATTGTTAAAGGCATTTTGCTTTTATATTAATTTATTCATTTAGTCAAGAGATAAATATGATAACGAGGGATAAACACATTAATAGTAATAAAAACTCAAAATGAAACTATTTATTATGATAAACTCAAAGATTTGAGCTTAACAGTGGCAGCAAGCTTTTTGGGATGATCCAATCTCACAGCTTGTAGAGCATCTTCTCTTATCAAATTCTTCAAGTTCATATTCTGTGCTTTTGTCTATATTTCCTGGGAACCAAACAGAAAAATGAATAATTAAAAAAATTGCATTGTCTATTATATAATCTAGATGACTATATGACAAACAGAATCAACATCATCTGACATGTTTGTTTGTGGACCAATCTAACAACTTCATCATAATTCTACAACAATGATAATTGACCAAATTATTACGTCGGTTCATATAAGATTTTCATTTTAGTAAATCTTTGAGCTGTACAAGAAAATGGAGTTGCACATTAGTTAATGAGAGAAGAAGAGAATGAATAGAGAAGGAAAAGTAGTATGTGTAACAGGAGGGTCAGGTTACATAGCATCATGGCTGGTCAAGTTCTTGCTCCATCATGGATATACAGTGAAAGCCACTGTTCTTGATCTAAGTTAGTATCCATCTCCTTCTTATTTATTCTGTTTTGTTTCTTTTGATCTCAGTGTGATAAAGTCAGGATGATATTTTTGGTTTCTGATTAAAATCTTCAAAATTTGAGTTCTGGGTTTTGTTTTTTTAATCTTATCACCCCAAATCAGTGAGTTAAAATCAAGTTTTCACCACTGGTTAGTTTCCAACTTGCCCATTAAGGAGTCTGATTATACATCTGTTGTATAGATGATCCAAAGCAAACTGAACACCTATTTGCACTTGATGGAGCTAAAGAGAGACTCTTCTTGTTCAAAGCAAATTTACTGGAAGATGGATCTTTTGATTCTGCCATTGATGGATGTGAAGGTGTATTTCACACAGCTTGTCCACTCTTTTGTACAAATGATCCACAGGTGTAGACCTTATAGTCGAATTTCTCTCTTTTATTGCGGTTATAAGTGCGTGTCTTTTTAGTACTATGGGTTTGTCACAACCCATTGATTCAGTGTTAGCCAATATTTTCAGGCAGAACTGATTGATCCTGCAGTGAAGGGAACTCTAAACGTTCTCAGATCATGTACAAAAGTCCCTTCTCTCAAGAGAGTGATCATAACATCTTCAATGGCATCAGTTATGTTCGACGGAAAGCCTCTGATACCTGATGTGGTAATTGATGAGATTTGGTTTTCAGATCCTACCTATTGTGAGTCAATAAAGGTGAGAATATGTTGCCTGAAATTCAAACTACCACAGCTTCTGCAAGCTCTAGATTCACATTGGTCACTATCAGAACCTTGTTTCAATAGCATTACACTTTTTATGGGTTTTAATTAATTTTTCTGGGTTTTCTAGCATTGGTATCTGTATGCAAAAACCATGGCTGAGAAGGCTGCCTCGAAATTTGCAGAAGAAAGTGGAATTGACATTGTCACAATACATCCAGGATTTGTAATTGGTCCTTTCTTACAGCCAACTCTAAATGTCACTGTGGAGGTTATTCTAAACTACATAAATGGTAAACTCTTTCTCAGTGTTCTGTCTTTAAATGTAATGATCTCCAACATGTCCATTCTTTGTGAATTGTGGGTTCCTTGCATACAGGAGAAACATTTCCTAATGAAATTTACAGATTTGTAGATGTTAGAGATGTTGCATCTGCACATATTCAAGCTTTTGAACAAGCTTCTGCTAATGGCAGATATTGTTTAGTCGGAAGAGTTGTACATTTCTCCGAGTTCTTAAAGATCGTTCATGAACAATACCCTGCTCTGCAACTTCCTGAAAAGTATTTCTTTTTTCTTTCCTTTCTTTTTTGAGGGATACAGGATTTGACCGTTGTAGAAATTATTGTGCATGATGTTCTTCTTGCTTAGCAGATGTGAAGATGAGAAGCCTTTTGCATTAAAATATGAGGTTTCAAAGGAGAAAGCTAAGAGTTTAGGCATCAACTTCATTCCCTTGGAGGTGAGTGTTGTGGACACCATTGAATGTCTGAAAGACAAGGGCTATCTTGGTGTCTGTTACAAAATTAGGATCGGGCCTATTTTTATTTCCGGATTTGGGGTTGAGAAAATTTTATTTGCGATTTTGGAGTTTGACTGCCACGTGCCAGCCGAAAAGGACGCCTGGCGCCTCTTTGACAGGCGCCAGGCTCTTTTTTGTTTTTTTTAAATGTCTGGCGCCACTTAAAGTAGTGCCAGACAATTGTTTTTTTTTTTTAAATTGTTATTATTATTATTTTTAATTATTAATATATTATAATAAAATATTTATATTATATTTGTTTATTTATATTATATTTTTATAATAATAAATATTTTTTATAATTTTAATATATTAATATTTAAAAAATTTTATTATTAATATTTAAATAAAAAATTACTGAAATTATATTTCAGAATTATAAAATTAATATTATATTGCGATTAGATGGATAAATTTTTTTATTATTTTAATATATTAATACAGTAATTCTGTAATTAAATAGTATCAATATTTTTATATACGTTTAATGTAATTTCATAATTTTACAAAATACTAAGACTAGTTATAAATAATTATTATATTTTAGAAAAATATTTTCAATATGTAATAATATTATAAAAATATTTAGAATTATAATATTATACTGCTATTAAATCTGTATAAAATAGCTTTATTAAATTAATTACTTAATTTAGTTATTTTTTATTTTTAATAAATTATAAACAATTCGTATAAAATATTTAAAATTATTATATTATTTTATTTAATAAATTATAAATAATCAAGTGATCGTATATAATATTTAATTATTATTTTTTATTAATTATTTAAATTACATTATTGTTTATAATTATAAAAATAAATAAATAAATAAATATTAATATTTAAAATTATAAAAATTAAATTTACTTTTTATTAACTGCTATTTAGAATTATAGAATATTATTATATGCTACTTAAATGTTGTATGCGATCACCTGATTGTTTATAATTTATCAAATATAATAAATTTAATTAATTTACTTTGAATTAGATTAATTAATTAATTTTTTAATAAATTATAAATAACTCAATTTTCGTATAATATCTAATAGTAAGATAATATAATAATTATTTATAACTACAATAATTATTTATAACTACGCTTAGTATTTTGTAAAGTTATAAAATAACATTTTGTACTATTTAATTACAGAATTAATGTATTAATATATTAAAATAATAAAAAAATTTATCACTTTATATGATATGATTGAATTATTTTTATACATCTCACCGCAACATAATATCAATTTTATAATTCTGAAATATAATTCCAGTAATTTTTTATTTAAATATTAATAATAAAAATTTTAAATATTAATATATTAAAATTATAAAAAATATTTATTATTATAAAATATAATATAAATAAAAAAAATTAATATAATATAAATATTTTATTATAATATATTAATAATTAAAAATAATAATAAAAACAATTTAAAAAAAAAAAACAATTGTGTGGCGCCACTTTAAGTGGCGCCAGACATTTAAAAAAAAAAAAATAGAGCCTGGCGCCACTTTAAGTGGCGCCAGGCGTCCTTTTCGGCTGCCACAGTCAAACCCCAAAATCGCAAATAAAATTTTTTCAACCCCAAATTCGGAAATAAAAATAGGCCCGACCCTAATTTTGCAAAAAGCCCCTGAATCTTATGTTATTTTGAAGTATAAGTAATGCTGATAATGAAATCTGTTATGTTCTTTTTTCATTTTCACAAGGATTTTCTATGTGCAGAAAGTCCAGTTTGTTAAAATGTAACCGATTGGAAAATTTGCTATTTTATCCTTTCGTTTGGTGTGATTCATTTTATAAAAAAAAAAATTAGAATAAATTAAAATTTAATTCTAGAAATTGAATTTCATGAAATTTGATTATAATTTAAATTAATTTCCTAAATTTTAATAAATTTAAAATAAATTCTACAAAAGTTACATAACAATGTTTTCGTGGATTAGAATGCCCCTAATAAAACTTTTTCTCTCCATTATCATTTATTTTACTATTTAACTAAATAAATAACTAGAAATTAATAAATCACTAAAAAATATTAATAATTATAAAATAGAATTTTATATTTTAATTTGTAATCAGAATTTTTTTGTAACATAGTTAAATATTATTAAAAATTATAGTTAATTTCGTGATATTTAATAAAATCTATATTTTAGTCTTTATAATTTTAAATTTAGTTGATTAAATTTTATTTGATTAATAAAATGATTTCTTAATTTAAACTTCATATTTTTAGTTAAAATTAATCCCTATATTTTTATATAGATTGCTCTCTAAAAATTATTGTTAGACCTAAATGTCTTAATGCTTATTTTGATGATTAATAAACAATTGGTGTGCTACTAATTATCTTCAAAGGTGTTTGTATTGAGCTTGCAGGTCCTTTATTGAAATAAATGAAATTGCTTCACTCACAAAAGTGAAAAGTGCTAATTTTGGAAGCATACTATAAGAAAGGGATCATAAAGTATTTTTTTCTTATTATGCATTGTCAATTTATTTATTGTGAATTTCAAGTAATTAATTGTGATGGCTCAAGGTTTCTTGCTTTTCTAAAAGTTTTTTAAATATGACCAATTTTTCTAAGCAATCGACTTTTGGAGACTAAAATGAAATTTTTCAAAAGAAGTGATTTTGAAATTATTCTTTATCAAAATAAAATATCTAAAAATATAGGTTACAAAAATTCAAACGGATTGAAAAATGGATTTTATAGCCTAAGTTATGATTTTTATGTTCGGCCGCCGAACATTGACTTTCGGCCGCCGAAAGTGGGTCTTCAACTAACCCCCTAAAGTGTAACCTTCAGCTTCCAAAAGTGAGGGACAGAGACGAAAGTCCCACACTTTCGGCTGTCGAACATTAACCTTCGGCCGCCGAAAGTGTGTTTTAGGTCTGCCTCCGAAGCCTAAAGTTTGGCTTCCGAAAGTGAGGGACAAAGACGAAAGTCCCACATGTTCGGCCGCCGAACTTTGACTTTAGGCCGCCGAAAGTCCTTTTTTAAAGGAGTATGTTTTTCACCTCAAATGGTTCGGCCACCAAACCTGAATTTTTCTGGGCACGGTATAACGGTTATTTCTGAACATAAACGACTCTATTTGCATTTAATGCACTCCCAACGGCCATATTTATGACTGAACTATAAATACCATGAATTTTTGATATGAAAAGGTTACAACGACCATCTAAGTAAATACTTATTGAGATCAAAGCATTTTTTACTCTCTCTCTCTCTAAACCTTGAGCCAAAACATTAATTTCTTGAAAGTTTGTTTTGAGTTGTAATTGTTTGGCTTTTCAAGAGTGAGTAAAGGTTGTTGAGTGATTCTACTGTAGTAGGTGTGATTTTGAGCAAAGGATTGCTCTTGAGTGAAAAAGGAGAATTGTAAAGAGCAAAGGCTTGCTCTAAGATTGTAAGGATTTTAATCTTCGTCCAAAGAAGATTTGATAGTGGAGTTGAACTCTCAAGGTGGGCCTTGAGAAGAGGACGTAGGTTTGAGATAAATGAACCTTTATAAATCTTTGTGTTTGATCATATTCTTCCTTATTCCTCTCTAATTTGTGCTTTTGCCCTTAAATTTTTTATAAACCCAATTCACCCCTCTTGGATTGCTTCAAGGGACAATAATTATAATTATTAATAAGTCTTTATATTTATAAATTAATTTTTTATTTATTAATTTTTAATATTTCATATGTAAAAAATAATAAAATAATAAAATTTTAATATTTTTTAATTAATAAAAAATTATTAAAAAACAAATTAAACGATAAAGAACTGTTTGGACTTGAATTTAAATGCTTATGTCAAAATTTTTGATTTAATTTTTATTTCATTAATTTATTTTTAAAAATAAAATATTAAATTTAATAAATTTAAAAAATTAATTTAAAAAATATATATAAGTATTTATTTATAAATAATTATAATATTTATTGATTAATTTCTGATAATATTTATTGATTAAAATACTAATATTTTTTAATATTATTTTAATTAAAAATAATTTTTAAAAATTATAGAAATTATATCTTATTAACGAATATTCTAATACGGTGGAATGTATGTATGTACCTTTTAATAAAAAATTGCAGACTTATTTGAAAAAAAAATATTAAAATTATTTAGACTTAATTAGAAAAAATACTTATTTCCATTAATTTTTAGATTCCTCCAAAAAAAATCTAATAGTAATTTTCTCGTATTTGAGCCCGAAGAACTGGCAAATCTGATTCGCCTACTACATCTCCCTCGAATCCTTTCTCTTGCTCAATCTCATTCTTCCGACAAAGACAAAGCAGCGGCTTCAAATGCCGATCTTATTAGTTCAGCTCTTCGGCCTGTGTTTGCAGTCATTATGTGGGTTTATACCGCCTCCAAATCCAGCTCAATGCTTTCTGGGATTGCCGGTATTTTGCTTGAATCGGGTTTTTTTTTTTTTGCTTTCTGAGGTACTGTTGGTGGCAGCTCCGTCATAGTAGCTAGTGGTTCCACTTTCTATTTTTATTTTATTATTGATTTCTTTTTGTATACCATGTTGTGATGTTAGGTGAGATTATTAAATAAATACTTTACCAGTAGCTATCCAAATTTTAAGCAGGGGACTGTGACTTGGCTGTAAATTACCTAGTCTTTAGCACTTTTTTGGAAAAAAAAAAAATCTTTGGCATCTATTTTGCGTGCAAAGATTAGACCTTTGTTAGAACTAATTCAAAGAAAAAATGAGAGAAGGAAAGGTGGTCTGTGTGACAGGAGGGTCTGGTTACATAGCCTCCTGGCTAATCAAATTCTTGCTTCAAAGAGCTTACACTGTCAAGGCCACTGTTCGTAATCCAAGTAAATCCCTCCCTATCTGTCTCTTTTTTTCCTACAAGCTCAGTTGGGTCATTGGTGAATCTTAATTTCTTTGAATGAGGGTTTTATTTTATAGTGACTTTGGTTGTGGCTGTGCGGCTGTGGATCTAATCTTTTATGTTTTACTTCTGGTTTTGACTTCATTTTATACAATTTCATGGGTATTTAATTGCTTATAGCACTTTTTTATGTGGTTTTGTTGTTTATTGATAATTTTATATCCTGCAGTTTGCTTGTTAAGAATGAATTGAATCAGCCCTCACTTCGATTGAGTAGCTAAATGACTTAAACTTTTCATGTATCATTATTTGAACACCAAGCGAGGACGATGGAAAGAAAGCAAGATACTAGCATATGAGTAAAATTTTACTAGACTGATGTGAAATCTTCAATTAGTTTGCTTTTTTTAGTGTTTCTTTAACTTTCAATGTTCTCATTGGACTCATACTTCAGTTCATTGAATCTGTATTCTGTACCCCAGATGATCTGAAGAAAACTGCACACTTGCTTGCACTTGAGGGAGCCAAGGAAAGGCTTCACTTGCTCAAAGCTGATTTATTGGAAGAAGGATCTTTTGATGCTGCAGTTGATGGTTGTGAAGCTGTTTTCCACACAGCTTCCCCTGTATCTCTTCAAGCCAATGCGGATCCTCAGGTCCATCATCTTTGACAACCTTTTCACTGCCTTTATATGTTATAGAGTTCCTCCCTTTGGACCTAAACTGCAATTTCTGACTGTTCTGTTGTCATTTGGCATTACATTTTCTCATATTTCTCTATAATAACTTGTGCACTATCTGTGTTATTTGATTATGTTGACATAACTACTGCTTGATAGGCTTAGTGTCATATAAGATGTAACCGTTCGCCACTGGCTATTTTGATGTGTCAGGCAGAACTAGTTGATCCTGCAGTGAAGGGAACACTAAATGTTCTTCGATCTTGTGCAAAAGTTCCTTCTATCAAGAGAGTGGTTATAACATCTTCATTTGCTTCTCTTCCATACAATGGAAAAACTCTGGCCCCTGATGTAGTTGTTGATGAGACTTGGTTTTCAGATCCAGCTGTTTGTGCGGAACGGAAGGTTTGTCTTCTATTACAATGCTACTCGTTATCTTTTGGCCCTGAAATTAATATTTGGAATCAAGAATTTCACCAGAATTCAATCCAATTGATTTTTTTTTTCTATCAATTTTTTTGTAAGGAATGAATGAAATCAATTTTTTTTAATTTAAAAAATTGTCATTTTAAAAGAGGTAAAATTCTTGCATAATTTTGTAAGAATTCATTTGAACTCTTTTCTTGCAAGATGAATCACCCTAAACAAGGGTTAAAGGGTAAAAGAAGATGAAAAAGGGATATCTGACCATCATGGTTTGTCCTTGAGCATATCAATCTTGATTACTTCTAATTTAGCCATCCCAATTGGATGGTTGTGATGATACAATGAAATCAACTTGATTTTATATCTTTAACTGTTTTGTTTATGAGATAATTTGGTCTTTTCTTCCTCCAGCTCTGGTATCAACTTGGGAAAACGTTAGCTGAGCAGGCTGCTTGGGAATTTGCAAAAAACAACAAGATGGATTTTGTTACAATACATCCAGTGTTTGTCCTTGGTCCTCTTTTGCAGCCAACTATTAATAGCTCAATCGAGATACTTTTCAATCTCATCAATGGTGTGCTCCACCAACATAAGATGACATGTCCATTTGATCACCAAATATCTTGAAACTTTAGCATTAATTTAATCACACAATATTACATGATTTATTATGGAACAATCGGTTGATTTTGTTTTTTGGGTAGGAGGAGCTCAAGAGTATCCTGATGCATATTATAGATCCATCGATGTGAGAGATGTTGCGTATGCACATATTCAAGCTTTGGAGATTCCTTCAGCTAGTGGCAGATATTGTTTAATTGAAAGCGACGTTCACTTCTCTGAGGTTCTGAAGATTGTGCAGCAACATTATCCTACATTGCACCTTCCAAAAAAGTATGGTTTTTTTTATATTTTTGCATGCTCATGTTGGACCAGCTATATGAATGGCTAAGTTTTATAATTATTTGTACTACTGAGAAATAGTTGTTTTGAATGATTAATTTAATCATTGAATATCATCTGAGTTGCAGATATGGCTCCGGATTGAATTACTTAACAAAGTATGGGGTATCCAAGGAAAAAGCGAAAACTTTGGGTATTGACTTCATTCCTTTGGAGGTTAGTTTGAAGGACACTATTGAAAGCTTGAAGGAGAAGGGCTTCCTCAGCATTTGATTTTGGCTGTTGGATAAAAAGCAAAGCAAATATTACATTGGCCTTTCAGGTTCATTGGCTTTAGCTTCCTATTGGTGCAAGATATTATTGCCCTTCAGGATTGTCTTTATTTGAAAAAAGTGGACCAATACAATTTGTAAAATATATAACAATTTGTATACAACTGAATATAAACATATTACGTGTGTCACTTATTTCACTGGTAGATGAAGTTCATTTCAGGTTTGATTTCCGAAAAAGTTATTAATTTTTTTAGAGAGATTTACAATTTAATTTTTAAATATTACTATTATTTACAAATTAGCCTCTGTATTTTTAAAAATGGATTAAAACATCTCTTACTTTTACATCCATTAAATATACAGTTTTTTCATCCATTTAAACTTTTAGTTCAACGAGAAAATATTAAAATATCCTTATTTTCCTTTCTTTATTATTCTTTCAATCGCTGCCTCCTTTTATTTTCTTCGGCAACTCCTTCTCAAGCCCGTCTTCTTTCCTTTTTTTTTTCTCTTCTTCAGCAACTTCTTTCAATTGCTTTCTTCTTTTTTGTTTTGATCACGGAGAATCTTCTGTTTGGAAGGAACGAGACCCGCTTTTATGATCTTAAAGGATCTTCCAAATCACGATATGATATGATCTTAATTCTAGTGGGAGCAATAAAGTTCTATTAGATCAGAACTTAATTGAAGCAATGCCAACTTCTCCTATTTTTATTGGAAACAGGCAAAACAGTTACAGGAGAGAGCTGTCTGGAGTGATACTTCTTTTCTTGCAGTAAGTACCAAACTGGCTTAGAGTATATGGTTTGAGAGAATGGGCGGTTGTAAAACATCTGAAATACCTTGTGCAGCTTGTCTAGCGTTAAAATACAAAAAGAATTCAGAAAAGTAATGACTGCATATTTTCTGATGGTCCCAGATTCTGGCAACACAAATTTATAACCAAAACTGATTATTACACAAATTTATAACTAAAATTCAGTGCTCTTACACATTCTGGCAACACAAATTTATAACCAAAACTGATTTCTTAGGAAAAAAGGGAAAATGATGTTATTTGCATTGAATGAACAAATTATTACACCATATTATTAGGAAAAGTACCTAAAATCAGAAAAATTAGAAACAAATTGCAGCATGGTTAACTCTGAGTATTGCATGTTGGATGATATAAACAGAAGAGCATGTCATTCAAAGAAGTGAACAAAACTCCATCATTCTGCTTCATTCTGCTTCTTGCCCAGCAACTATTGAGTTGTTTTCTAAACTGTGAAAGATAAGAAACTTGTCCCTGCGAGCTTTAATTCCAGTATGTCAAGGACACGACCTGCATAGCTTAGTGAATCTCCATCATTTTCGGCTTCGCCACAGGTGAAGTTACGAAGATACTGCTACCCGGAGGATTTTCACACTATTGATTTGAAATCCGTTTCAAGCCAGAGCCATCATTAAGTCACTGTATAGCTTACGAAGAAACTAGTTACAAGCAATAACTAGGAGGATTTTATATTACAAGTAGAGTCCTTACAACTTACTGTATAGCTTGTTTTTTGAAGACGGACGAAAGGTAGTGCTTTCATTGTGTTTTTAGTGCCCGATCCCTGCACAAAGAATCTGAGTGAGAAGTTTCTCTCACAATTCTAAACGTGTTTTTGAGAAGTACCTTTGTATGAATCTTCTGGCGAGAGTCTCAAAGTAGTCATGCAATGTGTGGAAATTCTTCTGTGCAAAGCCAGTCAAGTAATTGTTGCCATGGCATGTAGTTGTGGTTTCTTAATGTCTGTTCTAACAGCTTCTGCACATGGAATCAAATTAATCTTTAAATTTTGTGAAATTCAAAGGAAGACAGAATTATAAAACAATAATAATCATAAAAATAAGATGGAGAGAACTTAGAAGAATGACCTGCCAATGCATTTAAAATCTCTTTGAATTTGTTTCTCGCTTCCCAATTTAATAGAATTTCAAGTGCGTAAAAAACAAATAAATGATTCCTCTAGCTTGATGAGCCTGTATGTGTGGGAAAAAAAGGTTAAAATTTTATTATAAAGCAAATAAATTTTATTATTGACCTTGATTGTAAAGAAATAATGACAAAAGGATACTTACGAACTCAAAAGCAATACACTGCTCATTTTGGAAGAAACACATCCAACAGTTGAAAACTTATCCTTCATTGATCTGTGTAAATAGAATCATAGAGTGAAGATTTTCTCATATAAGTTCAATTTGCAAATTGGAAAGAAAAAGCACCAACTTACCGAAGCTTCATCATCCAGTAGATACCGGCCCTCCTTTTGAATTGTTTGTCTCTCAACGTCAATATTTTGGATGTGTGAAATGAATTCCCAATCCGCACCCTTTTTATTTCCACATCTTTCCTTCAATTGGGGACAGGAGACGATAATCAATCTTCGTAACGAGGTGAGGGAATGCAACTCTTGAGGCAGACACTTCAATGCCGGACAAGTACCAATGCTTAGTGTTTGAAGACAAGTTAGATTCCGCAGTCCATCTGGAGGTAGAGATTCGAGCTCTTCAATGTGACTAATAGAAAGGTGTTTCAATTTAGAGAGAGGAGGAAGGATTGAGGAAGAAGAAGAGATTGATGGTGTGAATATTTGGTGCACAAGTTGTGGGCTTGCGTAATGCAAATTTAGTGATTCGTCGAGAGATCGAAACTGAGGGATGGAGATCAAATTCGGGCAGAAATGAGAAGAGAAATTTGAAAGACAAGGAAATTGGAGTAGCTCAAGTGCTGTCGAGTCATCCCTCTCCTTCTGCCATCCTTTAAGCTTAGGACAAGCATGTAGCGTGAAAGACTTTAGGGATGGAAAGAATGATGTCGGTTGTCCCCCAATCTCCATGTATTCTAAATCACCTAATCCCCAAATCTGTAGACATTGAAGAGAAGGGATTTGATCCATTGGTGGGAGATGCTGACATCTCTTGCATTTCCATATAAAGAGTTTGACAAGATTCGTGAGGGAAGAGAACCAACTTGGGAACCACCTGCCTCCATAGCCATCGACATGTAACTCTTTAAGATTGTGATGTGGTTGGAGATTTTGGAATGCCATTTCATCTCTATCAACAATTGAATCTTCCCAACTCTGCTCCCAATGTAATTCCAATGATTGAAGGAGTGGCTTCTCTTTCAAATTAACATATACAATCTCATTATCCACACATCTCAGATTTCTAATTTCAAGACGTCCCCTCAAATTGTTAAATTTATTCAATTCATTTATTTTTCCAACATCCTTTGAGGAAATATGCCCTTTTGCCACTATGAACAGTGACAACGTCCGAAGTGAAGTCAACTGCCCAAGCCCACGTGGCATATGAGTCAAAGACTTACAACCTCTACAATATAAATGCCTAAGATTCACAAGCTTTTTAATATCTTTAGGCAATTCTTTGAGCTCCTGACAATAAGTGACATTTAATACTTGTAAATTCAGTAAACTCGAAATAGAATTTGGAAGTGCCCTAAGTTTCCCATTGCCAGAAACATCAAGATATCTTAGATGTTTTAGCATTTTTATACGACTATCCACCTTCTCAATACTACAATAACTCACATCATATGCTCGCAAGCACCTTAAGTTTTTATAAATAAACAGCTCATTGTAATCATATTTTTCAAGTAAAAGAAATGTTCGTACTCTTTTTGCATTATTAAGAATTTTTTGTAGTGCAATATTCAAATTCAATGCTATATGATGGATCTTTCCATCAATATTTCGTGCATCAAAATTTACTAGCTGGATTCTCGTCCTACCTACTGTGGTTGCGAGATCGTGCATTAAATCATGCATTTTACAGCTTATGACATTTCCATAGCCATCTCTTTCCACCTCTTGAAAAAATGACTTCCACCACAGTTTCATAAAATATTCACGCCCAATATCCTCGAGATGATCACTGGTAATTGGTGCCTCAATAAACCCTTGTGCAACCCAAAGATGAATTAATGTTTTCACATCAATCACATAATCTTTTGGATATAATGCGCAGTATGCAAAACAATGCTTCAAATGTGATGGGAGATGATCATAACTTAGCTTCAGTGTTGGCATAATATCATTATCATCTTGACTTATTCTTGAGAGTTCATTTCTTAAAAAGAGCGGCCACTCAGTTTCTGGACTTTTTGCATACAAGAGACCTGCGATAGTTTTTATAGCAAGAGGAACTCCACAACATTTCTTCAAAATCTCCTCTCCAATCTCTCTTACATTTGCATGTTCTGGCTCCTGCCCCTTAAGTGCTACACGCAAAAACAGAGACCAAGACTCATCCGGAGACAACCCTTGCAACACATGTTGTGCCATTGTGCTAGATATATCTGCCACCGTTTTAGAGCGAGTGGTTATTAATATCTTACTTCCACTAGAGCCACCCAATAATAATCTCTTTAAATTCTGCCATTGTTCTCCATTCTCATTCCACACATCATCTAGAACAAGCAGATATTTCTTTCCATCAATAATTCTTCCAAGTTGAGATTTCAGTGCTTCTAACTCAAGATCTTCTGATTTATTCCCTGTTGCAGACTCTAGAATCTTTCTAACAATCATTTTCACATCAAAAGGATCTGAAATACACACCCATATTCTTCGCTCAAATGAATTCTTAATCAGTTCATCATTGAATATGATTTGAGCAAGAGTCGTCTTCCCTAACCCTCCAATTCCAACAATTGAGAGGACTGAAACGCACTCTTCACCATTGGAAGATAATACAAGTTCTGTAATTGCCTTTTTGTCACCCTCTCTCCCAATAACCACTTCAGGTAAAGAGGACGGAGTTTGATCCCTCCGTGCAATCCTCTCCTGATCAGTTCGAACCTCAAAATTAAATTGTCTATCACCTTGAATATCAGCTAGCCTCTCCCTAATCGCCTTAATTTTATGACCCTTTTTAAAACCATAAACAAGTTGATTTGAAGACGAAAAGAAGAGACTTACCTCCTTTGTCATTCTATTTCCAGTCATCACTCGGCGCCTTAGAGCTTCAGTGGCGAAGTCATCTACCAAGTCATCAGCATCATAAAAAACTTCTTCTAGCCTCTCAAGCCAGCCTTTCACTTGACGGTTAAGTTTCTGCTGCTCCTCAGCATCCTGAAGAACATCGCGAATACTAGAAACCCTGGCCTCAAGCTTCTCAAGCTCACCTTTGACGCCCCACCACAATCCGATCTCATCAAGGGCTCGAGAACCCAGCTTGGTAATGATATTTCCGACAACGTTAGAGAGAACTCCGTCAGCCATTTTGGGTGTTTTGGTTTGATTGTAAAAGGATGAAATGTTGCTGTGAAGAAGAAGATGGTGACAACAAATGACTAATATTTATAAGACAACAACAGACTGTAATTTCATTTGAAGTCTAAGTGTCAAAGTCCACGGCGTGCATCACATTGATAAAGAAGTAATCGGTGGCAGCTAAGCTAAAGTCGTACTACTGTCTATTTTCTTTATCCATGGAAATGCTATTGCATGAAAAGTCTGAATCAACTTTCCATTAAAATCGTAATAAACTCAAATTATTTTTTTAAACAAATAAAACCTTTAGTTTTATCACAGAAAACAATTTACTACGAGTGTGATTATCACATAAATATTTTTTTTATATTAAAGCAACTAAATAATATTTTTTTATAATTAAATAAAAAAAGAAACTGAAAGAAATAATTTTCAGAAATCTTACTCCAAAAATGAGAGCCAAGAAAAAGAAATTATGACGATGGAGAGAAGTCAAGAAGAGCATTAGATAGACATGAAGAAATATATACGTATTTATTGAAAAATAATTTTTTTTTTTTTTTGAAATGAGTATCGGAAGATTGGAACCTGAGATCTTTAAGATTTTATACGGATGCACTTACCACCATGCTAAACCTGTGAGTGCTTATTAAAAAATAGTTTGAATTGTGATATTTAAACACATTATAATAAGAGATAAAAATAAAAGTCTAAATCTCTTTTTGTATTTATTAAAAAATTTTAATTTAGTGCATTTCAAATATTTTATTTAAATTAGTTCATAGTTTTAATTTAAATTTAATTTAGCTCAAATTAAAATTAGACATCACTGCCGGATAAAAAAAAAGAATAAAAGGGGAATAATACCTCTTCCTAATAATAAGTTTTCCTAAAACATTGTAAAACTCTATTTTCTGGATCTCAGATTATCAGATTCAATTTTAAATCGAATCAATTGAATGCTTATTGCTAATGACAGATTTAAGGAAACTAATAGAAGACTAACACTCTGAATTTTTTTTTCAATCAATTCTTTTATTTACCATGAAAAATTCTAAATTTTTTTAATTTGAAATTCGTTTTATCAAATTATATATTTTGTTATAAAAATTTATTTAAATTATTTTTCTATAAAATGAATTATTGGAGACAAGTCTGAATGAATTTATTAAATGTGATATAGATGATCCAAAGAAAACAGACCATTTGGTTGCACTAGATGGAGCAAAGGAAAGGCTTCATCTGTTGAAAGCAAATTTAGTAGAAGAAGGATCTTTTGATGCTGTAGTTGATGGATGTGAAGCAGTTTTTCATACTGTAATATTTTCTGTTACTCATCCACAGGTTCTTTTCTCATCCCTTTTATCTCCTTAAATCTTATTCACAAATTAAAACTCAAAAGTGATTAAAGTTCTATTTCAGTCCTCTAATTATTGGGAAAGTTCAATTTAGTCCTTTTTAAACTTTTTGTTTAAATTACCTTAGGATTTTTAAAAAATAAAGAATATCAAGAAATTGAGCTTCTTCATATTGAGGAGTGTAGTCCAAAAATCATGAAATATTTTAGCACTTCTAGGCTAATTTGGAAAAAAGTGGAAGATGGACTAAATTGGACTTTCCTAACAAGTACAAGGGTAAAATTAGTATTTATCAAAAGTTGAAGTTTGAAAAAAATTACTATTTCATGCGCGTGGGTCAGTCCAACCTTCTTTATTCACGACCTGAAATATGCAATATTGGGCCCCTCATCAATTTCTATTTGCAGAGAAAATAGAGATTGAGTGACTGAGTGTGCAACGAAAAATTTGTTAATTGATCGACAAAAAATTTGTTAAAGGCATTTTGCTTCTATATTAATTTAATTAGCAGCTCACTCTATATAAATGATCTCTATTTATGTGTTTTTTATTTTCAAAAGAAAATATTTTTTAAGACAATAATATATTTTTTATTTTTTAATTGTAATATAAAAATAAAAGATGTTAAAAAATTTATATATAATAATGCAAATAAAATCTTTAAATTTTAAAAACATGACATACTCTTTTCAAAAATAAATTATTTTTCTTAAAAATAATTTAATTTTTTTATTATGAAAATATATTCATTAATTAATTTTTCTGAATATTTCAAACAATAATAAAATATACAGATTTTAATGATTTAAAATTAACCGAATTAAAATATACAATAACCAATTCATAGTAGGATCTGTTTGTGTAATGAAATTATGATTCAAAACTATAATCGAATTAAAATTAAATAGAATCTATTAAAATTATTATTAAATTAAATTAGAATCATGCCTCTTGTATAAGAAAGTGAAAGTGAAAAAATTAATTTAAAATTATGGGCAAATCCAAAATTATTATGAATTTATTCAGGCATATGAGTATTTGAGATCCGTCGATAATATATATACATAGAATTGAATTAGAAAAGCAAGTAGACCATTTTTTTTATAATGGGTGAGTGATATTGTCTTAATCTCTTTCACGAATATGATCATCAAGCATGAATTTGCAAAAAAAGATATCAGTGGTGGTTATGGACAATTTTTTCAATACTTAAATTAGTAATGATCTCTAAAAAAACTCACTTTCATGATCTAAGTAATTGTTAATGTAAAAAATTCATCTATTAATCAGTATTATTTTTTTTTTGCAAGAGAGAGAATTTTATTAATTAAGAGTAAAATTAGAAAAAATTTACAATAATAACATCTTAATTTGTTACATATTATGGTTTTCACATAAAACTGATTAATCAAAAGAATAATGTATAAATATTTATTCAAAGATAAATCTAAAGAGTTACAGCAAAAGTATGTTCGGAATACAAGGCATCATAAAAAATTATTACAAGCGACATTCTAAGTAATTAATTTAGTTTCAACTTATGAAACGAATAATGCATCTCTAATCTCCACTAATAATCTAGTTTGATGAATTTAAGAATTTTATAAACCAAATAGCTAACTCCTTAGCGAATTTTGTTAGGTTATTTTTGTAGTTGAAGTAGTATAGATCAATAGAATAGTTTAATGAATTTAGAAATTTTGTAAACAAAATAGCTGATTTCTTAGCGATTCTTGTTAAGTTATTTTTGTAATCCACTTAATATAGACCAAATCTTGAAATATAATCAATATTCCATTTAAAGTTGTCTAAATATGACCATGCAAAGTATCATTTGATGTTAACATTGTATTTCCTGCAAAAATCAACCATCATTAGATACTTCAATTAAGAATTTCCATAACTTTTATATTAAGATTTTGAAGTTCAAACTTACTTGAGAGATTCCAAAGTATTCCAAGTATATGATAATAGTCTATCTTGAATTCATCTCTAAGTGCTTCCTCAACGGGTTGGTTTTCATTATTAAAATTGTCAACCTCTAAAATAATATTAAACTATGTTAAATTAATGTTTATGTACCAAAATTTTTAAAAATAAATAGTTTAGTTTATATATTTTAATTTTATAAAAATAAAATATTATTTTAATGAAATAACTTTTAATTTGAAAGAAATATAATAAAAAATTAAACTGTAAAATTTAAAAAATAAAAAAAAATTTATGTTTTAATTGGCTATAAAAATAATTTATCCATTTAAAAAATATTTTCACCTCACGTACGGATAAGGAAGTAATGATGCATTGTGGGGATTAAAAAGTGGTTAGTTAATTAATTTTTTAATTAAGAGTTGAGTTGTTTGGTTAATTTCATTTAATTTCTAGCTTAGTGATATTGGACGAATTAAATTTAGAATTACTATGCATTTAGGTTTAATCTAATGGTAAATATATGAGAATAAATATGATATATCTCAGATTCTATTCTTCTAATATTCAATTTTAAAAAAATTTAAAATCATTTGAAATATGGAACATTTATTAATAAAAAATTATAGTTATATATTTATTTTTTTAATAGTATAATTTACTTTCTTTCATGAGATTTTTGTTTTATTGTCTGAAGTTTCCAATATTTAAAAAATTTGTAAAAATAAAATGCAGTTTTAGTAACATAATTAAACTTCTTTTAAATAAAATTACTTGCTTTGTTTACAGAGAAATTCATTTCTAGATTTTAAAAGTTATGTACCTTTGAACTTTTCCCTGGGTTGATGTTTTGATACAGGAGCAGAAAAATATCCAAATACAACATTCAGATGGGTTGATGTCAGAGATGTTGCCAATGCACACATTTATGCCTTTGAGAATCCTTCAGCTTCTGGAAGACATTGTTTAGTTGGGTCAGTTGTACACTCTTCTGAGACTCTGGAGATTTTGCACAAACTTTTCCCTGAACTCAAGCTTCCTAAAGAGTAAGTTTCTTAGATAACATTCATCATTCCATTTTACCCATTGTCTACATAACATACAGAGATGAGCTTGTATCCATTTTTATCGATTGCAGATGCGCAGATGACAAGCCCCCTTCGACGAAATATCAAGTATCCAAAAAGAAAGCGGAGAGTCTAGGCGTCAAGTTTACTCCTCTCGACGTAAGTTTGAAGGACACTGTTGAAAGCTTGAAGGAGAAGAACTTAGTTAGCTTTTGACTTGGATTATTTTACATGCTAGTCAGAAACCTGCAACTTATTTTATTTAGTCATTGATGCTGGCCACAGTTGAGGCCTTCATGTTTAGGAATTAAGCACCAGGGCTGATGTACCTGCAGCTGGAAAAAATATTAGTTTGTACTAGGCAAAAAGCTTCTTTAAACCTTTGACAAATTTCCAATTGTTGTTTAAACTCATACCAATTTTTTTTGATAGTATTAGAGACATCAGCAGAGGGGATCCACTCGCCATTGGGAGAGTAACGAGCAATGGTTCAAGAAATGATAATTATAAGCCTTCCAAATTTTGATACTACCAGAGACATCAGCAGAAGCGATCCACTCGCCATTGGGAGAGTAACGAGCAATGGTGGCTTTAGAATCATAATCTCATAAATGGAGATGTCAAGCGGTATCTAAGTTGAGGATCAACGAGAACTAACCAGTTGTTGGTGAAGAGGATGTAATTAGATTTGGAATTATAGGAAAAGATCGACATTTAAAGAGGAAATTGAGATTTTTAAAGGAAATGAAGATTTGATTGAGAATGAAAATGACATTTTTAGAGGAATCAATTGCTAACCATGGTTGCTAACCATAGTTTTAGAGATGATTTTTGATGTTCTGAAATTCAGAAAATAGGGTTTTAGCATATGAGAGTAAGTTTAGTCCGAAGGGATCACGTCTCCTCCCTTTTATTTCTTTTTCTTTATCCTCTAGCGACACATAATTGTCATTTTATTATAGTGTGTACGGTACAGTGTTACTCATTCCGTACGTACAAACGTGCCAATGTATTATTCTCTATTAAGCGGTCATTTAATTCCTTACGGCATGCATTTTGATAGGACTGAGAGATGACTGCTCTTCCACAACTAGGCTATTTTTTAAGTAGACCTACGTGTGGGATCAGTCCGGCCTGCTTTGACATTGGGCTTGTCTGCTTTAGAGGGTTTCGTTGGACTTGCGTTCTTCTTCAAGGTCCGGTCTCACTCCATATACAAGAAGTCTGGCGATCATCAATTTCCATTTATAGAGAAAATTGGAGATTTGATCAATGGAGTTGTGTTGTGTAAGAGGAGAAAGGTGAATACGCGATGAGTAAAGATGAGTGACCGTGTGTAACAGGAAAATCTGTTAATTGATGGACAAAAAAATTTGTTAAAAGGCATTTTGCTTTTATATTAATTTATCCATTTAGTCAAGAGATAAATATGATAACGAGGGATAAACACATTAATAGTAATAAAAACTCAAATTGAAACTATTTATTATGATAAACTCAAAGATTTGAGCTTAACAGGGGCAGCAAGCTTTTTGGGATGATCCAATCTCACAGCTTGTAGAGCATCTTCTCTTATCAAATTCTTCAAGTTCATATTCTGTGCTTTTGTCTATATTTCCAGGGAACCAAACAGAAAAATGAATAATTAAAAAAATTGCATTGTCTATTATATAATCTAGATGACCATATGACAAACAGAATCAACATCATCTGACATGTTTGTTTGTGGACCAATCTAACAACTTCATCATAATTCTACGACAATGATAATTGACCAAATTATTACCGTCTGTTCATATAAGATTTTCATTTTAGTAAATCTTTGAGCTGTACAAAGAAAATGGAGTTGCACATTAGTTAATGAGAGAAGAAGAGAATGAATAGGGAAGAAAAAGTAGTATGTGTAACAGGAGGGTCAGGTTACATAGCATCATGGCTGGTCAAGTTCTTGCTCCATCATGGATATACAGTGAAAGCCACTGTTCTTGATCTAAGTTAGTATCCATCTCCTTCTTATTTATTCTGTTTTGTTTCCTTTGATCTCAGTGTGATAAAGTCAGGATGATATTTCTGGTTTCTGATTAAAATCTTCAAAATTTGAGTTCTGGGTTTTGTTTTTTTAATCTTATCACCCCAAATCAGTGAGTTAAAATCAAGTTTTCACCACTGGTTAGTTTCCAACTTGCCCATTAAGGAGTCTGATTATACATCTGTTGTATAGATGATCCAAAGCAAACTGAACACCTATTTGCACTTGATGGAGCTAAAGAGAGACTCTTCTTGTTCAAAGCAAATTTACTGGAAGATGGATCTTTTGACTCTGCCATTGATGGATGTGAAGGTGTATTTCACACAGCTTGTCCACTCTTTTGTACAAATGATTCACAGGTGTAGACCTTATAGTCGAATTTCTCTCTTTTATTGCGGTTATAAGTGCGTGTCTTTTTAGTACTATGGGTTTGTCACAACCCATTGATTCAGTGTTAGCCAATATTTTCAGGCAGAACTGATTGATCCTGCAGTGAAGGGAACTCTAAACGTTCTCAGATCATGTACAAAAGTCCCTTCTCTCAAGAGAGTGATCATAACATCTTCAATGGCATCAGTTATGTTCGACGGAAAGCCTCTGATACCTGATGTGGTAATTGATGAGACTTGGTTTTCAGATCCTACCTATTGTGAGTCAATAAAGGTGAGAATATGTTTGCCTAAATTCAAACTACCACAGCTTCTGCAAGCACTAGATTCACATTGATCACTATGAGAACCTTGTTTTAATAGCTAGCATTACACTTTTTATGGGTTTTAATTAATTTTTCTGGGTTTTCTAGCATTGGTATCTGTATGCAAAAACCATAGCTGAGAAGGCTGCCTCAAAATTTGCAGAAGAAAGTGGAATTGACATTGTCACAATACATCCAGGATTTGTAATTGGTCCTTTCTTACAGCCAACTCTAAATGTCACTGTGGAGGTTATTCTAAACTACATAAATGGTAAACTCTTTCTCAGTGTTCTGTCTTTAAATGTAATGATCTCTAACATGTCCATTCTTTGTGAATTGTGGGTTCCTTGCATGCAGGAGAAACATTTCCTAATGAAATTTACAGATTTGTAGATGTTAGAGATGTTGCATCTGCACATATTCAAGCTTTTGAACAAGCTTCTGCTAATGGCAGATATTGTTTAGTCGGAAGAGTTGTACATTTCTCCGAGTTCTTAAAGATCGTTCATGAACAATACCCTGCTCTGCAACTTCCTGAAAAGTATTTCTTTTTTCTTTCCTTTCTTTTTTGAGGGATACAGGATTTGACCGTTGTAGAAATTATTGTGAATGATGTTGTTCTTGCTTAGCAGATGTGAAGATCATAAGCCTTTTGCATTAAAATATGAGGTTTCAAAGGAGAAAGCTAAGAGTTTAGGCATCAACTTCATTCCCTTGGAGGTGAGTGTTGTGGACACCATTGAATGTCTGAAAGACAAGGGCTTTCTTGGTGTTTGAATCTTATGTTATTTTGAAGCAGAAGTAATGCAGATAATGAAATCTGTTGTGTGTTTTTTTTTTTTTTTTTTTTTTTGAAATGAAAATCTGTTATGTTCTTTTTTATTTCCACAAGGATTTTCTATGTGCAGGAAGTCCAGTTCGTTAAAATGTAACTGATTGAAAAATGTACGGATTGTGTTGAATTTTTGGAAATTTTTCTACTTTTATACTTTCGTTTGATCTGATTCATTTTGTAGAAAAAAATGTAAATAAATTCTTACCCATTTTTCTAAAATTAAAAAAATGAAAATTTTATTAATTAAAAAAATAAAATTTTTTATTCCAAACTATAAATCAATAGAATTAAAGTGAATTAAATTAAATTTTTATAAAATCTTTGATTCCAAATAATATATGATATATATCAATAAGTTTTACTTCAATAGTATGAGTTGTCTGAAAAACAATAAAATTTTAAGTCAAATATTAGTTAATATTAAATATTTATTTATAGTTATGCTATCTTTTCTTTTGTATACATCACACATTGCTCCTGAAGTATTTATAAATAATTAATAATCTAATAATAATAATTTTATATAATTATTAACATAGTGTTTGCTTCAATTATAGAATTTATTTTAAATGAATTTTATTATTTGGTTTGATATAATTTAAACAGCAGAATTCAGTCGAATTTCATATAATTTTTATTTGGTTTAATTTTAGAATTGAAATTTATTTATCCTAAATTTTCAATTGAAAAAATTTTAATAATAATAATATATTTATAAAATTAAAATAGATAACATGAGAGTTATATTTATATGTATTCTTGTGTAAAAAAGTTTTCATTTCATTCAATCGATTCAAAAATTATTTTTATTTAATATTTATAAATAATATAAAAAATTTAAAAAAATATAATTATTTATTCAAATAATTTTTAATTATTTATATTGTAATCGTTACTATTTTTTAATGATTTTATTAATTTTCAGATATTTATTTAATTAATTAGTAAAATAAATAATAATTGAGAGAGTAAAAATTTTATTAGGGATATTTTAGTCCATAAAATATTGTTATGTAAATTTTGTGGAATTTATTTCAAATTCTATCTAAATTTGAGAGAATTGATTTTATTTATAATTAATTTCATGAAATTTAATTTTTAGAATTGAATTCTAATTTCTTTTCATACCAAATACATAAAATATAAAATTTAATTAAATTTCATAAAATTTTAAAAATTAGAATTCAACTAAACATAGTATAAAGTTGAAACTCACACTATGTTTAATTCAATTTTAATTCCTAAAATTTTATAAAATTCAATTGAATTTCTTGTTTTATGAGTTTGATTTAAAAAAAAATTAAATTTTAATTTTAAAAATTGAATTTCATAAAATTGGTTATAACTAAAACCAATTCCTTCAGAAATTCTACAAAAATTAGATAACTAAATAAATAACTAGAAATTAATAAATCACTAAAAAATATTAATGATTATAAAATAGGATTTTTATACTTTAATTTATAACAAATAAATTCTGTACTTTCTGGTAGTAAAATGAGATTTTTTTCTAACATAGTTAAATATTATTGAAAAATTACAATTAACTCCATGATATTTAATGAAATCTATATTTTAGTTTTTATAATTTTAAATTTAGTCCATTAAATTTTATTTGATTAATAAAATATTTTCTTAATTTAAACTTTATATTTTTAATTGAAATTAATGCCTATATTTTTATATAGATTGATCTCTAAAAATTATAATTATTAATAAGTATTTATATTTATAGATTAATTTTTTATTTATTAAATTTTAATATTTTATATATGAAAAAAATAAATAAAATTAAAATTAAAAAAATTTAATATCTTTTTTTTAATTAATAAAAAAATCATTAAAAAGAAAAAAAATTAGAAAATAAAGAACTGTTAATTTGGATGCTTATGTCAAAATTCTTGATTTAATTTTTATTTCATTGATTTATTTTTAAAAAAGTATTTAAATAAAAAAATCTCATTTTAAATAAAAAATTCTCATTTTACTAATAGAATAAAATTACATATCACAAATTAAACTATAGAATTCTAATTAAAAAAAATACTAAATCACTAATTAATTTTTTATAATTACCATTTTTTTTATAAAATAAGCCTGCAGTTTTACAAATTAATTAGGTTCTTTCATATTATAATACTAATTTTTAATAATAAATATTATTTTTAATTAAAATAATAATATTTTTTAATATTATTTTAATTAAAAATTATAGAAATTATATATTATTAATGAATATTCTAATACGGTAGAATCTATGTACCTTTTAATAAAAAAAATTGCAGATTTATTTGAAAAAAAAATATTAAAATTATTTAGACTTAATAAGAAAAAAATACTTATTTCTATTAATTTTTAGATTCCTCCAAAAGAAAATGTATAAGTAATTTTCTCATATTTGAGCCCGAAGACTAGCAAATCTGATTCGCCTACTACATCTCCCTAGAATCCTTTCTCTTGCTCAATCTCATTCTTCCGACAAAGACAAAGCAGCGGCTTCAAATGCCGATCTTATTAATTCAGCTCTTCGGCCTGTGTTTGCAGTCATTATCTGGGTTTATACCGCCTCCAAATCCAGCTCAATGCTTTCTCGGATTGCCGGTATGCTTGAATCGGGTTTTTTTTTGCTTTCTGTGGTACTGTTGGTGGCAGCTCCGTGATAGTAGCTGGTGGTTCCACTTTCTATTTTTATTTTATTATTGATTTCTTTATGTAAACCATATTGTGATGTTAGGTGAGATTATTAAATAAATAATTTACCAGTAGCTATCCAGATTTTAAGCAGGGGACTGTGACTTGGCTGTAAATTACCTAGTCTTTAGCACTTTTTTGGAAAAAAAAAAAAAAAAAATCTTTGGCATCTATTTTGCTTGCAAAGATTAGACCTTTGTTAGAACTAATTCAAAGAAAAAATGAGTGGAGAAGGAAAGGTGGTCTGTGTGACTGGAGGGTCTGGTTACATAGCCTCCTGGCTAATCAAATTCTTGCTTCAAAGAGCTTACACTGTAAAGGCCACTGTTTGTAATCCAAGTAAATCCCTCCTATCTGTCACTTTTTTTCCTACAAGCTCAGTTGGGTCATTGGTGAATCTTAATTTCTTTGAATGAGGGTTTGATTTTATAGTGACTTTGGTTGTGGCTGTGGGTCTAATCTTTTATGTTTTACTTCTGGTTTTGACTTCATTTTATACAATTTCATGGGTATTTAATTGCTTATAGCACTTTTTTATGTTGTTTTGTTGATTATTGATAATTTTATATCCTGCAGTTTGCTTGTTAAGAATGAATTGAATCAGCCCTCACTTCGATTGAGTAGGTAAATGACTTAAACTTTTCATGTATCATTATTTTAAACACCAAGCAAGGACGATGGAAAGAAAGCAAGATACTAGCATGAGTAAAATTTTACTAAACTGATGTGAAATCTTAAATTAGTTTGCTTGTTTTAGTGTTTCTTTAACTTTCAATGTTCTCATTGGACTCATACTTCAGTTCATTGAATCTGTATTCTGTACCCCAGATGATTTGAAGAAAACTGCACACTTGCTTGCACTTGAGGGAGCCAAGGAAAGGCTTCACTTGCTCAAAGCTGATTTATTGGAAGAAGGATCTTTTGATGCTGCAGTTGATGGTTGTGAAGCTGTTTTCCACACAGCTTCCCCTGTATCTCTTCAAGCCAATGCGGATCCTCAGGTCCATCATCTTTGACAACCTTTTCACTGCCTTTATATGTGATAGAGTTCCTCCCTTTGGACCTAAACTGCAATTTCTGACTGTTCTGTTGTCATTTGGCATTACATTTTCTCATATTTCTCTATAATAACTTGTGCACTATCTGTGTTATTTGATTATGTTGACATAACTACTGCTTGATAGGCTTAGTGTCATATAAGATGTAACTGTTCGCCACTGGCTATTTCGATTTGTCAGGCAGAACTAGTTGATCCTGCAGTGAAGGGAACGCTAAATGTTCTTTGATCTTGTGCAAAAGTTCCTTCTGTCAAGAGAGTGATTATAACATCTTCATTTGCTTCTCTTCCATACAATGGAAAAACTCTGGCCCCTGATGTAGGTGTTGATGAGACTTGGTTTTCAGATCCAGCTGTTTGTGCGGAACGGAAGGTTTGTCTTCTATTACAATGCCACTCGTTATCTTTTGGCCCTGAAATTAATTGCCTAACCCTCTGTTTGGAATTAAGAATTTCACCAAAATTCAATTCAATTGATTTTTTTTTTCTATCAATTCTTTTTTATATGGAATGAGTGAAATCAATTTTTTTTTTTAATTTAAAAAATTGTCATTTTGAAAGAGGTCAAATTCTTGCATAATTTTGTAAGAATTTATTTGAATTCTTTTCTTGCAAGATGAATCACTCTAAACAAGGGGTAAAGGGTAAAAGAAGATGAAAAAGGGATATCTGACCATCATGGTTTGTCCTTGAGCATATCAATCTTGATTACTTCTAATTTAGCCATCCCAATTGGATGGTTGTGATGATACAATGAAATCAACTTGATTTTATATCTTTAACTGTTTTGTTTATGAGATAATTTGGTCTTTTCTTTCTCCAGCTCTGGTATCAACTTGGGAAAACGTTAGCTGAGCAGGCTGCTTGGGAATTTGCAAAAAACAAGAAGATGGATTTTGTTACAATACATCCAGTGTTTGTCCTTGGTCCTCTTTTGCAGCCAACTATTAATAGCTCTATCGAGATACTTTTCAATCTCATAAATGGTGTGCTCCACCAACATAAGACGACATGTCCATTTGATTACCAAATATCTTGAAACTTTAGCATTAATTTAATCACACAATATTACAGGATTTATTATGTAACAATCGGTTGATTTTGTTTTTTGGGTAGGAGGAGCTCAAGAGTATCCTGATGCATATTATAGATCCATTGATGTATTGCGTATGCACACATTCAAGCTTTGGAGATTCCTTCAGCTAGTGGCAGATGTTGTTTGATTGAAAGAGATGTCCACTTCTCTGAGGTTCTGAAGATTGTGCAGCAACATTATCCTACATTGCACCTTCCAAAAAGTATGTTTTTTTTTTATATATATATTTTTGCATGCTCATGTTGGACCAGCTATATGAATGCCAAAGGGTTACTGGAGAGAGCTGTCTGGAATGATACTTCTTTTCTAGCAGTAAGTATCAAACTGGCTTAGAGTATATGGTTTGAGAGAATGGGTGGTTGTAAAACATCTGAAATACCTTGTGCAGCTTGTCTAGCGTTAAAATGAATTCATTTTCAAAATGTTAATTGTTTTATGTTTGTGCTGATGCAGTCCATTGATGTAATGGATTACTCATTGTAGTTGGGGTGGATGAAGAGAAGAATGAATTAGTTCTTGGAATCATTGATTTCATGAGACAATACACGTGGGACAAGCACCTGGAAACATGGGTGAAAGCTTCAGGCATACCTGGCGGGCCAAAGAACTCGGTGGGACTTCAGTTGAATGATATGGGAGTCTGTAAGCTTGTATAATGCTATCACTATAGTAGAAATTTCAGTAATCATCTATTGAATGTATTGATTTTGATTCAGTTTTCACTCTTTTAACTAAATTTTTATCAGAAAAATAAGTTAAAGCAGACGTAACAACTATTTAGTTAACAAAGATAAAAGAGATAGATTAGATGTGGAACCGAATTATAATACATTAGATGTGAAACTGATTTATAAATAATGGCAATATTCAAGAATGAAATAGTAAATCTCTTTTTCTTTATCATCTGACTTCAGGTCTCATTTCAAAGAACAAAACACAAGAAAAAGAAAATGAGTAATCCACCAACTCAAATTTAATTCAGCCTTTTCAAAGTTTATTCCATTTGCATTGAATGAATAAATGATTAGCATAATAGCAAAACTACTTAAAATCAGAGAAATTAGAAACAAAAAATCAGCACAGATGAGCCTGGGTATTGCGTGTTGGATGATCAAAACAGAGGTCTCGACTGAGAATTTAGATCCTGAAATACGCAGACCTGCAGCAAGTCATTCGAAGAAGTGTGCAAAACTCCCATCATTCAGCTTCATTTCTGCGGAAGGCCACACACATTAATAGCAGTTCTTTCAAGGCGAATTATGCCAAGCCAATCAAGGAATTTCTCCATGGCATGTAGTTGTGGTATATAATGTGTTCGACTAACTTCTGCACAAGGAATCAAATTAAGCTTTAAATCCGTGAAATTAAAAGGGATGCAGAATAACACAGCTAATAATAATAACAATAATAATAACATGGATAGAAGCATGACCTGCCAATGCATGATTTCGGCAAGCCTTTGCATTGGTTCACCACTTCCCGATGTATTCAGAATTTCAACAGCATCCCAATGATAACTCATACTTGATGAGCCATTGATGGGAGATGAAAGTCCAGTTAAAATTATTCAAAATGCATATCCCCTCGCCAAGAACATATGCACCCAGAAATCTCCTTAAATAAATAAGGTTTTAACCAGGAGAATGCTTTGCTTTTTCTTTTCTTGTGAAGAACTTCAGAGTAAACAAAGGTAAGACTATTGGGTTTTGATGTTTACTCAGAAGTCACATTTTGTTTTCAGAATAAATGGTTTTCTCCACCTCTGCATTTGACATTGAAAAAACTTGAATAAATACCAAATAATTAAGATATGCTGCTGATTTAATTTACAAAGGAATGGTGCATGTGAAGAGAAATTGACATATGACAATCACCTTCAGCACAATCAATTTTCATCCTAATTTAGAAGATTAATCAAAGTAATTGCAGCAATAACATCTTTTCCACGTCCTCTACTAACTTCTGCACAGAGTCAAAATTAATCAGTTATATCCATGAAAAGAATGAAGGCAGAATTACATTAAAAAATAAATAAAAATGATGGTTAGAAGAATGACCTGCCAATGCAATTAAAATCTCTTTGAATTTGTTTCCCACTTCCCAATTTATTAGAATTTCAGGTGCGTAAAAAACAAATAAATGATTCCTCTAGCTTGATGAGCCTGTATATGTGGGAAAACAGGGTTAAAATTTTATCATAAAGCAAATAAATTCTCAATTATAAAAAAGAAAAATAAAAGAAAAAATTGGTACTGTGTATATTGATCTTGATTGTAAAGAAATAATGACAAAAGGATACTTACGAACTCAAAAGAAATACATTGCTCATTTTGGAAGAAACACATCCAACAGTTGAAAACTTATCCTTCATTGATCTGTGTAAATAGAATCATAGAGTGAAGATTTTCTCATATAAGTTCAATTTGCAAATTGGAAAGAAAGAGCACCAACTTACCGAAGCTTCATCATCCAGTAGATACCGGCCCTCCTTTTGAATTGTTTGTCCCTCAACTTCAATATTTTGGATGTGTGAAATGAATTCCCAATCCACACCCTTTTTATTTCCACATCTTTCCTTCAATTGGGGACAGTTCTTGATATACAATCTTCGTAACGAGGTGAGGGAATGCAACTCTTGAGGCAGACACTTCAATGCCGGACAAGTACCAATGCTTAGTGTTTGAAGACAAGTTAGATTCCGCAGTCCATCTGGAGGTAGAGATTCGAGCTCTTCAATGTGACTAATGGAAAGGAGCTTCAATTTAGAGAGAGGAGGAAGGATTGAGGAAGAAGAAGAGATTGATGGTGTGAATATTTGGTGCACAAGTTGTGGGCTTACTTCCTCCAAATCTAGTGATTCATCGAGAGATGGAAACTGAGGGATGGAGGTCAAATTGGGGCAGTTATCACAAGAGAAATATGAAAGACAAGGAAACTGGAGTAGCTCAAGTGCTGTCGAATCATCCCTCTTCTTCTGCCATCCTTTAAGCTTAGGACAATCATGTAGCGTGAGATTCTTTAGGGATGGAAAGAATGATGCCGGTTGTCCCTCAATCACCATGTATTCTAAATCATCGAGTCCCACAATCTGTAGATATTGAAGAGAAGGGATTTGATCCATTGGTGGGAGATGCTGACATCCATTGGCATCCGATATATAGAGATTGACGAGATTCGTGAGGGAAGAGAACCAACTTGGGAACCTCCTGCCTCCATAGCCATACACATGTAACTCTTTAAGATTGGGATGTGGTTGGAGATTTTGGAATGCCATTTCATCTCTATCAACATTTGAATCTTCCCAATTTAATTCCAATGATTGAAGGAGTGTCTTCTCTTTCAAATTAACATTTACAATCTCATTATCCACACATCTCAGATTTCTAATTACAAGACGTCCCCTCAAATTGTTAAGTTTATTCAATTCATTTATTTTTCCAACATCCTTTGAGAAAATATGCCGTTTTGCCACTACGAAATGTGACAACGTCTGAAGTGAAGTCAACTGCCCAAGCCCACGTGGCATATGAGTCAAAGACTTACAATCTTCACAATATAAATGCCTAAGATTCACAAGCTTTTTAACATCTTTAGACAATTCTTTGAGCCCGAAACAATAAGAGACATTCAATACTTGTAAATTCAGCAAATCCATAATAGAATTTGGAAGTGCCTTAAGTTTCTCGTTCCAAGAAACATCAAGATATCTTAGATGTTTTAGCATTTTCATAAGACTATCCACCTTCACAATGCTATACTCAATGCTATACTCAATCATACTGTACGCACGCAAGCACCTTAAGTTTTTATGAATTAAAAACTCTTTGTAATTATGTTTCTCAAGCAAAAGAAATGATCGTAGTCTTTTTGCATTATTAAGAATTTCTTGTGATGCAACATTCGAATTCAATGCTACATGATGAGTTTTCTCATTAATATTTGGTGCATCAGAATTTACTAGCTGAATCCTCGTCCCACCCACTGTGATTGCAAGATCATGTATTAAATCATGCATTTTACAGCTTTTGACATTTCCAAATTCATCTCTTTCCACCTCTTGAAAAAATGACCTCCACCACAGTTTCATAAAATATTCAAGTCCAATATCCTCAAGACGATCACTCGTAATTGGTGCCTCAACAAACCCTTGTGCAACCCAAAGATGGATTAATGTTTTCACATCAATCTCATAATCTTTTGGATATAATGCGCAGTATGCAAAACAATGCTTCAAATGTGATGGGAGATGATCATAACTTAGTTTCAGTGTTGGCAAAATATTATTATCATCTTGACTTATTTTTGAGAGTTCATTTCTTAAAAAGAGCGGCCACTCAGTTTCTGGATTTTTGTTATACAAGAGACTTGCTATAGTTTTTATAGCAAGAGGAACTCCACAACATTTCTTCAAAATCTCCTCTCCAATCTCTCTTACATTTGCATGTTTTGGCTCCTGCCCCTCAAGTGCTACGTGCAAAAACAAAGACCAAGACTCATCCGGAGACAACCCTTCCAAAACATGTGGTGCCATTGTGCTAGATATATCTGCCACCTTTTTAGAGCGAGTGGTTATTAATATCTTACTTCCACTAGAGCCACCCACTAATAATCTCTTTAAATTCTGCCATTTTTCTCTATTCTCATTCCACACATCATCTAGAACAAGCAGATATTTCTTTCCATCAATAATTCCTCCAAGTTGAGATTTCAATGCTTCTAACTCAAGATCTTCTGGTTTCTTCTTTGTTGCAGACTCTAGAATCTTTCTAACAATCATTTTCACATCAAAAGGATCTGAAACACACACCCATATTCTTCGCTCAAATGAATTCTTAATCAGTTCATCATTGAATATGATTTGAGCAAGAGCCGTCTTCCCTAACCCTCCCATTCCAACAATTGAGAGGACTGAAACGCACTCTTCACCATTGGAAGACAATACAAGTTCTGTAATTGCCTTTTTGTCACCCTCTCTCCCAATAACCACTTCAGGTAAAGAGGACTCAGTTTGATCCCTCCATGCAATCCTCTCCTGATCAGTTCGAACCTCTAACATAAATGTTCTATCACCTCCAATATCAGCTAGCCTCTCCCTAATCGCCTTAATTTTATGACCCATTTTAAAACCATAAACAAGTTGATTTGAAGACGAAAAGAAGAGACATACCTCCTTTGTCATTCTATTTCCAGTCATCACTCGGCGCCTTAGAGCTTCAGTGGCGAAGTCATCTACCAAGTCATCAGCATCATAAACAACTTCTTCTAGCCTCTCAAGCCAGCCTTTCACTTGACGGTTAAGTTTCTGCTTCTCCTCAGCATCCAGAAGAACATTGCGAATACTAGAAACTGTGGCCTCAAGTTTCTTAAGCTCACCTTTGACGCCCCACCACAATCCGATCTCATCAAGGGCTCGAGAACCCAGCTTGGTAATGATATCTCCGACAACGTTAGAGAGAACTCCATCGGCCATTTTGGGTGTTTTGGTTTGATTGTAAAAGGATGAAATGTTGCTGTGAAGAAGAAGATGGTGACAACAAATGACTAATATTTATAAGACAACAACAGACTGTAATTACATTTGAAGTCTAAGGGTATAGTTCATGATGTCGAAAGTGGATGTATAATTTAAGCTTCCTTTAAAGAGTGAGATGCTTGATTGTTGATGGCCACCCTTTCTTCGGGTAACGGCCCCTTGAACCTCTTTTATTTAGATGTATTACCACTTCCTCACGTCTAGAATTGGATTCTTTTTGCATGAAAGCCAATTGGATTACAATTTATTTCTTTTTCCGGGCTTTTTGCAAAATTAGGGTCGGGGCTATTTTTATTTCCGGATTTGGGTTGAGAAAATTTTATTTGCGATTTTGGAATTTGACTGCCATGTGGCAGTCGAAAAGGACGCCCGGCGCCTCTTTGACAGGCGCCAGAGCCTGGCGCCACTTTAAGTGGCGCCACTTTAAGTGGCGCCAGGCTTGTTTTTTTTTTTTTCAATGTCTGTTATTATTATTATTTTTAATTATTAATATATTATAATAAAATATTTATATTATATTATTTTTTTTATTTATATTATATTTTTATAATAATAAATATTTTTTATAATTTTAATATATTAATATTTAAAAAATTTTATTATTAATATTTAAATAAAAAATTACTGAAATTATATTTCAGAATTATAAAATTGATATTATATTGCGATTAGATGGATAAATTTTTTTATTATTTTAATATATTAATACAGTAATTCTGTAATTAAATAGTATTAATATTTTTATATACGTTTAATGTTATTTCATAATTTTACAAAATACTAAAACTAGTTATAAATAATTATTATATTTTAGAAAAATATTTTCAATATGTAATAATATTATAAAAATATTTAGAATTATAATATTATACTGCTATTAAATCTGTATAAAATAGCTTTATTGAATTAATTACTTAATTTAGTTAGTTTTTATTTTTAATAAATTATAAATAATTCGTATAAAATATTTAAAATTATTATATTATTTTATTTAATAAATTATAAATAATCAAGTAATCGTATATAATATTTAATTATTATTTTTTATTAATTATTTAAATTACATTATTGTTTATAATTATAAAAATAAATAAATAAATATTAATATTTAAAATTATAAAAATTAAATTTACTTTTTATTAACTGCTATTTAGAATTATAAAATATTATTATAGACTACTTAAATGTTGCATGCGATCACCTGATTGTTTATAATTTATTAAATATAATAAATTTAATTAATTTACTTTGAATTAGATTAATTAATTATTTTTTTAATAAATTATAAATAATTCAATTCTCGTATAATATCTAATAGTAAGATAATATAATAATTATTTATAACTACAATAATTATTTATAACTACACTTAGTATTTTGTAAAGTTATAAAATAACATTAACCGTATATAAAATATTTGTACTATTTAATTACAGAATTAATGTATTAATATATTAAAATAATAAAAAAATTTATCACTTTATACGATATGATTGAATTATTTTTATACATCTCATCGCAATATAATATCAATTTTATAATCCTGAAATATAATTTTCAGTAATTTTTTATTTAAATATTAATAATAAAATTTTTTAAATATTAATATATTAAAATTATAAAAAATATTTATTATTATAAAAATATAATATAAATAAAAAAATAATATAATATAAATATTTTATTATAATATATTAATAATTAAAAATAATAATAATAACAATTTAAAAAAAAAAAACAATTGTCTGGCGCCACTTTAAGTGGCGCCAGACATTTAAAAAAAATAAAATAAAAAAAAGAGCCTGGCACCACTTAAAGTGGTGCCAGGCTCTGGCGCCACTTAAAGTGGTGCCAGGCTCTGGCGCCTGTTAAAGAGGCGCCGGACGTCCTTTTCGGCTGCCATGTGGCAGTCAAACCCTAAAATCGCAAATAAAATTTTCTCAACTCCAAATCCGGAAATAAAAATAGCCCCGACCCTAATTTTGCAAAAAGCCCCCTTTTTCCCTACTCCATCTTTTGATGATTCCTATAATAAAGGTAGTGAAGACAAAGGATTTTCATGTTAAACGCAATTGGATTGAACTTGTACGTTTAACCAAAGAGGGTGTTTTTGAAAGAAATTTTATCAATGACGCTGTAAAAATAGGTTTAAAAAAACAGCAGAAAAATTATTAATTTATATATTTAATCTGTAGTTATAAATCAATAATTAAATTTTAGTATTTATTTTTGTTATTATAACATAAGATAATATTTTATTTATTTATTTATAATAAATTAAAAAGTAGTTAAATTATAATTTTATTAAATATAAAATAAACTATATATTATTACATACAGTGAAAAATTAAAATTCTCTAGAATTTTCGCACAAAACTAACAATAAATCTACCACGTGTATTTATCATGGTCCAATGTACAAATTTATAACAGAGTTTGATGAAAATTAAAAGGTCTATTCATAACTCAGAATTCAAATCAATTCAATTAAATCTAAAGAGCAAACTAATCCAACCCGAAGTACAACCAATCAAATTCAAGCTAAATCATACAATATCAAATTTTATAATTTTTTATATATTAAAAATAATAAAATATAATAATTACACACAATAAATATATAAATGATAAATAAATTTATAATTAGTATTATTTAATTATAATAGTATTATAATAATATATTAAAATTAATAAAATATATTATAAAAATTTATTATAATAAAAAATATAATATAAATAAAATTATTAAATTAACATAATATAAAAATAATATATTAATTAATTAATATAATTATAATATTTTAATAATTAAAAAAATTAAATAATAATCCGACACTATTGTGAGTCATACCGATCATTCTTAAAAAGATAAAAAAGATAATAATGATTTATCGATTTTATAAATGATAAAAACTAATTTTTACCGCGGTTGACAATAAAATTTTAAATTTATAAATGTTTATTATCTATTTTTCTTTCTTAACTCTAACTTCTTCTTTCTCCTTCTTTGTGAAAAATGATCTACGTTAATTGATTATCGATAAAAAAAAACATATTATTGTCCCTATAAAGAACTTTAGAGATATTTCGATCGTCATTTATGATTTCTGTATAGTGAAAATATTTCTCACATATAATCCAATCAATTTTTAGAATATGCAGACATTTTTAACAGATTTACGGCGACAATCCTTAAATAATTATTACATTAAATGATTTGATTCCTAATTATAAGCCGGATATTTTATTTTTAATAGAAATAAAAACTCTTAGTTCTCATATGAAATTTTTTCATAATTTTTTACATTTTGATGATTGTTTCTCAGTCAATAGACAAAGATTAGGAGGATATCTTTTGTTAATGTGAAAAAGTAATGAGTCTATTTCTGTAGTTAACTTTTTTTCAAATTTTATTGATTTGGTTGTTTCAAAAGGTAATGTTCAATGGAGATTTACTAGTTATTATGGGTTTTCGAAATCGCAACGACGATATCAGTCTTGGAATTTTATTCGAGATTTATCTTGTAAAAACTCTTTTTTGTGATTTTGTTCGAGAAATTTTAATTATTTATATTCAAGAGACGAGAAAGAAGGAATATTTTTGTCAAATTATTTTATACAGGGGTTTAAACAGACACTTAGAAATATTTTTACGAAATTATTTTATGTATGGATTTGATTTTGAATGATTTTAAATTTTTGTTAGAAATTTAAAATTAATATTTTGATTAGATAGATTTATCGTAATACTATTTTAACTGCTCATATTTTAATTAGAAAATTTATTAAGTATAATTGTCTTTTTATTTTAAATAATATTTTTTTATTCGATAAAATTTTATTAATATAATCCGTAATTTTATTTTTAAAAAATAATTTATAAATATTTAATAACGATAGTAAATTGATAACTTTTTATTTTTAATCTTAAATTGATAAAAAACCATTTTTATGGGTAAAAACGGGAAACTATTAACATCGCATGGGTGTTTCAGGAAGAGTAAAAACAAAACAAATAGAGACGTGAGGTCGCACATCAACAACATTTAACTAAAGATTTTCCAAATCTTTAAAAAGTACTGTCTTTATTTTATTGTAAGTACAGTATTGCTAAATGGTCCGCTATCTATAATTTAATAAATATATGTAAAAGTAAAGTAGATGGCTATGCCAATAATAGCTTTTGGATTATTCCTTTTAGATGGCTTTTCCCAAATGGTAACTTCTCTGAGGATCAAATAGCTAATAGTTTACATGTAAAGAAAAATATTTTGACCCGATTCATATAGATTTATAATATATAATAATTATATTTATTTATATAATAAATTTGTATAAATTTAATTTAAATAAAAATTATTTGTTATCTAATTATTGCAAGTGGGGCAATAATAAAATACGACAAGATAAAAATTTTAAAAATAGTTTGAATTTAATTTTTTAAATCGGAGTTAATTATATTAAAAAGAAATTTAGAGAAAAGATGAAAGGAAAGTGGCAAAAAATATAACACAGTATTTATTATTTCTTTTCAAAAATATATAATAAAAAATACTTTTAAAGTTTAATGCTTAACTTCACCCATCCACTTATTAAAAAATTTCAACTCAGCTCATCTTCAATTTTTTATTTTATTTAGCCTGAAAATTTTAAAAATATTTTTAAAATTTAGACGAGATGTTGATAGACGATATATTATTTTAATATAAATTAAATTATAAATTTTAAAATAAAAATAAATAAAATTATGTAATATTTTTTATTTTTTAATTAATAATTATATTTTATTTATTATATTATTTTTTTAATATTCTAATTAAATTTTAAAATATTAGAAATAAAGTGTAAAAGATAAAAAAAATTATAAAAAAATTTAAATCAATCAAACTGAACTGAATTGGATCGAATCGAATCAAATCGATTCTATTTGATTTGATTTCTGATGAAAATTGATTCGGTTTGATTTTTATAAATATTAAAATTTTAATTTTTAATTTATTCGATTCAGTTTAATTTTGAATTGAACCGATCGAATGTTCACCAAACGGACGGATCAAAGAAAAGCTCTCAATTTCCTTTTATAAAAATTTATTTAAATTATTTTTCTATAAAATGAATTATTGGAGACAACATATATTCTGATCAAATTATATCCTTGGCAGTCTGTGAAGTAGATAACTTGATCTTTGGCTTCGTTTATTCACTTTTGCTCTTGCGTACTGAATTTTCTTTTTAATTTTCCGATCATTTGTGATCATTAAAGTTTTTGGGTTTCTGCGATTTCTTTAATTTGAACTTGATATATCAGTAAATAGCCTAATTTGAGATCATGACCTAAACAGGTGGTTGACTAAGATAAACCTTAAAATTATTTAATCTGGGTAGCTTAGCCATGATTATTGAAATAAAAGATTCTGTTGATATATGGCTCAGATGATGCAAAGAAAACTGAACACTTGCTTGTACTTGATGAGCTAAAGAAAGACTGCAATTATTCAAAGCAGATTTAATGGATGAAGGGTCTTTTGATCCTGTGGTTGAGGGATGTGAATGTGTTTTCCATACAGCATCTCCATTTTATTTATCTGCAACTGATCCCCAGGTAAATCTCCTCTTAGTTGTGATTTAGTTTTAGAGTCTTTTAATATGTGATGTTGTCAAAAGTTTCAATTTTCAAGTAGTAACCAAAATGGAAATCCCTTAAATACTCGCAGATATTTTCAAGTGATAATTTAAACAAGTTTATCAACCAATGAGTTTATTCGAATATGAGCACCTTCTTGTTTTTTTTTAATTGTTTTTTTTTTATTAATACCCCCATTGATATTTTTCCTTTTTTCCTCTTCAGGCAGAACTTATTGATCCTGCATTGAAGGGAACACTTAACGTTCTTAGATCATGTACTAAAGTTCCTTCTATCAAAAGAGTGGTCATAACATCATCCATGGCAGCAGTTGCATTCAATGGGAAACCTCTTGCTCCTGATGTAATAATTGATGAGACATGGTTTTCGGATCCTGATTTTTGTGAGAAATCAAAGGTATATAGAAGCACTGACTTCTTATTACAACAGCATATTTCTAAAAGCTTTTTCAGTTAATGCTGCCCGAAACGATGTTTATGCAATATAAGTTAGCAAATCTTGTTACATGAACTGTGGAACCTCTGTCCTATAATTTTTTGTTCTGAAAATATGTAAAAATTCTCTCGTTTTTCCTTTCACTTTTCTTTGGCTTGGTTGTGTTGCATGTTTTATGCATTGTAGCATGCAGACCAGAAACCATTGTCTGTACATGTTCAACAAATTGTCTTGTTTCTTGTCAGTTATGGTACATGCTTTCAAAAACCTTAGCAGAAGAAGCTGCTTGGAAGTTTACAAAAGAGAATGGAATAGACATGGTTACAATAAATCCAGGATTGGTGATTGGTCCTCTCTTACAGCCAACACTTAATACTAGCTCAGAGTCTGTTCTGAAACTTATAAATGGTAATTTTTCATCTATTTTCTTCTCCTTGCTTGAAATGTTTTATAAATTTATACTGCCAGGTTTTTCAAAGGTTTTATCCCTGTATAATCTTTATGTGTGGCTAATATTTAATAAAATGCAAATTCCTGTGAGAATTTCCAGACCTACTATGCTTTTGGCACAAAATCCACGATGGCTCAATCCTAATGACTTGATAGAAGCTTGAGTTAAACACAACAAGAAGGAAAAACATATTAGACACTCAGCTCAACAACGTACTGAGTCTCAATCTCAAAATAGTTGAGGTCAAACATAAGAAAGATATTAGAATAAGTCAGAAAATTGAAAAGAGAAATTTACTAATTAGTCCTTATGTTATGTGAAAATTTATTAATTGGATCCTCAATTTTGAAAAATATATTAAAACATCCATAACATTTTAAATCTACTAATTAGTGCTTCTGTTAGTTTTAGCTTTTAAGTGTTTTACTATTTAGTCCCTGTGATTTGGAAAAACTCATTTGTTGGTTGTTTGATTTTATAACCTACTAATTAGTTCTTCTGTATTGAAGGCATTTTAGATTTATTTGCAATACGTAGTGGTCAAAATTAATAAAAGAACTTATTAGTAGAAATTTTAAAATATAAGAAATGTTTTAATATATTTTTCAAAACTGGGAGATTAACTAATGTGTTTTTTCATATTAAAGACTAAATAGTAATTTTTCAATTGAAAATTGCTTGAAAACTAAGAACTCAACATGTTTTACTGCTCTTAAAAAAGAAAACTATTACGAATCCCTGAGATTCCTTAATTCTATCAGAATGTAAGTGCCTAATTATTACTTTATATATTTTGCTGGCAATTATTTGTGATGCAAGCAGTTGAGATGTTTTGATGCAGGAGTAGAAAAATATCCAAATACAACATTCAGATGGGTTGATGTCAGAGATGTTGCCAATGCACACATTTATGCCTTTGAGAATTCTTCAGCTTCTGGAAGATATTGTTTAGTTGGGTCAGTTGTACACTCTTCTGAGACTCTGGAGATTTTGCACAAACTTTTCCCTGAACTCAAGCTTCCTAAAGAGTAAGTTTCTTAGATAACATACATCATTCCATTTTACCCATTGTCTACATAACGGACAGAGATGAGCTTGTATCCATTTTTATCGATTGCAGATGCGCAGATGACAAGCCAACCTCGACCAAATATCAAGTATCCAAAAAGAAAGTAGAGAGTCTAGGCGTCAAGTTTACTCCTCTCGACGTAAGTTTGAAGGACACTGTTGAAAGCTTGAGGGAGAAGAACTTAGTTAGCTTTTGACTTGGATTATTTTACATGCTAGACAGAAACCTGCAATTTATTTTATTTAGTCATTGTTGCTGGCCACAGTTGAGGCCTTCATGTTTAGGAAGTAAGCACCAGGGGTGATGTACCTGCAGCTGGAAACAATATTAATTTATACTAGACAAAAGGCTTCTTTAAACCTTTGACAAATTTCCAATTGTTGATTAAACTCATAACAATATTTTTTTGATAGTATTAGAGACATCAGCAGAGGCGATCCACTTGTCATTGGGAGAGTAACGAGCAATGGTTCAAGGAATGATAATTATAAGCCTTCCAAATTTTGATAGTACTAGAGACATCAGCAGAGGCGATCCACTCGCCACTGGGAGAGTAACGAGCAATGGTGGCTTGAGAACCATAATCTCATAGATGGAGATATCAAGTGGTATGGGAGTTGAGGATGAGAACTAACCGGTTGGGAGAGGATTGACATTTAAAGAGTAAATTGAGATTTTTAAAGGAAATGAAGATTTGATTGAGAACGAAAATGGCATTTTTAGAGGAATCAATTGCTAACCATGGTTTTAGAGATGATTTACATTTGTAGAGAAAATGGAGATTTGATCAATGGAGTTGTGTTGTGTAAGAGGAGAAAGGTGAATAGGCGATGAGTAAAGATGAGTGACTGTGTGTAACAGGAAAATCTGTTAATTGATGGATAAAAAAATTGTTAAAGGCATTTTGCTTTTATATTAATTTATCCATTTAGTTAAGAGATAAATATGATAACGAGGGATAAACACATTAATAGTAATAAAAACTCAAAATGAAACTATTTATTATGATAAACTCAAAGATTTGAGCTTAACAGGGGCAGCAAGCTTTTTGGGATGATCCAATCTCAGCTTGTAGAGCATCTTCTCTTATCAAATTCTTCAAGTTCATATTCTGTGCTTTTGTCTATATTTCCAGGGAACCAAACAGAAAAATGAATAATTAAAAAAATTGCTTTGTCTATTATTATATAATCTAGATGACTATATGACAAACAGAATCAACATCATTCATCTGACATGTTTGTTTGTGGACCAATCTAACAACTTCATCATAATTCTACAACAATGATAATTGACCAAATTATTATCGTCGGTTCATATAAGATTTTCATTTTAGTAAATCTTTGAGAAAATGGAGTTGCACGGTAGTTAATGAGAGAAGAAGAGAATGAATAGAGAAGGAAAAGTAGTATGTGTAACAGGAGGGTCAGGTTACGTAGCATCATGGCTGGTCAAGTTCTTGCTCCATCATGGATATACAGTGAAAGCCACTGTTCTTGCTTTTTTTTCTTTCCTTTTTTTTTTTTGAGGGATACAGGATTTGACCATTGTAGAAATTATTGTGCATGATGTTGTTCTTGCTTAGCAGATGTGAAGATGAGAAGCCTTTTGCATTAAAATATGAGGTTTCAAGGGAGAAAACTAAGAGTTTAGGCATCAACTTCATTCCCTTGGAGGTGAGTGTTGTGGACACCATTGAATGTCTGAAAGACAAGGGCTTTCTTGGTGTCTGAATCTTATGTTATTTTGAAGTAGAAGTAATGCAGATAATGAAATCTGTATATGGCCGATGGTTTAGTAGTATCTATTACTTTTATTTAATATTTATAAATAATATAAAAAATTTAAAATAATATAATTATTTATTCAAATAATTTTTAATCATTTATTTTTTAATCGTTACTATTTTTTATTAATTTTATTAATTTTCAGATATTTATTTAATTAATTAGTAAAATAAATGATAATTGAGAGTAAAAGTTTTATTAAGGATATTTTAGTCCATTGTTATGTATTTGCTGGTAGTAAAATGATATTTTTTTAACATAGTTAAATATCACTGAAAAATTACAATTGACTCCCTGATATTTAATAAAATCTATATTTTAATTTTTATAATTTTAAATTTAATCCATTAAATTTTATTTGATTAATAAAATAATTTTTTAATTTAAACTTTATATTTTTAATTGAAATTAACCTCTATATTTTTATATAGATTGGTCTCTAAATATTATAATTATTAATAAGTCCTTATATTTATAAATTAATTTATTTTTATTAAATTTTAATATTTTACATATAAAAATAATAAAATAAAGAAAAAATTAATATTTTTTTAATTAATAAAAAATCATTAAAAAAATTAGACAATAAAAAACCTGTTTGGACTTGAATTTGAATGTTTATATCAAAATTCTTGATTTAATTTTTATTTTATTAATTTATTTTTAAAAATAAAATATTAAATTTAATAAACATGTGAGATTAATTTAAAAAAATATATAAATATTTATTTATAAATAATTATAATATTTAAGAATAAATTTATGATAATATAAAAATAAATTATTATTAAAGGAACTATTTTATTATAAAATAAAATTTTTTAATTAAATTTATAAATATCTAAACTAAATTATATATTTTATAAAATTTTAAAAATTAAAATATAATTTATTATAATTCAAAATTATTTTTAATTAATTTTTAAATGTCACATTAATCTTTATTAAAAATATTATTAACAGATAAAAAAACCTCATTTTATTAATGGAATAAAATTACATATCTTACAAATTAAACTATAGAATTTTAATTAAAAAATATTAAATCACTAATTAATTTGACTTCAAAAAAAAAAAATAAATCACTAATTAATTTTTTATAATTACCTTTTTTTATATAAAATAAGCCTGCAGTTTTACAAATTAATTAGGTTCTTTCATATTATAATACTAATTTTTAATAATAAATATTATTTTTAATTAAAATAATAATATTTTTTAATATTATTTTAATTAAAAATAATATTTAAAAATTATAGAAATTATATCTTATTAATGAATATTGTAATACGGTAGAATCTATGTACTCTTTAATAAAAAAAATTGCAGACTTATTTGAAAAAAAAAATATTAAAATTATTTAGAAAAATACTTATTTCCATTAATTTTTAGATTCCTCCAAAAAAAAAAATGTAAAAGTAATTTTCTCATATTTGAGCCCGAAGAACTGGCAAATCTGATTCGCCTACTAATCTCCCTCGAATCCTTTCTCTTGCTCAATCTCATTCTTCCACAAAGACAAAGCAGCGGCTTCAAATGCCGATCTTATTAATTCAGCTCTTCGGCCTGTGTTTGCAGTCATTATGTGGGTTTATACCGCCTCCAAATCCAGCTCAATGCTTTCTGGGATTGCCGGTATTTTGCTTGAATCGGGTTTTTTTTTTGGCTTTCTGAGGTACTGTTGGTGGCAGCTCCGTCAGAGTTGCTGGTGGTTCCACTTTCTATTTTTATTTTATTATTGATTTCTTTTTGTAAACCATATTGTGATGTTAGGTGAGATTATTAAATAAATAATTTACCAGTAGCTATCCAGATTTTAAGCAGGGGACTGTGACTTGGCTGTAAATTACCTAGTCTTTAGCACTTTTTTGGAAAAAAAAAATCTTTGGCATCTATTTTGCTTGCAAAGATTAGACCTTTGTTAGAGCTAATTCAAAGAAAAAATGAGTGGAGAAGGAAAGGTGGTCTGTGTGACAGGAGGGTCTGGTTACATAGCCTCCTGGCTAATCAAATTCTTGCTTCAAAGAGCTTACACTGTCAAGGCCACTGTTCGTAATCCAAGTAAATCCCTCCCTATCCGTCTCTTTTTTTCCTACAAGCTCAGTTGGGTCATTGGTGAATCTTAATTTCTTTGAATGAGGGTTTGATTTTATAGTGACTTTGGTTGTGGCTGTGCGGCTGTGGATCTAATCTTTTATGTTTTACTTCTGGTTTTGACTTCATTTTATACAATTTCATGGGTATTTAATTGCTTATAGCACTTTTTTATGTGGTTTTGTTGATTACTGATAATTTTATATCCTGCTGTTTGCTTGTTAAGAATGAATTGAATCAGCCCTCACTTCGATTGAGTAGCTAAATGACTTAAACTTTTCATGTATCATTATTTTGAACACCAAGCAAGGACGATGGAAAGAAAGCAAGATACTAGCATATGAGTAAAATTTTACTAAACTGATGTGAAATCTTAAATTAGTTTGCTTGTTTTAGTGTTTCTTTAACTTTCAATGTTCTCATTGGACTCATACTTCAGTTCATTGAATCTGTATTCTGTACCCCAGATGATCTGAAGAAAACTGCACACTTGCTTGCACTTGAGGGAGCCAAGGAAAGGCTTCACTTGCTCAAAGCTGATTTATTGGAAGAAGGATCTTTTGATGCTGCAGTTGATGGTTGTGAAGCTGTTTTCCACACAGCTTCCCCTGTATCTCTTCAAGCCAATGCGGATCCTCAGGTCCATCATCTTTGACAACCTTTTCACTGCCTTTATATGTGATAGAGTTCCTCACTTTGGACCTAAACTGCAATTTCTGACTGTTCTGTTGTCATTTGGCATTACATTTTCTCATATTTCTCTATAATAACTTGTGCACTATCTGTGTTATTTGATTATGTTGACGTAACTACTGCTTGATAGGCTTAGTGTCATATAAGATGTAACCGATTGCCGCTGGCTATTTTGATGTGTCAGGCAGAACTAGTTGATCCTGCAGTGCAGGGAACACTAAATGTTCTTCGATCTTGTGCAAAAGTTCCTTCTATCAAGAGAGTGATTATAACATCTTCATTTGCTTCTCTTCCATACAATGGAAAAACTCTGGCCCCTGATGTAGTTGTTGATGAGACTTGGTTTTCAGATCCAGCTGTTTGTGCAGAACAGAAGGTTTGTCTTCTATTACAATGCCACTCGTTATCTTTTGGCCCTGAAATTAATTGCCTAACCCTCCGTTTGGAATTAAGAATTTCACCAAAATCCAATTCAATTGATTTTTTTTTCTATCAATTCTTTTTTTCTATCAATTTTTTTTTAATTTAAAAAATTGTCATTTTAAAAGAGGTCAAATTCTTGCATAATTTTGTAAGAATTTATTTGAATTCTTTTCTTGCAAGATGAATCACCCTAAACAAGGGGTAAAGGGTAAAAGAAGATGAAAAAGGGATATCTGACCGTGATGGTTTGTCCTTGAGCATATCAATCTTGATTACTTCTAATTTAGCCATCCCAATTGGATGGTTGTGATGATACAATGAAATCAACTTGATTTTATATCTTTAACTGTTTTGTTTATGAGATAATTTGGTCTTTTCTTTCTCCAGCTCTGGTATCAACTTGGGAAAACGTTAGCTGAGCAGGCTGCTTGGGAATTTGCAAAAAACAAGAAGATGGATTTTGTTACAATACATCCAGTGTTTGTCCTTGGTCCTCTTTTGCAGCCAACTATTAATAGCTCTATCGAGATACTTTTCAATCTCATAAATGGTGTGCTCCACCAACATAAGACGACATGTCCATTTGATTACCAAATATCTTGAAACTTTAGCATTAATTTAATCACACAATATTACATGATTTATCATGAAACAATAGGTTGATTTTGTTTTTTGGGTAGGAGGAGCTCAAGAGTATCCTGATGCATATTATAGATCCATCGATGTGAGAGATGTTGCTTATGCACATATTCAGGCTTTGGAGATTCCTTCAGCTAGTGGCAGATATTGTTTAATTGAAAGCAATGTTCACTTCTCTGAGGTTCTGAAGATTGTGCAGCAACATTATCCTACATTGCACCTTCCAAAAAAGTATGGTTTTTTAATAATTTTGCATGCTCATGTTGGACCAGCTATATGAATGGCTAAGTTTTATAATTATTTGGATTACTGAGAAATAGTTGTTTTGAATGATTAATTTAATCATGGAATATCATCTGAGTTGCAGATGTGGCTCCGGATTGAATTACTTAACGAAGTATGAGGTATCCAAGAAAAAAGCGAAAACTTTGGGTATTGACTTCATTCCTTTGGTGGTTAGTTTGAAGGACACTATTGAAAGCTTGAAGGAGAAGGGCTTCCTCAGCATTTGATTTTAGCTGTTGGATAAAAAACAAAGCAAATATTACATTGGCCTTTTAGGTTCATTGGCTTTAGCTTCCTATTGGTGCCCTTTGTCTTTATTTGAAAAAAGTGGACCAATACAATTTGTAAAATATATAACAATTTGTATACAACTGAATCAATTGGTAGATATTACATTGGCCTTTTAGGTTCATTGGTAGATAAAGTTCATTTCAGGTATGATTTTTAAGGAAGTTATTAATTTTTTTTAGAGAGATTTATAATTTAATCTTTAGATATTATCATTATTTACAAATTAGCCTCTGTATTTTTAAAAATGGATTAAAACACCCCTCACTTTTACATCCGTTAACTATACAGTCCTTTTATCCATTTTAACTTTTAGTTCAACGAGCAAATATTAAAATATCTTTATTTTCCTTCCTTTATTATTCTTTCAATCGCTGCCTCCTTTTATTTTCTTCGGCAACTCCTTCTCAAGCCCGTCTTCTTTCCCCTTTTTTTCTCTCTTCTTCAGCAACTTCTTTCAATTGCTTTCTTCTTTTTTGTTTTGATCACGGAGAATCTTCTGTTTGGAAGGAACGAGACCCGCTTTTATGATCTTAAAGGATCTTCCAAATCACGATATGATATGATCTTAATTCTAGTGGGAGCAATAAAGTTCTATTAGATCAGAACTTAATTGAAGCAATGCCAACTTCTCCTATTTTTGTTGGAAACAAGGCAAAACGGTTACTGGAGAGAGCTGTCTGGAGTGATACTTCTTTTCTTGCAGTAAGTACCAAACTGTCTTAGAGTATATGGTTTGAGAGAATGGGTGGTTGTAAAACATCTGAAATACCTTCTGCAGCTTGTCTAGCGTTAAAATACAAAAAGAATTCAGGAAAGTAATGACTGCATACTTTCTGATGGTCCCAGATCAGTATAGTAGAAATCTGTCTGATTTTGATTCGTATGTAGAGGGATTAGCTAATAGTTGAAGGGTATTTTGGGATTTAAAAAGTTCTTCACTCTTTTGACTAAATTTTTAACAGAAAAATAAGTTAAAAATAAACAAAATAACTATTTAATTAATAAAGATAAAAGTGATGCATGCAAAACCGATTTATTTACCATGATTTATAAATAATGACAATATTTAAGAATGAAATAGTAAATCTCTTTTTTCTTTATCATCTGATTTGAGGCCTCATTCCAAAGAACAAGACACAAGAAAAAGAAAATGAGTAATCCACCAACTCAAATTTAATTCAGCCTTTTCAAAGTTTATTAAGATTTCATAGCCAATTCATTTAATGCTCTATCTGATTTCTGGTTCCAGTGATATACTCTTACAAAATTCATCTAAAATTCAGTGCTCTTACATATTCTGGCACCACAATTTATACAAAAACTGATTTCTCAGGAAAAAATGGAAAATAATGTTATTTGCATTGAATGAACAAATGATTAGCATAATAGCAAAACTACTTAAAATCAGAGAAATTAGAAACAAAAAAGCAGCACAGATGAGTCTGGGCATCGCATGTTGGATGATCAAAACAGAGTTCTCGAGTGAGAATTTAGATCCTGAAATACGCAGGCCTGCAGCAAGTCATTCGAAGAAGTGTGCAAAACTCCCATCATTCAGCTTCATTTCTGCGGAAGGCCACACACATTAATAGCAGTTCTTTCAAGGCGAATTTACCCAGAAATCACATTTTGTTTTCAGAATAAATGGTTTTCTCCACCTTTGCATTTGACATTGAAAAAACTTGAATAAGTACCAAATAATTAAGATATACTGCTGATTTAATTTACAAAGGAATAGTGCATGTGAAGAGAAATTGACATATGACAATCACCTTCAGCACAATCAATTTTCATCCTAATTTAGAAGATTAATCAAAGTAATTGCAGCAATAACATCTTTTCCACGTCCTCTACTAACTTCTGCACATAGAGTCAAAATTAATCAGTTATATCCATGAAAAGAATGAAGGCAGAATTACATTAAAAAATAAATAAAAATGATGGTTAGAAGAATGACCTGCCAATGCAATTAAAATCTCTTTGAATTTGTTTCCCACTTCCCAATTTATTAGAATTTCAGGTGCGTAAAAAACAAATAAATGATTCCTCTAGCTTGATGAGCCTGTATATGTGGGAAAACAGGGTTAAAATTTTATCATAAAGCAAATAAATTCTCAATTATAAAAAAGAAAAATAAAAGAAAAAATTGGTACTGTGTATATTGATCTTGATTGTAAAGAAATAATGACAAAAGGATACTTACGAATTCAAAAGTAATACATTGCTCATTTTGGAAGAGATACATCCAGCACTTCAAAAATTATCCTTCATTGATCTGTGTAAATAGAATCATAGAGTGAAGATTTTCTCATGTAAGTTCAATTTGCAAATTGGAGAGAAAAAGCACCAACTTACCGAAACTTCATCATCCAGTAGATAGCGGCCCTTCCTTTGAATTGTTCGGTCATCAACTTCAATATTTGGAATGTGTGAAATGAAAGCCCAATCCGCACCCTTTTTATTTCCACATCTTTTCTTCAATTGGGGACAGTCATCGATATCCAATTTTCGTAAAGAGGTGAGGGAACGCATCTCTTGAGGCAGACACTTTAATGCCGGACAAAATTTAATGGTTAGTCTTTGAAGACAAGTGAGATTCCGCAGTCCATCCGGAGGTAGAGATTCGAGCTCTTCATTGCCCATAATCTTCAGGATCTTCAATTTAGAGAGAGGAGGAATGATTGAGGAAGAAGAAGAGATTGACGGCGTGAATATTTGGTGCACAAGTTGTGGGCTTGCGTACCGCAAATATAGTAATTCATCGAGAGATGGAAACTGAGGGATGGAGGTCAAATTAGGGCAGTTCTTACAATAGAAATTTGAAAGACAAGGAAATTGGAGTAGCTCAAGAGCTGTTGAATCATCCCTCTTCTTCTGCCATCCTTTCAGCTTAGGACAATGTTCTAGCCTGAGAGACTTTAGGGATGGAAAGAATGATGTTCGTTGTCCCTCAATCTCCATGTATTCTAAATTATCTAATACCCTAATCTCTAGATATTGAAGAGAAGGGATTTGATCCATTGGTGGGAGATGCTGACATCTCTTGCAATAACATATACAGAGATTGACAAGATTCGTGGGGGCAGAGAACCAACTTGGGAACCTCCTGCCTCCATAGCTATGCACATGTAACTCTTTAAGACTGGGATGTGGTTGGAATGCCATTTCATCTCTATCAACATTTGAATCTTCCCAATTTAATTCCAATGATTGAAGGAGTGGCTTCTCTTTCAAATTAACATTTACAATCTCATTATCCACACATCCCAGATTTCTAATTACAAGACGTCCCCTCAAATTGTTAAGTTTATTCAATTCATTTATTTTTCCAACATCCTTTGAGGAAATATGCCATTTTGCCACTACGAACACTGACAAAGTCTGAAGTGAAGTCAACTGCCCAAGCCCACTTGGCATATGAGTCAAAGAGTAACAACCTTCACAATATAAATGCCTAAGATTCACAAGCTTTTTAATATCTTTGGGCAATTCTTTGAGCTCCTGACAATTAGAGACATTTAATACTTGTAAATTCAGCAAATCCGTAATAGAATTTGGAATTGCCCTAAGTTCCACATTCCAAGAAACATCAAGATATCTTAGATGTTTTAGCATTTTTATACAACTATCCACCTTCCCAATGCTACAATAACTCATATCATATGCACGCAAGCACCATAAGTTTTTATGAATAAACAGCTCATCGTAATCATGTTTCCCAAGCAAAAGAAATGATCGTAGTCTTTTTGCATTATTAAGAATTTCTTGTGGTGCAACATCCAAATTCAATGCTACATGACGGATTTTCTCATCAATATTTGGTGCATCAGAATTTACTAGCTGGATCCTTGTCCCACCCACTGTGGTTGCGAGATCATGCATTAAATCATGCATTTTACAGCTTTTGACATTTCCAAATTTATCTCTTTTCACCTCTTGAAAAAATGACCTCCACCACAGTTTCATAAAATATTGAAGCCCAATATTTTCAAGACAATCACTCGTACTTGGTGAATCAATAAACCCTTGTGCAATCCAAAGATGGATTAATGTTTTCACATCAATCACATAATCTTTTGGATATAATGCGCAGTATGCAAAACAATACTTCAAATGTGATGGGAGATTATCATAACTTAGCTTCAGTGTTGGCATAATATCATTATCATCTTGACTTATTTTTGAGAGTTCATTTCTTAAAAAGAGCGGCCACTCAGTTTCTGGACTTTTTGCCTACAAGAGACCTGCGATAGTTTTTATAGCAAGAGGAACTCCACAACATTTCTTCAAAATCTCCTCTCCAATCTCTCTTGCATTTGCATTTTTTGGCACCTGCCCCTCAAGTGCTACACGCAAAAACAAAAACCAAGACTCATCCGGAGACAACCCTTCCAAAACATGTGGTGCCATTGTGCTAGGTATATCTGCCACCTTTTTAGAGCGAGTGGTTATTAATATCTTACTTCCACTAGAGCCACCTACTAATAATCTCTTTAAATTCTGCCATTGTTCTCTATTCTCATTCCACACATCATCTAGAACAAGCAGATATTTCTTTCCATCAATAATTCTTCCAAGTTGAGATTTCAGTGCTTCTAACTCAAGATCTTCTGGTTTCTTCTCTGTTGCAGACTCTAGAATCTTTCTAACAATCATTTTCACATTAAAAGGATCTGAAACACACACCCATATTCTTCGCTCAAATGAATTCTTAATCAGTTCATCATTGAATATGATTTGAGCAAGAGTCGTCTTCCCTAACCCTCCAATTCCAACGATTGAGAGAATTGAAACACTTTCTTCACTATTGGATAATACAAGTTCTGTAATTGCATTTTTGTCACCCTCTCTCCCAATAACCACTTCAGGTAAAGAGGACTCAGTTTGATCCCTCCATACAATCCTCTCCTGATCAGTTCGAACCTCTAAATTAAAGTTTCTATCACCTTGAATATCAGCTAGACTCTCCCTAATCACCTTAATTTTATGACCCATTTTAAAACCATAAACAAGTTGATTTGAAGACGAAAAGAAGAGACTTACCTCCTTTGTCATTCTATTTCCAGTCATCACTCGGCGCCTTAGAGCTTCAGTGGCGAAGTCATCTATCAAGTCATCAGCATCATAAACAACTTCTTCTAGCCTCTCAAGCCAGCCTTTCACTTGACGGTTAAGTTTCTGCTGCTCCTCAGCATCCAGAAGAACATTGCGAATACTAGAAACTGTGGCGTCAAGTTTCTTAAGCTCACCTTTGACGCCCCACCACAATCCGATCTCATCAAGGGCTCGAGAACCCAGCTTGGTAATGATATTTCCGACAACGTTAGAGAGAACTCCGTCAGCCATTTTGGGTGTTTTGGTTTGATTGTAAAAGGATGAAATGTTGCTGTGAAGAAGAAGATGGTGACAACAAATGACTAATATTTATAAGACAACAACAGACTGTAATTTCATTTGAAGTCTAAGTGTCAAAGTCCACGGCGTGCATCACATTGATAAAGAAGTAATCGGTGGCAGCTAAGCTAAAGTCGTACTACTGTCTATTTTCTTTATCCATGGAAATGCTATTGCATGAAAAGTCTGAATCAACTTTCCATTAAAATCGTAATAAACTCAAATTATTTTTTTAAACAAATAAAACCTTTAGTTTTATCACAGAAAACAATTTACTACGAGTGTGATTGTCACATAAATATTTTTTTTATATTAAAGCAATTAAATAATAATTTTTTATAATTAAATAAAAAAAGAAACTGAAAGAAATAATTTTTAGAAATCTTACTCCAAAAATGAGAGCCAAGAAAAAGAAATTACGACGATGGAGAGAAGTCAAGAAGAGCATTAGATAGACATGAAGAAATATATACGTATTTATTGAAAAATAGTTTTTTTTTTTTTTTGAAATGAGTACTGGAAGATTGGAATCTGAGATCTCTAAGATTTTATATGGATGCACTTACCACCATGCTAAACCTGTGAGTGCTTATTAAAAAATAGTTTGAATTGTGATATTTAAACACATTATAATAAGAGATAAAAATAAAAGTCTAAATCTCTTTTTGTATTTATTGAAAAATTTTAATTTAGTGCATTTCAAATATTTTATTTAAATTAGTTCATAGTTTCAATTTAAATTTAATTTAGCTCAAATTAAAATTAGACGTCACTGGCAGATAAAAAAAAAGAATAAAAGGGGAATAATACCTCTTTCTAAGAATAAGTTTTCCTAAAACATTGTAAAATCCTATTTTCTGGATCTCAGATTATCAGATTCAATTTTAAATCGAATCAATTGAATGCTTATTGCTAATGACAGATTTAAGGAAACTATTAGAAGACTAACACTCTGAATTTTTTTTTCAATCAATTCTTTTATTTACCATGAAAAATTCTAAATTTTTTTAATTTGAAATTCGTTTTATCAAATTATATATTTTGTTATAAAAATTTATTTAAATTATTTTTCTATAAAATGAATTATTGGAGACAAGTCTGAATGAATTTATTAAATGTGATATAGATGATCCAAAGAAAACAGACCATTTGGTTGCACTAGATGGAGCAAAGGAAAGGCTTCATCTGTTGAAAGCAAATTTAGTAGAAGAAGGATCTTTTGATGCTGTAGTTGATGGATGTGAAGCAGTTTTTCATACTGTAATATTTTCTGTTACTCATCCACAGGTTCTTTTCTCATCCCTTTTATCTCCTTAAATCTTATTCACAAATTAAAACTCAAAAGTGATTAAAGTTCTATTTCAGTCCTCTAATTATTGGGAAAGTTCAATTTAGTCCTTTTTAAACTTTTTGTTTAAATTACCTTAGGATTTTTAAAAAATAAAGAATATCAAGAAATTGAGCTTCTTCATATTGAGGAGTGTAGTCCAAAAATCATGAAATATTTTAGCACTTCTAGGCTAATTTGGAAAAAAGTGGAAGATGGACTAAATTGGACTTTCCTAACAAGTACAAGGATAAAATTAGTATTTATCAAAAGTTGAAGTTTGAAAAAAATTACTATTTCATTATGCGTGTGGGTCAGTCCAACCTTCTTTATTCACGACCTGAAATATGCAATATTGGGCCCCTCATCAATTTCTATTTGCAGAGAAAATAGAGATTGAGTGACTGAGTGTGCAACGAAAAATTTGTTAATTGATCGACAAAAAATTTGTTAAAGGCATTTTGCTTCTATATTAATTTAATTAGCAGCTCACTCTATATAGATGATCTCTATTTATGTGTTTTTTATTTTCAAAAAGAAAATATTTTTTAAGACAATAATATATTTTTTATTTTTTAATTGTAATATAAAAATAAAAGATGTTAAAAAATTTATATATAATAATGCAAATAAAATCTTTAAATTTTAAAAACATGACATACTCTTTTCAAAAATAAATTATTTTTCTTAAAAATAATTTAATTTTTTTATTATGAAAATACATTCATTAATTAATTTTTCTGAATATTTCAAACAATAATAAAATATATAGATTTTAATGATTTAAAATTAACCGAATTAAAATATACAGTAACCAATTCATAGTAGGATCTGTTTCTGTAATGAAATCATGATTCAAAACTATAATCGAATTAAAATTAAATAGAATCTACTAAAATTATTATTAAATTGAATTAGAATCATGTCTCTTATATAAGAAAGTGAAAGTTACAAAATTAATTTAAAATTATAGGCAAATTCAAAAAGTATTATGAATTTATTCAAACATAGAGTATTTGAGATCTGATGGTAAATATATATACATAGAATTGAATTAAAAAAGCAAGTAGACGTTTTTTTTCTTTTATAATGGGTGAGTGATATTGTCTTAATCTCTTTCACAGATATGATCATTGAGGATGAATTTGCAAAAAAAGAGATGGGTGGTGGTTATGGATAATTTTTTCAATACTTAAATTAGTAATGATCTCTAAAAAACTCACTTTTATGATCTAAGTAATTGTTAATGTAAAAGATTCACCTATTAATCAATATTTTTCTTTTTGGCAAGAGAGAGAATTTTATTAATTAAGAGTAGAATTAGGAAAAACTTAGGATAATAACATCTTAAGTTGTTATATATTATAGTTTTCACATAGAACATATTAATCAAAAGAATAATGTATAAATATTTATTTAAAGAGTTACAGTAAAAGTATGCCTGGAATACAAGGCATCATAAAAAATTTATTACAAGCGACATTTTAAGTAATTAATTTAGTTCCAACTTATGAAACAAATATTGCATCTCTAATCTCCATCAATTATCTAGTTTGATAAATTTAGGAATTTTATAAACCAAATAGCTAACTCCTTAGCGAATCTTGTTAGGTTATTTTTGTAGTTGAGGTAGTGTAGACCAATCGACTAGTTTGATGGATTTAGGAATTTTGTAAACAAAATAGCTGATTCCTTAGCGATTCTTGTTAGGTTATTTTTGTAATCGACTTAATATAGACCAAATCTTGAAGTATAATCAATATTCCATTTAAAGTTGTCTAAATATGACTATGCAAAGTATCTTTTGATGTTAACATTGTATTCTCTGCAAAAACCAACCATCATTAGAGACTTTAATTAAGAGTTTCCATAACTTTTATATTAAGATTTTGAAGTTCAGACTTACTTGAGAGATCCCAAAGTATTCCACATATGCTTTTAATAATAGTCTATCCTGAATTCATCTTTAAATGCTTTCTCAATGGGTTGGTTTTCATCATTAAGATTGTCAACTCTAAGATAACATAAAAAAACACAAAAATTAATTAAAAAAATGAAACTATATTTAAAAAACTAACATTCCTACATTAGAAATGTATTAACCACTTACCATTCTTAGTAATATAAATTTTTTGATTGTTATATCTATCTTTCGTGTAATTCAATAAATGTCATATGCCTTTCGGATAAATATAAAGTCAAGGTGAGTAAGCCTGCAAATTTGAGTACTATGTTAATCATATATCCATGAATATATAATCCATCTGTTTATTATAATTTTTGTTTTAATTTTTTTAGTATACTAACCAGTGGACCAATAAGATTGTCATCATAATCATAAGCTGCATGGAAAAAGAAAAATAATATGTTCATTAGTTAAACATTCTACAAGAAAAAAAAATATGAAAAAAATTAGAAGTAGACATTAATTTACGAGTTTCAGTGATGTTACTGTCGGTTTTGTATCTTATACGATATAAATCAATTGAAACATTTGGTTTTGCATAATAGGAACTATAGTATTGTAATCTAGTAAAATCATATGATCCTCTAAGTAATTCAGTTTCTTCATTGGTAAAATTAAGCAATTTGTCTCCAACTAAATTTTGCATACCAACTATAAGTTAAAGGATCCATCCATCTAGAAAATACAAAATAAATGTCCTTATTAAATAAAACTTATGCATATGATAAAGACTTAATTTGCTAGGTTAATTTGAAATAAAGACTCACAATCCAAATATGAAATTGAGAGCTATTCTGGATGCTTCTATATCAGTTCTTCTATTGGAGAGAGACTCAAACCAGAAGGTGAAAAGCGTTATTCCAATCTTGCCTTGTTGAATTGTCTATAAATTTAATAAAATAATAAGCTCAAATTTCTAAACATATTTATCAGAGAAAGAAAATATAACATAAATTGTATCTATAAATATACCTAGTAATTTTTTCTATATAATTGTATAGCTTCAGAACGAGAAAGTAGCAAATGGTGAGCAACTATATAAGGTTCAGTGGCTGAATTTCCAGCACGACATTGATTATTCATCCAAAATGAGCATCGACCAGGGGCAAAAAGTCCATCATCATAGGCGAATCCACTAAGAGCCCATAGTTCATTAAAAGTAATATAATACTTTACTTGATTATCAAATCTTTTAAAGAGAAGATCAGCATATTCACGGAAATCTTCTCTGTAAATAATTTATATAATTATTCAATAGCATATTTGCTACTCAAATGAGAAAATAATTATTGACTTAAAATTTATGATTTGAAAATATACACTTACACAATACTATGATGTATTTATCCTCTAGAGCCGGAGGAATATCCCAATGAAAAATAATAACAAAAAGTTATAGACTTGAAATTTTTTAAAATGAAAAAAATCTTTTTAAAATGAAAGAAATAAGATTTTTGATATGATTTAGTTACAGTTAGTCAAGTCTGCCATTATATATATATATATATACATATATATATATATATATATATATATATATATATAGTGTTCAAGTCTTTTAAAAGAAAAAAAAAGAAGAGATAATTAACTCCTTGTTTTATAGTTTCATTAATAACTATACTGTAGAATTCAATCCCTTCTTCATTTACTCCTTCTCGTCCTCTTCCACCTAAATATTTAAATTAAACGTAAAATAAAAGAGAATTATATTGAAAAAGCGGTTAATTAATTGATAAAAAAGATTAATTATTTTTGAAATAATTAAAATACTATTAAATATATAATATTATTTAATTATTAAATTATGTTAAATTAATGTTTATGTACCAAAACTTTTAAAAATAAATAGTTTAGTTTATAAATTTTAATTTTATAAAAATAAAATATTATTTTAATGAAATAACTTTTAATTTGACAGAAATATAATAAAAAACTAAACTGTAAAATTTAAAAAATAAAAAAAATGTATGTTTTAATTGGATATAAAAATAATTTATCCATTTAAAAAATATTTTCACCTACCATTGTGTTTCACGTACGGATAAGGAAGTAATGATGCAATGTGGGGATTAAAAAGTGGTTAGTTAATTAATTTTTTAATTAAGAGTTGAGTTGTTTGGTTAATTTCATTTAATTTCTAGCTTAGTGACATTGAACGAATTAAATTCAGAATTACTATGCATTCTGACTTAATTTAATGGTAAATTTATTAGAATAAATCTGAGAGATTTTCGGTTCTGCTCTTCTGATTGTCAATTAAAAAAAAAAACTTAAAATCATTTGAAATATCGAATATTTATTAATAAAAATTATAGTTATATATTTATTTTTTTTAATAGTATAATTTACTTTCTTTCATGAGATTTTTGTTTTATTGTCTGAAGTTTCCAATATTTAAAAAATTTGTAAAAGTAAAATGCAGTTTTAGTAACATAATTAAACTACTTTTAAATAAAATTACTTGCTTTGTTTACAGAGAAATTCATTTCTAGATTTTAAAAGTTATGTACCTTTGAACTTTTCCCTGGGTTGATGTTTTGATGCAGGAGCAGAAAAATATCCAAATACAACATTCAGATGGGTTGATGTCAGAGATGTTGCCAATGCACACATTTATGCCTTTGAGAATTCTTCAGCTTCTGGAAGATATTGTTTAGTTGGGTCAGTTGTACACTCTACTGAGGCTGTGGAGATTTTGCACAAACTTTTCCCTGAACTCAAGCTTCCTAAAGAGTAAGTTTCTTAGATAACATACATCATTCCATTTTACCCATTGTCTACATAACGGTCAGAGATGAGCTTGTATCCATTTGTATCGATTGCAGATGCGCAGATGACAAGCCACACTCGACGAAATATCAAGTATCCAAAAAGAGAGCGGAGAGTCTAGGCGTCAAGTTTACTCCTCTCGACGTAAGTTTGAAGGACACTGTTGAAAGTTTGAAGGAGAAGAACTTAGTTAGCTTTTGACTTGGATTATTTTACATGCTAGTCAGAAACCTGCAACTTATTTTATTTAGTCATTGTTGCTGGCCACAGTTGAGGCCTTCATGTTTCTGAAGTAAGCAAGGGTGATGTACCTGCAGCTGAAAAAAATATTAGTTTATACTAGGCAAAAGGCTTCTTTAAATCTTTGACAAATTTCCAATTGGCAGAGTAACGAGCAATGGTTCAAGAAATGATAATTATAAGCCTTCCAAATTTTGATAGTATTAGAGACATCAACAGAGGCGATCCACTCGCCATGAGAGAGTAACGAGCAATGGTGGCTTGAGAACTATAATCTCATAGATGGAGATATCAAGAGGTATCGAAGTAGAGGATGAGAACTAACTGGTTGTTGGCAAAGAGGATGTAATTAGATTTGGAATTATAGGAGAGGATTGACATTTATAGAGGAAATTCAGATTTTTAAAGGAAATGAAGATTTGATTGAGAATGAAAATGGCATTTTTAGAGGAATCAATTGCTAAAGATCTTCCTAATAATAACCAAGATAAGTAAATAACAAATAATTAAAAGAGGGGGGTTTGAGTTGATGAATTAAAACTAAATAGCAAAAGAAAGCAATAATTTAAAGATGAGTAAATCAATAAGAGAAAAGCTTCTAGTTGAAGTATGGTTCTATTTCAGATTGTTTAGAATTGATCATTGATTCTTTAATACTCCTATTTATCTCAATAAATTAGTTTTGGATGTGGAAGACGCTTCTCACAATCCAAATTCCTCCTTAGTTCTAGTTTGATTAGGAAACGTTCGCTAATCAAACACTAGTTAACAAGTTGCCAAGGAACGTCCTTGGGGCATTATAGCATCGAACAACTGTTAACTGCATTAAGACTTAGAGAAACCTAATTCTAACCTTGCCAACCGCGTGGTCAAGTCTAGATCATGCAATTTGATTAAATGTGTATTTGAACAACCTAAGCAATTACGGACCTAAATCATTCAAATAATATTACTTAAGCAATTTAAAAACAATGGACCCTTATTGATTCTAAAAGCAAAGTAATAATTATGGAAAGCTCAAATTGCATAAATATTGAAAAGAAATAGAAGTTTAACAATGGAGATTTAAATCTCCCAATTCATCACACAAATCTGAAATTCACCAACTTCAACTAGAAAGAAAAGAGTTTAGCCACTCATGGTGGACTAAATACACAAAAAGATGAAAGGAAAAGAAAAAGGAAGATGCTGGAGAGTTTCTGGCGAGTTCAATTCCTCAGCCGAAGATGCCTTTGCTGGTTTGGAGGTTGCCCTTTTATAGTTGAAGAGTTCCATCCTTCTAGGGTTTTAAATTCCCTTTTTAATTTGGCTTGTGACTCCTCTTTTGATGTTGAATTTAATTGCAACTGGAATTCCTTAGGTGAGAAACTCTTTCGTGGCTCTTGGAATTGTTTTGGTAGTGATTGAGTTGGATTTGGACTTCTGAAAACTTGAAATTCGGTTTCCTGAACAATTTCCCGCTCTGCTGTAGTTTCTGCTGTCGAAGTGATTTGCCCGGCGATTTGACCAGTTTCTTCAAGGGATTGGGCAAATCACAGACCTGATCACGTTTCTGCCAGTCAGTTCTCTCTGTCTTCTGCGAGTGATTTGGCCAGTGTCCTCGAGTGTCCTGGGTAAATCACTGCTCATATCACTTCTGCCTGTTGCCTCCAGGTTTCTGCTTTAGCTTGATCTGGGCAGATCACTGGGCAAATCACTGACCCAATCACTTTTCTGTCAATTTTCTGCACTTTTTCTCCAATTTCCCAATTTCTTCCTTTTCTGTAAAAACAAGATAAAAACCATAAATTAAACTAAAAAATGTGTAAATAAACAATAAAAAAGATAATAAAAATGTGGCTAATTTATGCTTGATCAAATACCCCCACACCTAGCTTTTTGCTTGTCCTCAAGCAACAAATAACTTAGCCAATCAAGTCCCCTTTTTCCTTAGAGCCTAAGTACCACTTAATCAGCCCCCCCTAGACTCCTAATCTGAATTATCACAGTATAGAGTACATGCACTAAGGTCATCCTCTCCTTTCCTTGTTTCCTTTCACCTACCATGGTCAAGAGAAAGGTTTTTGAATCAATTATGCTTAATCCTTTATGTTAGTTTTAATGCAACCCCTAGGAGTGACTTGCCCCTTTTCTCTTCTCTATTTCTTTTTATTTTTGTTTTTATTTTCAGCAGCACTTATTCTTATCCTTGCCTGAAAAAGTCACTAACCTTTTTACGCGATTGTGTACATGGGTGATACACCCCCGGTTACTCAGTTAGTCACTTGTTCAAGTGGCTACTAGCTCTGTTCATAGTCTAGACCATCGAAACTTATTTGCTTGAAAAAGTTACTGACCTTTTTACGCGATTGTGTATATGGGTGATACACCCCCGGTTACTTAGTCAGTTACTTCTCCAAGTGGCTATTAGGCTCAGTTCATAGTCTTAGACCATTGGAACAAGTTTGTGATTTGTGATTTGTGCTGGTTTTTCATGATAATTTGGGCAAATCAGCTCATAGGGAGTTACACTAACTTTGTGTTTGCATGTATTTGTATTTTTATTTCCCTTGACCTTAGCAAATTTAAGGATTCAATTCAAGAGAAAAACTCCCTAAGTGAAGGTAACATACTGTGAATGATTCAATTTAGGCTTAAAGGGGTGGCAAATCAATGGGGTCATGAGATAAGGGCACTCTTTTAACCTTGTTAACTATGTTGAGTAAAGCAATTAGCTACAAAATTCTGTGTGTGTGTGCTAGGAGTGTGAAAAAAAATTCTGGTGTGTGCAAAAAGGGGTAGGAATAATGCAAAAAAAAAGAAAAAAGAAACAAAAAGAAACAAGAAGAAACAAGAAGAAATCAAAAGATGGTGTGATCAGTGAATAAATACTCTCCAGTACCCCCACACCTATCCCAAATATTGTCCTCAATGTTTGAATATATATATAGAGAAATGAAGGAGAAAAGGGAAAGGGACTTCCTGGCCTGTGGGTGATTTGACCAGTGACTTGGGCAAGCACTGGGCAAATCACTGGGCAGATCGCTAGGTGTATCACTTGGCAAGTCCGTGGGCGCATCAGTGGGCACATCGCTGGGCATAGCGCTTGGCACATTGCTGGTGAAATCACTGGGCGTACTAGTGGGCGCATCAGTGGGCAAATTGCTGGGCACATCAGTGGTTGCATCGCCTTCCTCATGACCTGCGGGATGTGTGGCAATGGTGGTTTCTGGTTCTGGCTCTGATCTCGGCGGTGGAGGTGGCGACTGAGTTCTTGGCCGTTTCTGGCCGTGATATGTCTGGACGGCCGGTGAGTCGGTGCGTCCTGTTGCTGTTTCAGTAGCCGGTGGCGTGTCGGTGCTGGTGGTGGCCGGTGGAGTGGTGTCCCACGTTTCATCGTCACTGTCAGAGGGGATGGGTTTCGGCAGCCCTAGTTTCTTCCACATGAACGGTCCGCCGGTGGCCTTCATCTTAATTCTTACCATGGTGGTCTTGGGTTTGCTGGTGGGTCAGTGGTGGTCGGAGGAGAGAAATCTTGAAGAAGAAGAGATAAAAGACAATAAGTAGCGTAAAAAGTAAAAAAAAAAAATAAAAGAAAAGAACTACTTAAAGTGATTTGGGTATGTGAACTGCCCTGATCATTTAATGCTGGCCCTCTGGATTCTTGACAGGGTGATTTGACCAGTGATTTGGGTAAGCAGTGGGCAAATCACTTGGCCAGATCGCTTCTCCTTTGCAGTTGCTGGGCTGGTACTGTTCACGCCCTTTTCTGATGATGTGCTTGATTTTGTGATTGGACCGGTGATCTTGGTCAAATTATCTGGGCAATTGGGCAAATCACTGCCCCGATCACTTGTGACTATGGTATATTCAGTCGATTTGCCCGGCGATTTGGGCAAGCAGTGGGCAAATCACTGGGCAAATCACTACATCTAGGCTGCCTCCCAGTAGCGCCCTGTTTTCTGTCTTAGGCTGGACTTCAGTGTCTTGCTCAGCAGTCTTGGGAAGGGGGATCCAAAGGAACCTCCTCCACAACATGGACAATAAAACCTTCATAGAATCTCTTCAAACGATGCCCATTAACCTTGAAAACCTTGCTTGTTTGTGGACTCCGTATGTCAATAGCTTCATGTGTTGTATCCTGTCTCTGATTCACTACAAAAAAACTGACTATCAGCGACGGATTTAGTGACGGAAAACACTTCCGTCGGAAAAAATAAAATTAGCGACGGATCAGCGACGAATAATATATATTTATATTTCTGACGGATTAGTGACAGATTAGCGACGGATTTTTAAAATATTAGCGACGGAATTTATTCCGTCGCTAATCCGTCAGAAAAAACGCAAATATAAAAGGAAAAAACCCTAATAATTTCCTTATATCTCTTTTGATTTTAGCAGCCCCTCTTTCACTCCTCTGCTCTTTTCTCCTCTCTCCGACACCTTTCTCTTTGCCGCAATCGCCGCCACCGCTGCTGGACGCTCGCCGCTGCCAGGTACTTACTTCAATATGCTGCTGCTGCAGCAAGCTTGCAGCAGGCTGCCGCAGCAGCTGGCTGCCGCAGCAGCTCACTGCCGCAGCAGCATGCTGCGGCAGCATGCTTGCTGCTGCAGAAAGCTTAAATTTAATTTTTTAATTTATTTTATTTTAATATATTAAATTAAAACTTATTACTAAATTGATTTGCTTTAATTTTTATAATTAGAAGTTGAAAAAACTATATGTATTGGAAATTTTATTTCTTTGATTCAAAATCTTATTTTTTATAAAATTATATTATGAAATTTTAAAATAATTATAAAAAATATTAAAACAATTAGTATATAATTGTGATAAATATAGGATAAAATAGTTTAAGGTAACATGTTAAATACTCAAAAAAATAAAAAAAAATAACCATGAAATTTTATAGATAAATAGACAGTAATTTAATAATTAATTTTTCAGATAATTAGTAAATTATTTAATTAATTATTATTTATAATTTAATTGGAAATTTTAAATAATAATGTCTTAATCAAATAAATAAAATAAAGTCTTAATCAAATACATAAAATACTTAAAGTCTTAATCAAATAGATAAAATAAATAGTAATGGTCCTTTTCTAAAATAATATTTTAAATTTTCTAAAAAATACTAAATCAACACAATAATATAGCTTAATTTAAAAAATACTATAATCATGAAAAAAACTTAATAGGTCTTTAAAAGAAAAGGTATTGTTTGTTTTACATATTCCTTTTCTAATGTTTTTTTTAATTATTGTAAACATTTGTATGAAAAATTATTCAATTTTTTTTATAACTCATTTTCATAACTTTTGATATGTATAGTTTGGCTTTGTCGGTGTACTTTACATGCCTTTATTCAACTCTACTTTGATATGTATTGTTAAATTGATTAGTGTGTTTGATTTCTTAAATTAGTATATAATTAGAGTTGAATTTGTATATTGATTAAGGTTTTATATATTGTTTGTCTTTATTGTTAATTGAAACTAATGGACAATTATTTTTTTAGATGCCTCGAAGAGCAGTATCATCTAGAGGTAGAGGACATAGCCAGCAACTCTCAATGAATGAAACAGATGAGGCAGTACAGGTGCAGGAGGAAACACTGGAGCACACTCCACAAGCATTAGGGGGGCAAACAAACGCATCCTCATCATCATCAGTTCGAACTAGAGGTCCGAACTTGGGACATCCTATCCCATCAAACCCTTCTGATCGACAATTGATTAGATTGAAAGGAAATGTGTAAGTCATATACAACTTTTTGCTATTGATTTAATATGTATTATTACTTACAACTACTCATTATATATAAAAAATATTGCAGTTTTTTAGATTCCACAGTTACTAGATCAATCACTAATGACATTAAGATGCGCTACACTGCTCCATGGAAAACTTGGTCAGAAATACCTTTAAAGATAAAAGACGAGCTCTTCGGACTTTTTCGGGTAAATACAACTTATATTCTAAAATTTATAATATGCATTTTAAGTTTTTTAAATTTACATAACACTGATTGTTATTTGTAGAGTCGATATACATGGGATGAGAGTGAAGAAGGTATGGTTCGAATTGCTTGGGAAAAGGTAGGTAAGGAAAGATTGCGAGACATTCTTAATAGAGTTAGGAGCGAATTGTTGCGCAAGCACAAGAAGACAGATGTTGCTTATCTATACAATTTAGGACCAGATTGGATGGAGGCAGAGATATGGAATGAACTTGTTGCTTATTGGAGTACACCAGAGTGGAGAAAGAAATCAGAAGCTGGTAAAGCAAATAGAAACGTAGAAAAAGATGGGACTATTACGAAACACTCTGGTGGTTCAATAAAATTGGAGGTTCATGAGAATAGATTGGTATAACTCTTTTATTTTTTACTTTTATTTATACAATTCTATTTTTATATAGATGGCTAGAAATTATTCGTGCATCTTGTGTTGTGTGACTATTTCTTTTTTGTAGGCAAAGAAGTTGGGTAGACAACCAACTCAACTTGAACTATTTCGTGCAACTCACACAAAAAAGGGGAGTCAAGGTGTTTACATTGATGGAAAATCATGACGAGTTGATGTAAGTTACTTTTTGCTTATTTAATGTTATCACATTATTTTTTTAATTGTTATGTTATCATTAGTTGTGTATGATTCATGAAATGTTTATTATATTTTCTTTTTTTTTACTTAGGGAGCTTATTTGAGTGCAATTGCTGAAAATGTGAATGACAATTGTGAGAGTCCGTCTGCTTTTGATTTGAATAAGTGGATTGAAATTTCTGGAAGTAGCAAAGGAAGAGTTTATGGTTTTGGATCCTCTGATATTGCAAAATCAGGAACTCCAACTACATCTTTCTCATGCACATCAGCTCATCCTGGAGGACCTTCTCAAACTATGTTTTCTTTAGAGGAGGTTGAACAAATATTAGAGCAAAACCGAATCAAAATGAAACAACACATGGAACAAATGCAAGAGCAAATGCAAGAGCAAATGCGAGTGCAGATAGAAAAACAGATAAAAGATCAGATGAAATTATTGAAGAACAAAAATATATCTTCACCGCATAACACAACTGCAGATTCAGATGGTTCAACAAATTCATAGATTAGTTTTAAATTTTATAAATATTGTTAAGTATTATGGATTTCTTTTTAATTTTATGAATATTGTAAAGTATTATGAATTTATTTTAAATTTTATGAATATTGTTAAATATTATAGATTTATTTTAAATTTTATGAACATTGTTAAGTATTATGAAATATTTGATTTATATTCAATGTGATTCTTAATTATAAATTATTTAATTATACAGGAAATATCTAAATAAATGCAAGAATTTTTTTTTTATGATCGAATTTTAACGGACTAGCAACGGATTCAAAAGAATATTTATTAAAATGTTTTAAAATTTCCGACGGATTTCCGACGGAAAATTTTCGTCGCTAATGATTTCTGACAGATTAGCGACGGATTATTATAGGATGAATTTAGATATTCCGACGGATTTAGCGACGAAAAATCTCGTCGCTAAAACTTTCCGACGGAATTATCCGTCGGAGAATCCGTCGCAAATTTTTCCGACGGAGTTAAGATCTGTCGGAAATCCGTCGCTAATATTTCCGACGGACGCCCAATCCGTCGGAAAAAATTAGCGACATGACTTTAAGCGATGGACTTGAGTCCGTCGCAATTCCGTCGCTGAAAGTTTCAGCGACGGATTTTTTACTTTCAGCGACGGAAAAATCCGTCACTGATACCCTGTTTTTTTGTAGTGATTCTGGTGAGATGAGCCTCCACCGAATGGTCTTGAGGTGCCTTTTATGTCCTCCAAGGTCCACCCAATTGCTTTTTTGTGCTTCTTTAACACATCAAGGAGCTTTTCCTTTTCTTCTTGGCTGAGCTGGTTAGAAATAATGACTGGAAGTGAATTTCCAGCTCCCAAGTAGGCATATTTGAGGTGGCTTGGCAATGGTTTCAGTTCTAGTGCTGATTTCTGCTGTTTGCTATCTGATTTGGGCTGTGATTTGGGCAGATTATCTGGTGGTCTGGGCAAATCACTTTCTGTCAAGTCTGTCTGCTCCAGTGATTTGGTCTGTGATTTGAGCAGATTATCTAGTGGTCTGGGCAAATCACCCACATCCAGCAAGTTACAGCAGTCTGCTGTTTTTTCTGCTTCAGTGATGTTGCTGTCCACTTCTTCTTTCCTGCAAAGACCTTCATAAAGTAGGTTTTCTTGATCAAAATCAAAAATTTCTTGACTTAAATCATCAATAACATCAAGGCCATAAACAGGAGAAACATCATTGGGGAATTTCATGGCATCATAAACATTAAATTTGATAACTTCCCCTTCAAACTCCATAGTCAATGTGCCATCATGCACATCAATTTTTGTTCTTGCTGTGCTCAAGAATGGTCTCCCAAGTAGGATATCAGAGGTGATTTTGCCCTTGTCTTCCTCCATGTCAATAACATAAAAATCTGCTGGAAAGACTAATTGGTCCACTTGCACCAACACATTTTCAAGCACTCCTTTAGGGTAGACAATGGATCGGTCAGCCAATTGGATCATAATGCTGGTGCCCTTGAGTGTACCTGCATTCAACAAGTTAAAAATGGAAAGAGGCATGACATTTATTGAAGCTCCAAGGTCACACATGGCCTTCTTTATTCCCACATTGCCTATTTTGCATGAAACCGCGAACATTCCTCTATCCTTGCATTTGGTTGGAAGTTTCCTTTGGATGACAGCTGAAACACACTCCCCCACACTTACCTTTTCACGTTCAGCAAGTTTCCTTCGGTTGGTGCATAGCTCTTTGAGAAACTTGGCATACCTTGGAATTTGCTTTACAGCATCAAGTAGGGGAATGTTGATTTCCACCTTGCGGAGTGTCTCCAATATCTCTTTTTCCTCTTTCTCTTTTTGGGACTTTGCAAATCTCTTTGGGAAGAGAGGAGGTACCTTGAATTTCTCCATAGGTTTCTGTTTCTGCCTTTGACTTGATTCTGCCTGGTCTGTTGATTTGGGCAAATCACTTCCTGCCTTCTCTGGAGAATTGGTCAAATCACTGCTGGACAGCTTAGTTTGCCCAGCGATCGGGTCAGTTCCTATCAGTGAACTGGGCAAATCACTGCCCTGATCACTTTCTGGCAGAATTTCTTCCATGCCCTGTTTTTGCAATTTTTCAGCCCTATTGTCTTGCAACTCCTTTCCACTCCTTAATGTGATGGCGCTAACATTTTGTCTTGGATTTATCTCAGTTTGGGAGGGTAGCTTCCCTTGTGATTCAATTTTGTTCAAGGATGAAGCCATTTGCCCCATTTGTTTCTCAAGATTCTGCACAGTATTTGCCAAATTTATCACAATCTCTTCAAGAGATGTATTAGAGTTCTGAGGTGCAGCTTGCGCTTGATTCCTTTGCTGGTAGCTTGGATATTGATTTCCCCTTGCATAACTGAAATTTGGATGGTCCCTCCAACCTGGATTATAAGTATTTGCATAGGGATCATACCTTCTTTGCCCATTGAAACCTCCAACAGCATTGACTTGCTGGTCCTCCTCTTGAAGGGAAGGACATAGATCAGTTGGGTGGTTGTTGGCACATATTCCACAGGTCTTGGGCTGCTGAATCTGCTGGACTTGTTGGGTTTGACTCACAACAAGGCTTCGGACAGCATTGGTGAGTTCAGAAAGTTGGGATGATAAAATGGAATTACTCACCTCATTTACATTCCTTGTTGGCAGCTCTTGGTCTCCAAATTGTTGAGAAGCTGCAGCCATGGAGGAAATTAAGTCCCTCATCTCTCGAGGTGATTTTTTTTTAATTGTTCCTCCACAGGCTGCGTCAATAAATTTTCTCTCTGAGGGTAGCAAACCTCCATAGAAGTACTCAATGAGAGATTGGTCAGAAATATCATGCCGAGGGTAGCTTGTGCACAACTTTTTGAACCTCTCCCAGTACTCATACAAGCCTTCAGAGTGCTTTTGCTTTATGCCACTTATTTCTCGACGGATGCCGATGGCTTTTGAGGTTGGAAAGAATTTTCTCAAAAATGCTCTTACCATATCAGCCCATGATGTGATGGATCCGGGTGGTAAGTAGAATAGCCATTCTTTGGCATAGTCTTCAAGGGAAAAAGGGAAGGCTCTAAGCTTGATATCATCTTCTGGAATGCCTTGAGGTCTCATAGTTGAGCACACAACGTGGAATGCCTTTAAATGCTTGTGAGGATCTTCATTTTCTAGGCCTCTGAATTTAGGAAGGAGATGAATCAGTCCTGTCCTTAACTCGAATGGTGCTGTCAATAGGGGATATTCAATGCATAAGGGTGCTTGATCTCCTGTTGGTTCAGCTAACTCTCCGAGAGTTCTTTCCTGTGGCTGAGGTGCTTGGATGGGCATGTTTATTGCTTGATTTTCAGCTTCTACATGTGCAGCAGGTGGTGCTGCCATTGCTGGATTTTCTGCCATGACCAGAAATTCAGTTTCTGGTAAAAATTCTGCTGTAGCAGGTGCGGTAATGGAAGTTTCTGCTGGTGCAGAAATTTCTTCAGCAGGGGCAGTAGGTGGTCTGTGAGGTGGAGTTGTTGATGAAGATGGTTTTGAGGCTTGGTTCCTCAAATTTGCTTGCTTCCTTAAGCTCTTGGCAGTCTTTTCAATCTCCGGGTCGTAAAGAAGAGTGTCTTTACGGCCAGACCTGGTCATAAAGGGAAAATACGTTAGTTTAAATCAATTCCTCGGCAACGGCGCCAATTTTTGATAGGCGGTTGTCGAAGCCGTCAAAAATAAACCTATTATCAACCAACAAAATAAATTTGTAGATAGTGGCAATAGGGTCGAACCACAGGGAATTGACACTAAAGATCTTCCTAATAATAACCAAGATAAGTAAATAACAAATAATTAAAAGAGGGGGGTTTGAGTTGATGAATTAAAACTAAATAGCAAAAGAAAGCAATAATTTAAAGATGAGTAAATCAATAAGAGAAAAGCTTCTAGTTGAAGTATGGTTCTATTTCAGATTGTTTAGAATTATCATTGATTCTTTAATACTCCTATTTATCTCAATAAATTAGTTTTGGATGTGGAAGGCGCTTCTCACAATCCAAATTCCTCCTTAGTTCTAGTTTGATTAGGAAACGTTCGCTAATCAAACACTAGTTAACAAGTTTTCAAGGAACGTCCTTGGGGCATTATAGCATCGAACAACTGTTAACTGCATTAAGACTTAGAGAAACCTAATTCTAACCTTGCCAACCGCGTGGTCAAGTCTAGATCATGCAATTTGATTAAATGTGTATTTGAACAACCTAAGCAATTACGGACCTAAATCATTCAAATAATATTACTTAAGCAATTTAAAAACAATGGGCCCTTATTGATTCTAAAAGCAAAGTAATAATTATGGAAAGCTCAAATTGCATAAATATTGAAAAGAAATAGAAGTTTAACAATGGAGATTTAAATCTCCCAATTCATCACACAAATCTGAAATTCACCAACTTCAACTAGAAAGAAAAGAGTTTAGCCACTCATGGTGGACTAAATACACAAAAAGATGAAAGGAAAAGAAAAAGGAAGATGCTGGAGAGTTTCTGGCGAGTTCAATTCCTCAGCCAAAGATGCCTTTGTTGGTTTGGAGGTTGCCCTTTTATAGTTGAAGAGTTCCATCCTTCTAGGGTTTTGAATTCCCTTTTTAATTTGGCTTGTGACTCCTCTTTTGATGTTGAATTTAATTGCAACTGGAATTCCTTAGGTGAGAAACTCTTTCGTGGCTCTTGGAATTGTTTTGGTAGTGATTGAGTTGGATTTGGACTTCTGAAAACTTGAAATTCGGTTTCCTGAACAATTTCCCGCTCTGCTGTAGTTTCTGCTGTCGAAGTGATTTGCCCGGCGATTTGACCAGTTTCTTCAAGGGATTGGGCAAATCACAGACCTGATCAGTTTCTGCCAGTCAGTTCTCTCTGTCTTCTGCGAGTGATTTGGCCAGTATCCTCGAGTGTCCTGGGCAAATCACTGCTCATATCACTTCTGCCTGTTGCCTCCAGGTTTCTGCTTTAGCTTGATCTGGGCAGATCACTAGGCAAATCACTGACCCAATCACTTTTCTGTCAATTTTCTGCACTTTTTCTCCAATTTCCCAATTTCTTCCTTTTCTGTAAAAACAAGATAAAAACCATAAATTAAACTAAAAAATGTGTAAATAAACAATAAAAAAGATAATAAAAATGTGGCTAATTTATGCTTGATCACATAGTTTTAGAGATGATCTCTGTCCTCTAGTTTTAGAGTAAGTTTAGCTTGGAGAGATCAAGTCTTCCTCTTTTATTCTTTTTTCTTTGTTCTTTAGTGACGCATAACTGTCACTCTTGTACAGTTTCGTCTATCCCTGTCACTCAGATCCGTACATATAGATGTGCGTATTTTCTCTGTAAGGCAAGCATTTAATTCTTTTCGGTGCGCATTCTGATAGGACTGCGAAGTGATTGGGTCTACCCTCTTATCTTTATCACGTCACCGGGCTAGACTATCTTCTAGTGGATTTGCGCGAGAGTCCGTCCGACCTTCCTTATTCACAGGCTGGAACATACAACGTTGGGTCAGTCTGCTTTAGAGAGTCCTCATAAATTTTGGGTCTACATTTTTCTCCAAGATCCGGTTTCACCCCAAATACAAAAAGTCTAGCGGTCATTAATTTCCATTTATAGAGAAAATGGAGATTTGATCAATGGAGTTGTGTTGTGTAAGAGGAGAAAGTTGAGTAGGCGACGAGTAAAGATGAGCAACTGTGTGTAACAGTAAAATCTGTTAATTGATGGACAAAAAAATTGTTAAAGGCATTTTGCTTTTATATTAATTTATCCATTTATCCATTTAGGGATAAAACATTAATAGTAATAAAAACTCAAAAAACTATTTATTATGATAAGTTGAAAAAACAGAAGGAGAAATGAAAGTGTAACACAAAATCAAAGATTTGAGCTTAACAGGGGCAGCAAGCTTTTTGGGATGATCCAATCTCACAGCTCGTAGAGCATCTTCTCTTATCAAATTCTTCAAGTTCATATTCTGTGCTTTTGTCTATATTTCCAGGGAACCAAACAGAAAAATGAATAATTAAAAAAATTGCATTGTCTATTATATAATCTAGATGACTATATGACAAACAGAATCAACATCATCTGACATGTTTGTTTGTGGACCAATCTAACAACTTCATCATAATTCTACAACAATGATAATTGACCAAATTATTACCATCAGCTAATATAAGAATTTCATTTTAGTAAATCTTTGAGCTGTACAAAGAAAATGGAGTTGCACGTTAGTTAATGAGAGAAGAAGAGAATGAATAGAGAAGGAAAAGTAGTATGTGTAACAGGAGGGTCAGGTTACGTAGCATCATGGCTGGTCAAGTTCTTGCTCCATCATGGATATACAGTGAAAGCCACTGTTCTTGCTTTTTTTTCTTTCCTTTTTTTTTTTTGAGGGATACAGGATTTGACCATTGTAGAAATTATTGTGCATGATGTTGTTCTTGCTTAGCAGATGTGAAGATGAGAAGCCTTTTGCATTAAAATATGAGGTTTCAAGGGAGAAAACTAAGAGTTTAGGCATCAACTTCATTCCCTTGGAGGTGAGTGTTGTGGACACCATTGAATGTCTGAAAGACAAGGGCTTTCTTGGTGTCTGAATCTTATGTTATTTTGAAGCAGAAGTAATGCAGATAATGAAATCTGTTATGTTCTTTTTCATTTCCACAAGGATTTTCTATGCGCAGGAAGTCCAGTTTGTTAAAATGTAACCGATTGGAAAATGTACGGATTGTGTTGAATTTAATATACATTGAAAAATTTTCTACTTTTATCCTTTAATTTGGTCTGATTCATTGAGTAAATCTACTCTATACTCTCATTTTATTTTTTTCTTAAATTTAACTCTTACGAAAAACGATCTTAAATTTAACTCTTATGAAAAACGATCTGGGTCAATTGAGTATCCATAAATTAAATATAATTTTAATATAACTTAATTGTAGAATTGAATTGAATTTCATATAATTTCTGTTTGGTTTAATTTTAGAATTGAAATTTATCTACCCTAAATTTTTAATTGAAAAAATTTTAATAATAATAATAATAATAATAATAATAATATATTAATAAAACCAAAATATAGAAATTTTATTACCCTAAATTATTTTTAATTATTTTTTAAATGCCACATCAATCTTTGTTAAAAATATTAAATAAAAAAATCTCATTTTACTAATGAAATAAAATTACATATCTCACAAATTAAATTATAAAATTTTAATTAAAAAAATATCAAATTACTAATTAATTTTTTATAATTACCATTTTTTTATAAAATAAGCCCTGAGTTTTACAAACTAATTAGGTTCTTTCATATTATAATACTAATTTTTAATAATAAAAATTATTTTTAATTAAAATAATAATATTTTTTAATATTATCTTAACTAAAAATTACCTTTTTCAAAAAAAAAAAAAAACCTAAAAATTATATCTTGCTTTCAAAAAGAAATGATATCTTATTAATGAATATTCTAATACGGTAGAATCTATATACCTTTTAGTAAAAAAATTGCAGACTTATTTGAAAAAAAAAATATTAAAATTATCTAGAAAAATACTTATTTCCATTAATTTTTAGATTCCTCCAAAAAAAAAAAAATGTAAAAGTAATTTTCTCATATTTCAGCCCGAAGAACTGGCAAATCTGATTCGCCTACTACATCTCCCTCGAATCCTTTCTCTTGCTCAATCTCATTCTTCCGACAAAGACAAAGCAGCGGCTTCAAATGCCGATCTTATTAATTCAGCTCTTCGGCCTTGGTTTGCAGTCATTATCTGGGTTTATACCGCCCCCAAATCCAGCTCAATGCTTTCTGGGATTGCCGGTATTTTGCTTGAATCGGTTTTTTTTTTTTTGGCTTTCTGAGGTACTGTTGTTGGCAGCTCCCATATTTAATATTGATTTCTTTTTGTAAACCATGTTGTGATGTTAGGTGAGATTATTAAATAAATAATTTACCAGTAGCTATCCAGATTTTAAGCAGGGGACTGTGACTTGGCTGTGAATTACCTAGTCTTTAGCACTTTTTTGGAAAAAAAAAAAAAATCTTTGGCATCTATTTTGCTTGCAAGGATTAGACCTTTGTTAGAACTAATTCAAAGAAAAAATGAGTGGAGAAGGAAAGGTGGTCTGTGTGACAGGAGGGTCTGGTTACATAGCCTCCTGGCTGATCAAATTCTTGCTTCAAAGAGCTTACACTGTCAAGGCCACTGTTCGTAATCCAAGTAAATCCCTCCCTATCCGTCTCTTTTTTTCCTACAAGCTCAGTTGGGTCATTGGTGAATCTTAATTTCTTTGAATGAGGGTTTGATTTTATAGTGACTTCGGTTGTGGCTGTGCGGCTGTGGATCTAATCTTTTATGTTTTACTTCTGGTTTTGACTTCATTTTATACAATTTCATGGGGATTTAATTGCTTATAGCACTTTTTTATGTGGTTTTGTTGATTATTGATAATTTTATATCCTGTAGTTTGCTTGTTAATAATGAATTGAATCAGCCCTCACTTCGATTGAGTAGCTAAATGACTTAAACTTTTCATGTATCATTATTTTAAACACCAAGCAAGGACGATGGAAAGAAAGCAAGATACTAGCATGAGTAAAATTTTACTAAACTGATGTGAAATCTTAAATTAGTTTGCTTGTTTTAGTGTTTCTTTAACTTTCAATGTTCTCATTGGACTCATACTTCAGTTCATTGAATCTGTATTCTGTACCCCAGATGATCTGAAGAAAACTGCACACTTGCTTGCACTCGAAGGAGCCAAGTAAAGGCTTCACTTGCTCAAAGCTGATTTATTGCAAGAAGGATCTTTTGATGCTGCGGTTGATGGTTGTGAAGCTGTTTTCCACACAGCTTCCCCTGTATCTCTTCAAGCCAATGCGGATCCTCAGGTCCATCATCTTTGACAACCTTTTCATTGCCTTTATATGTTATAGAGTTCCTCCCTTTGGACCTAAACTGCAATTTCTGACTGTTCTGTTGTCATTTGGCATTACATTTTCTCATATTTCTCTATAATAACTTGTGCACTATCTGTGTTATTTGATTATGTTGACATAACTACTGCTTGATAGGCTTAGTGTCATATAAGATGTAACCGTTCGCCACTGGCTATTTTGATGTGTCAGGCAGAACTAGTTGATCCTGCAGTGAAGGGAACACTAAATGTTCTTCGATCTTGTGCAAAAGTTCCTTCTATCAAGAGAGTGGTTATAACATCTTCATTTGCTTCTCTTCCATACAATGGAAAAACTCTGGCCCCTGATGTAGTTGTTGATGAGACTTGGTTTTCAGATCCAGCTGTTTGTGCGGAACGGAAGGTTTGTCTTCTATTACAATGCTACTCGTTATCTTTTGGCCCTGAAATTAATTGCTTAACCCTCTGTTTGGAATTAAGAATTCACCAGAATTCAATCCAATTGATTTTTTTTTTTCTATCAATTTTTTTGTACGGAATGAGTGAAATCAATTTTTTTTAATTTAAGAAATTGTCATTTGAAAAGAGGTCAAATTCTTGCATAATTTTGTAAGAATTCATTTGAACTCTTTTCTTGCAAGATGAATCACCCTAAACAAGGGGTAAAGGGTAAAAGAAGATGAAAAAGGGGTATCTGACCATCATGGTTTTTCCTTGAGCATATCAATCTTGATTACTTCTAATTTAGCCATCCCAATTGGATGGTTGTGATGATACAATGAAATCAACTTGATTTTATATCTTTAAATGTTTTGTTTATGAGATAATTTGGTCTTTTCTTTCTCCAGCTCTGGTATCAACTTGGGAAAACGTTAGCTGAGCAGGCTGCTTGGGAATTTGCAAAAAACAACAAGATGGATTTTGTTACAATACATCCAGGGTTTGTCCTTGGTCCTCTTTTGCAGCCAACTATTAATAGCTCTATCGAGATACTTTTCAATCTCATAAATGGTGTGCTCAAGCAACATAAGACGACATGTCCATTTGATTACCAAATATCTTGAAACTTTAGCATTAATTTAATCACACAATATTACATGATTTATTATGGAACAATCGGTTGATTTTTTTTTTTTTTTTTTTTTTGGGTAGGAGGAGCTCAAGAGTATCCTGATGCATATTATAGATCCATCGATGTGAGAGATGTTGCGTATGCACATATTCAAGCTTTGGAGATTCCTTCAGCTAGTGGCAGATATTGCTTAATTGAAAGCGACATTCACTTCTCTAAGGTTCTGAAAATTGTGCAGCAACATTATCCTACATTGCACCTTCCAAAAAAGTATGGTTTTTTAATATTTTTGCATGCTCATGTTGAACCAGCTTTATGAATGGCTAAGTTTTATAATTATTTAGATTACTGAGAAATAGTTGTTTTGGATGATTAATTTAATTATGGAATATCATCTGAGTTGCAGATGTGGCTTCGGATTGAATTCCTTAGCAAAGTATGGGGTATCCAAGGAAAAAGCGAAAACTTTGGGTATTGACTTCATTCCTTTGGAGGTTAGTTTGAAGGACACTATTGAAAGCTTGAAGGAGAAGGGCTTCCTCAGCATTTGATTTTGGCTGTTGGATGAAAAGCAATGCAAACTGTTGACTGATGAGACTTTTTTTACTTATGTTTTATTTAGTGTTTTGTTTATATTGAGAATTTGAATCATAATATTAGGAAAGAAAAAGAAGAGAAATAGAGAACTGAATAAAGAACTCTGTTAAGAACTCTCTTATTAAAAATGAAAATTAAGATGTTTTTATATAGGCTACAATCAAGATTCAAAACTTAAAAAATTTTCAAAATATCTTAACAAATCTTATAGTTATTTGAATAATAAAAAATCTAGAATAATAAAAAACAATAATTGAATATCAAGATAAATATTTGAAATTTTGAATTAAAATCTCAATACTTTCCTTTAATTCTCAAAATTTAAATTTTATGGACGGAGCATTTCTTTAAAAACTATCAATTTGCAAAACATTTCTCCTCACTGCAGCAATTGCTGATGCACTTTTCACCAGCCTCACACGGAGCACTTCTCTTCAAATTACTATACTAACTTTTTATCATCGTTAATTTTTTTTCTTTTTCTTTTTCTTTTTCTTTTTCTTTTTTAAATTTGAGCACTTCTCTCCAAATTACTATACTAACTTTTTATCATTGTTGATTTTTTTTTCTTTTACTTTTTCTTTTTTTTTTTGAATTTAAGTTCTTTCTTTTTTTTTTTTTTTTGTTTGAATTTGAGCACTTCTCTCCAAAATAAAATTTGTTAGTACACCTCACACCAATTAATTCAAAGTAAAGCTTTTTTTTTATTTTTTTTATTTCAATTAAATTTACTTTTTCTTTCGTTTTTAAATTTGTAAATTTTTGTAAATGGCTAAATTTTTGCAATTGAAACATTGTGGTTTTTCTTTACAGATGACTTAACTAAAATGACTTGGATGTAATTTCTAAGTGGCAAGAGTCAAGTTTTCAATGTATTTAAGAAATTTAAACCTTTAGTTGAAAAGTAGAGTGATTGTCTCCTTAAGACTTTGAGGTCTGATAATGGTAAAGAGTATATCTCTGAAAAAATTTAATAAATTTTGTGAAGATGCTAGAATTCAACATCAACTTTCAGTTCTTTATTCACCTAAATGGAATAGAGTTTCTGAGAGAAAGAACAGAATAATTATTGAAATAGCCAAATGTATGTTGAAAGAGAAAGTGCTACCAAAGATGTTTTGGGTTGAAGTTATTTATATAGCTGTGTATTTATTGAATAGACTTCCTACTAGAGCAGTGGAAGGGAAAACTCCAGCTGAAGCATAGCTTGGATCAAAGTCTTCTGCAAGCCACTTGAAGGTTTTTGGATAAGTTTGCTACATACTTGTTCCTAATATCAAGAGGGGTGAGGCTAGATAATAAATCTGATTTGGGTATTTTTCTGAGCTATGCAATTTCATCAAAAGGCTACAAGATCTATAATGTGCCAAGAAAGTGGTTATTAGTAGAGATGTGAAGTTTAATGAAGAAGCCTATTGGGACTTTCAGAAAGAGCAAATTGTTAGAGCAGTAAACTCTCTATTAGCCAAAAGTTATTTTTGAAAGCTCTAGCAATGGAGATATAGAATTTGAAAAAGAATCTAATTCTGATTCATAATCTGGAAACGAGTCTAATTCTGATTTAGAATCTAAAAAGGAGTTTAATTTCAATAATGAAGCTCATGCCTTTAAATTCAAGTCTCTTTTTGAGATTTATGAAAGATGTAATGTGGGTGTGGCAGAACCAAGCTGCTATAAAGAAGCTTCTCAAACTAAAGAATGATAGCATGGTATAAAAGAAGAAATTGCAGCAATTGAGAAGAATAAAACTTAGAAATTGACTTCCAAACCAAAGGGTAAAAATACAATTGGTGTGAAGTGGATTTACAAAATTAAAGTAAATTCTGATGGCTCTATCTTCAAGTACAAAGCCAGACTTGTTATGAAAGGTTATGCTCAGCAACCAAGGTTGCTTATGGAGATACTTTTGCTCCAGTTGCTAGCATGACGCTATTAGATTGTTGTTGTCTTTAGCAATCTAAAATGGATGGCAAATGTTTCACTTGGATGTCAAATTTGCAATCTTGAATGATTTGCTAAATAAGGAGATTTATGTGCAGCAGTCTGAAGGATTTGAAGTAGAGGGCTAAGAAGACGAAGTGTACAAGGTTAAGAAGGCACTTTATTGCCTGAAACAAGCTCCAAGAGTTTGGTACGAAGGATTGACTCACATCTGATCCAAAATGGATTCAAGAGGAGTGAAAATAAGCCAACCTTGTATGTGAACAATGTTAGAGATGAATTTCAGTTAATTGTGTCACTTTATATTGATGATATGTTAGTGACTAGTGGAAATTCTCAGTTATTGGATAATTTTAAGCTGAGAATGCAATCTGAATTTGAAATATCAAATTTGGAAATTATGACTTATTTTCTTAGGCTTGAAATTGAGTAAGGTGTTGATGGTATCTTTGTGTCTCAAAGGAAATATACTCTTGAAATGCTGAAAAAGTTTAATTTGGATAAATGCAAGTTTGTGGCTATTCCTCTTATTGTGAATGAGAAACTTAGCAAGGATCATAGAGCTGAACTAGCAAATGCTTTACTGTACAGAAGTTTGATCGGTAGTTTGCTATATTTGACTGCTTTTAGACCTGATTTAATGTAATCAGCAAGCTTATTATCTAAATTTATGCATTCTCCTAGTCAATTGTATTTTGCTGCGAGTAAGAGAGTACTGAGATACCTGAAGGGTACTGCTGAATTTGGCTTATGGTTTCAAAGAGGAAAAGTTGTCAAGCTTGAAGGTTATGTGGATAGTGATTGGCTGGAAATGTTGATGATTCAAAGAGTACTTCAAGCTATGTTTTGTTCTTAGTTCAGGTCATTTCTCTTGGAATTCAAGGAAGCAAGATGTGGTGGCTCAATCTACTGTTAAGGCTGAATATATATTTCAGCTACTGGTGCTGTAAATCAATCAATATGGGTTAGAAAGCTACTAAAGGATTTGAGAATTGAGCAATGTGATTCTACTGTTATATGGTATGATAATAAATCAACCATTACCATTGCAAATAATTCTGTTTAACATAGAATAACTAAGCACGTTAAGGTGAAATTTCATTTTCTAAGAGAAATAGAGAAGAATTCAGAGATCAAGCTGCTGCATTGCAAGTCTGACGAGCAACTTGCTGATATATTTACAAAAGCCTTGTCCAAGAACAAGTTTGAAGAGCTAAAAAAGAAGTTTGGTGTATCAAGAAAAAATCTCAAAAAGGGTTAATTGATAGTATTTTTCTTAGATACTTAAGTTGCTTAAATTTAGGTTAATGTTTTATTTAAAGTATACTTTTTGCTGTAGATGATTATAGTATAATTCATCATATCTTAACTATGCTTTTTTACTTTACTCGTAAGAGTTGTTAATCTCTCTTGTAATCTAATCTGTGTAATCAAATCTCATTTGAACTACATATTCAATGAATATCATCTCTCAATAAGAGAACGTGAGAGTTAAAAAAAAGTGTTAAAATTTTTTTTTCTCAAATTCACTACTAATTTTATATATTAATTTTCAGTTTAAAATATCTAATATCATTGTTTAGTTATTTATTCTCGTAGTCCAACTCCCAACACAAATAATTTTAGATATTCTTTTAAATTTTTAAATATTTAATTTTAATATTTAATTATTTATTCTCTTACTCCAACTCCCGACACAAATATTACATTGGCCTTTCAAGTTCATTTATCTTAGCTTCTTATTGGTGCAAGATATCATTGCCCTTTAGGATTGTCTTTTACTTGAAAAAAGTGGACCAATACAATTTGTATACAACTGGATATAAACGTATTATATACGTCACTTGTTTCACTCGTAGATAAAATTCATTTCAGGTCTGATTTTTGAGGAAGTTTTTGTTTTTTTCTTTTCTTTTATCTGATTTCAGGTCTCATTCTAAATAACAAGACGCAAGAAAAAGAAAATGAATAATCCACCAATTCAGATTTAATTCAGTGTTTTCAAATTATATTCAGAATTCATAGCCAATCCATTTAATGCTCTATCTGATTTCTGGTTCTTCTGATACACTCTTACACAATTCATCTAAAATTCAGGGCTCTTACATATTCTGGCAACACAATTTATATAAAAACTGATTTCTCAGGAAAAAAAGGGAAAATTATGTTATTTGCATTGAATGAACAAATGATTAGCATAATAGCAAAGCTACTTAAAATCAGAGAAATTAGAAAAAAAAAAAAAAAAATCAGCACAGTTGAGTCTGGGCATTGCATGTTGGATGATCAAAACAGAGGTCTCGAGTGAGAATCTAGATCCTGAAATACGCAGGCCTGCAGCAAGTCATTCGAAGAAGTGTGCAAAACTCCCATCATTCAGCTTCATTTCTGCTTCCCGCTCAGCAAGATTACTCTGTATCTTGTTTTCTGAACTGTGACAGACAGGAAACTTAACCCGGTGAGTTTTTATTCTGGGATGTCAAGGGCACAACCTGCGTAGCTTAGTGAATCTCCATCATCTTCGCCGCAGGTGTAAGTTATGAAGATAATTGCTAGATGTAGGATTTTCACACCATTGATTTAGCATTTGTTTCAAGCCAGATTCATCATTAAATCACAGATTTGCTTTACAAGCAATAACTAGGGGGATTTCATCCAATAATTGAAAATTCTTCTACGGAAGGCCACACACATTAATAGCAGTTCTTTCAAGGCGAATTATGCCAAGCCAAGCCAATCAAGGAATTTCTCCATGGCATGTAGTTGTGGTATCTAATGTGTTCGACTAACTTCTGCACAAGGAATCAAATTAAGCTTTAAATCCGTGAAATTAAAAGGGATGCAGAATTACACAGCTAATAATAATAACAATAATAATAAGATAGATAGAAGCATGACCTGCCAATGCATGATTTCGGCAAGCCTTTGCATTGGTTCACCACTTCCCATGATTTCAACAGCATCCCAATGATAACTCATACTTGATAAGCCATTGATGGGAGATGAAAGTCCAGTTAAAATTATTCAAAATGCATATCCCCTCGCCAAGAACATATGCACCCAGAAATCTCCTTAAATAAATAAGGTTTTAACCAGGTGAATGCTTTGCTTTTTCTTTTCTTGTGAAGAACTTCAGAGTAAACAAAGGTAAGACTATTGGGTTTTGATGTTTACTCAGAAATCACATTTTCTTTTCAGAATAAATGGTTTTCTCCACCTCTCCATTTGACATTGAAAAAACTTGAATAAATACCAAATAATTAAGATATGCTGCTGATTTAATTTACAAAGGAATGGTGCATGTGAAGAGAAATTGACATATGACAATCACCTTCAGCACAATCAATTTTCATCCTAATTTAGAAGATATATCAAAGTAATTGCAGCAATAACATCTTTTCCACGTCCTCTACTAACTTCTGCACGTAGAGTCAAAATTAATCAGTTATATCCATGAAAAGAATGAAGGCAGAATTACATTAAAAGATAAATAAAAATGATGGTTAGAAGAATGACCTGCCAATGCAATTAAAATCTCTTTGAATTTGTTTTCCACTTCCCAATTTATTAGAATTTCAGGTGCGTCAAAAACAAATAAATGATTCCTCTAGCTTGATGAGCCTGTATATGTGGGAAAACAGGGTTAAAATTTTATCATAAAGCAAATAAATTCTCAATTATAAAAAAGAAAAATAATAGAAAAAATTGGTACTCTGTATATTGATCTTGATTGTAAAGAAATAATGACAAAAGGATACTTACGAATACAAAAGCAATACAGTGCTCATTTTGGAAGAAACACATCCAACAGTTGAAAATTTATCCTTCACTGATCTGTGTAAATAGAATCATAGAGTGAAGATTTTCTCATATAAGTTCAATTTGCAAATTGGAAAGAAAAAGCACCAACTTACCCGAAGCTTCATCATCCAGTAGATACCGGCCCTCCTTTTGAATTGTTTGTCTATCAACTTTAATATTTTGGATGTGTGAAATGAATTCCCAATCAGCACCCTTTTTATTTCCACATCTTTCCTTCAATTGGGGACATATCTCGATATTCAATTCTCGTAAAGAGGTGAGGGAACGCATCTCCTGAGGCAGACACTTTAATGCCGGGCAAAACCCAATGGTTAGTCTTTGAAGACAAGTGAGATTCCGCAGTCCATCTCGAGGTAGAGATTCGAGCTCTTCAATGTACACAATCGAAAGGTGCTTCAATTTAGAGAGAGGAGGAATGATTGAGGAAGAAGAAGAGATTGACGGTGTAAATATTTGGTGCACAAGTTGTGGGCTTGCTTTTTGCAAATTTAGTGATTCATCGAGAGATGGAAACTGAGGGATGGAGGTCAAACTCGGGCAGTTATTACAAGAGAAATATGAAAGACAAGGAAATTTGAGTAGCTCAAGTACTGTCGAATCATCCCTCTTCTTCTGCCATCCTTTAAGCTTAGGACAACCATGTAGATTGAGAGTCTTTAGGGATGGAAAGAATGATGTTTGTTGTCCCTCAATCTCCATGTATTCTAAATCATCGAATCCCAAAATCTCTAGATGTTGAAGAGAAGGGATTTGATCCATTGGTGGGAGATGCTGACATTCATTGCCATTCCATATATGGAGTTGGACAAGATTCGTGAGGGAAGAGAACCAACTTGGGAACCTCCTGCCTCCATAGCGAACCACATTTAACTCTTTAAGATTGGGATGTGGTAGGAGATTTTGAAATGCCATTTCATCTCTATCAACATTTGAATCTTCCCAACTCTCCTTCCAATGTAATACCAATGATTGAAGGAGTGGCTTCTCTTTCAAATTAACATTTACAATCTCATTATCCACAAAACCTAGATTTGTAATTTCAAGACTTCCCCTCAAATTGTTAAGTTTATTCAATTCATTTATTTTTCCAACATCCTTTGAGGAAATATGCCCTTTTGCAACTACGAACTGTGACAACGTCTGAAGTGAAGTCAACTGCCCAAGCCCACGTGGCATATGAGTCAAAGACTTACAACCTTCACAATATAAATGCCTAAGATTCACAAGCTTTTTAATATCTTTAGGCAATTCTTTGAGCCTGCGACAATTAGAGACATTTAATACTCGTAAATTCAGCAAATCAGTAATAGAATTTGGAAGTGTTCTAAGTTTCACATTCCCAGAAACACCAAAATATCTTAGATGTTTTAGCATTTTTATACAACTATCCACCTTCTCAATGCCACAATCATTCATATCATAAGCGCGTATGCACCATAAATTTTTATGAATAAACAGCTTATTGTAATCATGTTTCTCAAGCAAAAGAAATGATCGTGATTTTTTTGCAATATTAAGAACTTCTTGTGGTGCAACATCCAATTTCAATGCTACATGTCGGATTTTCTCATCAATATTTGGTGCATCAGAATTTACTAGCCGGATCCTTATCTCACCCACTGTGGTTGCGAGATCGTGCATTAAATCATGCATTTTACAGCTTTCGATATTTCCAAATCTATCTCTTTTCACCTCTTGAAAAAATGACCTCCACCATAGTTTCATAAAATATTCAAGCCCAATATCCTCAAGACGATCACTCGTAATTGGTGCCTCAACAAACCCTTGTGCAACCCAAAGATGGATTAATGTTTTCACATCAATCTCATAATCTTTTGGACATAAAGCGCAGTATGCAAAACAATGCTTCAAATGTGATGGTAATTGATCATAACTTAGTTTCAGTGTTGGCACAATATCATTATCGTCTTGACTTATTCTTGAGAGTTCATTTCTTAAAAAGAGCGGCCACTCAGTTTCTGGATTTTTCTCATACAAGAGACTTGCGATAGTTTTTATAGCAAGAGGAACTCCACAACATTTCTTCAAAATCTCCTCTCCAATCTCTCTTACATTTGCATGTTTTGGCTCCTGCCCCTCAAGTGCTACATGCAAAAACAAAGACCAAGACTCATCCCGAGACAACCCTTCCAAAACATGTGGTGCCATTGTGCTAGATATATCAGCCACCTTTTTAGAGCGAGTGGTTATTAATATCTTACTTCCACTAGAGCCACCCACTAATAATCTCTTTAAATTCTGCCATTTTTCTCTATTCTCATTCCACACATCATCTAGAACAAGCAGATATTTCTTTCCATCAATAATTCTTCCAAGTTGAGATTTCAGTGCTTCTAACTCAAGATCTTCTGGTTTCTTCTCTGTTGCAGACTCTAGAATCTTTCTAACAACCATTTTCACATCAAAAGGATCTGAAACACACACCCATATTCTTCGCTCAAATGAATTCTTAATCAGTTCATCATTGAATATGATTTGAGCAAGAGTCGTCTTCCCTAACCCTCCCATTCCAACAATTGAGAGGACTGAAACGCACTCTTCACCATTGGAAGACAATACAAGTTCTGTAATTGCCTTTTTGTCACCCTCTCTCCCAATAACCACTTCAGGTAAAGAGGACTCAGTTTGATCCCTCCATGCAATCCTCTCCTGATCAGTTCGAACCTCTAACTTAAATTTTCTATCACCTTCAATATCAGCTAGCCTCTCCCTAATCGCCTTAATTTTATGACCCATTTTAAAACCATAAACAAGTTGATTTGAAGACGAAAAGAAGAGACATACCTCCTTTGTCATTCTATTTCCAGTCATCACTCGGCGCCTTAGAGCTTCAGTGGCGAAGTCATCTACCAAGTCATCAGCATCATAAACAACTTCTTCTAGCCTCTCAAGCCAGCCTTTCACTTGACGGTTAAGTTTCTGCTGCTCCTCAGCATCCAGAAGAACATTGCGAATACTAGAAACTGTGGCCTCAAGTTTCTTAAGCTCACCTTTGACGCCCCACCACAATCCGATCTCATGAAGGGCTCGAGAACCCAGCTTGGTAATGATATCTCCGACAACGTTAGAGAGAACTCCGTCGGCCATTTTGGGTGTTTTGGTTTGATTGTAAAAGGATGAAATGTTGCTGTGAAGAAGAAGATGGCGACAACAAATGACTAATTTAAAAGAAAAAAAAAAGTGAAGGAAAAAGCATTCTTCTCAATAATTGCGGTGTGTTCTAAATTATCGTTTAAATTTACCATTAATAATCAATAATTATCGTTTAAATCCTATACATTTACTAAAGTCGAAATTCAATCTATAATTTTTACAATTAAAAAATATTTTTTAAAAATTTTAATTAATCTAGAAATACCTTAAAATATTTATGTTATCTGTTAATTGGAATTGTAGAATCATTTTAATCACATTTTTAGATAGTTTAAGTACTTTATGAGACTTTTTTAGCTACAGTAATTTTTTAATAAATTTTAAGGGTTTAATATATATTTTTCCTTATTTTATTATAATTTAACATATTAATAGAGAAAACTTTAATTTAAAAAAGGCAAAATATATGAATTAAGCTGTTAAGTTTATATTCACTCCTATATTTTTTCACCCGTGTTTAAAAATTTTGACTTTAATATTTTTTTCGTTAAATAAAACCCATAGCTTTACATTAAAAGCTAATTTAGTTATATCATTAAAATATAATTTTATAATTTTAAATATTATTTTTCATTAAAATAATAATAATATTTTTAATATTATTTTTATTAAAAATCATATTTAAAAATATAAAAATTATATTTTATATAATAGTTACCTGCTTGGCTTGGGAATTCGCTGCTTGTTTGTAGAAATGATTTAATAATAATATCTGATTCAGTATTCAGTTGCGATGAGAATAGTCGTAAAATTTAGCATAAAAGAGTATAATAATTAGCTATTTAATTGTGAAAATGGTTTAACAATTATATTCGATTCAGTATTCAGTTTCGATGAGGACGTTTTAAAAATTAGCGGATAAAAATATAATAGCCAGCTGTTTGTTTACGGGAATGATTTAGTGATTATATTCGATTCAGTATTCGATTGTGATAAAAATGTTGTAAAATTCAACGAGAGTGTAATAATTAACTGCTTACTTATGAAAAAATATTTTATATTTATAAATTATGATAAATCGAAATAATATATAATATTTAATATAAAATTATTAAATAATTTAATTTAAATTAATCATTTTAAATGAGTGAAGAATAAATTTAAAAGTTATTTAAATCCGTTTCAATCGAACCATTTCATTTTATTATTAAAAATAGAATAGAATCTATTTAGTTTTTAATAAAAATATAGTAGCCTTATTTGAAAAAAAAAAATTATAGTAATAAGAAATAATTTTTTTCATTAATTTTTAGATTCCAACAAAAAAAATGTAAAAGTAATTTTCTCGCTGAGCCCGAAGAACTGGCAAGTCTGATGACTCTGATTTATCTACATCTTCCCACGAATCCTTTCTCTTGCTTAATATCATTCTTCCGACAGCGACAAAGCAGCGGCTTCAAATGCCAATCTTATTAATTTAGCTCCTGCGCCTCTGTTTGCAGTTTTATCATCTGGATTTATACCGCCTCCAAATCCAGCTCAATCCTTTCTGGGGTTGCCGGTATTTTGCTTGAATTAGCTTTAAATTTTAGAAATAATGAGGTATATATATTAGTTTTTACAATAAGTTTATATTCACTCCTATATTTTTTCACCAGTGATTAAAAAAATTAACTTTAATATTTTTAGCATATACAAATCAAATAAACAGCAATCCAACGCTAGCCCACCAATGCTTATCCATGGCTACAGGCAAACAAGAAGGATAAACAATCGAATAGCGAGAGGTGATGTCCTGTGAGATTCAACTGCGTGCTTGGAATGTTGTGATGTCCGTGAGATTCAACTCGAATTGTATATAATATTTAACATAAAATTATTAAATAATTTAGATTAATTATTTTGAGTTTAAACCAAAAATTGAATCCAAAAATTCTTTAGATCAGTTTAAGCTGAATTATTTGGATCAAATAAATTATACAGAATTAGTGAATCTGCAAAAAAAAAGCTACCCGTGAAAAATGAGGAAATACTAGCGAACCACAATACCCAAATGTCTGGTCCTTATTTAACAATTATATTGTATTTAGTTGCGATGGTAACGTCGCAAATTTAGCAAGAATTCTGGTGATACGGAGCAACTAGCCTTGAATTTTACGGCAAACTTGGACCGGGCTAACTTTTATATTTTAATTATTATTTTTAGATATTTTGGGTATTTTTATAATTTTGCATATTTACATAACCTCCATTGACTATTAGAATTTTAGACGACTATTAGGATTTTAGACGACTATTAGGATTAGGATTATTTTACATATTAGGATTTTATTTCTATTAGCCTCTCTTGGCTATTAGGATTTTAGACTCCTATTAGAATTAGGATTATTTTGCATATTAGAATTTTATTTCTACTAGCCTCCCTTGCCTATTAGGATTTTAGACTCCTATTAGGATTAGAATTATTTTGCATATTAGGATTTTATTATAAATAGCCTCCCTTGGCTATTAGAAACACACTTTTCATTATTTGAGGAATTTCAATAAGACTTTTAGTCTTTCAGTTTATCTTTTCTCCTATTTCGTTTTAGCCAAACGATATTGATTAAAACTCCTGACGGAGTCTAAATAGTCCTGCATCATCTGGTTTAACAATTATATTTGATTCAGTTCCGACAAATACGTCACAAATTTAGCAAGAGAGTGTGAGATTTTACATCGGCGTATTCGTATATAATAGCTAATACTAAACTATTAAATAATTTGGGTTAATCATTTTGAATAGAAAAGTGATTCCAAAAGTTATTTGAATCAGTTTGGACCAAACTATTTCAATGGAGACTAAAATTATCATTTTCAAAAAAATAGATTTAAAAGAACACCTTAAACCATAAGATTCAGAAAAATAGAGTAGGAAGGCTTCAATTTAGGAGTTTAGCACGGCATAGTAAGTGTTGAGAATCTGCAAGGTACTTCCCCACATATTGCCACCACTATCAGGAACATCAAGCACTCAAGACATGGATTGCAGGGTTCTTAATTTTAAGGGCATGAGACAAATGAGAGTGTTAGTTCTTGGTGGGTGTGAGATGGCGAGAGCACATGCAGCACAATAAGTTGAGGGATGTGAATGAGCTATTATAAGGAGAAGAAATGAGGGGTGGAGACATTGTACCAGTTTGGGAAGCAAAGAATTTGATGGCCAGGTAGATAGAGTTGGCGAGACCATTAGAATGGTTGTGGTGAAAGCAAAGCAAAATCTGCGAGTACATGATCTGATCGGGGAGAGGTTAGCTCTTTAGGGCTTCGGTCTTCATCCTTTTTTTTAAATTTAATTAAGGGTATACTTGTCATTTTATTATAATTTAATGATAATTCACATTAATAGAAGGATCATTTTATTATATTAATTTAAAATTTTAAACTAAATTGTTATATAAATTTAAGTTAAAGACTATTATGTGAATTTTGTTAAATCTCATGAACTTATATATAAATTATTCTTTTTTTTTTATAGAAGATTTATTTTTTATAGTTTTAAAAACTTACTTGAGTTTTTTTCTTTTAAGAGTTCTACATGTGAAAGGTAAGGTGTGGCATCCTTGAGTTCTTTTTTATTGTCGTTTTGATGTTGAGTATTGATTCATTTGCTACACTGATAAATTTTTTTTGTTAGTTTATTCATAAAAATTGAAAGATTATATTTACTTTGAATTTAGTTATTTGAGTATTGCTTATAAGTTGTTTGATGATATGGATATTTGCATTTGGAGTGATTTGGTGTCGAGGGGTTGATAGATTTTAGCTTAAAAATCTATTATGCAACGATGGTTTTAGTCAGAAAAATATTTAGTAAATTGGGTTTAGCTGAAAAGTCAGAAAGACTGATTAGGTTTTTGCTCTCACTTAGCTGGTGAAGGTGGTTGGACTTTATAAAGATTTCTATCTTGAAGAATGAGTGTTTTGTGATTTAGGCTTTTTTTTTTTTTAAATTAGTTTGGTGAATTTGGGATGTCTATTATAATGGAAATAATCACTGAATTTCTTTTGTAAATTTTATTTCTAGACTAGAATTAATCCAGACCCAAAATTTTAGTATGTAAATTTTATGACTTGAAATCTAAAGTTAAAAACTTGGAAGGGCGACTTCTTCTCCACCCCCAAATTCATCCCTGTTTCTCCTGTTTCAACCACTCCACCAACACCATCCACCTCTAGTTCACAACCACTGCAATTATCCTCTACTCCACTGGATACTATTCGTGCGACTTCTCCACCTACACAGCCCAATGCCAATCTAGTGGACCCTCTCATCCCTTCAACTCCATCAGAACCTCCACCATCTCCATCTCCTTCTCCTCCTCTTGTTGCAACTCCGTCTTCTACACCGTCAACCTCACCCTCACCGCATCCAATTTTACCTTAATTAGAATTCTATTATCATAAGAAGAGTAGTTTAGAAATTTTAAAATTTTCTTTCTCCTTAATTGAAATTGAATGAAAACTATCGAATGAAAAACTATTGACCTGTAAATAGTAGTGATATTTGAGAATTAAATAATAAATTGATTTTATAGACCATATTGTAATGTCATAGGAGAATATTAAATAAATAAATTATTAAATTTTTAGAAATTTTTTAAGAGAAATTTATTATGTTTCTAATTTAAAAAAAAAATATATTAAAACGATGAAAATTTTAAAATATTAAAAATTAGTTTATTTTTTAAAAAAATTAAAATATTTTCGATATTAAATGATTAATTAATAAATTTTTTATAAAATTAATAAATCAATTAATAAATCTTATGAACATATAAAAATTAAATATAAAAATATTTAATGGTTAAAATGAAAAAATTAATTATTAAAATTTTTAAATTTTTTTTTTAAATTTAAGTGATTAGTTTATGTATCTAGTGATTAATTTTAAAAAGAGGGTGACTTGGTCATAAAAATTAACTAGCGTTTAGCACTTTTTTGAAAAACTAAAATAAATTCTTTAGCATCTATATTTGCAAATTTCTTGTTTTTTTATTTTTTGGCTTGCAAAGATTAGACCATTGTTAGAACTTAGAACTAATTCAAAGTAAAAATAAGTGAAGGAAAGGTAGTCTGTGTGAGAGGAGGGTCTGGTTACCCTATCTGTCTCCTTTTTTGCCTACAATCTCAGTTGGGTCATTGATGAACCTTAAATTTTTTTAATGAGGTTCAGCTTTTTAATTTCTTGGTTGTGGGTTTGATTTTATACTGACTTTGCTTGTGGCTATGGAGCTGTGGATCTAATCTTTATGTATTACTTCTTGTTTTTACTTCATTTTATGCAATCAGCCCTCACTCGATTGAGTAGCTAGATGACTCAACTTTTTATGAATCAGCTTTACTAAACTGATATGAATCTTATATTAGTTTGCTTGATTAGCGTTTCTTTTGACAAGAACATTCAATGTTCTCATTGGCCTCATACTTCAGTTCATTGAATCCATATTCTGTACCCCAGATGATCAAGGCAAGGCTTCACTTTCTCAAAGCTGACTTATTGGAAGAAGGATCTTTTGATGCTGATGTTGATGGGTGTGAAGCTGTTTTCCACACAGCTTCCCCGATATCTCTTCAAGCCAATGCGGATCCTCAGGTCCATCATCCTCTCTTACCACCTTTTCACTGCCTTTATATACAGTTCCTCACTTGTTTCACTGGTAGATGAAGTTCATTTCTGGTCTGATTTCTGAAAAAGTTTTTTTATATTCAGATTTCATAACCAATCCTTTTAATGCTCTATCTGATTTTTGGTTTTTTGTGCTCTCCCGAAATTCATCTAAAATTCAGTGCTCTTACACATTCTGGCAACACAAATTTATAACAAAAACTGATTTCTTAGGAAAAAAGGGAAAATGATGTTGTTTGCATTGAATGAACAAATCATTAGACCATATTATTAGGAAAACTACTTAAAATCAGAAAAATTAGAAACAAAACTCCATCATTCTGCTTCATTCTGCTTCATTCTGCTTCTTGCCCAGCAACTATTGAGTTGTTTTCTAAACTGTGACAGATAAGAAACTTGTCCCTGCGAGCTTTAATTCCAGTCTGTCAAGGACACGACCTGCATAGCTTAGTGAATCTCCACCATCTTCGGCTTCGCCACAAGTGAAGTTACGAAGATACTGCTACCCAGAGGATTTTCACACTATTGATTTGAAATCTGTTTCAAGCCAGAGTCACCATTAAGTCACTGATTTTCTTTACAAGCAATAACTAGGAAGATTTATATTACAAGTAGAGTCCTTACAACTTACTGTATAGCTTGCTTTTTGAAGACGGAAGAAAGGGACTTACTGTATAGCTTGCTTTTTGAAGACGGAAGAAAGGGAGTGCTTTCATTGTGTTTTTAGTGCCCGATCCCTGCACAAAGAATCTGAGTGAGAAGTTTCTCTCACAATTCTAAACGTGTTTTTGAGAAGTACCTTTGTATTAATCTTCTGGCGACAATCTCAAAGTAGTCATGCAATGTGTGGAAATTCTTCTGTCAAGTAATTGTTGCCATGGCATGTAGTTGTCGTTTCTTAATGTCTGTTCTAATAACTTCTGCACATGGAATCAAATTAATCTTTATATTTTGAGAAATTCAAAGGAAGGCAGAATTATAAAACAATAATCATCATAAAAATAAGATGGAGAGAACTTAGAAGCATGACCTGCCAAGCATCCATGTGATTCCTCATACTTGATGAGCCATTGATGGCAAGAACATATGCACCCAGAATTCTCCTTTAATTAAATAAGGTTTCAACATGGTGCATGTAACAGCCCGGCTCAAACTTCTGCACATAGAGTCAAAATTAATCCATTATATCCATGAAAAGAATGAAGGTAGAATTACCTTAAAAAAAAATGATGGTTAGAAGAATTACCTTAAAAAAAAAAAAATTAATCTCCTTGAATTTGTTTCTCACTTCCCAATTTATTAGAATTTGAGGTGCGTAAAAAACAAATAAATGATTCCTCTAGCTTGATGAGCCTGTATATGTGGGGAAAAAAAAGGGTTAAAATTTTATTATAAAGCAAATAAATTTTATTATTGACCTTGATTGTAAAGAAATAATGACAAAAGGATACTTACGAACTCAAAAGCAATACACTGCTCATTTTGGAAGAAACACATCCAACAGTTGAAAACTTATCCTTCACTGATCTGTGTAATAGAATCATAGAGTGAAGATTTTCTCATATAAGTTCAATTTGCAAATTAGAAAGAAAAAGCACCAACTTACCGAAGCTTCATCATCCAGTAGATACCGGCCCTCCTTTTGAATTGTTTGTCTATCAACTTCAATATTTTGGATGTGTGAAATGAATTCCCAATCCGCACCCTTTTTATTTCCACATCTTTCCTTCAATTGGGGACAGTCCCGGATATCCAACTCTCGTAAAGAGGTGAGGGAATGCAACTCCTGAGGCAGACACTTCAATGCCGGACAAGTATCAATGGTTAGTGCTTGAAGACAAGTGAGATTCCGCAGTCCATCTCGAGGTAGAGATTCGAGCTCTTCAATGTACTTAATCGAAAGGTGCTTCAATTTAGAGAGAGGGGGAATGATTGAGGAAGAAGAAGAGATTGATGGTGTGAATATTTGGTGCACAAGTTGTGGGCTTGCTTTGTACAAATATAGTGATAAATCGAGAGATGGAAACTGAGGGATGGAGGTCAAATTCGGGCAGTTATGACAAGAGAAATATGAAAGACAAGGAAATTGGAGTAGCTCAAGTGCTGTCGAATCATCCCTCTTCTTCTGCCATCCTTTAAGCTTAGGACAATGACGTAGCTCGAGAGTCTTTAGGGATGGAAAGAATGATGTTTGTTGTCCCTCAATCTCCATGTATTCTATATCGTCTAATCCCGAAATACATAGATATTGAAGAGAAGGGATTTGAACCATTGATGGGAGATGCTGACATCCATTGCCACCCGATATACAGAGTATGACAAGATTCGAGAGGGAAGAGAACCAACTTGGGAACCTCCTGCCTCCATAGCCATAGACATATAACTCTTTAAGATTGGGATGTGGTTGGAGATTTTGGAATGACATTTCATCTCTATCAACATTTGAATCATTCCAACTCTGGTGGTCCCAAAGTAATTCCAATGATTGAAGGAGTGGCTTCTCTTTCAAATTAACATTTACAATCTCATTATCCACACATCCTAGATTTCTAATTACAAGACGTCCCCTCAAATTGTTAAGTTTATTCAATTCATTTATTTTTCCAACATCCTTTGAGGAAATATGCCCTTTTGCCACTACGAACACTGACAACGTCTGAAGTGAAGTCAACTGCCCAAGCCCACGTGGCATATGAGTCAAAGAGTAACAACCTTCACAGTATAAATGCCTAAGATTCACAAGCTTTTTAATATCTTTGGGCAATTCTTGGAGCTGGTCACAGCCAGAGACATTTAATACTTGTAAATTGAGCAAATCCGTAATAGAATTTGGAAGTGCCCTAAGTTTTCGATTCCGAGAAACATCAAGATATCTTAGATGTTTTAGTATTTTTATACTATTATCCACCTTCTTAATGCTATGATTACCCATATCATATGCACGCAAGCACCATAAGTTTTTATGAATAAACAGTTCATCGTAATCATGTTTCCCAAGCAAAAAAAATGATAGTAGTCTTTTTGCATTATTAAGAATTTCTTGTGGTGCAACATCCAAATTCAATGCTACATGACTGATTTTCTCATCAATATTTAATGCATCAGCATCAGAATTTACTAGCTGGATCCTTGTCCCACCCACTGTGGTTGCGAGATCATGCATTAAATCATGCATTTTACAGCTTTTGACATTTCCATATCTATCTTTTTTCACCTCTTGAAAAAATGACCTCCACCACAGTTTCATAAAATATTCAAGCCCAATATCTTCAACACAATCACTCCTACTTGGTGACACAATAAACCCTTGTACAACCCAAAGATGGATTAATGTTTTCACATCAAACTCATAATCTTTTGGATATAATGCGCAGTATGCAAAACAATGCTTCAAATGTGATGGGAGATGATCATAACTTAGCTTCAGTGTTGGCATAATATCATTATCATCTTGACTTATTCTTGAGAGTTCATTTCTTGAAAAGAGCAGCCACTCAGTTTCTGGATTTTTCTCATACAAGAGACTTGCGATAGTTTTTATAGCAAGAGGAACTCCACAACATTTCTTCAAAATCTCCTCTCCAATCTCTCTTACATTTGCATGTTCTGGCTCCTGCCCCTCAAGTGCTACACGCAAAAACAGAGACCAAGAATCATCCGGAGACAACCCTTTCAAAACATGTGGTGCCATTGTGCTAGATATATCTGCCACCTTTTTAGAGCGAGTGGTTATTAATATCTTACTTCCACTAGAGCCACCCACTAATAATCTCTTTAAATTCTGCCATTTTTCTCTATTTTCATTCCACACATCATCTAGAACAAGCAGATATTTCTTTCCATCAATAATTCTTCCAAGTTGAGATTTCAGTGCTTCTAACTCAAGATCTTCTGGTTTCTTCTCTGTTGCAGACTCTAGAATCTTTCTAACAACCATTTTCACATCAAAAGGATCTGAAACACACACCCATATTCTTCGCTCAAATGAATTCTTAATCAGTTCATCATTGAATATGATTTGAGCAAGAGTCGTCTTCCCTAACCCTCCCATTCCAACAATTGAGAGGACTGAAACGCACTCTTCACCATTGGAAGACAATACAAGTTCTATAATTGACTTTTTGTCACCCTCTCTCCCAATAACCACTTCAGGTAAAGAGGACTCAGTTTGATCCCTCCATGCAATCCTCTCCTGATCAGTTCGAACCTCTAACATAAATTTTCTATCACCTTCAATATCAGCTAGCCTCTCCCTAATCGCCTTAATTTTATGACCCATTTTAAAAGCATAAACAAGTTGATTTGAAGACGAAAAGAAGAGACTTACCTCCTTTGTCATTCTATTTCCAGTCATCACTCGGCGCCTTAGAGCTTCAGTGGCAAAGTCATCTACCAAGTCATCAGCATCATAAACAACTTCTTCTAGCCTCTCAAGCCAGCCTTTCACTTGACGGTTAAGTTTCTGCTTCTCCTCAGCATCCAGAAGAACATCGCGAATACTGGAAACTGTGTCCTGAAGTTTCTCAAGCTCACCTTTGACGCCCCACCACAATCCGATCTCATGAAGGGCTCGAGAACCCAGCTTGATAATGATATCTCCGACAACGTTAGAGAGAACTCCGTCGGCCATTTTGGGTGTTTTGGTTTGATTGTAAAAGGATGAAATGTTGCTGTAAAGAAGAAGATGATGACAACAAATGACTAATATTTATAAGACAACAACAGACTGTAATTGCATTTGAAGTCTAAGTGTCTAAGTCCACGGCGTGTATCAAATTGATAAAGAAGTAATCTAATCGGTGACAGCTAAGCTAAAGTGGTACTACTGTCTATTTTCTTTATCCATGGAAATGCTATTGCATGAAAAGTCTGAATCAACTTTCCATTAAAATCCTAATAAACTCAAATTATTTTTTTGAAGAAATAAAATCTTTAGTTTTATCACAGAAAACAATTTACTACGAGTGTGATTATCACATAAATAATTTTTTTTATATTAAAGCAACTAAATAATAATTTTTTCGAATTAAATAAAAAAAGAAACTGAAAGAAAGAATTTTCAGAAATCTTACTCCAGAAATAAGAGCCGAGGAAAAGAAATTAAGACGATGGAGAGAAGTCAAGCAGAGCATTAAAGTCTGGTACAATGTAAATGTGGTGGGTCATACCATGTCTCGATCCATTCTGAGATTGACCATGTGATCACGAGTATTCATGACTTAAAGAATGCATTATTAAAAAAATAATGCCTCGATTAGATTAAACACAGAATATATGGGGATTAGTGCAACGCAAATTGCATAGAAAAGGACAATTGAAGGAAGGAGACTAACCATTAAGACCGCAAGCAATATTGGTAAATGGCAAATTGCATAGAAAAGATAATATAGATATCCTAACAAGCAGAGAGATGTTTTCTTTATTTTATTGCAAGTGCATTATTGGTAAATGGTCTATGTCCACTATCTATAATTTAATAAATATATAAAAAAGCAAAGTAGATGGCTATGCCAATAATGTGGATGAATCAGTCTTTGAATAAACTGGTCAAAGATTAACAAATATGACTTTTGATGCCATAATAGCCATTGGATTATTCCTTTTAGATGGTTTTTCCCAAATGGTAACTTCTCTGAAGATCAAATAGCTAATAGTTTACACGTTGTTCAAGAATTTTTAGCTCAAAAATTTAGCTCAAAAATTGAGGATCAGAAAATTAATTTAGCTCAAAAATTTTTAGCTTAAATTAAAATTTATGGGGTAGTTTAAACAAAAATTTAAAGATTAATTAAATTAAAGATCCCTCAATGAGTGCAAAAGATAAGCCATAAATTTATTATTTATAAAAATGACTTCCTCTCCCATATTTTTCACTCCAAACATGAGAAAAAAAAATTCCATTCATCATTAATAATAAAAATTTTGAGAAAAGCTTAGAATTTATAATTAGACCCTCATGATTTGATCACAAACCAACAAGCGCACAATAGAAAATAGGAGAAATTAAAAAAATATAATATAATTTTATTAATTATTTATTTTAAATTTATAATTTAATTTATATTAAAATAATACATATAATATCACGTTATTAATAAATAAAGATAATTTTTAAACACCATAAAATATATTGATATAAAATTCATATCACAAAATATTATTTTAATATAAATTAAATTATAAATTTTAAAATAAAAATAAATAAAATCACATAATATTTTTTTATTAAAAATAATTAGGTAAATTTAAAAGTAAAAAATTAAATAATAAGATAAAATTAAATTTGTGAAATATTATTCAAATAAAGTGAACCGTTTAGATATTATTATTGTTATTATTATTTAAATAATATTTAGTTATTATTCAAATCAAGGTTAATTTACAGGTAAAAGAAAAAGAATTTCCAAAAAAAAATGTCGGCAAAAGAAAAAACAATAATATTAAATTATTATTATTATTATTAGAAAAAATAAAGTCTTGATTGTCTGCCAAATAATTTTCTGACTCATGCAGTCCATCCATACAATATTTATTTATTTTTTAAATTAGACACGGGATCATGAACATTTTAAAATAATAATTCATGGATGTGTGAAAGCCTCCATTTCTCTATAAATTAAATAAACATATATGGAGAAAATGTAATCTACGTGAGCTCATCTTCTTGTATTTCTTATTAGGAGTCGCCATGGAAGAGCAACTCATGACGGAGAGAAGCAGAGAGAAGATGATGATTAATGGAGAAAGAAAGATGGTGGTATGTGTCACAGGAGCCTCTGGCTACATAGCTTCATGGCTGGTTAAGCTTTTACTCCAAAAGGGTTATATCGTAAAAGCAACTGTTCGCGACCCAGGTCAGTATATACACATCGCTCTTTTTTCAAATATTCTTTCTTTACTTTTTCTGATCTGCATGTTTACGGATAGGGTGACCAGGTTTTAATTTAAATTAAAAAAAAATAATTGAATTAAATTAATTTAAAATTTTAATTTAATTTTTTATTTATTTTAATTCAGTTTAATTTTTAATTTTAAAAATTTTAATTATTTTAATTTAATTTAATTTTTAATTAAAATAAAATTAAAAAAATCAAACTAATCCGATTAATAATAATAATAATAATAATAATAATATAGAGATTGTGTAAAAAATAAAAAAATTTATTAAAAATTTAAATTCATCAAATTGAATCGAATCAAATTAAATCAAATCGATTTGATTCAATTCGATTTCTGATTAAAATTAATTCGGTTCGATTTTTATAAATACTAAAATTTTAATTTTTAATTTACTTAATTCGGTTTGATTTTAAATTAAACCGATCGAATGTTCACCCGAATGACAGATATAAGAAAACTGATAGGAGACTAACACTGAATTTTTTTCTTTATCAATTCTCTTATTTATCCCGAAAAATTCTAAATTTTTTTACCTTTAAAGTCGTTTTATCAAATTATGTATTATTTTTATAAAAATTCATTTAAATTATTTTTCTATAAAATGAATTATTCGAAACAAGTCTGAATGAATTTATTAAATGTGACATAGATGATCCAAAGAAAACAGATCATTTGGTTGCACTTGATGGAGCAAAGGAAAGGCTTCATCTGTTGAAAGCAAATTTACTAGAAGAAGGATCTTTTGATGCTGTAGTTGATGGATGCGAAGCAGTTTTTCATACAGCTTCACCTGTAATATTTTCTGTTACTAATCCACAGGTTCTTTTCTCATCTCTTTTATCTCCTTAAATCTTATTCATAAATTAAAACTCAAAAGTGATTAAAGTTCTATTTCACTCTTATAATTATTGGAAAAGTTCAATTTACTCCTTTTTAAACTTTTGGCTTAAATTAGCTTAGAATTTTTAAAAAATAAAGAATATCAAGAAATTGAGCATCTTCATATTAGCACTTCCAGGCTAATTTGGAAAAAAGTGGAAGATGGACTAAATTGGACTTTCCTAACAAGTACAAGAGTAAAATTAGTATTTAGCAAAAGTTGAAGTTTGAAAAAAATTATTATTTCATCCTTATAGTTTAAAAAATTTATTAGTTAGTCTTTTTATTTTAAAAAATACATTAAAATATTTCTGAAATTTTAAATAGTTTACTAATTAATCAATTCGTTAATTTTAGTCATTGAGTGCTATAAAAAAAAAACTTAAATGCTCACAATATAAATGAACTAATTTGTAGACATTTTTATAGAATTAAGAGATCAATTAATGCATTATTTCATATTGTAGAGTATAAATAATGAAAGAATTAACTGCTATAACTAACTAAATGACTAATTAATAAATTTTTTAAATTTTAAAAATATCCTAATGTATTTTTTAAAATTATGAAATCAAATAATAAATTTATCAGCATTATAAAAATTAAATAATAAATTTACCTTAAAAGTTTTACTATGTTATTTTTGTAAATTTGATAATCACGTTTGAAGTCAAATGCATTTCATTTTAAATAAAATTTTTCCATTTTCTTTTATGCATTTCAGACAGAAATAATTGATCCAGCAGTGAAAGGAACTCTTAATGTTCTTAAATCATGCACAAAAGTCCAGTCTATCAAGAGAGTGATTATAACATCTTCTCTGGCAACAATGGTATTTAGTGGAAAGCCTATGACTCCTGATATGGTGGTTGATGAAACTTGGTATTCAAATCCTGAATTTTGCAGGACATTGAAGGTTTGTTTATTTGCTAATTTTCTTACTGCTTTTCTTGGTACATAAAATCTATCTGCAATTTGAATATCATAATTTCATTTCTTTCCAGTATTGGTATATGCTCGCAAAAACCCTAGCAGAGGAGGCAGCTTGGAAATTTGCAAAGGAGAATTCAATTGATTTGGTTACATTAAATCCAGGATATGTGATCGGTCCTCTCTTACAACCAACTCTAAATGAAACGGTGGAGATGATTCTCAACCTTGTAAACGGTATTCTTCCACAACCATTTTGGATTATAAGCATGTTTATCTAGGAAATGATCTAGCCGATCAGATTTTTTTTAGTTTCTTCTGATACAATCTGTCGAATACTTGGCGTGCAGGAGCAAAAACATACTCTGCTGCGTATTATAGGTCGATTGATGTTCGAGATGTCGCAGTTGCACATGTTCAAGCCCTTGAGATTCCTTCAGCTAGTGGGAGATATTGTTTGGTTGCAAATACGCTGCACTTCTCTGAGCTTTTAAAGATTGTTCATCAACTTTACCCTACTTTGCAGCTTCCTGAAGAGTGAGTAATTTGAAGTTTGAATGGAGATTAACTCCTTATTTGGTATTATTCATTTTAAAAAAATTCAAATAAATTCATTCCAAATTAAAAAATTATTAGAAAAAAAAATCAATTTTATTGAATTGTCATAAGATTTTTTATTTTAAATGGAGGATTAAGGATTTGGTATTTTTAAAGCTATAATAATCATTGGATTATTGCAGATGTGACGGTGACGACATGGGCTTGCCACTGTACATGGTATCACAAGAGAAGGCAAAAACTCTAGGACTCAGCTTCATTCCTCTGGAAGTGACACTCAGAGACACTTTTGAAAGCTTGAAGGCAAAAGGCTTCCTCAGCATCTAATTTAGAGCTTATTTGACAGAGGTAGGAAAAAAGTAGCAAAGGAAAAATTGTTTTATTATTTAAATGTTCTCAGGATTAAAAATATATTAAAAATAATTTTAAAACAATTTGTAATATTTTTCAATTAATATAATAAAGTATAATATTTTTCTCAACAGCAGTTCCTACAACAGTAACAAACCAACCATTAGACTATCTACTACTCGAGTAATGCACTTCTCTTGTTTTCTGTACATGACAGCAGCCTGACAGTTTCCAATAATTGCTAAAAACAAAAGACGCCTAGTTTAACTTCTGTTTTAAAATTTGTTAAATCACTGATAAGGGTTATGACCCTGATTCACTGATGATTCCTCCCATGCCAGTTGCATGGCTTGGAAACTATCACCATTAACACTAACCAGTGTCTGTTTAGAGGGGAGATGATCCCCTAGGCTAACATTTTAAGGATACATATTGATCTTGCAAAGAATAACTAACCATTTCATTCTTCCTCCACTCAATACTCAGTATATCCAGTTTACAACAGTTAGATGTTGACCATTGATTATAGTAGAACCTATATAGAATCCACTATAGTCAATGGCTATAACATTGTATTGAAAAAATTCTCGTGAACACCAGAAACAAATGTTACAAAATTGCAGTTCTCATGTGAAAACAGGGTTGCTTCTTCCACTGAACATTCATATGGCCATTTCTTTCAGTTTTCTCTAAGTATGTCGAGATATCAATACATCTTTCTGTCTATGGAAACTGCCGACGATTATGCAGTTCAGACATTTCTACCATGAACTCCTCTGCAAGGTCTATCCCAACCATAATTTCAACATCCTATCCTTGCCTCCAGAGGCTACCTTCTCGCCGTCGGGACTCCAATCAACAGCATATACCTTGCCACAATAAAATCTCAAAGATCAGATACAATTAAGTCTAACAGCACAAAAGTCGAATAGCCTCTTGACTTGGGAGGAAAAATACCTCATCAGCATGGCCTGGGAGGTCTTGTTTCAACTTCAGTGTCCTAATATCCCAAACCTGGAGAAGTTATTGAAAATTTAAGATTAGGAACTAAAAGGTTGCACAAGCCTACTGAGAAGGGCCTTTTTCCATTAAATTTAATGAAATTCTTAAAACTTTAGAAAAACATGATCACATCATTCACTGAACTTGAATAGGAAACTACATAAAGAACTTTGAAATGAAATGCCATGTATTCGGAACACTGTAATAAAGGGCTAACAGGAAGTAAAGTTCACCTTCAGCGTGGAGTCTTTGCTTCCACTTAAAAGAAGCCTACTGTCAGCTGACCAACTGTGGAACATCATGCAACATTAAGATTCACACCGTGAAGTATTGGTACAGAAAAACGAAAACCATTAGAACAACTCAAACCTGATTTGATAAACCGGCCCAACATGACCGCGAAAAGCAGCAACGAATTTTCCAGTTACACCATTCCACAGCTTGACTGACCTATCAAATGAGGCACTAGCCACCCATTGCCCATCAGGTGAGAAGTAAACATGATTTACAAGCTGTAGCAACCAACAAGAAGCTGTTCAACACTTTCAGCACCGAGTACTAAAACAATATGTGCTAAATATGAAAGCTGACTTATTATATACAAAGACAAAAAGTTACAAGACACGTTAACGCCCTTATCCATTACAGTATGCCACTATTGTCATGGTCTGCATTCACTAAATGCAATAAGCAAACAAGCGGAAACACTATGGCAAGAGAGAGACGACATGCATATCCAATGTGGAGAAACATCAAGGTCACATAGACAGAGAAGCTAAGAGTCAATACAATAATTTAAATCTGCAGAACAGGAAGATGGAATGATCACCTTCAAGCCCTTCAGAGAATAGTTCAGTGTAATAGTGGGAGATGTCAACCAAAAAATAAATGTTCAATAACTATGTAGTCTCTCAGAGAGAGAGAGAGAGACAAACACACAAGATATGTACACAGTGGAAAGTCAGATGGAAGAGAGACAGCTGCATATAATGGGTTAAAGTGGTAAAGAGAGGACTCAGGGTAAAAGTAATGGAATCGACTGCCATATAAAGTTTTAGATTCTTTACATTGCATTGCCCATAAAGTGCCACCAACAAACTACAATTGCAACCAGAACAGCATGCAATCATATACTTCATACCTGTTGATGACCTGTCAAACGAGTTTTAGGGTGTTTGCTAACAGCAGGTTCCCAGAGAAACATAGTAAAATCATCAGAACCTGAAACTAATCTCTCAGGGCCATTGCCTTTCATTTTGTTGTATCTTTCCAGAGCAACCTGCATATATTTTATACATTGTTGTATAATGGAATATAATTAGTTCCACATAGAATGGGGAAAAAAAATAAAGAAAAGAAAAGTCTAGTCCGGTATGAAGTACACTGCAATTAATGTATTTAGTAAAAAAAATCCCACGGTAAATCTCAATCAAACAGCTGAAACATCTAAAGCAAACCTCATATCACAGGTATAGGAAGGTTAAGCAAGAAGACTAATTGCAGACAAATTAACCAAGAAGAACAACGAAAATTCTGACCGGTTAAACTATAACTGACAACTAGATAAAATTACAATTTGCTTTAATTTCTTGGAAAAATCAACAACATTAATTTGGAGAAAGTTTCTTACAAGCTTCTCATTGTCTGTCTCAAAATTGATGAATGCATGTAGTACCAACAGGAAAAAAGAAAAGAACAAATAAATTAAGAAAACATTTGTAAGGACCAGAAATGATGTTATCAGTTACCTTTTTCATTTCTTCTGGTGAAGAATATGTTTTGCCAGTATGATCAAAAGCTCCAGTGCGAAGAACATATTCAGTGCTCAAAGCCAGGGAGTTTACCCAATGCCCATGACCCTAGAACAAGCACCATATACAAGGAGAGGATCATAAAGAAAGCAAAAACTAAAGGGAAAAGGCTATATTACAATTCACATCAACAACTCCACAACCTGACGCTATCAAAACACTATAACATCACCAACTACACAAGGAGCGATAAGCAATTTTCTTCAGTCAGGATAAGAGAAAAACAAACATGAGAAAGGCCGACACCAGTTGGTATAAACAATTACCTTCAATTCCCGAATTAACTTCCCCTGTGAAGTCTCCCAGACTTTTATGGTACAATCTTGGGAGCTGGCAAAGTAGATAAAAAGATATGAGCAACAAATATGGCCAAAGTATGGTTGAGCAAAGGTAGTACTGAGAAGGAAAAAAAATATATACCCAGTATAAATTACTCCATCTCCACCCCATTTCACGCAAGTTATTGCAAGTGTATGACCAGTGAGACAGATAACACATTTCCTTAATGAGACATCCCATATGCGTGCATCACCATCTTTGCTAGCACTAACAAAACGACGACATGGTGCATTCAAGTGGACCGGCTCCCAAGAGATGCCGGTGATCCATTTTTTGTGGCCCTAAGACAAGGAACCTAAATACTATAAGTAGCTAGATTTTGTTTTAGGCAGCATACTAAAAAGATTGAATAGAATACGTTATGACAATTTGAACCATCTAAATTTCAAAATATCTTTGAGGGGGGACAAGAGAGTCGATGTAGAGAAATCGCTATTTATAGTTATACCAAAAAAAAAAGCACCTACATCAATCATTACATTTTTACAAACAAAGGAAGAAGCAAATTTCTAATACGACAGACTTTCATCGATAAGGAGAGCTATATAGACTGTAAGATCAACTATAAAAGGGAGACTTACAACTAATATGCAACAACAGACTAAAATATACAGTAAAATATAAAGCATACAACTAATAAATACAGTAAATTATACAGCAAGACAAGTTTCAATGCAGACAACTTCTCCTACTGTGGGTTCTGAGGAGGCTAAGATAAATGCAACTTTTCTCTTATACTGAAAAAAGGTTACTTCTATATATGAACCGGTGATATCTAGGTTATAGGGAAGCATTCTTAATTGCAACAAGATTAGCCGTTCACCCCATACTAGCATATAAAGATAAGAAGATATGCTCAAATATAATGGAATGTGGCCTTGTCAGGAAGATATTTAGCACCTAGCAAAACCTACGAGAAGAATGAACATTCCAAAGGAGCATATGCATCTTGAGGTGGGATAACTTGATTGATGAATACATCAACAACAAGAAGAAACAGCATTAACTATCAAGTTATATGTGAATGATCAGTGATTTAAGCGTAGAGACTTTACCACAAGCGGATTGCCTGATGGCTTTCCTGAATGAGGATCCCAACACTGAAGCTCTCCAGCCTTGCTCCCACTCACGAGATGTTTACCATCTGGTGACCATGCAATACAAAGAACCCAATTCTTGTGTCCTGAATTATGGAATAACCTAGGGTTAATACAATAAATGTGATAATCAATGAAAAGGGTAACCAGCTAAACTTAATAGTACCTCTAACTGAATAAAATCAAATTATCACTACATGTGCATGCATGCACAGATCAAAGCAGAGTTTTGCCAAGCATGCAGAGGAAACAATCAGCACTAGGCGTCCAGTCAAAATATTAAGGAGAGGAGACCACATTCATTTTTCAAGAGGACCAATCTCAGATCCAAGTGTAACAATTGGAAAAATTACTCTGGCTGCTAAAATAGCACAAAAAACATGTTTAAAAAATCAATAGGTACATGGTAAAATAGCTAAAATTACTCTGGCTTTTTTGAACTATGTTTTTCCATGTGTATTTTGATGTTTTTAGGCAGAAACCTTAACTACGCAAGCAAAGTAACGTGTTCAACTAAGAATTCTAACCTGTACATGTAAACATTGGTGTTTGGGTATTAAGATCCCATAGACGGACAGTGGTATCTCCAGAGCCACTTGCCAAATGCCGCCCATCAGGACTAAAAGCAACTGAAAGTACAGCTTCCGTGTGACCTGCAGTCACAAACAACACGACATCTAAGAAAACAAGTGAATAATACTAAAATGGATGCTGATGAATCTACCTTTTACCTATGCTACTCATACAAATAGGATGAAAGTATTCCTTCAATACCTAAGCCACAAGGAACCATGTGCATGAAGGTACCATGACTTGAACCAATGACTCATCTGCTGCACAACAAATCCACTTTCTTCGAAAGTAACTTTTCAAACATTTCCCTCAGCATATATACCTTACATTATAAAGATACATATTTTATTTTCTATAGACAGGAAATAAAGATAACTGAAGGTCTCATATTAACACACATATGATTGCAAAACTTCAGAATTCAGCAATGAATTAAAAATCCTTAAATTCTAATGACTTCTTAGTCTTAATTGTACTAGTACATAAATTCAGGAGCATTTTTTATGGTGAGCGGCCAGCACTAACATCCTTAAGACCTGATTACAAACTCCTAATGCAAAAAACAATCAAGCCAACTTTTTGACATTTTATTCAAATGTGCAATTACAGCATGTTCAAGCACTCAAAAGGCAAGATTTCATTATCCACAAAGAATCCCTCAATTAAGAGGAACATTTCAGCAAGCCTGGCCGACAAGGTCTCATCAGTTAGTTTTAAATTCATCAAACTTGTATATACCACAAACAGTTATTGTCATAAATAAAGAGGCTGTTGTAGAACAGTTCTAGGATAAATGCAAGTACAATTCAAGTACAAGAAGATACTAATGCCATACCAGCAATAGTTGCTGAACAACGATTAACTGGACGGATTCGGAAAACAGCTTGTGGTTGATAAACAATGGAAAGTACCTTCTCCACGGAAACTGAAATAATTTTTTAGCCCATAAATAACCAAACTAAAAAACTAGCCTGAAGCCCGAGTTATTTAAACTAAATAAATAAAAGAAAGATTAAATTTTGTAACCTTACTGACCTTTATTTTTTTGTAAGTAAGTTTCAAGTGGAACAAGAAGCTCCTGGTCTGATATGTAGAAAGAATATGGCAACTTCTCTTCCTGAACCAACAAAAAATACAGAATGTAGCAGAGTCTCAGATTTTCTTCTTCTTCCTTTTTTAGCTGTAATGCATTGTTAGTTATGCAAGTCCAAAACACACTATTTTCAAGTATTTCAAACACCCACCAAGAATTTAACATTTACTTTTCCAATAACAAACCCTATTATTATTCACTCCACTGTTAACAGATGCTCAAAAACCAATAATAATTTAATATATTCCTTCCCCTATCAATTTCTCAGCAACCAGTATCACACCGATGCATATAACAACAGGAATTTAGAAAATTACATTGTTGAGAAGCTTGTTAACGATTTGTTGAAGCTGCTGTGGACCAGCATTCTGTGGAAGATATAAGGGAGCTCCCAGAGCCGTTCCTTCCCTGTCTGTGAATTGGCACATCACGTTATTCACCGTTTCCACCTCCATTTTCTAATTGCTCTTGAATTAAGGACCTATAATCGTGTATCTATATTTACAGTACAAACAAGAAAATTCCAATATTGGTATCGAAGGAGGTTTTGGGTTTTTGGCTCTGGTATTTTACTTTGCAAGATAAACAAGGAATTAGGGTTTTTCGAGGGTTTAAAAAGTTTGGGTTTTTGAGGAGACTGTGGTTTGTGCCTACCTGGCGTTCACCGTGCCGTTGGATTTCTACGAATCGTTGCAAAAAGATTCTTTTTTGCTCTTTATTCTCTCCTGATAGAGATCTAATTTAATATTCTTTCGACTTTTTACCTTAAGAATTTTTTTTTACAAAAATATCTTTATTTATTAAAGTTAATTAATTATTTGCATTTGCATCCTGATAGAGACAATTTTATTCTCTCTTTTAAAATTGTCTGGATCTAACATTTGCATCCAGTTGGTTTTGTCGTGATACTTGTTGGACATGATTACAAAAATTTCCAAGAGTCAATTTTAATATGCAGATTTATTTTCTAGTATTGTTTTTTTTAAAACGGAAGGTAAGATTATAATGATCCATTAATAAGTAAATGGCCTATGGCCTATGGCCTTTAAGAGAGGGCCTCTAAGTCCAACAGAACAAAAATAAACTAAAACCCTAACCAAGAGGCTCAAAACCGGATTCTACTTGACCCGAAAGAAAAAGATCCGATAGATAAACTCTTGCAGCGCCACTCCTTGAACTACTCCAACCACCAACAACAGAAGTCTAAGGGCTAATAAGCTCGTGAAACAGTAGCCATTTCTGGCCGTAGATGAAATATTGAAGCCCAAAACACACGAAAAGGCTTGCAATAGCATGCAATTCAAACCAAAGTGCAACAAACAAAAGCCACAACCACTAGAGCAAAAAGAAGCAAATAATGATGATAAGTCATTCCAGACAAGAGTTACAGAACACCATCATCAGGGTCAAGGATAGCCAACCAGAATTAATGTCGTCGACCAAGATGCAGGGTGTATGGTCCTTGGCATCCCAATCGCGCCTTCCGAACTATGCTCCATGACCGACCGCCGCGCCAAACTTCGTCTAACTTAGAAGCAAGATGAAGATCAAGATTTGGCAACCACTAACCTTTGCATGCAACAGGTACAAGAAGGAAACGACAAAATACAACAACTAAAACCAAGCAAATCAATAGACTCTCTTTTTACCTCAGACCTGCCAAGAAAGTACTAGAAAACAAGAAAAAATAACAGAAAAGCAAAGGTAAAAAAAAATAAAAGAAACAAACAAAAGATCCAAAAATCCACCAGGAGGTAGAGAGAAAAGCCCACACTCCCGGCTGGATGGAAACAATGTTCCCCTCGCCCAAATAGGACAGGGGGAAACTGACTGGCAAAAATTAAAAGAGAGACGAGCTCTCAGGGGGAAGGGCTTCTCGAAATAAAAATCTCTCTCCAGATTTAACTAGAGAGAGATGGAAAATATGTTTTCTAGGATATTTCGCTTCTCCAGCATATTAGACATACATTAGTGAGATCTCTTATCAGTTGTTAGAAATCTCGATCTATCGATTTTGCTGAGATGGTTTTCACATTCAACTACAGCCAAAGGAATTGTCTTGATGAACCAATTGATTAGAGTAATACTAGAGACAGTTAACCTTCTTAAATTGACTCGAATTGAGGCTCAAACTCAATATCGCACGGTAATGATGAATCAAGTTCATATCAATTTTCCATTAGAAAGTACTATCAAAGCTGGCAAATAGTTGAATCAACCAACTAAACCAGAAAGTTTTTCTTTAATACATAAATAAGTAAATGGTACAATTAGAATCACAAGTATATCTCACACTTTTCTCTATCTCAATTCTTCTTCCAGCGTACCTCCATTATATATCCCTAAATCAATTCCCTCCAGAAATCGGAACTGGCACGACAGATCTAGAAGGCTTAGCGGCATAAAGGATGCCTTGGCCATTTTCTTGCTTCTTCTTCTTCTGTCTTAATCTCACTTTCTGAATGACATTAAGTGTCTGAACTGAATCCTGAGTCCAAATCCATCTGACCATCTGTCTCATTGATCACATTTTCACCATCACCGTCATAATTAAATTGGAAATCATTCAGGGGTTCATGTAGTCATAATATTGCCTCTGGAATGCCAAGCTTGCCACTGAGATATAGTTGTGTGGGAATATCACATTTATGTAGATTTGAAACTGTTTCTGTTTGTGTCAGAGTTAACGATCCTGTCAAAGCTAGTAAGGGCTCTAGCAAAAATGTTTGATTCTCATTTTTTCTTTCCTTTTCTTCTCTCATTTCTTCCAACAGAGATTTACTCGTTTCTATACCTGTAAATTTGACAGAATAAAAAAAAAAAGCTCAAATAAGAACTGGAATCCATAATAACCAATAGCAGTCATATATTTGTCAAGAAGCAATTTTGTAATCACCTGAGAGGTATCCACCGTGCACGTAACCGTTGAATCTTTCACTAGTATGTTCACCGGTGAAGAAAATGCGCCCAACTGGGGCCTGAATAAAAGATCAAACGAGCAGTTATAACCGTTAACAGAGCACAGACATAAGCAATTACTGAAGTATACATAAAAGTCGGCTAGATCCAATTGCACAGAATAAGCGAAAAAAATTACCTTAATATCATGAAGAACCTGGTTATTTGAAATGATGGGGTAATTGCTGTAGCTGCCACGCTGGAATCTGTTCTTCCACCAGCGGGGCACAAGAATGTCAGTGGCGTTAGGTATGTTGGGCCCAAACATGTCTCTAAGCACTTCCATGGCTTCTTTCAATGTCTCCTCGTCAGATTGAGCCTCTACACGTTTTGATTCACCATTGGTCAACGTTACAACCAGGACATTTGAACCAGGGTATGCAGTCTCCATGTGCTGATGACACAACAACAGATCATGAGCCAGATTGGATAAAATATGGTAAGTTGATAAACAATGATTGCATCTCTCGTATTTTATTTGCAGAAAATTAAGTTAAAAACTGCACCAGTAACATTTAACAGGAAAAAATGTAAAAGATTCAGTCAGTTACAAAGTTGCCTCAACAGGAAGCTACATGCGATCATTAAAATATTTGGTTCCTTCAACAATCAAGCAAAGGAAAATATTTTGGATGTTCTACTGTCTATAAGAGTAAATAATGGCTGAGAAAACAATGGGTCCCTTTAGCGCAGGTAATGTTGCCAGCTCTAGTACAATGACAGGAACATCAGGTGCACATCAGAAAGGAGCAACCATACAAAACAAATAATGCAAGAGATTCTAGTTTTCCATTCCAGCAAGAAAGGTAATCAATATTTTTATAATTTTGCAATCATGCTACCATATCATACAAAGAGGTAGTTGCTTCACAGATGTAAAAAAACAAAAACAACAATAGTAAAAAGTTCAATCCCATAGAAAATGAGCATTAATTGGTTGTTCAAACAAAACTACAGATGTTTAATCAATTAAAATGTTCTATTTGAGCATTTTGAGATCATAAGATGCTTCTGATGACTCATTGGCATATTTTAAAAGAAATAATAATAATAATAATAATTTACACATCCATTTGGGACACATCTGTCAAAGCATATATGATTCAAAATACAACTAAACACTTCTCTAATTCTGAGTTGTTACTGAAGCGTTAACATCGTTCACCTAATCACAAATTGACATTAGTCATGGTTGTGCTTATAGTTCCCATTATTACTGCAGGATTAACACAAGCATATGGTACTTAAAACAGGAAGCAGGAAATTGAAAACTTCGCACAGATGGAGTGATGCAATGTTAAGATCAACGGAAGCAGCTGAAACAGGATGGGTAATTTGGCTACACAAACAAAAAGAAGTTAAAACCGACCTGCCAAAACGTGTAGTATCCTCTCCGCTCGTGGGCATAAATAAAGAATTCTTTTTCAGCACCACATGGCCAGAATTTATATGGAAACTTTAGGAAAATCTTCGTGTATACCATCACATCACATTTCCCAATGGCCTCTGTTTTCCACCTCTGCATCATTATTTTCTTTGTTTTGTCAATAAGCTAGCAAACAAAGTACTGTTATCATGTATAATCATAGAAAATTTCAAGCCAGCTAACCTTTCTCAGTCAATGAACCATAAATTTTAAAAAATAAAATAAACTAAAATAAGATTTGTTAGTATCAATTGGTACTTCTATTTTTATAATAATAAAGTTCATATTCTTCTTATTCATTCCCTAGAAGATCTGCCATAGCACATTATAAATCTCATGTGAATAGACTAATATTCAACTGCTGAGGATTTGATGATCCTAACTTGGCGATATTACTACAATCTCTAGATCTGTCAATAATCGTCACACCTAGAGGATTCATTATATCTTATGACCATACATGTTTGAAAACAAATATAGGACAATGAGAACACATGCCTTTATCACAGAAAAGTCCATCAAAGCAAACTCTAACATGTTTAACAAACCTGCCTACAACAATCAAAATACACTATTTCTATACATTTGTGTAGTGCTAGTTTTGGCTATTTTCCTCTTCAAAATACAAATTATCCTGCCTAAATATATGCAAGAATGAAACATTTTTGTAATTTTTTTAAAAAAAGGCCAGAATTCAACCTTATTTATAAAACAAATAATCAACTAAGAAATTTATGGAAATTTTGCTTAGTACTATTTCAGCAGTCCTTTACCACTTCTACCAATTTGGCATTTGCCCACATCAATCACATTATGGAACATATCAACTTCTCAACACCTTTTTTTTAAAAAAGGAAAATTGTTGAACCTCTTGACTGGACTCTATAATGCTTAAGAGATAGTAAGAACGTAGATTAAAATTTTAAAAAGACAATAATATATGTTGCTCATCCCAAATGACAGAGGTGGATTATACTCTTGGAAATTGACCGGTTCCCAATATAAAAATTCAACTTGCAACACTAATGAGTACACGTGGGGAACCACCGCAAAAGGGTTCATCAAATAAGAGCAACCCAACAGTGAGCCTGCGGTCTACCAATCTGTGGATTGTCATCCAACCCATGGTATTTCCTTCTATAAAGACAACAAGACACCACGAGAGTCTCCCTCTGGCGTCATCAAACCAGCTAAAGCCTATTTAATATAAGATCTAGCTGCCATAAATTCTCGACTTCTTAAACTTAAATGATATCTTAAATTGTGGGCCATACCAACAACCTAAAATATCAAATGAAAAATCTCGCAAATCCTATTCCTATCCTCTAGGGACCCATTTCCCAGTGCCTAGGGTCTTATCCCTATAGATTCCTCTGCACTGAACCAAAGAAAAGCTAGTCAAATTTTCATTACAGCGGACCCAAAACAATTCAAGTCACTTTGAATGGTGAAGATGTAAAGAAATAAAATAAAATTTAACTACAATAAAGATACAAACGGAGGAAATCCTAATGCAACAATCATAATTCACATGGATTATCAGGGAATAGACTTTTTTTTCTTTGGTAGTGAAATGGATGCACTAGCACTTTTTATTTCGGATAGTTTAGAACTTTGTAGATAGTTAGGTCAAGTACAGCTACAAAAAAGAAGGTGGCTAGTTGAGGGATACCTGGGTCTCCAATGGTAACACATTTCACATTCAATTTTTACCTGTTCTCATGCATAATTCATTACTGTCATAAACATTTTTTTATTCATGCTAATTAATAATAAAGCGAGTGTCAAAATCACAAAACGAGGATATTTTATGAACCTTTGTTTAGCTTAACGGTGCTTTGCATATGGTGGTTAAAATATTAACAGAAAAAATAATAAATAAAGGAAGAATAGACGTACGGGCAAGGGAGGCCTAAAAGAAATGAGGTCACTCTGGAGAACACCAATGCTAGCTGACAAAATCACATAATTGGCTTCGTAGACGCAATCATCCTCCGTTTTCACAATAACACCGTTTCTTGAGTGCTGTATTTCCCTCACAACCTGTCCCAAATCCAGGTGCAAAACCACAGCCCATTATAAAAAAAAGGTTAACCCTTTTAAAAGACGGTAAAAATAGTAGCAAAGTCGAAGACAACAACCACCCAAACAAGATTATCTTTAAAGTCAATGCAAGAAAATACGTGCATTGCAGCATTCTGACATGAAAATGCTAGAGATTTATTGAAGAAGAATCTGTGCAGAGTGGAGGCACGTAGACATTATAGCAATTGCAGGGAAAGAGGTCCATTTTCTGATTTTGAGAGCAATTGGAGTAAGCGAAGACAAAAACAGAACATTAAATGAAGAAATGGACAAGTCTACCTATTTTCATGTTCTTATATTGAATTGATATGACATTTCAACTTCTAAGTAGGTGTCTATTTGGCCTTAGGTCATTGTGCAGGTTATTGCAAAGTGGTGAATTAAGGGGCCTACAAGCTCATGTAGGGGTAAAAGGCAAAAGGTGGTGAATACTAATCCAATCCATGGCTATATGATTGAAATCTGACATACTGGTGGGTCAAAGTTTTAGCTTTTCGCAGGGGTCCGCTAATCAAAAAGTTCATTGAAAGTTTTGGTTTGTTATCATGATTAATATTAAGCTAAGATGATCAAAGAGGCCATCCTTGTTTTGAAGGATCTGACTGGGTAATTGCTTTACAAGTATTCAAATAGTCCAAAGTTATAACAATAATCAAGTTTTTCTCTTAACACAAATTAATGATGACTAGTCCTAACGAATTGCACCGGTTTCTCATCTAAAGTTTCCTTATCATATCACGTCAGTGCTTTTTATTTTTTAAGATTTTTTTTTTTCAAAGTGCACGATGACTGCAGAATATATTAGTTTGAGGACTATTATCACCACAAACCCAAAAGTCTTACCCGATTAACACCACACTAATCGAGTAAAATATAATATCCACATAACCCAATCTCAGTTATGGACCCCCTGAAGATTTTTTGTTTTTTATAATAGTGCCTAAGGTAGATTATTAGAGAAACAGGAAAAGAAGCCCGCAAATTATTTGAAGAAAAAAAAAGAAAAAAAAAGAAAAAGAAGAAGAAGATAGTTGATCCCTTGGGAAAATGATCCACGAAAAATTAAGAAAAAGCATACAGTCTTCATAAAATGTCATTATCTGGTAACGTTAAAAAAGTGGGTCAATCAATCTCAACAGCAAAAAGATTGCAGTGCATGCATACAATAAAATTTTCAGATACTTTTCACTGTTCTTTTTTTTTTTAATGATCCCTTTCAACTTAGCAATAGCTTATCCTTTTAAGCAAATAATAACCTTACGCAATGAATAAAATTTAGAACTCTGTCCCATAGTTTCCCTCTAACGATTGGATAAACAATCACAAAGCAACGAAACATGAGGAAGAGAAATCAAAATAATTTTCCCCTTACCTTATTGAGTTTCAAACGATTGTCCAAGATTTTACCCTCAGACGTAAACAAAAAATCCTCTGCCATTTTGTATAGCAAATACTCATACCCTCTTTCATCTGCTACTAAAAATTCTCTTTCTCCAAAATCAACAAATGTTGATATTGGCTCTACCTCTGTACACCCAGAAAAAAAATATCTCAGTTGTGAAGTTTACAGCCAGTAGAAACCAATAAAGGGCAAATTAGGCAGTGACGAACAAGGTTATTTAAACTAATTTAGTTTCTTTTACAAGGTAAGCCAACAAAAGAAAGACAAAATTAAAATTTTCCTGTCTTTTTCGGGAAATAAACGGTAAACTGGGTTGTGAAACAGACCTGCCATCTCGAAGTCATGGAGAATGAAGTCAATGGCGAGCTCTATTGGCGTCTTGGGTGAGCTAAAAAATGAAAAAAGATTAAAGAAAGCAGAGATTTAATAAAGACAGGCCATTAAGTTATGTACACTAATTACTAGTTCATTTCTACACTTTCTAATAGCAAAAGCCAAAAATGACTTTCTATGGGGGAATTAAAATAATAATTACCAAGGCGGTTCAATAACTTCGCCAACATGGCTTGCCTCTAGACTTCTCAGCTTCATAATAGCTGAATCCACCGCCTTCTTATAGGAATCCGCCGCCACCCCACTGGGAAATATCTTTCCGCTGCAACCCAAAAGAAAAGAAAATTTTATCTTAGCCATGCAATACTGATAGATAGCACCAATGTTCCGCCACCCCAAAAAACAAGCAAATTGTTATCTAATTTGAAATCAATTTCAAATCTTTACTACAGTAATTGAATACATCGAATTAATTCAGCTGATACAAATCATTCTGAAAAAAAAAATCCCAAAAACAACAATGATTTGAAGAATTATACTCAATAAATTATATTTCAGAAGCAAATTCTCAAAATGAAAATAAAAATAAAACATATTCATCTGTTTTAAATCAGCAATATAGCCGAAAATATTTCACAATTCGACCAGAAAACAGAAAACAACAAACTCCACCGCCATTTTCAAAAGCTAAAAATTAGAAAGGTGTCAAAAGAAGCAGAGAACAAAAAGATCCAAATCAAAGGAGACAATTTCTATACCAAAACGGAAAAAAATACCTGCGATCGTATATATTATAACGAGCATTGCTATAGTCAGAGAAGCAAGTTCGAAGACCAGATTGATTTGCGAACTCCCAAACTGGATTGGACTCTTTACCACCAACACCAACGATCCAACCAGCACCGAGCTCCACCGAGACTCCACCGAATTTTTCCTTACGGATCCTGCCACCAATACGATCTGTCGCTTCCAAAATCACCAAGTCCTCTATTCCATTCTCAGCCAGCACTTTCGCCGCAGATAAACCTTAAACAGAGAAAGTAAAAAACGATTAAAAAAAAATTAAAACAAGTCCGCCGTTAATAGCTAATAGAAAATGATGGACATGTAAGTTAAGAGAAGGCGGTGTGTGCAGAGATAGAAGTGGCCGGAGAAAGTTACCGGAGATGCCAGCGCCTATAATGATGACGGAAGAGCGAGAAGGGGAATCCATCGTCGAAGGGAAGAGAAGGGACGGAAGGAGAATGAGCTTTTTTTGGTGTGTTTGTGTGTTGGCGATAGAGGAGGAAATAGCGGGAGTCAGTTTATATAGTTTTTTTATTATTATTTTATTTTTTATTTTTTAATAATTTTATTTTTAATTCGATTTTCCAAGTTGGAGACTACACATAAACGCAAAAGTAAAAGTTTGGTTTGGTTTGCTCTTCTCCAATTTGACGGGGGTTGACTCACTGACGCGTTTGCGTTTCTAGCAATTATAAGGGTATAGAGGTCATTTCGATATGGATATAATTGGTAGTTTACAAGTAATTTACTTTCATTTTTTTTTAAATATTAACTTTTTATTTAAATAAGACGAGCAAAATATAAAAAATATGGTTCACAAATAAAATATACTCCAAAAATAAATATCTCAAAATAAATAATTATAAAAACTCAAACTTAACTATTTTAATTTTAAGTGTTTAACAATATTGTATTTTGATATTTACGTATTTCTTTGTAAGGAAAATTTTATTTGATTATGTATGAAAATTATTAAATTGACTATATATTTAAACCTTTATATTAATTAGAATTAACTTATTAAATATATAAATTATAATTATAATTTATTAATTATTTAAATTTATAAAAAACATAATAATGAAGTATTATTTATTGAAAAAATAAAAATTAATCACATATGTATTGATATACATATGACTATACTTTTGCGGACTTTATCCATTAAAAAAAATAATTATTTTTAAATTCCTTTCATATTCACCGACATAAAAATGAATTATTTTTATTAATTTGTAAAAAGTTCTGTATATAAATAAAAGAATATTATTAATATTGTATTGAAAAATCCTTATAATATAATGATTTGATTTAATGTATAAAAATAAAATTAAAATAAATCTTATTTTATCTCTTACAAAAATTTTTTATGTATTTTTATTGAAATTTGATGAAATGTTGAATTAAAGGTATAAGATATGAAGAAGTTTAGATTAGGATTATGGTCCCTAATCAAGATATGTATTCCATAATTTAAATTTCAATCATCATCAAAATATTATTTTATATTTATTTATTATTTAACCGATGCCAATTTATTATTATTTTATATATAATTTTCTTGTTATTATTATTATTATAAAAATTTATTATTTAATTTTTATAGTATGAAAAATTGATAAATTAATTTTTTTATTTTAAAAAAATATATTAAAATGTATTATTAATTATTTTTTTATTAATTTTAGTTATTAAATATTATAAAAATTTAAAATGCTTTTTGATATAGAGTAATTAATTAATAAAATTTTTAAAAATTTAATAAATTTTAACGAGAAAACATTTCAAAAAATAGTATTTATTTAAAAAATAAATTTAGAAACTAAAAATAAACGGAGAAGACCAACTTAGTGTAAGACTTATAAATAATTTTTAACTATAATAATATATAAATTATCTATTATAATTTTATTTTATTTTAAAAAAATTATTAAAATATTTATTAATATTTAAGAAATTTAATATAATTAAAATAAATATAATTAAAAAATTAATAAAAAAAATATTTTTAAATATATATATAAATATAAAATAAACAAAAATTATAGAATATAGTAAAAAACAATAAGAAGTCCATTAATTGAAAAGCAGAGTGACAGACTCCACAGACCTTTGCCGTCAAGTCAATTTTCAGAACGTGAAAGACATTTAATGGAAAGGCAAGACGCACGTGACATTGTTTAATTACACACGTGTGACAGGAATTCGGCGGCTAAGTTTCAATATCGAACGAACAGCTGTCTTTTAAGCAATTACTATTCTTTCACATTGGTTGGCAATTTCTAATTGGATACTGCAGTCAATGGTCAACGACTATCTATTTTCTTAATTTTGTTTACTAAAATTTGAAAGGCTGTGACTCGCTCATATTCTGGGCTGTGACTGTGAGGATTCAGATGGTCACCAAACTGTTTCTTTCTCGATTAATAAGTGTATCTCTTATGCATTCTCCAATATTTAAAGAAAAATAAAGTAAAATTAAAATATTATTTTCCTTTATTAATCACAATAAATATATATAAAATAAGGTAATATGTGCGTCATGAGTATGCATAGCTAATTAATTTCATTTTCAAGAGCTTATAACTTCTTATCATAAAGATTTAATACTAAAGGTATGTCTAGTGATTGATGCTAAACGACATTTACAGGAATAAAAATCACCACAAGAAGCACCAAATTAGCTGACATTAATTAGATAATTAATTTTTTTAATGATGTGAAATGTCGTTTATCCATTCTTAGATATCATTATTTTTTTAATTTATATTATATATAAAATTAAGGAGAAAAAAATATTAAAATTTTCGATAATATTATTAGATTTTTTATTTATTTATAATAGTCTTTGATTATTTTATAGTTGGTAAATTTTATTATTTAAAATAGATGATAATTTTATTATTTAAATTAATTTTAAAGTCTGTATTAAGGAACTTATTTTCCTTTTGATTTGAAAACTGAAGGGCCCATTGTTTTGTCCAAAACTTTCTTTAATATTTTTCCACAAGCATTTTGCAGATGATGTATATATAAAAGCATCAATTAATTTTTTTATAAATAATTTAATATTCAAAAAATTACCATACCGACATTCTTTTATTATTTTTTTAATTGCATAATTGGATATGGAACTTTCTTTTTTCCATAGTTGAATCACGTGCTCCATAAAAAATAGTTGGTCCTATCCATTTGAATAGTAATCGATAACCTTTGGATCTCTCACCCTTTCTTAAATCGAGTCAGGGTCCACCCAGAGTTCGGAACGTCCATAGACAGGCTTACTCGATGGTTCAGACTCGGATCCTATAATGCATGACAGGCCGAGTTGTACATAAACTCAAATTTGAAAAGAAGGAAGCCAGTTTGATGATGAGAAAAGCTCCGGCCCAGTCCTTCTGCAGCCTTTTTCGTACGCACACTGAAAAAAATTAAATGATCGTCTAATATAGATAAGGGGACTGACCTGCATGACAGGAATGTATGTCACTGTAACAGAAAAACCGTTAAGCATTACTAACAAGCCAAGAAAAAAAAGAATAACAAGGAGGGATCTTTCTCGTGGCCAAGTTTTTACTTAATTATTATAAACTCTATTTTTTCTAAATTTCATAATATTATTAACCAACTGCATTTCAGAATTATGAAAATTATGAAAAATTATAGTCATTGAAGATCTTTTCATTACGAGACTTAGTACTTGATTCAATCATTTTGTTATGTAAAAAGATTATGAGAAAAAAAAAATCTATTCATGCTCTAATACCATGAAAAGTAAAAAGTATTTGGCAAATGCTTGATTTTATTGTTTTATTGTAAATTTATATATACAAAAGAATGGATGAATCTAGAAATGAAACAGATAAATAAGCCAGCTGTTTATTCGTACAGCTATACAGTTAAGGAGAAAAAAAGTCTCTAGAATCAAGTTAAAAACGATGCATTTTAAACTTACATTAAACGCATCATTTTATTGAATTATTTAAATAAAATAATAAAAAGTATTTAATAATTAAAAAATATTTTAATTGCATAATATAATTTTATTAAAATTATATAATATATAAAATATATTATTAAAACTGTATATTTTATTATCATTATAAATTATTTTAAATATATATATATATATAAATTATTTTTTAATACAGTTTTAATTCAGTACGAATTTAGTATGGTTCTGATTTTATTTTGATACACTTCTTAATAGAGAATTATAACTAAATTTATTTAATCATAATACAGTTTTTTAAATATCTAAATAAATTACTATTATTTTTTTCTATTTTGATTAGATTCTTAATTTAGTTTGAAATTCAAGAACTGTGCACAACTTAATAATAGCTATATATTTATTTGAAAAAAAATTATATTTTATATAAAAATATTTTTTATATTTTTTTAATATTTGGAGAACTAAAAAATTAGTTGAAAAAAATTGTTGATAAAAGAGAAAATTAAATAATTTTTAACGAAAATGATTTTTTTTTTAAAGAGGAATACAATTGCTGGAATTTTATAGTCTTATTACTGCTGCTAAACTTTATATATGTATGAATTTATTAATATTTCTTTCATTTTTAATATTAAAACTAAATAATAAACAATAAGTTTTTTCTAAAAAAATATTTAGAAAATAAACGAAACCTAAGATTATAATTTTAGCAGGATAGTGGAACAATTATAATGCTACACGTTGAAAAAGAGAGAAAAAAAAATCTTAATTACAGATTCTTGGACAAATCCATCATTACATGCAAAAAGAAAGTTACTTCCATGCATTTTTTGTAATATATTTTTTACATCCAAATTTAGGAATTGACAATTTTTTTTGAGAATTTGAAAATTTATATATTAAATTTATAATTAATTGAGTTTGTCTAAATCACATGAAAATATCCTGAAAGTAGGGCGATCGGTTCGGTTCATAATTGAATTGAATCGAATAAATTAAAAATTGAAATTTTAGTGTTTATGAAAATCGAATCGAATTGATTTTATCAGAAATCGAATCGAATCGAACCGATCTAATTCAGTTCGATTTGATTCAGTTTGATCGATTTTAATTTTTAATAATTTTTTTATTTTTCACACTTTATTTTTATTATTTTAAAATTTAATTAAAATATTTTAATTTTAATATGATTTAATTTCTCTATATGATTGAAAAAATATATTATTATCACTAATCGATTCGGTTCGATTTTTTTAATTTTTTTTTAATTAAAATCGAACCGAATTAAAATAACTGAAATTTCTGAAATTAAAAATCGAACCAAACCAAAATGTATAAAAAATCGAACCAAAATTTTAAATCAATTCAATTTGATCAATTTTTTCGATTTGAACCGACTGTTCCTCACCGATACCTGAAAGTCATCTTTCTCAATGATGGTTGTGAATAGCTCACAATGTTTGGATAAACTATTAGCCACAAAAAGTGAAAATGGGAACAAGCTTAAGTCTAGTCCAATATTGTATGGCACAACTCAAGCTAATGATTTAGAATTATGGAGCTTTACCAAACAAGCCCTTGAACCCTTTTTTTCTAAGCAATTGGGGTTGGAGGAAACATGGCTAAGTGGGTGGTGAGGATTACTATTTTCTTACATCTAATGATTTTATTTGATGGGTTGTCTTTGAAAATTAATTTGGTTGAATAATTAGAATAGGGTTTGAAGTTATCTTCTTGATTGCTCCATGGAAGCTTCTGTGCTTTATGGACATGTCAACTTCATTTCTTAATTTGCTCATCATATCATCTTATGCAAATTTGAAAATCTTGACTTGGAAAATTAGTCTTCTTATTCTCTTGTCCTTTGTTGACTCATAATTTTTTTTTTTTATTTTTTGCATTTTATTGCTCTCATTCCTTTCACTCTATTTATTATTTTTTTAAATAAAAAAATACCCCAGTAAAATTAAATTGGGAAGAACATTTAAGAAAAATAATATATATTAAATACTATTGCAAAAAGATTATAAAAAAATATTTAATCATTTTAGAGTTATTATAACTATTTTAAATTTAAATTAAATTTTAATCAAAACTCATCTTAATTGATGTGATAATTCATGCATTTCTTTTTTACTTTATTTTTTTTTTCAATTTATAATTTTTTCTTGTCAATCTAAAAGGAAGATATATATTTGTTTCTGACAAAAATAAAATAAATTTCCATTTTCTTCTCTAAGTAAAAATTCAAGAACTAAGGAACCTTGTCTTGATAAAATTTCCATTTTCTTCTCAACATATATTATAAAATTCCAGAAATAAGAACATAGAAAGGAAAGAAAATAGATATTTTTCTATCTTATGGATTTTTTTTTTTTTTGAATAGTGAATTGGACCAATTGAACCAAAATGTTTACATTCAAATTAATTCCACGTGATCCAAAACTCTAGATTGAATCCTAACGATTCAAGGAACTGATGGGCCTTCCTCCATTACTAAGTTCTATTTCCTTAAATGAGGTCCAATTCCTAAGCCATAGAACACATATTTGATTCTCGGGAAAAACTTGTCTGCATTCTGTCTATTATAAACTTAAATCACATCCAAGTGAATCTCTAAATAAAAAAAAATCTGATCAACCATTTTATATTAATATTCTGAAATCTAGAAAATAGAGTTCATAATATGAATATAAACTTAAATAGAGAGGAAAACATTTATCTCATTTTATCCATTTTTCTTTTATCTACTAATAATATCTAATGGCCTCTTTACTACAGTGTCACATGTCTCTATCACTTAGATCCGTACGTATGGATGTGTCAAACCTCTCCTCTCTCCACGCCAAAGGGTCATTTAATTCACCCGATGTGCATGCAGATAGGACTGCAAAATGACTAGATTTGCCATTCTTCCTCACGTTACATCACACGTCACATCACCAGACTGAATTGCTTGTTGCTGAATTTGGACTCGCAGTCAACCCAACTTAGCCTGTGTGTTTGGATCAAGACTTGAAATGCAGGATTGATCAGCTAAAAGGAGTTTCATGGACTTTGGATCTGCATCATTTTCTTAGGCCTGGTCTCGCTCAGAGTAGATAAAACCCGGCGGTCATCATATATATTTTAGATTCCTAATGGACTAGATCCACCTAAAAATTTCTATTCTTTTATCATCCCAGAAAGCAGTAACTTAGGCCACTGCATTTTTTGTTTTTTATTTTAACATCGGAAGGCCACTGCAATTGATGAAAGAAATGAACACAACTAATATTATTAAGATACATCAAATATGAACTTGAGCCAATCAAGCATCCATCGACAAACTAACAAATCTTAACCAGACAATTTATTCTGCCTCAGAAATCTTCAAGAGTATATGATATGCACATATTTGCTGAAAGGGAAATAATATTCAATATAGTAATTGCATTCTGCATTGAGATCCCATCTTTTGCCTATACTTCTCTCATATTTTGCATTCTTTGTACAAAATGAGTAGAGGTACCTAATTACCTATTGTCGACGGAAGCCAGGTGACTCATGGTGGAAACATCAAAACCTGGTTACCAGAGATGTTGAACTTCGCGCATTTCACACAAGTACCAGTTGGATAACACCAAAAGAGTTTTCCATTCATTGCTTGTACATAGCAGCACATAGTAGTGTTACTAGTATATGAAAACTTCCCTCATATATCACCAGGCTGACTTTGTGAGCTTCCTAGTGCTTGAATTCTGAAAACTTTTCAGCATATGAAAGACATGAACTTGATACAGCTTCTCAGAACTGAAAGATGCAGATTGGATCAGCCAACGTTGGAAGTATCATGGAAACAAACGGCCTATTGACTCCTCAGTGAAAAGAATCATGTTTGTCAACCATAGGCTGATTGAGGAAGCAATCTCACCCTGTTACAAATATTTGAATAAAAAATCAAGTGATACAATCGACTCTACTGAACCAAGGAGAAAAAAAAAGGTAAAAGCAACTTTTGTGGCCAAAAAACAAACGCAAAAATTCAGGCTCTGAAAGATTGCTGGTTTCTGGAATGCTTTAGCGTTGACAAGGTCGTAGCCCATGCCTCGGTCATTAAAACCAAATACATGTCTCATTTTGTTGGCCTATCCAAGATTAAAGTGTAAGAACTAAAACGAACAGCCAGATTGTAAGAATTCAACACTTGTCGAAACTGACTTTGTATGGGCCTCAACCAATCATGAATCACCTTTTGTCCTTCCATTGTCCCTGCCCCTCTAGCCTAGAGAAAATATGGTAATCAAATCTTTCCTCATTGCTTATTTATTCACTTTTTTTTTCACCGGCTCCTTTGGGATTTTGCCACCATTCATGCAAGCATTCTTATTAAATAGGCGCTCTATGTGTGAAAGTAGCATTCCCCCTGAATTGGAGGTATTATTTTTATTGAATTTGCAACAATACATAGAAAATTTGTTGATAAATACTTTTTCAATTAATCTTATCATATTCTTAAATCCCACTTTCTTATTTGGTACAACATAGAATGAAAGGCAAATACAAACAATGTTCACAAATGCATATATTTAGATGTTACATTATCCACATGCCAAAAGGTTTTCATTGTAGGATATGTTTTTACCTTCTTTATTTTCCTCCCTTTATTTTTCATTCGTTTTCTCTTTTGGAAGGTTATTATTGCCGTATCTAGTACACCACTAATGAAAGTAGTTAGTGAGAACTGATAAGAGGGAAGTCAACTTACAAAAGCTACCAGTTGCAGAAGTAGTCGCATGAAAGGAAATTTATTTTAATGTTCTCACCTCATTAATTTGAATTGACTATTTCTGAAGGATGTTTTCCCATTATTTCCATAACAACCAAGTACTAGGCTTCGATCATCCTTGTACCTGAGTAAATAAAATAAACAGGTAAGGAATATCCATGTGTGTTGACTTGCCTGCAGTATGATAATTCATTTATCATGAAAATAATATTAAAATTCATAAACAAAACATTTTGAGGTTCAATTCTTAGCAGTCCTACGAATTTGTAACCTAAATTAAGGCCTAGGATTGGAACTGATCTTGAGAGGTAAGAGCTATTCTGTGACCAACCACCCTCATGGATTTAAGCAGGCAATATAGCATACTTCTATTGCTCAAAACATACAGTCAAGCTAATAGGAAACAAGGGATGGCAACAGACAAAATAATAATAATAATTAAGGGTTTAAACAACTTACTAGTTTAAGAAGAAATTCTCACAAAACCAACAGATAAAACTATTAGAATGTACAAGGAACCCCAAGTTACCTGAATTTTCCTTTATCTTGATAATCTTCTTTTCCAAATCTTGAGCAGCTTCAGTCATTCCATGGCTATTATATGCTTGGATCATGGTTGCAAAAGTGATACTATCAGGCTTGCATTCTCTTTCCTTCATTGCCAGAAATAATTGAACCATCTTCTCAATATCACCAGCCCGACCATAGGCATTGATGATGCAATTAAAGAATGGAGTATCTATTACTACATCAGAGTTCTCTACTTGCCTCAAAATTGAATCAACTTTCATTATAAGCCCAGCTTTGCTGTAAGCATTGACAAGAGAACAGTATGTAACAGCATTAGGCTTCATTCCTTGATGCTTCATTGTTTTGAAGTATTCATCCATCTTCTCAATATCTCCAGCTCTTCCAAATGTCTCAATAATAATGTTATAAGTAACAACGGTTGGAGAGAAGAACCTTTTCTGCATAAATTTCATAACAGCCTTTATCTTCTCATACAAGCCTGCTTTCCCGTATGATCTTATCAGGATATTAAATGTCTTTACGTCTGGGCTTAATCCCATTAACTGAAATTCATTATACCATTTCTCCATCTTTTCTATTTGTCCACTATTCCCATAGGCTCCAATAACAGAATTAAATGTGAAAATATCTGGACTGGAGCTGTCGCTTTCAATCATATCCATCAATGAATTCTCCATTTCTTCAAACATTTTAGCCTTACCATATCCATTGATAATAGTGTTAAATGTTACAGTGCTGCATTCTACTCCTAGATATGACATCTCGGCAAGAATTCTTCCAATCAGATCAAAACGGTGGAGTTTACTGCAAAAATTTAAAAGGGCAGAATATGTATATACATCTGGCTTGCAGTTAGAGATGGATTTCATATCATCAACAATAGAAAATGCCTTGTCAAGCTGACCACTTTCTCCATAAGCACTTACAAGAGCAGTGTAAGCATCAACAGTGGGTTGGAGGCCTTCAGACTGCATGATCTCAAAAAGCAAGCTTGCCTCATCAGGTTGCCTGCACTTTCCAAGCATCATCAATAACTTTGTGTATGTTCGGCATCTTGGCTCATACCAGTGCTGGTTGCGGAGAAGCTCAAAAATCTAAAAAAGATGTGCAAATTCATTTCAAAAGTAGTTAGAGACTACAAAGAATAAATGTACACAATCTAAATCTAAAAAACATTTCACAACTCATATAAACTTCTTAGAACAAGAATTGCCAAATACAGCAATTGAAATAATAATCACATAATAATAACCAAAAACTTAATCCCCTTTCTGGTCTAATTATGCATCATAAAAGCAATATAATGATTTTTAAGCTTAGTTCAGACTCTAGCTTGGCAGTTTAATCTTTATAGCAAACACTCAGCAATGGAAAGAGACCCAGAAGTTCAAGACTTTCATAAGAAGCATTACATAACTGAGCAAAAGCAGAAACACATAAAATCATCATAGACATAGTTGTTAAATCGAGAATTGAAATCTTCGTTTCATGAATTGAGAATTGAGAATTGAGAATCGAATAGAATCATAAGATTCACTAAAACTTCCAAAAGGCAATTAAAAATAATATATGTTCTAAAAATAAGTAAAAAAATATATCATAATGACATATTTTGATAAATATAGAATTATTATTCTATTTAATTTCTTCATAATATAATAATATGTATGAATTACGTTATATAATTTTTTGGTATAAATTATGAACTTTAGAATTATAGAGAATAGTTATCGTTATACATATACCGAAATTCTCATTTAAATTTGATCAAATAATTAAATAGTAAAAAAGATAGTGTATTAGAATATTATAATTTATAAATATAAACCGTCATAACTTAACCGTTATAATTATCAAGTAAATTAACTGAAAAGAAAAAGACAAGAAGAAGGAGAGGGAAAGAATGGTTGATGGAAGAAAAATAGCTAAGGAAAGGTTTTATATACATTTTTTATAGCAAAAATTAATAAGATCTTAAATTTTGAAAATATAAAGACTAACAAACTCTTTTAAATAATTTATTCCATCAAGTGAAAAGTTATTTGATTCACGTTATTCAATATCAACTTTTTTATTTAGTCACAATTCATGTACCCTAAAATTTGAATTGCTAGGATGAAGAATCGAATCAAGATCCTAATATTCGAATCAAGAATCATAAGATTCTGGTACATTTAAAATTTACCCCATATATTCGAATCTATTTGTTGGATAATAGGTTGGAATCATAAGATTTGAATAGAGAATAGTAAGATTCTGACAAATGTGATCATAGAGAATTAATTAAAGAAGTTCTCGCAAATCACGAAAGCAAACATATGATGACGATCAACTTATCTGAAATTGAACACAAGGTGAAAGACCCAGAAGCAAACAAACAAAATAACCATCAATCATATAAGACAGAACCCAGAAATGCAGAAACGAAGGGACTTTATTATCTTCAGCAGAAACACAAACAACGAAAAGCAATAAATTACTGCCCAGCAAACCTTAAGAGCAGATTCCCAACGGTTCTCCTTAATAGCGTCATCAAGAGCCTCCAAAACAGCCCTAGGCCAAAGCTTATTATACTTCTTCGAGTTGGCTTTCCGTTCTATGGCCTCTATAGCAGCATCAGTTCTGAGAATCCGGGATAATTCCTTCTTTGGTTGCCTCTGGATGCCCACTGGTACCAAGTCAGAACTCAATTTCGAGGACTGGATAGTAAGAAGTGGTGGGCCGTGATGAACGCTAAGTTCTTTGAAGAATTTTGTCAAATGGGTAGTAGGTGGTGTGGAAATGGAGTATGACCAACAAAGGGATGTGCAAGAAAGGGAGTGCGACTGCATTGCGGTAGATGTGGGGAGTGCTTGAAAGCTGTATTCATTTCAGTCGAGAGTAAAGAGGCGGTAGATTCATTGAGATAGTGGTGGAGGATTACCGTTAACCGTTATCCGCTAAATTATGGATTTGGGGATTAGGGATTGCAACCTTGAATATAAGCTGAATAATATGCCTTACATCAATTTCCCCCCCCAAAGCCTTATTATCAAATTAGTCAACCATATGCTTTGGTTCTGGCCAAAAAAAGAAAAAAAACTTTAATTAGGGTGAGCTAAATTCGATTTAAAAATAATTGATTAAATTAAATTAATTTAAAAATTGAGTTTATTTTTTATTTAATTTATTTTTTTTAAATTTTAATTATTTTAATTCAATTTAATTTTAATCAGTAAAATTAATAATAATAATAATATTATTAATTCAGTCTTATAATTATTATTTTAAAGAAAAAGACACAGAGATTGAAAGTTGGTAGTCAAATGATGATGTGCGTGTAGGTATCGTATTCATTGCTTGCCTTGACAATTGTTTTAATAAATTAATAAATAATAATAATAATAAAGAAAAAGTTGTCCACGAAAATGGAATCATTCCATTCAACTACCAAAACCATCACAACTTGTGATTAAGAAAAAATATGCTGATTAATTGTATGGAGACGGTGCCGCATGATTTGTAAAAATATTAAATATTTCTATTTCAACTTCATATAATATTAAATATCTAATAAATATTTAAATATAGTAGTTATTTGGCACTAAAAATTAATTTAATACCTAAATTTAGCATACATTAATCATAAAAAATAAAATAATTAAATAAATTATTAAACTAATACAATAATCTGATTTCCATTAGTGTTGTATCATTATATTGAAAATATGCAGTTATCATTTAATTATTTATTTATTATGATTTATATTTAATAAAATAAATTACTATTATTATTGAATATATTACCTAATAATAATAAGTATACCTAAAAAAAGAAAAAAAAATACATGGGAGCTTATCTATTGGATTTATTACATGTATTTTTTCTTTTTCATACAAAATGCATCCCACTTCTTATAATTTAGAATAATTTTCAATAAAGTGCTTAAATTTAATAAAAATTTATAATTTAGTACATACTTTTTAAATTATTTTATTAATATTTAAATTTTTATTTTTTTTAAATTGGAAATTAAATATCGAGCGAGTAAAATATAATATCTCTCAAATTTATTTAAATATATTTATCACTGAACCATGTGAGTGATTAAATTTTTATTTTTTATAATGACTTAATATTAATAATTTTAATATTTATAATAATTTAATCAATATAGTTTTAATATTTATAATAATTTAATATTTTTTATTGAATTATTTCCTATATGTACAAATATAATGGCTTCATTTCTCCACAAGCAGGCTTTAAAAGAAAGCTCTCCACCCCCCATTTCATGGGCGCTTGCGTCCGGGAGTCATTTTTCTAGCATTTTTTTCTTCTTCCTCTCTGTTTTCCTTTTCCTTTCTCGTTTTCTCTCTGTTTCTTGGAAACTTCTGTTTTCCGAGAAACATAAGAGAGATTCAAGAAAGGGAAGGGAAGGAAAAAGCTTGTCTTGAAGAAAAGGGCAGAATCATATATACACAAAGAAGCAGAGATATGGGGAAGTACATGGAGATATTGGATGTTGGAGTGAGAATCGTTGCAAGGTTTCACTCTCATTGCCCGCAGACTGCTCGCATGTACTACCACCCTCCACCTAATTCCGACCACCACCACCACCACCAGCACCGTGACGGAAGCGGTACCGACAGCGTCTGTAGTGATAACAGGGTAGGTTTTTGTCCTTCAAAGGCAGCCATGGAAGTGGATGTAAAAGACTTCATTCTTTTCTCTGTTTAACAGAGGGAAAGAGAGAGAGAGAAGGGGAGATTCCACACATGCAACCAAAAAAAAAAGTTCTTTTTTCAATTGTAATTTCTGAGATTTCTTTCATATTAAAGAACTATTTATTTTTCCCAATGAATTCTCATTAATTTTTTTATTTTCTTATTATTTATTTTTTTTATTATTATTGCTACAAAATTAGGGATGGATTATGGATCGATGAGTTTGCCTTCAAGATATATTGAAATTATTTGCAGAAGAAATTCTTTTTTTTTTCCCTTAAATTATTAAGAAAAGGCTAAATTTCATATTTTTCTTTTGTTACTCTTATTATAATTCATTTTTATTTGGTTTTTTTTTTAAGTGTACTTCACATATATATGAATTAAATCAATGATTTTATTTTCTTTTACTGTAAAAAAATCAATGATTTTATAATTTATCTAGATTAAAAAAATATATACTTCGCTAATTAATTATACCCTTTTAAAAGTGTTTCTTGTTAAAAATAACAAAGTTGATATTCGTTTTCCATCAAAAAAACAAAGCTTTGATTCTTTTCTTCCCCCACAAACTAAGAATAATTGATTTGTTTATTCTAAATTCTGGAGTTTGATTTATTGGTTTTTGTATAGTTGAAAAAGAGAAAGAGAATCATCTTGAAATTATTGGGTATGAATTTTCCATATAATTTTAAGAAAATTATTATTTAATTTATGTAAAATGGTAAAGTTAATTAATTAATTTTTATAATTTTTTAAAATATATTAAATAATTTTTACGGTTTTAAAAATTTAACTATAAAATCTCATCTATTAAATTTTAACAATAAAAAAATTAACAGTAATAATGTCAAAATTTAATTGGAAAGACTTTTTAAGTTGAGTTTTTAAAATTACAATAATTATTTAATATATTTTTAAAAATATAAAGATTAACTATTTTATTCAATTATAATATTGATAGATTAAATAATAACTTATCTTTAATTTTATATTAAAATTTTTATTTTATTTTATACAGTTGATCATCATGGACCTCAAAGTGTGAAGTCCCCACCACCATCACCAGGCCACAAATGGGGGCATGCGGCGGCGGATCTTCTCCTATAGGATTTTGACTACTTTTTAGGGCTTTGAATTTATTTTTTAAAAAAGAAAATAACATCTTGCCACAATTTTATGCAGGCTTTGTAACCCTAATTTGATTTATGGCTGCAACTATAAAGTAATAATAGCTCCAATCCCTTTTTCTAATTTACTTTTAAACTTTTTTAGGTAATAAATGGTTGTTAACTTATTAATGAACTATTTTATCAAATATATTTGACACTTTAAAAATTATAGTAATTGTAATTAAAATATTTATCATAACTCATCTTTATTAAAATTATTTCTAGAATTATAACGTCTCAAACTCGAATTTCAATCAAATATAATTTTAAGAGAATTTTCTTTTTAAAAAAAGATTATTTTATTTTATAAAATTATATAGGTTATGATTTGTCAATATCAATTTTATTGATTATAGATGTCATATGAATATATTTTATTGATTAAAGTTGGAATTGATTGTGAATTTGAGATGGAAATTAATCTTATTTCCTCCTTGAAACTTTTTGCTATTCCAGAAATGACAATAGAAATTTTCCCATAAAATTTTCTAATTCACGTTGGTGACATTAGCCTTTGAAAGTTGGAATAAGATTTTTCGTGTTTGCTTTTCTTATTATTTTCCCACAAGTTCTTTTGTTTATTCAAATTTCGACTTTTGAGGATTGGCTTCTAGAGGGCGGCGACATGAAAAAAATGTGTATGCATACATAGCTTGAAGATTATTAAAAGTAATAATGTTATTTTTAAAATTATTTTAATCATTCTTTTAATTACTTCCAACTCCTGACAAATGACAATTCTTAAAAAAAGAAAAGAAATTTCTAATATCACTATAAATCGATCATTTTAAAAACAAATTCACCATGATAACAATGATACAGTAAAACTTATGACCAGCTATAGTGAGTTGATCATATTAGGGAAAATATTTTAAAAGTAATATTATTAAAAATATTAAAAATAACGAAATCAAAATAATATTTTTACTAGAAAAAGCTAGCTAACAATCTTTTGATCGGTCATTGGATGTTGATTTGGCAGAGGCAATGGCTTCGGGATCTGGTTTTCAGTGGCTGGAGAGAGAATGGGTTCGCTAATGTTGTCCTTGAGAATGAGATTGATTCTCTTATACTTGTTTCAGCTATTCAGGAAACTCTTTCTTATTGTTCTCATTTTCATCTAGGTTTATTTATAACTTTGTTAAGCAATAAGTGAATCAGGCCCAGACCCTTCCTCTGAGATTAGTCTCGCCGCCTCTGTTCCGTTTTTGGATCCTTTTTCTATCGTTTTTCTTTCCTTTTTCTTTTTCCTTTCTCTTCTCACTTGCACCTGTTCTATCTCTTTGTTTTCTTTCTTATTACTTTACCTAACCCTCCCTTGTCTTTATGTCGACCTCTGTTGAGCATTTAAATGAATTGATGGCTCTTACAGAGAACCTTAATTACAATGAACCTTTCTTATCTCTTGAAGAAGATAATGATATGAGTAGGATATTACAGAAGAAATGCTTAGTTGGAAAACTTCTCACTGCAAGACCGTTCAGTGCCACCACAATCAAAACAGTTCTAACCAAATCGTGGTCTTTGAATAATGACTTCTCAGTTGTCTCCAAACGTAACAACATTTTTCTTTTCTCATTTGAGGATGAAGGAGATGTCCAGTATGTCTTGCAATTTCGACCATGGTCGATCCGAAATATCTTGCTGGTTATCAACGAATGGCCCCATCAGATAGCATTTGATGAAATTAAATTCCGTGAGTCTCCTTTTTGGGTACAGGTTTCAGGCCTCTCTCCTAACAAGATTACAACTCAAAATGGTCGTTCTATTGGAAATTTCCTGGGTCAATTTTTAGATCTAGATACTGACTTCATGGACAAACCCGGTATGGCTATTCAGATGCGTATTAGAGTTCTGGTCTCTATTCAGAAGCCCTTTATAACTGGCTTTCATTCCAAAAGCTCAGATGGATCTGTTCAATGGGTTTCTATAAAATATGAGCGATTGCCGGATATCTGTTTTAATTGTGGGATAGTGGGGCATTTCAGCATTAACTGTAGCAATCCCAGGAAGCGGCCGTTACTTCTCTCAGCTGGGAAGAGCATAGCCTTCGCTCCTTGGATGAAAGCATCTTCGCCCAAGAAAAGAACACCAACTCCCATCTCAATCTTGCAATCAAGAAATCTCAACAAAGAGCATATTACTTCTGGAGATTCTATAAGTAAGGAAGATAAAGCTTACACAGGGGCTTCATCTAGCCATTCAAAGGTCATATCTGATCATAGTTCTCAGCTCCCACCATCAAGGCCAATCAGCCGATGCTTACCGGACCACCACCTCGAGCAAATCAGTCAAATCTCCCTTTCTCAGCATTTATTGCCAAGCATCGAAAGTAGTGAAGGGAAGGACACAAGCCAAAGGGAACTCGGTGTTGTTATAAATTCTGTCGCACATCCACAAGTCTCGAGCCATGAGCCATCTTTAAATATGACAAAAGAATGCAACGATGTCCCCTCCAGATCAGAAATCCCACAATTGTTCAAAGATTATTTCTCTTCAGTCCACAACAAGGAGATCAATTCTGAGATGCATTTTGAGAAGTTTCCGTTTTTTATTGAACAGGTACAGTTGGGTATAATTAATGCTCTGGATACCCTACGACAAGCAGAGATGAAGAGACAACAACAAAAGGGAAATGAGTTTGATATAGTGGGTCCAAGTTTAATGAAATGTGGGCCCAAGTGTGCAACATGCCAAAATCAACTTATGGGCTTAAATTCCACACTTGAGATAGATCCACAACAAGCCCATCAGATCTTATTACCACGTTTGGATGGGGCTTTAGTAAATCCAGGTAAGGAACTTGATCTTGGTTCTACCTCTTCTTCTCTGGACCCAAAAGTCTTAGACCCAACTTCCTTTTATCCTACCCAAAAAACTCAAACCTCATCTCCATCCTTAAGCCCAGGAAACAAAAAACAACCTTTTCCCCAGTTCTCATCCCAACTATCCTTTGAATCTTCCCCGCCCTCTTGGAATAACCGAAAATTGAAGCTGCAAGCTCATCTCCCAGCTCTCCAAATTGAAAGAAAGACTCTTGGTCCAGAGGAAATGCTCTCCATGGAAGAATTAATCGAGATAGCGAGCATCATGACCAACAAATATGAAGAACTCAATGAAGCAAAAAGTACAGTGCTGGAAACTGGGCCTCAACAAGTGCAACATACTTCATGTCGTACTTGGAAGCGTCTGGCTCGATCCTTAGCTCCTTTGCAGCATCATGTCATCATTCAGGAATTAGTTAATCCAGAAACAGATACAACGAAGGGCTTGAGTGTTTCAAATAGCCTTCGTAAAAGACAGTTCCAAGCTCTTCCAGATGACAACTCTCAAGGAAAAAAATTCTGTCAGTACTCAAGGGACAATTCTGAGGTGGGGGTGGCCAGCCGGGAATGGCCCCAAAGTGGACCATGAAGCTTCTTAGCTGGAATTGTCAGGGGTTGGGGAATCCCCTGACAATTCGGCACCTGAGAGGGATGTGTGCATCCCATTCCCCTGATCTTCTTTTTGTTATGGAGACTAAAAATTCTGATCATTTTGTAAGAAAGAAGCTTCAACTGTGTGGTTTTGTGAACATGCTTTTTGTTAGTCCAATAGGACGTTCAGGAGGGCTAGTAGTGGCTTGAAGAGATCATCTCAATGTTACTATTGAAAGTACACCTCCTTCTTTGTACATGTAACAATCTCTGATCAGCTTATTAATAAAACTTGGTCTGCTCTTTTCTGTTATTTGAGTTGTTTGGACATCATTCATTTTGAGCAATTTAAGTTCCTCCTGGACTATCGTCACAATCTTCTTGAAGCTACTTTATTAGTTGGTGATTTTAACTGTGTGTTGAATTCTTGGGAGAAGAAGGGAGGCAATGCTGTTAACTGGAATGTTGCGTATTCTTTTCGTTTTCTCATTAACTCTTTGGGACTTACTGATTTGGACTTTAGAGGTCCCATTTTCACTTGGAATAACCGTCGTGATGGCTCACTTAATATTCAAGAGAGGCTGGATCGCTCGCTAGCATCAATCAATTGGATTCATCTCTATCCTAGTGCAGCTGTTGAACATTTAGAGGATAGGGGATCTGATCATCGTCCCTTGTTGGTTAATATCTCTCCATCTATGCCAAAAGCAAAAAGATTATTCTCTTTTGATGCTCGTTGGATATCCAAGCCAGAGATCTCTGGAATCATTGAGCAAGCCTGGGCTTCATCCTTTAGAGGCTCTGCTATGTTTAATGCATACTCAAAATTGAAAGCTTGTAGACAGGCCTTAAGTGCTTGGAGTAAGAAGAACCCATCCAATTCTAAGGCTCGGATTGAATCTCTCCAACAGAACCTTGAAAGCTTGAAAGTTAACATGCATATATGGGATTCAACTTGCATCAAAGCCATTGAAAAAGAGCTGATTGTTGAAATAAAAAATGAAGAGAAATACTGGGAACAGAAAGCAAGGATCAACTGGCTAAAATCAGGGGACAAAAATACATCTTTCTTTCATACAAGGGTGATCCAGAGACGTAAAAGGAACTTCATAGCGGGGATTGAAGATGAACAGGGAGTTTGGAAATCGAAGCTGGAGGATATTCAAAGGATTGTTACCGGTTATTTTCAGAACATTTACACATCCTGCAATCCAAGAGATTTTCATTATATTACTGCAGGATTTACTCCACGGGTCTCGGAGGAGATGAATGCTTCCTTAATTTCCCCTTTCACATTCGAAGAAGTTACAAAGGCGGTTTTTTCCATTAACCCATCAAAAGCTCCAGGGGAAGATGGTTTATCTGCCTTATTCTTTCAGAAATACTGGAACCTCATTGGTAGGGATATTTTTCAAGGGGTTATGGAGTTTTTTAATAGTGGTCGAATGCTGAAAAATGCCAACCACACGGTTATTTCTCTTATTCCCAAGGTCAAGTCAGTTAAAACCATGAAAGATCTTCGGCCAATCGGCCTTTGCAATGTTTTCTACAAGATTATTGCTAAATTGCTTACTTTAAGGCTTCAACCTTTGATGGACTCTATTGTGGGTTCGGAACAAAATGCCTTCATTAAAGGCCGCCTGATTTCAGACAATGTTCTTATCTGCCATGAGATCATGCATAGCCTTAAATTAAAAAAACATGGCAAGTCTGCTGGAATGGCAATCAAGCTAGATGTGAGTAAAGCATATGAATGCGTGGAGTGGTCTTTTTTACAGCATATGCTTTATTGCTTTGGCTTTCATGAGAAGTGGATATCCTGGATTATGCAATGTGTCTCTTCAGTAACCTTCTCTCTTCAAGTTAATGGCCATCGCTTTGGGTATCTAACTCCAACAAGAGGTATTCGTCAGGGAGACCCCCTATCCCCTTACCTCTTTCTCTTAGTAGCGGAAGGTTTTTCTCATGCTTTAAACAATTCAGCCATTAAAGGGTTATCTGCTTCTCGACATGGCCCATCTGTATCACATTTGTTGTTCGCAGATGACTCCATCTTATTCACACAAGCAACTATGGAGCAAGCAAATATAATCCAATCCATTTTGCATAACTATTCAAGAGCAAGTGGGCAATCAGTTAACTTGGCTAAATCAACTATCATCTTCAGTCCCAATACTTCTCCAATATTGAAGCAACAAATTTGTTCTTCTCTGAATATTCATAACTTGGAGGTCAATGACCGTTTTCTAGGTTTACCTGCTCATCTTTACAGATCTAAAACTCAAACATTTGGTTACCTCAGAGAACGCATTGAGAAGACGTGTGCGGGGTGGAAGGAAAAGCTTCTATCCAAAGGCGGGAAAGAGGTGTTGATCAAAGCAGTATATTCGGCTATCCCTGTTTATACCATGTCTTGTTTTCGACTTCCCACTGCCTTATGCGATAAAATTAATAGCATTGTGAGCAATTTTTGGTGGGGTCAACAGCAAAATGCAAGGAAGATCCATTGGGTTGCTTGGTCCAAACTCTGTGAGTCAAAGGGTGAAGGAGGTTTAGGTTTCAGAGATATGGAAAGCTTCAATAGGGCCTTAATTGCTAAACAAGGTTGGAGAATTCTCTCTAATCCTAACTCTCTTTTGGCTAGAGTCTTAAAAGGTAAATATTATCCACATTCATCCTTCCTTCAAGCAACCCAAGGAAACAAGACATCATGGGGATGGAGGAGTGTTCTATGGGGAAGAGAAATTCTCAATCAAGGCATTCGCTGGCATGTTGGTAATGGAGAGAACATCTTCTGCAAAGAAGACGTATGGGTTCCACTCCTTTTCCCAGACAAGCCACATCTTAAAGAAGGACATGATACAGATATAACTCGGGTGGTTCAACTTATCAATCCATCTACCAAGCTTTGGGATGCTACTATCTTGTCCCGAAACTTTGAGCCAGCAGATGTTGAGAAAATTAGAGCCATTCCTCTTAGTATTTTTGCTAGGGAAGATCGGTTGGTATGGCACTTTGAGAAAATCGGCATTTATTCCGTCAGGTCTGGTTATTGGAAAGCTAAAGATTTGAGTAGACGGGCAGCTATGGAATCTAATGGTAATCCGAGTCCAAGTTCCTCAGCTCATAATTCTTGCTTCTGGAAGTCTTTTTGGAAGACTAATGTTCCCAGTAAACTTCGGATTTTCCTATGGCTTTTTTGCTTGGAGCGGCTACCTTGTAAAGACCTCCTTCATCATCGGATCCAACATATAGACCCAGCCTGTTCTTATTGCGGAGGGAAGGAATCTATTGATTACATTTTTTCTCATGCCCTCATGCTATCTCAGTTTGGTTTAATTCTCCATTGCAACTTCGTTCTTCTTATCTTTCGAGCTCAACAATGATGGACAAATGGACAGAAGTTTGTAATGCTCTTTCCCAGGAATCAGACTCAGATAGTCTAATACAACTTTTTGCCTTCCTTCTTTGGCAAATATGGAAAGATAGGAATGCTTTCACATTCAATCATATGTCTAAACCGGCTGAAGAGTCTGTTAGTTTGGCAATCAGAAGTCGAGATGATTTTAGAGAAGCCACCTCCAACCATCCTCTCCCCTCGCATCAATCAGAAATGGATCAATAGCTGTTAGTTCATCAATCTCAACTCTCTTGGCAACCCCCTCCTCTCGGTTTCATAAAGCTTAACTTCGATGCAGCTTGGGACAAGAATTCGAATTCAGGAGCCACTGCCGTTATTGCTCGTGATCCTTCCGGAAGTGTTATTGACTGGTGCTGTCGTTCGTGGGTCTCTATCTCAGACCCCTTACAATTAGAGAGTATTGCTTGTCGAGAAGCACTTCTTTTTGCTAAAAGCAGAGGATTCTCTCGCTCTATTATAGAAGGATATTCTCTTATCACAGTTCAAGCCTGTAAGGGTAACCCAGCTCCCCTTAGTATTCAAGATATTATCTCTGATTCGTTAGATATCGCTAAATCCTTTCAGTCTATCTCTTTTTCTTGGGTACGTCGGGCTCACAATCAGGCTTCACATCTCCTTTGCAAAAAGTTCATCACAGATAGTTCGTTCAGAGTTAATCCCTTGTATCAGATGAACTTTGTATTCTCCTTGCCACTTGATGGCTTTTAGCAATGAACTATATCTTATGACAAAAAAAAAAAAAAAAAAAATCAGGCCGCTTATTTTTTGGTCTGATCCTGTAGAGTGGGTCTCTAATCCCATCATCTACTTGTTGGATCTTCTCTAATAATAGTTAGTAGTGGTGGTGATTTTTTTTTTCAAAGAAAAAAAAAAAACTAAACTGCATTCTTTTATTTATTATTTTCACAACAAATTTTTAAGTGTTCTTTAAATCCTAATATTCAATACCAAATAAAGCCTTAACATTCTTTTAAAAAAATTTTAAACAGAATACCGTTCGAAGTGTTATTGTAGTCCAGGACTGGTATCCGCATCGGCGGCAATCGGACGATCTCCAGAGGTCACCGACGTGTTAAAATTCAAAAAAATTAATAATAATAATAGTAAATAAATAAAGTAGCCACAGAAGGTAAATCTGAAAAACAATGAATGTCCAATAACGCCACAGGTGGGAGTAACTACCTCAGCATATAATATAATATGGCAACGATAATACTACCATGTATAGAAAATATTTATTTAAAGCACATTTACATAAATTCATATTGTAAATACATAATTTTTTATATATTTATACTATGGGTCTGTACACTAAGTAAAAATTGTCCTAAGATCATAGAGAATGTACAATGCAGGGAGATATGATTGCCTTTTTTTCAACAAAAAGAAAGAGTTTGCCTATTATTAATTTTTTGACATCCACTAGTACTACACAAACATGTCAATTTATAATGGCCTTGTCATTATGTGTAGACTATAATCGATGTATAATTTCTCTACACAGACAAATATGCCTATAACTATAAGGCAAAATTCTAATGTTAGATTAATTAACATAAAATCTGATGAAAATCATGCGACTAGAAAGAGGTACAAACCAATTCCAGAAATTTAATACATTACATACTAGAGATACAAAACATAGAGACTGCCTTTCATTTCATTGAAATTGGATAGGATTTTAAACGCTAAATGATCAGCAGCCTAATTAGTTTGCACTGGAGCTTACTGGCTCTGTGAATGTGGTTTTCGAGCCAAGAAGAAAAACATTGGGGTGAAGATCTCCTTCCTGAAACAAAGAATAACATAATTCTGTTAGTGGTCCTGGCAAAATGTTTAGCAAACTTGGTGAAAAAAAAAGGAGATGAATAATTTACTGAGATGTTTCCAGAAGCTTATATTTCTCATCTAGTAACATCACAATCTTTTGTTCATGTGTTATCTGTGAGTGACCCAACATGGAGCCTAGTGGATAAAAAACTTAAGAGGAAATGTTGGCACATAACACCTAAAATGTTGGCAAATACACCTAAAATGTTGGCAAGGCCAGAAAAACATCAGGGTGGATTGCTACCTACACTACGTGCATCTGTCTATGTGCCACCTAACACTAAGTGAAAATATAAAGAACAATACTTTTGGTGGAGACTCAAAAAAAAAAAAAAAAGGATCGTAGGACTTAGTAGGACTTAGTAGGAGGACGACAAGATGTATGTCCCACCAACGGCGCGCAATGCACAAAGAACTTGGTGGATTGAAATGAAAAGAATATACATGACGAAAGGAAAACTCACCTTCCACCTTCAACTAATCCCTCTGCAGCCTTCTCAAGAAAATCTTGAACCCTTTGACTTCCCTGAGGAGCAAGACCTACAAATTCTAGAACCTTGACCTGCGAGTAGTCAAGTAGGGAAGAAAACATTAACTACTTGCAAGACATTAGTACAATTACTGTGATTTAATAAATACACAGTTATATTTGTCAGTTTCAAAAATCAATGACTGAAGTTTCTAACTACGCAAATTTTTTGTCTTACCATGTTTCTTGTGAAAAATCTTCCAGGGGCTGTTAACCGGAAGCTACTTAGAGAGAAGTGATTTTTATCCAAAGGCAAGTACCATGGGACAGGTGAGCTTGCTGCAAGATCTTTTGACCATATGACCTTCACACAAAAATTGAATCCATCATTAGCTCTGAAATATATAAATAATATCTTATACAAAGGATGTCTTATTGCACGAGTCTTTATACAGCATAGGCTCCACGCAGGCATCAAATGTATATAGCAGATGTTAAGAAACCTATTTGATGCCACAAGTATAAAACAAACTTTCATGAAAAGGTGAGAGAAGAGACATATATCTCACCTCAAAACCAGCTTTTTTGAGAGCTTCAATGCATTGGCCAGTTATTCTAATGTCTGGAAGGCCATTTCCAATCTCAATTTCTGACTGCATATTCATAACCATTCAAATTCAAAACAACAGCAGAAATAGGGGCCATCTTTAATACTGGTAATATATCTTACCTTAATTTTCTGATGTTCTTGGTTACTGGGATCAAAAGAATCAGTCATGCACCATTCATAAGCAGCAAAAAATTGTCCAGGCTTCAATACTCTGTAAATCTCACTGTAGCATCCATACTGCATTAGAACATAAACAAAATTTAGAAAAAACCCAAAATGGGAGACGATACGTATAATAGATGTGTATAAATGTATACATATAAATAATTTTCAGAAGACTTGAGTTATAACAATGTTTTCCATAGACATACTGCATCCGGCGCATGGCAAGTAGCTTCAATTGCATATATCGCATCAAAACTACTGTCAGGAAATGGCATTTTCATGAAGTCAGCCTGCATCATCAAGAAAGATTATTAATAATGATTAATTGCCACATGATAATGTATGTCCCAAATTATTTCATTCCATCTGCCTGTTAAAATTTTAATGAAAGTAAAAGATATCAGCAAAGCTGAAAAGAGAGGAATGGGATAGTTAATTTTTTCATGTATGAGTGACTGAAAAGAACTTGGTCAAGAATATAACCAACCTTCACAAAATCACAGGTCTTGTCTATTCCCGCTATGCAATTCAGTACCTGGAAAGCAACATAACCAATAAGATCAAAGCCACTTAAAAACTTTACCAACCAAAAGTCCTAATTTTTATTTTTTTTATTATGTAGCAAAGAGATGCAAAGGATAAGCAACCACCTTTCCTCTTGCTATTTGATATTCATTGTTGTTCAGCCCTGTAACTGATGTCAAGCTGCAAAAATGACCTTAGAGATTAATGATGCTGAGAGCCTTCTATTGAATGCATGTACCTTGAAACTCCAGAGATGTTACTCCTAATAAGCATAAATCACAGTACAGCGCATATACAACAAGCAGTAGCTTGCAGCTCTAAGGCAATGCCGCCCATTTTTGTATAATTTAGTTGAAAAAAAAAAGACAGCAGAAGCCAGTATCTACTTTTCCTTTGAAATGGGTAACTAGTAGTACGGTATTCTTTTATTCATAGGAAAAAGATTATACATTTTGTATTCAACAGGAATCACAATTTAAAGTCTAATATAATTCTCATAGCATACCATGAAAGAAGTTGATTTCTAAGTTAGCACAACGTCGGTTGCATACTAGGCTCTAGCATCAACTCTCACCATTATAGAAAGGAAAACTTTTGTCCACTGACCTGAATCGAGCAATTTCTCTCAGTGGTCCACCAATTCCACATCCTACATCCAATACCTAATATAGAAAAAGTTTAGGTCAAGTAAACAAGCCAAGCCAATTATATAGAAAAAGATCTCTTTATTGTCAGCTCTTCCTTGTCTATGAGTATATAAACCTTATGTCCAGGTTTCAGACCAAGCTGTAAAGCAAGAAAGTGCTCATGTCGCTTAATGCTTTCCTGAAGAGACTCCCCTTTAAATCTGGAAAAATAAATATGCCACTCTTATTATAAGCAGCATTTGCTGAATAACTATACTTCATTGCTTGAGCATGAAGTGGATAAGATGATTAAAGGATACCTGTGTGCAAAATGGAAAGACTCCCCCCAGCCAAACTCATAAAAGCTAGTAGCAAGATCATAGTATTTATTAACCTGAAATCCACAAGAGGAAACAGTTAAATGTGAAATATTCAGATAGTCAATCCAGGTAGCACATCAACGAAAACCAACAGTGTTTTTCCGTTTACAGTGATAGAATTGGCTAACCGGGGAAATTTGAATTGGATTCTCCGTGACTAATTACATAAAGGCTGTTCATGCAAACAAATAGGTGGCAGGCACACCTAGTTGTTCTTCTATTTATTTATTTTTGCCCAGTTGGTGTTATAGTTTGACAAGGTTTGAACCTGGACATTCAATTGCACAACAAAAGAAATGATGACTGTAAAAAATTTCCCAGAAAATATTCATGGATCAAAGCTCTATCCTGATCGAAATTAAAAAAAAAAAAAAAGAAAGAAATATACACGTATACTTTGTTTGAGCAGCAACCAGTAGAACGCATAGCTTTTTTTTTCTCTAGGGGTTGCATACTATTAAGTGGACTTGATTTGCGGTATGGTATCAATGTGTAGAAAAATAATCTTATCAAGAAATAAAAAGGGAAGTACATACAAGGTTTGAATGATCCCTTGACGTACAAGTCGGTGCAAATAATATCAAGCATGCAACTATAGATCACATGATCCCGTTGAGAATATAGAGATAAAAGTCAAAGTAAAAATTAGAAACCAAATAAATCTTGCAGAAAAAGGAAACATGCAACTCATTGGACACATATCAGTCAGTTGGAAATAAATTAGATCTTCCCATACCATGTCAGTGTAGTTGGCTTTTCTCTCTTCCTGAGCACCTCCATAGAAGACATGATACTTCTCATATCTGAACTATCAAGCAAAGATTTGTATCACAAATTCTTTAAAATTTAAAGAAATTGAAAGTTTAGAGCTCAGTGTATCACATGGCCACACAAGAATATATTTGGAATTTTTTTAAAAAAAATTCAGACCATGATCAGTCAGGCAGATAACAACACCATTTGTGCCTTGCTGTGTCTCTCCATTTCATAGTGTGTAAAAACTTGATTTCACTGAAACATCATTATAACATTCCAATATTATGGCACACCCCCATTAAACTCAAATTACACCAAGGATATTAAAAATATATCTTTTTTTCTTATCTCCTGCTCTTCATTATTGCATCAAAACATTCCAACATTATAATACACCAGCACTAAACTCAAATTACACCAAATCTTTAACCAAAAGAATGTATTTTCTTGTCTTCTGCTCTTCATTTTCTATCAACAAGTCAAACCTCTGTTGATTGAAAAGGACAAAAAACAAGAGCTCAATGAAATGCACTTGAACATGATGTTTATAAGACATGCATTAACCAAAAATAAGTAGTGTTGGCTTCTAACTTCTAAAGCTCAATATTTCAAGGGTTCAATTACTCCTTGCAAAGGTTTCAATTAATAATTGTAGTTTCAAAATTCGTGCTTCTTTGTAAATAGCATAACTCATTCAGGAACTTTGATGTAATTTTCTTTTTATTTTTTATTTTCATGATCTCATATGCTCTCCAAACAAGTATCTTCATGATTCCTTATTTCACTGAAACGAGTCTATTATCTATTTCTTCAGGCAATCCAAAAGAAACAACACACTCAATGGAACCCCCCGCACATATGCTATCTCCTTCTCTACCTTTCTGTATTGAAAGATTTTCTTATTTTTAGCTATAAGTTATGGCTACCAACCTCTGATCTTTGGTACTATAAAAGATATATTTGAAACTTCAAACCTAATTAAATATCTTCTTGCACAGCCACACCTCATAGACACTTATTAGACTAGGTGGATGTGCCATTGAATGAAACTACATCACCAAGTCACAATAAAAGCAAGCAGCTATCTTCTATCTTCAACAGGCTAGGGACCACATTGCCCTTCTGTCATCAATCTGTTTTCCAACTATGAACTAACTCAGTTTCAGTACCACTCACCTGGAAATTTTAAATTAAGAAAAAAGGGGAAATTCTTTGCAATTCACTGAAAGTGAAAATAGATGCATTGAAAGGATCCTGCTTTTCGGAAATAATTAAGCTTCACGCAGAAAACCAAAAGTAATCACGAGAAGGCTGTCAGCTTAATGAAGAGAACAACAACAAAGGTTAAATACGAAAAACTTAGCAAGACGGGGTTTTGCGAATAGTAATGTAACATGATAGTGGGGTCCCAAAGGATACCCGGTCTAGCTGCCCGGTTATAGACAAGAAGGAAAATTGAAAGCATCGTGGGGGTGGCCCGGGGGGAGAATGATGTTTCAAGAGAGAAAAATATATTTAATTCTACAAAAAGAGAAATGGAAAGCAAAAGCATAAAGACTACAACTAAGCACGAGCAACTATAGAGTAAGCGGAATGAGAGAGAGAGAAAGAGAGAGAGACGAAAAGCTAAAGCATAAAGAGTACAGCTGAGCACGAGTGTACGATAGGTTAAGCAGAATTATAGAGAGAGAGAGACGTGCAACACTTGCTAAGCTTCGAAATCAAACTAGGACATCAACATAGAGAAACAGATGGATTCACATGCAGCACCATTCTAGAAATCTAATGAGAGAATAAATTCAGCATCATTTTAAAGAAACACATTCTGATATCAATCTAAAGAGCCAAAAAAAAAGGAGGAAAATCAACATTCAGAGTGATTCAGAAAAAAAATCTGGAGAAAAAGAAACAGATAAACTTCATGAGTCATTACAGAGCTAAAGAGAGAGAGAGTGTGAGTTTGTACTTCTCGACAGCGGAGAGAACTTCACTTTTATCGATCTTTCCGCCGAGACCAGAAGCGAGATCCAATGCGCCGGTTTTCGACATCTGGAGATTGAAGAAACAGATTCACCGAGATCTAAGAACACAAAAATGATAGAAAACAAAATCGAGATCAAACAACCACAAAATTCAACTACATAATGAGTAGAAACAACTACATTGAACAGAAGAATAATGCGGATGAGATCTAAGAGAAGGAAATGGAATGGTCACCTCTTCGTATTCTCTGTAAATAGAGGGAAGAAGGAAGAGAGCTAGAGCGGAAATGAAATGTGAGTTGTGGGCGTTGTCTATGCTGAGCACGGAAATTGGATTCAGGTAATGATCTGGAGAGAAGCGCCTTATATAGTAGGTGGCAAAACTAACTTGACTTGGAGGCTCGAGCACCTACCAAATGGCAAAGATTCTGTTTTTATCCGAGATAAGGCACACGGGTCGGACGAGAAACGTTAACTCAATAAAATTATGGTAAATTTATGGCAACTTTATTATTTAATTCTTTTACTATTAACAAATTTTATTAATAGACTTTTTCGGTTTTAAAAAATATTAAAATATTTTAATATTTAAAAAATTTATTAATTTTAATATTAAATATTTTATTATTTAATTTATATATTTTTTATAAAAATATTTAATAATTAAATTTTATATGTCGAAAGTATTTTAAACTTTTATAATATAATTAAAATTATTATAAAAATTAATTAATAAATTGTTTAAGATATTAAAAATATTTTTATATATTTATTAAAATCAATAAATTAATTAATAAATTTTTTATAATAATATTGATTAAATAATAAATTTTTCTAAATTTATTAATGGCGCGTTAATCTTTGAAATCCACAAATTTACGCCATCTACCGTTAATGGGAAATTTTGTAGGATCAGCTTTTTATACAGTTAATATGTGTACGAGACTAAATGGCAAAAATTTTTAAAAATATAATTCAATTTACAATAAAATTTAGATGTTAAAAAATATTTCTATAAATAAAATTTAATCACTAATTTTTTTAAGTAATTTAAATTTAAATAGATTAATAATATAATTAAATAATTAAATTAAAATTTTTTAAATAATAACAAATTATAATTTATTTAAAAAAAATTAGTTTAACTTTTGATAAAATTTCAATATAAATAATTTAAATATTAAAATTTAATTAATTATCATTTAAATATTAAGATATTTTTCAATCAATTTAAATTTAAATAGAATATTAATATAATTAAATTAAAAAATTTAAAACATAAAATTCAAATATTTTTTCTTCTCATTTTTATATACAGTATAAATACCCTAAAAAATTAATATGAAATCAAAACTTAAAAACAGTTTGAGGAGTGTTTCAAAATTTAAGGTAAAATTATTAATAATGATAATATCTAAAGATTTTTTTTAAAAATTTACTTGGCCTAAAAAATTGGAGAACAAAAGCAATTAAAAAAAGTTTTAAAATTAAAAGTATGGAATAATTACAACACATAAATTTTTTAAATTGTCTATAAAAAAATATATAATTAATAATTAAAATTATGTTGATATAATTTTTAAACTTAGTTTATTTATAAATAATTAATTATTATTTATGATACAAAATAGAATATAAATATTTATAGAATATAAAAATTGCATTAGAATTTTTTTATACTTACTTGAGATTATAAGGCTTGATTAATAAAATATTAAAATTTAAGAAAGAAATAAATTCATATCAAATTACCATGTTGGATTTTTTAACTTTATTACAAAATAAACATTTAAATTTAATTAATAAATTCTTCAACCAATGTCATGATTTTTTTTAAAAAAAATAATGTCATGATTTTTTTTAAAAAAAATAATGCCATGATTTAAAATAAAGATTTGATTAATAAATTCTTCAACCAATGTCATGATTTAAAATAAACATTTAATTAATAAATTATTCAACCAATTTCATGATTTTAAATCATGAGTATTGGATTAAGGTTTGCCTGAATAAAGAAAAAAAATTAAAAAAGAAAATCAAGGAGTGTTTATTTCCTTTTTTTTTTTTTTTGAAGTTGGAACAATTTATAAATGTTTTTTTACTCATTATTATTTCTTTTTTTTAAATTATTATTTATTCCTTTAGTTAATAAATATTATTAATTATTTTTATTTATTTAATTAAAAATAATATTTTAAAAAATTTATTATTTAATTTTTATATTATGAAAAATTTATTAGTTTATTTTTTAATTTTAAAAAATATTTTTTTAATATTTTAAAATTTATAATTTTAATAATTAAATATTATAAAAAATTTAAAATATATTTGACAGGAAAATTAATTAGTAAATTTTTTATAAAATTAATAAAATTAATTAATAAAATTTTTTAAAATATAAAAATATTTTAATTTAATTTTTAAAATGAAATGAATTAATTAATAAATATTTTTATAATATAAAAATTAAATAATAATTTTTTAACTATTCATTTATTTATTCGAACCACTGATGCGCTGATGCCGCACGGAAGAACAGCATATGCATTAAAAGCAGTCCAAAACGACGGCTAAGGCCCAATTCTCTTTACAAATCAACGTATTTTCAGTTCCAATCCGCATTATCGAGTTCTTCGATTCAAGCTTTTGATTCTCTTAATTCGCTGCAACGCACAAAATCAGTGAGTACAGCCTAAGCCCTAATCAATCTGCAATTATTTCTTCTCTTTCTTTAATTTTCCCTGTTTTCGATTATTCTTCTCTACGGTTTTGAATTAGCTCCGAATTGAATTCTGTAAATAATAGTGTTGGAGAAATAGGTTGGTGATTGTATTGGCAATTTGTTTGGTTGATAATAAAATTTAAGGGGAAAAAAAAGAAGAAGGAGGATTGGAGTTTGCATTTTCATTTTTAATAGCTTTTCTAGCAGTGATATTATAGGTACAATGATATGAATTTGTAAGACTAGCAAATTGGAATATAGGAATAGATTAGTCTATAGCTTGTCAGAAATTGCTTTTTATTGGGTATTTTCTAGTTCTTATATTGGATTATATTCTTTTATGCTAAGTTCTCTGCTCGTAATTATTGAATTTAGATGTTGTTTTCATTGATTGCAGCTGGTGGAACAGGAGAGTAGGTGGTTGTTGTTTAAATAGAAAGGAAGATTGCTTGAGCTAACTTGAGTTATATTACTGTGTAATGGACGACGACAGTGATTTCACCTTTTGGCAGGCAAGTTGAACGTTTACATCTTTAGAATGAAGCCAGAGTCCCCTAATCTTCTTGTGTTCAATTCGTTGTATCTATCGTGAACTTAGTTTTCATGAGATAGTGTCAATTGTGGATGCTTTTTGCATATTATGATCATTCCTGCTGAAGTTCATGATTTATATTTATTAGGTGGGTGTTACTGCCCAAGATGCTGTTGAGACAAAGAAGCTTGCTTCTGATATTGATGGTATGGTTATAAAAGATGGGCCTTCAACTGGCACGAAGGGTAGCCAAAGTACTGGTATCCTTTGGAAAGATAGCTTGCCAAGTGATGCTTATTCCAAGAAGAAGAAAACTGTTGGTTCTTTGTCTTTCAATGTTATTGATGAGCCATCTTTGAAAAAATCTAGTGATTTGTCCATAAAAGTAGCATCATTAGATGTTGGAACTTCAGTTACAAATTCACAAGGACAAAAATCTTCTGCCAGGAAGCCTGCAGCTCGAACCAAGGTTCCCTTTGAAAAGGGGTATAGCCAAATGGATTGGCTTAAGCTTACCCAAACTCATCCTGATCTTGCAGGTACTTAGTTATAGTTTTGTGATGATCTGTTGATCTTTCATTATTGCTTTTAGTTTTTCTGTCTATGCTTGCTTTGTAGATTTCTGAACATTTAACTTGGTATTTCTTCTGATTCACATCTATTAATATTACAACTTACTAAGTTCTTGCTTTTTTTTTTTTATTTAAAAATCCTGTATTGCTGAGGGATTACGTTTGATGGTTTCTCAAAACTTTAATCTTTAGCTTGATGTGTGAAAATCAAGTGAACATGGAGATCTCTTCGGCTTCTAGTCATTTTCCTTGGATATTAGTGAACATAGTCCTTATAAAACACTAGTAGAGGATAACTTGTTTTATTTGAAGCATTACAGAGTTGGTTTTTGTCGATGTCGGGACATGAAAATATTTGTTTAAAGTTAGCTGTGAGTTTATACTGTCAACATGTGTGCTTGCTTCTATCTATTTGTTTCCATGCATTGGGCATGTGTGCATAGCAGTGACAAATATCCCATTTTATTGCAACTTCTAAGGAAATAATAATGATAACTTCACTGCTTTTACTGTAGTGAATTAAGGAGAAATTTCCCAAATATGTAGTTCAGAAACTCACACCTAATGGTGTGAGTGGGAATATATAACTTTAAAATAAAGTATGCACCAGCATTTATTTTTCCTGTTTGTTTTGTTTCAAAAGTTTCATTGTGCTTTCTAATTTTTATGATTTCATGTCTTCTTTTCCTATTTGCCCCTTGTGTATGAACTATATTGATTCCAATGCTTGACACTGTAAACCAGTAGATTGTTGATCAAGTGGTACTATTCAATTTTTGCTCCATGACTCTAAATTGTGTGTTCTAGGACTGAAGGGACAGTCTAATAAGAGGCTTATTTCAATGAATGAAGTTAAACAACACCAAAATGAAGGTTCCATGTGGACTGTTCTAAAAGGCCGTGTCTATAATTTGTCTCCATACATGAAGTTTCATCCTGGAGGTATGATTATTATTTTATGCTGATACTTTTTTTCAGCTATCGAATGGATAAAAAAAAATGGTGTTCAATAAATCTTCGGAGTTAATGGTCATTTCTACCATGCACATCATGTGATGCTTTTGTGTTCTTGATAAGTTGCTTAATGGTGCATGGGCAACTAAAGGTGCGTTTCATGCCAAAACTGAACTATGAACATATAGTTTAATTGTGGAGGCATCATTTATTCCAAGAGCTACTGCCAGTATTTTTGAATTTATTTCATTCTATTAACTGTGTGACAGGTTTAGTGGCTTGATCTGAGAAATTCCTGTTTTCAGGTGCTGATATGTTGATGAAGGCTGTGGGAAAAGATTGTACATCTTTATTCAGTATCCTTTTCTGGATTTACCTCTGAAGGCTGTTGTCTGGATGTTATTGTAGAAGCTGTTTATTAGATTGAGTAGTTAACCATAGTTTACATGAATACCAAAGGTCTTTGCTTGCTACAGCTTACATGCATAACTAAATTGTGCAAGGATCAAAGATGAAAATATATGCTTATGTGGGTGGTGACTGGTGAGTTATCTTTTGTTCAATCAACAAACTTAGCCATGGTGAGTTATCTTGTGTATTGCTGTGCCTGCATGTCCACACTCTTGAAATGTTGCCTATATTTTTATTTTAAAAGAGGACAAAGGAAGAACCAAAATTTTAGAATTTTATTTCCCCTTCTACAAAAATTATTGAAACTCACAGCATAAGTTGCAATCCTTAGCTTTATGTCAGACAAATATCATGCTTGGGTGAATGCAGAATTTTTAATGGAGAAGTGTCTGGTGGGTACCTTGGATGAGAGCCGGTAAAGCCAGCTGCATTCCTCTGTTCCATAATAGATCCATTGTTCTCATTTTCATGCTAAGCAGACGGGCCTCCATCATTCACCTTTTTAGTAAAAGATTATCAGTGATGCATTTCTTTTTTTACCTCCCCTTTCTAGTTGGGGGCCAATAACATCATGATATATGGAAAATGCCATTTCTTTATGTATTTACTCTGTGCAAGAGATTCTGGACACAATTCACTGTTTCGAAATAAATTGATGTATGAAATGAGAACTTGCTAATGCATCTTTGTTACCATGTGAAATTACTTCTAATGCTGCTGCTAGGCTTATTAATATGCATTTCATAGCCAATTTTTAATTTTTCTTCTAAATTAGCTTAAATTTTTAATTTAATCTCGATTTACCGTAAAAATAAAAAATTCTAAGCCAAAATTCTCCATTTCTTAATTTAGTTCAAAAATAAAAAAGCACAAGTAAATTAGAAAGCTCAATCTCTTATTGTTGGGCCAACACAAGCTCAAGCTCTTAATTTTGTAATGTGAGCTATGATGAAATATGAGATGTTAGAATCCCTATTTAAACTTCAAATTGAGATTAAGAGTTCACAAAAGCAATTTTGAGAAAAACCATTATTTACATTGCTCAAATTCAAACTCTTTAGAACGATGCATGCTTTAGTATATACTGAAAGACATGGTTTAGATGGATACAAAAGCAAAGCAAATGCCTTAACGGTCAAATTCACAAAACGTTTAAATAAAATGACCGTTATAGAATCCAACATCTAAGCAACAGGGAAGACCCTCACTTGATCAAGCACAGGGCCACAAAGGGATCCAAAATCATCAATCCTAGTATGGTAATATGAGCTGTAGAATGTAATTCTTGTCCTGGCTGCAATGGCTTTGAACTTGAAGCTCACAGTCTTGAATCTACCCTTTCCTTGGGACTCAAATGGAACCTTAAAGGTGTCCTTAGCAGCAAATGCTTCAACCATCATTGATCCATGGCAGCCATTTTTAGCATCTCCTACAGTGAATATGAGATTATAGACTTTGTTGGGTATTGTTCTGAGGATTTGGGCAATGGCACTTTCTCTCCCAGCAACAAGCTCAACTGCAGCAAGTCCAAAAGGAACATTGAAATGCTTTGAATCAATGAATTTCACAGCTTTAAGTGATTCAATGATCCAACCAGGAAGTGGGGATGTGAAGTCTTCTTGCTTTGGAGGGAGGAGGACTCCATTGGAAGAGTTGAGAAAGCGATGAGGACCTTCTTCAAAGCCTGAATTTTTCACCAAGTTATATCTTGTGGGTCTTGGAGGAAACAGCTCTTTAATGGCAACAGCATCAATAAGTGGTCCACAAGCAGGATCTTCTTGGACACCAGGATTGTGAAATATTACCTTGGCAACATTGGATTTAGCTCTAAATCCCCAAGCATAAGTGTCACCACCATTACTGCTGTACAGTGTCTGCAGAGGCAGATCCCCAAATAAAGGAGGCACAGAGACTCTGAGAACCTCATCTTGAGCACAAGTTCTTGATGCACCAAATGTAAGAGCATAGAGAGAGCCTGGTTTTACAGGTATGACTTGAGAGATTGAGGCCTCATTGCCTAGTCTCACAGCATGAACACCATGAGCTACATTGAAGAACATCCCACCAGGTTGTGGACCAGCAGAGATGTATTCCACCAAGCCATTGGTTTCCCAGCCAGGCAGTGCATATTTTCCTTTGAGTACTGTCCTGTGCAGGTCACTTGGCTTTGGTTTCTGCTCAAAATTGCCATTTTTGAGGAATCCTGAAGGAAATGGGTAAAGAAGTTAGTTTAAGCAGAAAGGACTGCCAACAATGTTAAGTTCCAGTCAAGCTTAACTCATCCAAAGCTAGCTCAAGGTGGAGTGCACAATACCCTTATAACCCCACGCACTCCTCACCCCGGACTAAAATGGAGCCTAAAATGGCTCTGACAACATGATAAATTTGAATCAAACTTAACTCAAGGAAAAGGAAAGAGTATCCAAGTACTTATAATGCCCTCATGCCCAAGCTCAGGACGGACTATGGCTTAATGCCATGTTAAATTTGGGTGAGGTTTAACTCACTCCAAAAAAGAACGAACTTAAGTGGGGAGTGCTGAAAGAGTCTTATAATCCCACAAACAACACAAAAACCCAACTCGAAAAACATATTTTAAAGCTAAACCCAAATCATCAAGAAGAAAATGAGGCTTTTACTTGAAAGATGTGACATTACCTTCCATGTATTTGGCAGCCAAAGCAGACCCATTGAAGAGCAAGAAGAAAGCAAGCAAAAGGGAAACCCCCATTGACATTTTCAAGAAGAAATGAGGACAATGTAGAAGGAGAATGGGAGAGAAGGGAAGTTCTTGATACAGAAGAGAGAGAGGGACAGAGCAAGAAATGCTTCAAATTTATAGAGAGAAAAGTAGGAAGAATGAAATAAATGGAGATGGGCTGTTGTTGAAGATTACAGGGGAAACAGAGATTGGTTAGCAGAAATCGCGTTCAACAGCTAGAGCTGTGGTCCATTTGTCTCCTCCTCGTCCGCGTTTTCTCAAACCGACAACGACAACTTTTTCCAATCGCCACAGTTCTTGGCAGTGGCACTTGTGTAATTTTTTTCTGTAATATTTTAAAAATTATCATTCATTAATGATTTCTTTAATTTTTTAATTTATTTAATCAAATTAAAAAAAGAAATTACATAAAATTATTTAAAATTTTTTTATTAAATTATTAAATATTCTGAATATATCAAACTAATATTATTAAAATAAATAATTAAAAAAATTAAAATTAAATCAACTCCACATAAATATAACTTTTTAATACTATAATGAATTTAGTAGGTAATTTTTATTTTTTATTATATATCTTAATACTATTATTTTGTTGCATCACCTCATTATAATAAAATATTTATTTAATAATTAATTTCTCTATTTTTTTAATTAAAAAAATAAAATTTAAAATCTCTCATATTTATTTAGATATATTCACTATCGAATTAAATTTATAACTGCTTCTCTATATTTTATATATTTTTTCATATGACATTTTGAAAATAACTTTTTAATTTGGTTAAATTAACAAATCTTTTAAATTAATTAATTAATTTAACCTAGATATGTCAGATTATGTTTCTTACATGAATTATCTTAACCCCACCATTAATTATGGTGGGCTCATGATAATTGAGGAAATTTTCTATGAAATTATTGCTTCATTAGTGGGAAAAACATTATATGACGGAATATATATATTAAAAAATTTATATTTAAGTTTTTTAAATAATTTTTTAAAGAATAAATATTTTTTAAGTGTTTTATTAAAATTATAAAATTGTTTATACATAAATTTATTTAATATTTTTTATTTTTAATATTACAATCAAATAAAATAGTTGCTTTTTAAAAGATATTTTTCATGAAAATATTTTTTTACAAATATTTTTTTTTTGGCTAAGAATGAGATACAAATTAGATTTTAAGGTTTTATATTTTTTTTATAATAATTTTGTAACATAGAGAACTTTGGTAGGGGTGAGCATTCGGTCGGTTCGGTTTTGAACCGAACCGAACCGAATAAATCGAAAACCGAAATTTGAGTGTTTATGAAAACCGAACCGAACCGATTTTGGTCAGAACCGAATCGAACCGAACCGGTCTGATTCGGTTCGATTCGGTTTGATCGGTTTCGATTTTTAATAATTTTTTTATTTTTTACACTTTATTTTTAATATTTTAAAATTTAATTAAAATATTTTAATTTTAATATGATTTAATTTCTATATATTATTAAAAAAACATATTATTATTACTAATCGGTTCGGTTCGGTTTTTTCGGTTTTTTTCTGATCAAAACCGAACCGAACCGAAATAACTGAAATTTTTAAAATTAAAAACCGAATCGAACCGAACCGAAATATATAAAAAATCGAACCAAATTTTTAAATCAATTTGATTCGGTCAATTTTTTCGATTTGAACCGAATACTGCTCACCCCTGAACTTTGGGACCATTTGTTAATAGATAAGCAATCAACATATGGCCTATAGCTTGTATGATTTGACCTTTAAGAAAAAGAAAATATGGCCTACATGCATGTGCACCTAAGGACCATGTACCATTATGTAACCCACATGCACTTGCTAACAAGGTTCCTATATATTAGTTAAGTAATTTGAGAAACTAACTATTTAATCATTTTATTACTTTTTTTTTAATTTCATTTCTTTTAATTTTTTTATTTTAAATAATAAAATTGATAGAAAAATTAATTAAATTGAATTTTTGTAAATTTTTAGATTTGAAACTGAAGGTCTAATTATTATTATTATTTTTGGAATTGACATCTTTAGGCCCAAATCTTTTTTTTTTTTTGTCTGAAAATGTGATAATTGCAAAAGGGCCCAATCCGTGTGATGTAACCTTCAAGGCTATATCCTCTTTGTACTTTTGATTGCTTCTATAGTCAACATTAGCTATCATCAACTTTCTCTTTATTATAACAACTACTTTTAACTAAATCTTGTATTGTGGTTTATAGCTGTTTAAGATTGAAGTGGGAAAGTTAATAATTTCTTTTTTTAAATTACTTTAGATGTTATGAAAAATGTTTTAATTATTAATTTTCCATGTTTTAATTGTTACAGTAAAAAAATTTTTTTTTTTTAAATTATAAAAATTTATGCTGAGAGACTAATCATAAACTTACCTCCATTTAGATCTAGCCACATGATAGAAATCGGTAATTTCAGTTTGAAATTAGGGGTTCCAAATTAGATTGTAGGGTTCTTTAATTTAAGTTTTATTTCTAATTTAAGTTTGGCTTGAATCTTAATTTTCAAGAATTTTAATGATTTGAAATTTTTTAAAAAGAAAAAAAATATTTAAGATTTAACCCAGCAAGTTGATTGAAAACCAGTTTTCAATCACTTCAGATCAATTTTAGCTCTTTCAATCTTGCTTTAATTCATATTGTACTAGCAAGTCTTGAAAGCAAAGGTTGTTGATGAGGAGATTACATTCATTAGTCCTGTAGAAGATTCCATCGCCATTGTTATAGCTAAGCAAGATTTCAGAAACAAGCTTCTAAAACCTTAATACCCATTACACTGCATACTCCATGTTGGTTAACCTTATTTTGAAATTGGCAGGTATAATCTGTCTGCTTTAATTTCATGAAAATCCATGCATCTTCCTTTTTTTAATTTAAATTGGAAAATAAAGTAAAATTGCCCATCAATCTTTGTTGCATTTATTTTTTGAAAATATTCCATAATAATAAAAAGCCTCCTAAAGTTACATGAATGGATAGTTTAGCATAATAATATGCATTATTGAATTACAAAATAATTCTTATTCTTAATTGCAAATTACATTCTAATTAATCAAACCCATAGACTAACTCGCCATTTGATGATGAAGAACTCAAAATATTATCATTCTGAAACTCCTAGAAATAAAACGAAAGAAAGAAAAAAAATGTTAGTTGATAAAGCAATAAACTAAAATAGTATAAAAAAATAAAATCGAAAAACATATATAATAATTAATTTACCTGTGGATGTAGTTGTTGAATATTTTTGAGCATACACTACCTGCTCTTCTCTTTGCTCAACTTGAGATGTAAATATCACCTCTTCTGTCGAATGCGTAGGTTTTTTCAAGGAAACTTCCTCTAATGTTTTACTTAATATGTCCCCAAACTTTGTCTTAAAAAAGTCTGTTTTACATTCAGTTGACGATGTTTGGAACACAGTGTTTTTCTGTAGTAGCTGAAGTTCATATTCCAACATCCGTTTTAACTCGTACTCAAACTTGGTACTCAGTGTTACTGAATGATAGTTACAGTCGACAGTTATGTCACCATTACCCTAAACAAAAAACAATAAGAAACAATAAGTTGATCGTCAAATGAAAAATTAAAGAACAGTAATATATATATAGACCTGAGTCTTTTATATAAGACTTAAATTTTAAAAAATTTGACTTGATTAACTAAAATAATTAAAAAGCAGTAAACAAATGAAACTACTCTTTACTTTTCTAAATAAAATTAAAGAAATAAAGTTTAAGCATGTTAATAATCAATTTGAATTTAGAATAAATTAAATTCGAGTTCAAGTACAGAGTAATTACCTTTTTTATTATTTCGAGTAGCCAATAGTAAATCTTCTTATATCTCTCAAGATTAAACTCAATGCGATATATGAAAACTTTGCCTGAGGAATGTCTACAAGGACGACAGCAAAGGGAATTCTCTGATTGAGTTTGGTCGCCTTTTAGACCATCCAGACGAAGGAAAAACCGTTGAGATTGCTTGGAATTTTCAGCATGACCGTTTCCTTCTTCTGGCTCTCTTGTGCATCTTAACTCGTCATTCACTTTCTTGCACCGAAGATTCATCGACTTGTTCTGGGATTCTGGCGATTTCATCCAATCAACCAGCCATTGGATGTTGTCTCCTTGCTTCTTACCACCCACTAGGTGTCGTTCTATTTTTATTGTTGTCCCAAGAAAGAAAGCTAAGGTGACGATGGCTATGGCGATCACACGTACATTTGTCGACCATGGCCACCACACGTACTTTTGTAAACGAAACTGATTTTCATTTGTCTGGTTCTGCTCCTTTTCTGTAGACATTTTGGAGTTAGGAACAAATAAAGCTTTTTTTTTTTCCTTGAGGACTCTCACTTGGGATGGAAAGTGGAGAACAGTTGATTCCTTATATAGACAGAGCTAAGAGAGCCTCCATGAACATGACCCATAATTAATTATTGCTTTTAAGTAGACAAAGACTTCATAAGTTTATATATTTTAATAACCTATATGGAAATTTTTTTACATAAAATTGAGGATTTACTATCTTAAGTTGGATCTAGAGTTCTTATAATATATTGTTAATTAATTAAATAGATTCTTCGTCTTTGATAGCAAAAAATAATTTTAATTTTTTTATTTAAACGTGTTAGTTTTTTTAGAAGTTATTTTTTGAAAATAATTTAATTAGATTGAGGAAAATAAATTATTTTCTCCTACTAAAAGAAAAAAAATTCTTGATTTACAGGAAAGCAAAAAAAAAAAAACAATTTGTCAACTAACAAAAACAATTTCACATTTTTTATAAATTTTAAATTTGCTAGCTAAGTTACCCAAATCAAACAAGACTTAAATACTTTTAAATCACCCAAAACTCCTAATTTAACCTGTAAATCCTTAAAATTAAATAAACAAATTCTTAAACCTACCTTTCTTTAACAAAAATTAGGGTTAACAAAATTGATGATTGGAAATTAAAAATTGTTAAATCTATATAAAAAAATTCTACATAAACATCAACACTAAATTTAAAAATTAAATATAATCGTGAAAAAATTTGAAACTATGAACTTTTTCAGACACCTCTAAAGTTAAATAATGAGTTTATAATCATAAAACAATATAATAATTTGGCCTTTTTAATTTAAATGGCCTTGATCATGGAAAATTAAAAATTATAAAAATATAAATATTGAAAATAATTTTAAAAATTAATTATAATTTTAAAAAATTAAACGAAAAAGGTTTTATCATTTAAAATTAAAATATAAGACCATAATAATTAAAAAACACAACTTTTATTTTTTTCATCCAATTGACCAAATTTTAAATGTGCTTACAAAATAGTTTTATAAATTAAGTCAAATACCTATATAAATATAGCATTGTTTAAAATTTGGAATAATTTATTTGTTTTATTAAGTCAATACTTTTCCCATCAGTTTATGCATATGGAGTAGTTCTTTCCTCGATCCTGAAATCTAGGATCAAGATGCTATGCTGCCCAACTAGAACCCCAACTAGGAGCGCGTCTTCTTCAAATTCCGCAAAAATGCAAATGTACTGGTTTTTTTTTTTTTCTGTTTTTTAAGACCCACCGCTCTTCAATTTAAATTTAGTCAAAATCATTTTCTAATCCGATCTTAGTCAAAGATGATATAAGCATTTGTATTAAATTTTTTGCGAGTATAAAAAAATGATAATTAAATTAATAAATATTAAAATCAATAATTCGATACTCATTTTTATTTATTGAGATTGAAAGTCTAATTTTTATGAATAGGTTAAATATTATAAAAAATAATAATGCGAATAGAATTTAATTTTAATTGAATATAAAAAAAAACCAATTAAGAAATAACGAGCAAGCATCATGCAATGTTACAAAATCAAGCCTACGTAATTGTCTTACATCATGTAGCTGATTAATGTTTTGTTAAGAGAAAAAAGGGTTGGTAACACAGCCATGGGAAATAATTTATTTAGAATTTGGAATGATTTATTTTTTATTAACTCAATATTCTTCCATTATTTTATACATAGATATACTATTGATGAATTCTCATGGAATATTGTTAATAACAGCTAAGAGAATGCATGATAAATTTCTGAAGGTCAGTTTTATCATATATTATTATTAATTTTAATTTTTACAGTGCACAATTATAATGTAAGTCTTGTTCCTCTAAATATTTTTGAAAATATTTTAAAAAGAATGGTAAAATTTGATTTCTATTAGTTAATGTTAAAATTTTCATTAGACTTCTTAATATTTATAAAAATGATAAATAAATATAATAAATTTTAAGTTAAAAAACTGGCTTCTTCAAATTTTCTACTGGTCTTTAATAATTTTTTTAACTTTTTTCGACCCATACAAGTCAATCAAATTTTAGCTTTTGAAATTAAGGACTGGAATTGGATTGCAAAATTTTACAGTTTAGATTTTAATTTAAAAAAGATAATTACAATAGTGATAAATAATTTAATAGTCCATATTTTAGATAATAATGATGAATAATTTATTTTACCAATAAGTTTTTCTATAATTTAATAGGTTGTTGGTTTGAATTATGTCTAATAACGCAAAAATAAAATTTACTAACAGTCCATTTTTAACTTTTGAAATTATATATATATATATACTAGTTGTTTTTCATTTGGAGGCCTTTGTGCATACGTACTAGTTCTTGATCCTCGATCCTGGAATCTAGGATCAAGATGCTATGCTGCCCAACTAGGAGCGAGTCTTCTTATAAATCAGCAAAAATGATAATCAACATATGTTGATTTCCAAATTAGATGAAATTAAAAAAAGGCAATAACTCATAAAATAATTGGATACTGAAAACTCTAATACTCTTTTGTTTTTTTTTAAAAAAAAGTTATATAAGAATTATAAAATTAAAACTTCATGGATTATCAGTTTTTTTTTTCTCTTCACGTCAATGTGTCACTTTCTATATAAGTTAGATTATAAAGTGAGATTTTACACGCTATAAAATATTAAAAATATAACAATAAAATCTATCGATTAAATTATAAAAAAAATAATTATTAAAATAAATAGTCGATAATTTAAAATATTAATAATAAAATTATCGATTGATAAAAAATTATAATTATATTTTTAATTTTTTACAGCGACTCTTTTAATTTTTTTATATGATTGGAATATTTTTAATTGGCATTAAAGAGGTGGAGTTAAATTTAGGTCCTTTTATATAGAAAGGATATTTAATCCTCCCCTTCTTCTTTTTCCCTTTTAAATAAAACGAGCCCACTCCATTACTGCATAATAAAATGAGAGAATAAAATTACAATTTTGCAACACCAAACTCATCACACAATCATTCAACTCTTCGATCCAAATTTAGTCAAAATTCTTTTTTAATCCGATTTTAATTAGTGAAGGCATGAGTATTCACATTAGACTCTTTATGAGTATAAAAAAACCACAACTAGATCAATAAGTATTAAAAATAATGGTTTAATATTTATTTCTTTTTAGTGAGATTATAGATTTAATTTTTAAAAATAAAATAAATATTCGCTGAAAATATTTTATTTTTTAGTGAGTCGATCCGGTGTGAATATAATTTATTTTTTAATGAGTCGATCTGGTGTGAATATAATTTATTTTTACTCTAATAATTTTGAAATTTTGGAAAAAATTCTTATTATCCTCATTTCATGTATTCATTAGTAAATTAACTTCTTAATCCATTCATATATGAAATAGTAAATTAATTTCCTAATCTATTAAATTTTAAATGGAAACTAACGGTCTTCTTGTTGTGCAGGTAGTAGCAAAATCGGATTGTAATTTATCTTACTTTGGTAGTTTTACTGTAAAATGTAAAAATTCTTCTTTCAAAGTTTACTGGTATTTATATTTTATGTTAGTAAGTCTCCAAATATCGTATCTATTTATAGGGGCGAGTAGTATTTAATTCAAATCGAAAAAATGTGATCAAATCGAATTAATTTAAAATTTTAGTTTGATTTTTATTCATTTTGATTCGATTTTTAATTTTAAAAATTTTAATTATTTCGGTTCAATTTGATTTTTATAAAAAAATTAAAAAATTGAACCGAACCGATTAGTGATAATAATATATTATTTTTAATAATATAGAAAGATTAGATCATATTAAGATTAAAATATTTTAATTAAATTTTAAAATATTAAAAATAAAGTGTAAAAGATAAAAAAATATTAAAAATTTAAATCCATTAAACCGCACTGAATTGAACCGAATCAGATCGGTTCGATTCGATATCTGACTAAAATCAATTTGATTTTATAAATATTAAAAATTTTAATATTTATTCAATTCTGTTCGATTTTAAACCGAATGGACCAAATGCTCACCCGTCTATTTATTATTTAAAGCGGTTATTACTACATAAGTTCAAAATGCTTGGATGATTGTTCTCGATATTTATTGATAACATGTTGTTTTTTGATCGTCTTAGTGTATTATTTTTTTGAAAGCAAAACTACTGATTATATTAATAAAATTTTATTAAATAAAGTATGAGCCGTTAGAGTAGTATTATAATTTTTGTTAAATAAGGAGAATTACCTATTATGTACTGCCAAATTAGTATTTTCAAAATTGCTAGTTGATGTCAATCCTGTCACAAATCATGGTGGAGCAGAATTGCTGGAATCACACAGTCACAGACTTGTTGGTCTCTGGTTCCAATGAACAGGTGGTATGAGGAAATCACCCCAACCAAACTTGATATTTTCTTTCTTCAACCTCAGCCGCAAGTCACAGAAAGCCTCCATATGACCCAGTTTCCTACATAGATAGCAAAAAATAGTCAGTTTTTTGTATTGAAACTTTACAGTAAACGCAATACCATCATCTCCAACAAATTTTTATCACCGTTTCAAAGGTTGCCGAATGTCCAAATAAATTTTAACTCTCATAGGGCCTGACGACGTAACTGAAGAATTTTTCATATCATACTTTTTATAGTGGTCAGCAAAATCTCCGATTAATTTAGCCAACGTTTCGTTATAATAACCAGAAGAGAGATCTTTAATCAAAATTCAAAAATCAGAATGAGTTAGAGAGGTATAGAGAGGGTTTTTATTATCTTGTATCTCCTTCCAAACAAACAGCAATCGATTGTACAACCAAGGGTCTCATTTCCTATATTTTCAAAATTAATATTATTAAAAAACCAAAACATATTTTTTTTTGTCTCTAATTCCATAATAAATACCTCTCTAAAGAATACCTTAAATCTGCCAAAAAGGTCTGCATATTTTGAAAATTGATTGGATTATATGTGAAAAATACCCCCACTATACAGAAATCATAAGTGACGATCGGAATATCTCTGAAACTATTAATAGGGACAACAACATTTTCTTTTTCATCGATAGTCAATTGATGCAGATCGTCTTTTATGGGGAAGGAAAAAAAAAGAAGTTAGGTTTAAGTAAGAGGAAAAAACGAGAGTATCGAGTCACAAAGAGAGCACAGAGAGAAAATTGCATTGAAAGTAATTTTTATCTTAATTTATTGTTATAAATATTTTTAAATATATCTATATATAAAAAAAAATCACAATTTAGCTTTTTGTTAAAAAAATAAATTTTATGGTTATGTAATTTATACTCAATTTATAATATCAATATAATACAAAACTTTAATTAATAATAACTTATTAATATTTAATCCATCCGCAATATATAAAAAATGACATGATCTAAGCCTTAAAAAAAATAAAAATGAACAACGAAAGATAATCTGAAATCTCCTTAATTGTTTAATATTATAATAATAAAACCAATAATATATTAAATAAATTGAAATTAGTTTCTGAAAAAAGTGAAAATATTGCATACACTTGCAATAACTAATGAAAGTTACATAAGAACTAATGAGCATAAAAGCTCTTATTTGTCAGAAGTACATCAATAACATCAAAAGCTTACATAAGAACTAATGAGCACAAAAGCTCTTATTTGTAAAAACTACACCAATGGCATCAAAAGCCCTTATTCCAACATCCTCCTGAGAGGTATACGTAAATTCTGTCAAATAAACAAAAACAAATATTACATAATAGTAATATGGTAAATAGTAGAGTTTGTTTCAGATGTTTTGGGCTTATTGATGTATATTTGCCTCCAAGGACAACCTGGTAGATGTGCACAAGTACAATATGCAATGTTTGGCATATTTTCATTGTGAACATTGCCGCCGCTTTGAATATTATCATCTTGGATATTTCCTTGTTGTGAATTTCCTCCGTGCGTATTGCCACCTTGAGTATTTCTATTTTGTGCATTACCATCTTGAGCATTGCTTCCTTGTACATTACTATATGACCCATAAAAGTTTTGGGCATTGCAACCTTGAACATTGACACCTTGAACATTTCTTCCTTGCGCATTATTGTTAACTTGAGCATTTCTGCCTTGCGCATTGCCGCCTTGAGCATTTCCTCCTTGCGCATTGCCATCTTGAGCATAGCCACCTTGAGCATTTTCACTTTGTGCATTCCCACCTTGAGCACATACTCCCTGAGCACTGTGACCTTGAGCATTTCCTCCTTGTGCATTGTCACCTTGAGCATTTTCACCTTGTGCATTACCACCTTGAGAATTGCCTCCTTGTATATGACTATATGCCCCATAAAACTCTTGGGCATTGCAAACTTGAGCATTTCCTCCTTGCACATTGCCACCTTGCACATTTCCTCCTTGAGCATTCCCACCTTGAGCATTTCCCCCTTGAGCATTACCTCCTTGAGCATTTCCCCCTTGAGCATTACCACCTTGAGCATTACCTCCTTGAGCATTTCGCCCTTGAGCATTACCACCTTGAGCATTTCCTCCTTGAGCATTTCCCCCTTGAGCATTACCACCTTGAGCATTTCCTCCTTGAGCATTAACACCTTGAGCATTTCCTCCTTGAGCATTACCACCTTGAGCATTTCCTCTTTGCGCATTGCTACCTTGAACATTTCCTCCTTGTCCATTTCCTCCTTGTGCATTGCCACCTTGAGCATTTCCCCCTTGCGCATTGCCACCTTGAGCATTTCCTCCTTGAGCATTCCCACCTTGAGCATTTCCCCCTTGAGCATTCCCACCTTGAGCATTTCCTCCTTGAATATTACCACCTTGAGCATTACCACCTTGAGCATTTCCTCCTTGTGCATTTCCTCCTTGTGCATTGCCACCTTGAGCATTTCCACCTTGTGCATTTCCACCTTGTGCGTTTCCTCCTTGTATATTACTATATGGCCCATAAAACCCTTGGGCATTACCACATTGAGCATTGCCAACTTGAGCATTGTCACCTTGAGCATTTCCTCCTTGTGGATTGCCACCTTGAGCATTTCCTCCTTGTGCATTTCCTCCTTGTGCATTTCTTTCTAGAAGGTTTCCACCTTGAATATAGCCTCCTTGTGTGTTGATGCCTTGGGTATTTCCTCCTTGTGTATTGGCTTGTATATTACTATATGGCCCATAAAACCCTTGGGCATTACCACATTGAGCATTGCCAGCTTGAGCATTGTCACCTTGAGCATTTCTTCCTTGTGGATTGCCACCTTGAGCATTTCCTCCTTGTGCATTTCTTTCTAGAAGGTTTCCACCTTGGATATAGCCTCCTTGTGTGTTGATGCCTTGGGTATTTCCTCCTTGTGTATTGGCTCCTTGAACATTTCCACCTTGATTACGAATTGCATGATAATGTGGAAATGGTACTACATATCCCATATATGGATTCCCAAGCTGGGGAAACTCTATATGTGGCATGCATGGTTGTATTTGGTAGTTCCCACATTGTGTATTTCCCCCTTGAATGTTTGGTATATATCCGCCAGACAAACATACATTTTGAAAGTTGACCGGAAAGGAGCTTCCATTTTGAAGATGTATAGATTGTGGTATTTGGATATTACCACCTTGTTGATTTCCGAATTGTGTACTCCTTGATTCGAGTCCCTGATCATAGCTCCATTGCTGGTTCCCTCCTTGAAAATTCCCAAAGACTGGCGCTTGAAGGTTTCCTCGTTGTTGATTTTCCAGCTGTGGAGGCTGAGCATTTTCCACATTGGCCATTGTTTCACTCAAAAGACTTAAAACTACTGGAAGGTTTTATTGTATACTTAATGCTAATCAAGGAGTGCTGTAAAGCCTTATATAGAAAATGAAGTATGCATTGGTTTGATTTAGAAAATTGTTATTTTATTCAAGTGGTTCGATTACAGATCTGAAGTCTCATTATTTAAAAACAAAAATCATTAATAAAAATCACAATAAGAGTAGACTATGACTTTGGAAATAAATTATATTTTTGGACATTTTTTTTAAAAAAAAAGCAACATATTAGCTTTCAGATAATAAAAATTATTTTATTTAACTTTAATAAAAAGTTAAATAAGTTGATTATGAAAAATTATTAAACTATCATTTTTTCCCTCAAACTATTAATCTAATCATGCTGGATCGGCAAGTTCATATTATTTTAAGTTGCAATTTATTCAAGCCTTGCCTTCAATTTATTTCAGTCATTCATAGAGTCATTACTTTTTATTTGGAATTAAATATTTCACAACAATTCAATTTAATTTAATTAATTTTTTCTATTTATTTTTTAAATTTAAAATTTTCATTTTTTTCTTTAAAAAATTTATTTTAAAAAACTAAAAATTATGCATAATTTTATAAAAATTTATTTAAATACAAATTATATCACAAATTTTAAAGTGAAAATTAATGAAATTAGAGTATGTTTTTATACTTCACTCGATACTTAAAAATTATCACTATTTGTTAAAGATGTGATACTAGGAAGTAAAAAAATATAAATATTTTTATTTTTTATCTAATAAATCAAATTTTAAATGGTTATAATTACTTATAAGTACTTCAATGCTTATAAGATAATTTTTATAAATTAAGTTAAATATCTCAATAGATATAATTTTTTTTTTGTTAAGAGAAAAAAAATGGTATATAGTACCAGCCATTGAAAGTAATAATTTGTTTAGAATTTGGAATAATTTATTTGTTTTATATTTAAGTCAATACTTTTCCATTCATTTTATGCATATGGACTAGTTCTTGATCCTGAAATCTAGGATCAAGATGCTATGCTGCCCAACTAGGAGCCCAACTAGAAGCGAGTCTTCTTAAAATTCAGCAAAAATGCATATGTGCTATTTTTATGGATGGAGTAAATATTTATTAAAATTATTTTATTTTTTAATGAATTTAATTTGATATAAATAGAATTTAATTTTAAGTCAATCAATTAAAACTCCATTCAATTATCTCTATATATAAAAAAACCAATTGAGAAGTGACCAGCAAGCATCATGCCATCTTACAAAATCAAGCCTACGTAATTGTCTTACATCATGAAGCTCATTAATGTTTTGTTAAGAGAAAAAAGAGTTGGTATAATTTATTTAGAATTTGGAATGATTTATTTTTTATTAAGTCAATATTTTTCCATTATTTTATACATGTCTACTAGCTAGTTATACATAGATATATTATTGATGAATTCTCACGGAATATTGTTAGTAACAGCTAAGAGAATGCATGATATATTGCTGAAGGTCAATTTTATACTATATTATCATTAATTTTAATTTTTGTAGTGCACAATTAATATTAAATTTTTCATTAATCTTTCAAAATCTTTATAAAAATGATAAATTAGTTAGCAGAAAAGAGAATTGAATGATTTGGTTGTTAACAGTTTGCTTACATAAAAATATTTTGATACATTTTTTAAAATTGAGGGACTGATTTATTAATAATAATAAAATTTATAGATTAAATAGTAAATATTTTTTATTTTAATAAAATTAGAGGTAAAAATAACGGCAAAACACTTGCTAAGCGGGTGTTTTCTGGTTATCAGAAACGGGATCTTCGATCCTGAAATCTAGGATCAAGATACTACGCTGCCCAACTAGAAGCCCAACTAGGAGCGAGTCTTCTTAAATTCCAGCAAAAATGATATCAACTATAAATTCTTTCACAACTAATATTTTTAATTTAAACTTATTTCAAAAGTTAAAGTCAGTGTCAAAGAAATTTTAAAATTATGCTAAATTAGATAAAATTAAAAATATAAACTATAATTAATTAAAAAATTTAGCTATTTCTCTTTATTTTGCCTAATTTTCTTTCCTTTGATTATCTTATTCACTCTCATTTTTTTTAATTATAAAAATTTGTGCTAAGAGACTAATCATAAACTGTATCTTCATTTAGACCTGACCACTGGGTGGTCACATGATAGAAATTGGTAATTTCAGTTTAAAATTAGGGTTCCAAATTACATTGTAGAGTTTCTTTAATTTAAGTTTGGCTTGATTTTTAGTTTTCAAGAATGTTAATGATTGAAATTTTTTGTAATACCCGGTTAGACTCCGATGTCGAAATTCCTACCGTCCGGTGGAATCTCGGATGTCGGAGACCTCTAGAAAGGAAAAACCATGTTTTCATAAAATGTTTTAATGTGTTTTATGGTTTTAAGCAAGAAAGAAATTAAGTTTTTGATGAAAATAGTCTTGAGAGGAAGACTCAGGTTCGGCCGCCGAACCTCAAGTTCGACCGCCGAACATGCATGCACTTCGGGAGTGCTTTAGGCCCCGAAGGTATAAGTGAGGGAAGTCCAGGTTCGACCGCCGAACCTTATGTTCGGCCGCCGAACATGGCATGCATGCGGAGGCACGTTAGGCCCCCGAAAGTGGCCTGACTAGCCACCTATAAAAGGGTCTCCTTGTCCGAATGGGCGAACTTTTCTCCCCATTTCCTGCCAAGGTGAGTTCTCCGCCGTCCCTCGCCGATTTTGAGTCTCTTCCTACAAATCTTTTATGATTTTCATGAGATTTCACTTTGTTTTAAAGATCTTTGAGCATTTGATCATTTAAGCAAGTTTTGAGGCTTGGAAGACTCAGGAGCTCTTTCCCTTAGTTCTCCAAGTTTAGGTCGTCTCCCTCTCGATCTTCAAGAGGTAAGAGCCGATCTTGAACTCATTTTATGTTTTAAGTAAGTTTTAAGTTGATTCATGGGGTAGAAATGCATGTTTAGGTTAGTTAAACTTTGTTAGGTTTTATGTGATTATATGAGCAATGTGTGTTGGATATGCATGTTTGATGTGTTGTAGTTGTGGTTTAGGATAGTTTGAGACCCCTAGGTGTTGATGTATGTGTGTATGTATGCTTTGAGAGAGTTGGATGCTTGATTGGAAGGTTTGGGAGGAAAGTGTGCATTGAAGAGCTGAGTTTCTGCCCTTTTGGGAGAAACCAGGTTCGGCAGCCAAAAGAATTTTCGGCCGCCGAACCTGTCTGCGAGGCAAGCCTTTCGGCTGCTGAAGCCTGTCCCCGAAAATGGACTTTTGTCTCTGGAGCACACTTTCGGCCGCCGAAGGTGCCGCCGAACCTGCATGACTTTCGGCTCTGGAGGGACTTTCGGCCGCCGAACCTACCGCCGAAAGTGCCCTGTTCAACCTTCCTTTGCATGTTTTCTATGAATGATTTGAGGTGTTTTAGGGGATTTTTGGGGAGTATTTTAGAGTCGTATGCATGTTTGTTAGGTCCCTCATTTGAGTCCACTTGTGTAGATTCGGACTCGAGGAACCGAGGACCCCAGCAGTGAGATAGCTACTTTCGAGTCTTGTCAGAGCTAGCCAGAGGTGAGTGGAATAACTCTCTACGTTTTAAAGTAAATAAAATGAAAGCTTTAGCATGATTCACGCATCATGAATGCCATGAGATATATTAGGGTGCTTGCATTAGAATTCACGAATATGTTGCATTGCATATTATGTTGTTGATGTGGATGAATGTTGAATGATCCATTAGCCCTTATATAGTATGATATGACAGACTATGGAAGTCCGGGCGAGCCTGCACTACGCCCCCGGCATGACTGGATATGTATGGTATGCTATGGAAGTCCAGGCGAGCCTGCACTACGCCTCTGGCATAATTAGACTGTATAGAGGGCTAAGTGGTGACAAGTTCATCCTTGATGTGAAATGTTTGTGCTGTGATGCATTTCATGATATCATATGTTTTAAATACTATGTTTTATTATTCTGCTCACTGGGCTCTAGTAGCTCACCCCTCTCTCTAAATCCCCAGGTTTGCAGGTACGGGCTAGATCAGGAAGTCAAGGAATGTAAAGTTATGTATATATGTAATAGTTAGTTGTGGACATGATAAAATTGTAAAATGATGTAATGTAAAAGTATAGTATAGAAATGTAATGCGATGATGTCTATTGAGGTTTATAGTTGTGCCTGACCCTAGTATGTTGTTAATCCCCTTGAGTTCATGATTTTTATGATGCTTATGTAACCAAACTCAATATATGTGATGTCACCCCATTGGGGCATTGTTGAGACTCCAAAGAGGAGTTAATGTTTATGATCATATTATGTATAGTGCATGCACAGGTTGAGTTTGGTGAATGAATGAAAGAATGAATGAAAGAATGAATGAATGTAAGGAAAAGTTCAAAATTATTATGTATGTGTTGATCATGTATGGGATTAAACAGGTTTTCAGGATGAATGTTAGGCTTGCTACGGGTCCTGGCGGCCTTATGCCGACCTGAATCCTAGCGCCGGTAGCGGTCCGGATTTTCAGGTCGTTACAGATTGGTATCAGAGCCCTAGGTTCATATGGTCGGACCTAGAGTGTCGGGCTCATAGATGTTTTAGAAGGTCAAGCACGATAGGAAGATCATATCCACTAGGATAGGATAAAGAGTCCTATCTTGAATGATGTTGTGAAATGCCATGATTATATGCATGTGCATTAATGATATGCTATGTATGTGATGTATGTGATGCGGGTTCATGTGCTTCCACATGAACCATTTGATGCTAATGTTCTATGTGATGTGTGCTGTTTTTCAGTAAACAGGATGAGAGGAACTCGTCGATCTGCACGATTGACTGGAGTACCACCTCAGGACGAGGGCACTGATGCCCGTCCTCCTGCATTGCCTAGGGCAATGTCAAGTAGGTCCAGCAGAGAAAGAGCAGTAAGGGACCCTAGAAGGTCTTTGGATCTGGGTAGAAGCAGATCAGTGAGGGGAACAGCGCAAGGGGATATGTCAGAGGATGTGGAGGATCAGATGGATGTGGATCAGAGGAGGGATGGCAGTCTCGGAGTAAGTATGTCGGAAGAGGGAATGGGAGAGTCCCAAGGAGGCACTCAGGCCTCGGGATTTGTTCAGCCACCTTACTACCCACCCTTTTCTCATAATCCCGGGTATTCGATGGGAGGTACATCGGATTACCCCAGTTTTACCCCTTATCACTCTCAGATGCCGTACCCACCTTTCTACCCACCGTACCCACAGTACCCCATGTACCCACCCTCATCTTTCTATCCAGGTACAGCAAACCCTACCCAGGGGATGCTGCACCTCCTCCTCCACCAGCAGCACCTACTGTCCCAGAAACCCAAATGCCTAAACCTAGCTCATCTGGGGGGAGCAAGGTCAAGATGACCGACTACATGAAGCTGGGTGCTCCCCAGTTTGAAACCGGTGATGACCCGTTTGTGTACCTTGAGAGGGTCAAGACAATTACAGATGAGATAGGAGCTAATGATAGTAGAGCCATTCAGATGGCTGGGTTCACATTAAAATGCAAGAAGGCCCGAGAATGGTTTAAGAACTATGTGAACCCGAGGTTGGATAGTCTATCCTGGGAGGAGTTTGCCAATGAGTTTGCAGGATGGGCTTTCCCTGACAGTTCCAGGGAGCTGAAAATGATTGAATTTGAGCAGTTGAGACAGACAGATGAGATGAGCGTGGATGAGTATACAGACAGATTCTTGGAGCTGTTGCCGTTTGCTGGGCAGAATCTGGACACAGATCAGAGGAAGTCAAGGAGGTATATCATGAGGCTCCATTCCAGGTATTCCTCCTTGATTCAGTCAGCAGAGAGGGAGAGTTTCCATGCCATAGTAGATATGGCTCGGAGGATGGAGGCTAGTGCTATCATCGAAGGGAAAGTCAAGCAGTCAGTGGCACAGCCTTCTGGTTCCAAGACCCCAGGAGGGGGTAGGTTAGACCCTTCTTCTCTGAGTTCAGGCAGTAAGAAGTGGGACAGAGGCTCCCGGAAGTCCAAGAAGAACAAGTTCTGGAGCAAGATCAAGTCAGGTCTGGGATTAGGAAGTGGCTCGAGCTCGGGTGCAAGTGTTACAGCATGTATGAAGTGTGGGAAGCCCCACAAGGGAGTATGTCTGGTTGGGACGACAGCTTGCTTCAGATGTGGGCAGGAGAGACATATGGCACGAGAGTGTCCTAGAGTAGCTTCTGTGGCACAGTCTCAGCAGACAGCTTCTGGTAGTGTGGCTCAGCCAGTGGCTCCAGCCGCGACTCAGGCTAGTGGCCGAGGCCGAGGGAGAGGGGCAGCCTCTTCTTCAGCGGATTTCAGAGGTGAAGGTCCATCAGCTCCAGCGCGGATCTTCACAATGACTCAGCAGGAGGCAAACACATCTAACACCGTGGTGTCAGGTAACCTTGTCATTGGTTGTTTAGATGTTTATGCCTTAATGGACCCTGGTGCATCTCATTCTTTCATTGCTCCGAGGGCCATCGAGAGGTTGGGATTGATGGTCTCTGGGTTAGAGTGTCCCCTATGGGTCAGTGGACCCAAGTGTGACCCGTCAGTGGCAGAGTCAGTCTGCCAGTATAGTCCAGTTTTTATAGAGGGGAGATGCCTTTCAGCCGACCTTGTGGTTCTAGATTTGACAGATTTTGACGTCATTCTAGGGATGGATTGGCTATCTACCCATAGTGCTACCTTGTACTGCAGAGACAAGGTAGTCAAGTTCAGATGTCAGGATGGGTCAGAGGTTGTCTTCAGAGGAGACAGGGGGAGTACACCTAGAGGTTTGATATCAGCCCTTCAGGCTCGTAGGCTACTCAAGAGGGGTTGTTAGGGTTTTCTAGCTCATGTGAGAGAGCTGGATAGTCATGTTAGAGAGCCCGCCTCAGTGCCCGTGGTCAGTGAGTTCTTAGATGTTTTTCCAGACGAGCTGCCAGGTTTACCGCCTGCTAGGGAGATAGAGTTCGAAACTGAATTGATGCCTAGAACCAGACCGATCTCTATTCCTCCCTACAGGATGGCACCAGCAGAATTAAATGAGCTTAAGGAGCAGTTGCAAGAGTTGGTAGATAGAGGATTCATCCGACCGAATACCTCACCTTGGGGTGCTCCAGTGCTATTTGTGAAAAAGAATGATGGATCTCTCAGACTTTGTATCGACTACAGGCAGTTGAACAAGGTCACTACCAAGAATAAGTACCCGTTGCCAAGGATCGACAATCTATTTGACCAGCTAGGCGGAGCAGGTTGTTTCTCCAAAATAGATATGAGATCGGGGTACCATCAGCTAAGGATAAGAGAAGAGGATGTACCGAAGACAGCCTTCAGGACCAGATATGGGCATTATGAGTTCCTTGTGATGCCGTTCGGGTTAACCAACGCCCCTGCAGCATTCATGGACCTCATGAACAGAGTATTTAGCCAATACCTGGATCACTTTGTTATTGTCTTCATAGATGATATCTTAGTGTATTCCAGGAATGCAGAGGAGCATGCCCATCATCTGAGATTAGTTCTGCAGACCTTAAGGGAACATGGCTTGTATGCCAAGTTCTCCAAGTGTGAGTTCTGACTGAGGAGCATTTCATTCTTGGGGCACGTTGTGTCGAAAAATGGAATCGAGGTAGGCCCCAAGAAAGTGGAAGCCGTAGCTAACTGGCCTAGACCCACTACAGTTACAGAGATCAAGAGCTTCTTGGGTTTAGCAGGTTACTACAGGAGGTTCGTTCAGGACTTCTCTAAGATTGCAGCTCCTATGACCAGACTAACTAAGAAGAACCAGAGGTTTGTGTGGACCGATCAGTGCGAAGAAAGCTTTGAGGAGCTCAAGAAGAGGTTGACTTCAGCACCAGTGTTATCTCTGCCAACTAGCAATGAGGACTTCACAGTCTACTGCGATGCGTCCCGTGTGGGACTGGGTTGTGTGCTAATGCAGAATGAAAGGGTGATTGCTTATGCTTCTAGACAGCTAAAGAAGCACGAGTTGAATTACCCTACACATGACCTGGAGATGGCAGCGGTGATCTTTGCACTCAAGATGTGGAGGCACTATCTTTATGGGGTTAAGTGTGAGATCTTCACAGATCATAAGAGCCTGCAGTACATCCTGAGTTAGAGAGATTTGAATCTGAGGTAGAGAAGATGGGTAGAACTGCTTAGTGACTATGATTGTAAAATTCAGTACCATCCGGGTAAGGCGAATGTTGTGGCGGACGCCTTAAGCCGGAAATCACTTGGCAGTTTGTCCCATATTTCAGCAGAGAGGAGGCCAGTGGTGAGGCAGTTCTTCGAACTCTTGAATGAAGGTCTACAGTTGGAGTTGTCTGGTACAGGTGTTTTGATTGCCCAAATGAGAGTGGCACCCATGTTTCTGGAGCAGGTGGCTTAGAAACAACATGAGGACCCAGAGTTAGTGAAGATTGCCAGGACTGTTCAGTCAGGCAAGGATAGTGAGTTCAGATTCGACAGCAAAGGGATCCTCCGCTATGGGAGCCGATTGTGCATACCAGATGACGCAGGGCTAAAGGGAGACATTATGAGGGAGGCTCATAATGCTAGATACAGTGTTCACCCTGGAGCCACCAAGATGTATCAAGATCTGAAGAAAGTTTATTGGTGGCCAGCTATGAAGAGGGAAGTGGCACAGTTTGTGTCAGCCTGCGAAATATGTCAGAGGGTGAAGCTGGAACATCAGAAGCCGGCTGGAATGCTTAACCCACTACCTATTCCAGAGTGGAAATGGGAGAACATAGCTATGGACTTCGTGGTGGGGTTATCGGCAGCGTCCAACAGATTGGACTCCATATGGGTGATTGTGGACAGACTCACCAAATCTGCTCACTTCATCCCTATCAGGAGTGGTTATTCTGTGGACAAGTTGGCGCAAGTGTATGTAGATGAGATTGTCAGACTGCATGGGGTTCCTGTTTCAATAGTGTTCGATAGAGGACCCCAGTTCACCTCCAGGTTTTGGCGGAGTCTGCAGAATGCTATGGGTACCAGGTTGGATTTTAGCATTGCTTTCCATCCACAGACGGATGGACAATCAGAGGGGACCATCCAGACAATAGAGGATATGCTCAGAATGTGTGTGCTGGATTTTGGCGATTCTTGGAGGCAGCATCTACCTCTGGTGGAGTTTGCCTACAATAACAGCCATCATGCCAGCATAGGGATAGCCCCATACGAAGCCTTGTATGGAAGAAAGTGCAGGTCGCCTGTCTGTTGGGAAGAAGTAGGAGAAAAGGCCTTGGCAGGGCCTGAGCTAGTAGAGATCACCAGCAGAGTGGTGCCCATAATCAGAGAAAGGATCAAGACTGCTGCAAGCAGGCAAAAGAGTTATGCAGATATCCGTAGAAGGCAAGTAGAGTTTCAGGAGGGGGAATTGGTATTGCTCAAGGTGTCTCCAATGAAAGGGGTGATTCGGTTTGGGAAAAAGGGTAAGCTAGCTCCGCGGTACATCGGACCCTTTGAAGTCTTGCAAAAGATTGGGAATGTATCGTACAAGCTGGACTTGCCTGCTTCAATGGAGAGAATCCATCCGGTTTTCCATGTTTCCATGTTAAGAAAGTTCGTGTCAGATCCGGGCAAGGTTCTTAGTGAGCCTGATATGGAGATCCAAGAGGATCTCACCTATGTTGAGCAACCAGTACGGATCCTAGACACCCAGATCAGAAAGCTAAGGAACAAGGAAATCCCGATGGTGAAAGTCCTTTGGAATCACCACAACATCGAAGAGTGTACCTGGGAGACACGGGAGTCTATGCTCCAGCAATATCCTCATCTCTTTTAAGGTGTGTGTTATGTGTTAGATATATATGTTGATGTTTTATGCTTTGTATGATCATGTTTGATGCCATGCTATGTTGTTTGGTGAACATTCGGGGACGAATGTTCTTAAGGGGGGAAGAATGTAATACCCGGCTACACTCCGGTGTGGGAATTCCTACCGTCCGGTGGAATCTCGGATGTCGGAGACCTCTAGAAGGGAAAAACCATGTTTTCATAAAATGTTTTAATGTTTTTTATGGTTTTAAGCAAGAAAGAAATTAAGTTTTTGATGAAAATAGTCTTGAGAGGAAGACTCAGGTTCGACCGCCGAACCTCAAGTTCGGCCGCCGAACATGCATGCACTTCGGGAGTGCTTTAGGCCCCCGAAGGCATAAGTGAGGGAAGTCCAAGTTCGGTCGCCGAACCTTATGTTCAGCCGCCGAACATGGCATGCATGCGGAGGCACGTTAGGCCCCCGAAAGTGGCCTGGCCAGCCACCTATAAAAGGGTCTCCTTGTCCGAATGGGCGAGCTTTTCTTCCCATTTCCGGCCAAGGTGAGTTCTCCGCCGTCCCTTGCCGATTTTGAGTCTCTTCCTACAAATCTTTTATGATTTTCATGAGATTTCACTTTGTTTTAAAGATCTTTGAGCATTTGAGCATTTAAGCAAGTTTTGAGGCTTGGAAGACTTAGGAGCTCTTTCCCTTAGTTCTCCAAGTTTAGGTCGTCTCCCTCTCGATCTTCAAGAGGTAAGAGCCGATCTTGAACTCATTTTATGTTTTAAGTAAGTTTTAAGTTGATTCATGGGGTAGAAATGCATGTTTAGGTTAGTTGAACTTTGTTAGGTTTTATGTGATTATATGAGCAATGTGTGTTGGATATGCATGTTTGATGTGTTGTAGTTGGGGTTTAGGATAGTTTGAGACCCCTAGGTGTTGATGTATGTGTGTATGCATGCTTTGAGAGAGTTGGATGCTTACTTGGAAGGTTTGGGAGGAAAGTGTGCATTGAAGAGCTGAGTTTCTGCCCTTTTGGGAGAAACCAGGTTCGGCAGCCGAAAGGATTTTCGGTCGCCGAACCTGTCTGCGAGGCAAGCCTTCCGGCTGCCGAAGCCTGCCCCCGAAAATGGACTTTCGTCTCTGGAGGGCACTTTCGGCCGCCGAAGGTGCCGCCGAACCTGCATGACTTTCGGCTCTAGAGGGACTTTCGGTCGCCGAACCTGCCGCCGAAAGTGCCCTGTTCAGCCTTCCTTTGCATGTTTTCTATGAATGTTTTGAGGTGTTTTAGGGGATTTTTGGGGAGTATTTTAGAGTCATATTCATATTTGTTAGGTCCCTCATTTGAGTCCACTTGTGTAGATTCGGACCCGAGGAACCGAGAACCTCAGCAGTGAGATAGCTGCTTTCGAGTCTTGTCAGAGCTAGCCAGAGGTGAGTGGAATAACTCTCTACGTTTTAAAGTAAATAAAATGAAAGCTTTAGCATGATTCACGCATCATGAATGCCATGAGATATATTAGGGTGCTTGCATTAGAATTCACGAATATGTTGCATTGCATATTATGTTGTTGATGTGGATGAATGTTGAATGATCCATTAGCCCTTATATGGTATGATATGACAGACTATGAAAGTCCGGGCGAGCCTGCAGTACGCCCCCGGCATGACTGGATATGTATGGTATGCTATGGAAGTCCAGGCGAGCCTGCACTATGCCCCTGGCATAATTAGACTGTATAGAGGGCTAAGTGGTGACAAGTTCATCCTTGATGTGAAATGTTTGTGCTGTGATGCATTTCATGATATCATATGTTTTAAATACTATGTTTTATTATTCTGCTCACTGAGCTCTAGTAGCTCACCCCTCTCCCTAAATCCCCAGGTTTGCAGGTACGGGCTAGATCAGGAAGTCAAGGAATGTAAAGTTATGTATATATGTAATAGTTAGTTGTGGACATGATAAAATTGTAAAATGATGTAATATAAAAGTATAGTATAGAAATGTAATGCGATGATGTCTATTGAGGTTTATAGTTGTGCTTGACCCTAGTATGTTGTTAATCCCCTTGAGTACTGTAACAGCCCGGCCATCCTCCGTGACCGGCACTGTCTTAACATCCCCTCACCCTCACGGGATCTGTAAAATGTTATGATGTAAATCAATGTAATGTAATAGATAGAGTTGTGCTTTGCCCTAGAAGTGTGGGTAATCCCTTGCATATGGTCCTTATGTATGTCTTTAATGAGACAGGAAAACCAAGCTTATTTTATGTTGCCCCATTAGAGTTGATGATGAGAACTCTAGTGTTGGGGTTTATGATTATGAGTTTGTGCATGCACGGGTTAAGCTTGGTGTATGAAAGAAAGAAAAAAGTTTACAGTTTTATGTTTTACAATTTTTATGTTTATGTTTGATCATGTTTGGGTTTATACCAGATGTACAGGATGTATGTTAGGCTTGCTACGGGTCCTGGCGGCCTTAAGCCGATCTGGATCCTAGCGCCGGTAGCGGTCTGATTTTCGGGTCGTCACAAGTACATGATTTTTATGATGCTTATGTAACCAAACTCAATATATGTGATGTCACCCCATTGGGGCATTGTTGAGACTCCAAAGAGGAGTTAATGTTTATGATCATGTTATGTATAGTGCATGCACAGGTTGAGTTTGGTGAATGAATGAAAGAATGAATGAATGTAAGGAAAAGTTCAAAATTATTATGTATGTGTTGATCATGTATGGAATTAAACAGGTTTTCAGGATGAATGTTAGGCTTGCTACGGGTCACGGCGGCCTTATGCCGACCTGGATCCTAGCACCGGTAGCGGTCCAGATTTTCGAGTCGTTACATTTTTTAAAAAGAAAAAAAAATATTTCAGATTTAGCCCATCAAGTGGATTTAAAACCAGTTTTCAATCACTTCAGATCCAATTTTAGCTCTTTCAATCTAGCTTTAATTCATATTTTAGAGACCTATTCAAGTCAATCCAATTTTAGTTTTTGGAATTAAGGATTCGGAATTGGATTGCAACATTTTATAGTTTGGAGAAGGGTTTGGGTTTAAACCCAAAACTGTGCTAGCAAGTGTTGAAAGCAAAGGTTCTCGATGAGAAGATTACATTCACTAGTCCTATAGAAGATTCCATCGCCCTTGTTATAGCTAAGCAAGATTTCAAAAACAAGGTTCTAAAATCCCAATACCCAGTACCCATTAAACTGCATACTTTTTCCCTCCACACCGAGAAAAATTTACTACCTAATTTATTTGATATAAGAAAATTTATTAGTTGATATTTTAATTTTGAAAAATATATTAAAATATTTTTGAGATTTTAAAAAATTCAATAACTTCCTTCCGCTAGTTTCAACCGTTAAGTCCGCTAATTTTAACCGTTAAGTGTTTTATGAATTAATTTTTATATATGTGAAAACTTAACACTTAATGATTAAAATTAGCAGAGTGATTAATTAATAGGTTTTTTTTTAAACCGATAAATTAAATAATAAATTTCAAATAAGGATCAAATAGTAATTTTTTCATTAAAAAAAAACCTCATTTGTAACATAAAACAGAACAGAAGTAAGAGATAAAAAAGTTTCACTGTAAAAAAAATATCCTGAACAAGACAACTTGATTCAACATTTTGCTGGTAATGTAATTCATTCAGGAACTATCCTTGCTTTCGTATACTTTGTATTTTAATTGCATTATCATTTGTTCAGTAATCTTCATTTCTCTTGCTATGGAAGATTCCTTGTAAAATAGTATATTCAATTTGCTTTTCTATTATCTTTTACCCATCAAGTTAGCATCAGAAGTTATGCTTGTTTATTAAAGCATCTCTTGAAAAGATTTTATAGGATGGATTCCATTATTTAAGAATCGAGATGAAATAATATAATTATTTTTTATTAACCAACTAGTGATCTCAAGTTCAACCTTTTAGACTTAGTAAGGTAACACAATGCAACCCTGCTCATAATTTAAAAGGCAAAACTCCATAGACCATAATCAATAGCCCCTCAAGGATAGAGAAGTTTTTCTCTTTAGAAATTAAGGAAGTTTTTCAAAAGGTATGAAAAGTATAAATAACTTTGCATGAATATTTAATTAGTAGCTTCATATATACAATAAACATCAGTTGTGTTCATTATAAGAGAATCTTATAATAGGTTTTCTGTGAGAGAATTTTTCTCCACTAAATTATAAATTTTGTCACTATAATGTTTAGGTAACAAATAAAAAAATTGCCACAAAGTTATCAAAATAAATGTGACACGAAAGATTATAATAATATATATTTTATATGGGGAATTAGAATTCTCACAAAAGTGTAATAACAATAGTGACGAATTAAATTCTTTATAAAAGTAATCTTTTTAGTGGGCAAGAAATATTGTCACAAAAAGTAATTACTATTAGTGGCAAACTGAATTCTCCATTAAATGGTTAAACATTAATGAAGAAAGTTTTTCCCACTAGAAAGGAGATTTTAGTGGCAAAAATATTTTCGCCTAAAATGATGACGCATTCCAAAAATATAGAGGAGAATTTATTTTGTTGATCTCAAAAAAGTAATATTTGTGACGAGTTTGACACTATATTCAATCTAAAATTCTTCTCTTTATCTATACCGATTGCCATCTCTAATTAGCATAAAATTTCAAGAGCTATATCTTATAAAAGAATTATAATCTTGGTTAACATCACATTCGATTGAAAATATTACAGCAGTGAGTTTATAATATATATGTATTATTTTTATCGTTTAGTGTATTCTAAGAATTCTAATTTCATGCAACTCAAAACTCAAACTTAGCATATCCTCAATATAGTTCAGGTAGAGACATTGCCTAAATAAGATTGTCTTAACGTAGTTTATTCCATATGTCTAACTCGCCATTTGATGGTGAAGAACCCAAAAGATTATCATTCTGAAACCCCTAAAAATAAAATGAATGAAAGAAAGAAAGTTAGTTAATAAAGCAATAAACTAAAATAGTATAAGAAAAATAAAAATTGATAAACATATATAATAATTAAGTTATCTTTGGATGTAGTTGTTGAATAGTTTTGAGTATATACTACCTATCCATTCTCTTTGCTCAACTTAAACTGTAAATTTCACCTGTTCTGTCGAATGTATAGATTTTTCTAGAGAAACTTTCTTTAATGTTTCACTTAATATGTTGTGAAACTTTGTCTCAAATAAGTTTGTTTTACATTCGGTAAACGATATCTAGAATTTAGTATATTTCTATAGTAGCTGAAGTTCATATTCCAACATCCGTTTCAACTCGTACTCAAACTTCTCACTCGGTGTTACTATATAGAAAGTAACAATGATAACATAAAATAGAAGAAAGAAAAAAAAACTCATGTATATTGCTTGCTCTGTATTAACTTATATATACAAGAGCAGAAACTACTAGAATGATCTAGAGGTTCTTCTCAACATAATGCTAATTACTTTCATAACTAACTATGCGTTTTCCCGTTTAAATTTTCTGCATGTCGAAGGCATGACTTTTCAGGTCGGCATCAATTTGGTGTTTTCCAGTTTGGCACCAGTTTGACATTTTTCAGTTTATTTCAGTTAGGTATCAGCTCGGTATTTTTCAGTTCGACATAGCCTTAGGAAAGTCATCTCTGTGCACTTCCTCATATGCACCATTTTATTAATCTCATACTTGTGCAATGCGTTTTGTTTACTAGCCATTATACTTTCACCCTCTCCTCAAACTGAGAATGGGATATTAAAACTGTTCCCAGCTTAGAGACAAAGGTAGAGAACAGGGGAGATTCGAGGCACTTGGTGAAGATATCTGCCAGCTAAAGACAAGAAGGTAAGTGGAATGGTTGGATGCTTAGAGACAAAGGTAGAGAACATGGGAGATTCGAGGCACTTGGTGAAGATATCTGCCAGCTAAAGACGAGAAGGTAAGTGGAATGGTTGGATGAAGCCTTTGTTGCTTTGATCACGAATAAGATGGCGGCCTATGTTTAGATGTTTTGTTCATTCATGAAAGACCGGGTTTGCTACTATGTGTAGAGCTGCCTTATTGTCACAATGTAGTGGTATTGGTGTGCGGAGGTGGAGAGAGAATATGCGTAGGAGATAGCCGAGCCATTGTAACTCATAGACAGTGAAGGCTATACTTCTATATTCGACTTCAGCAGAGGAGCAACTGACAATGCTCTATTTTTTTTATTTTCCATGAAATGAGAGCTTGCCTTATGAATATGTAGAACCCAGATATGGATCGACGGGTATCAGTGCAGAAGGCCCAGTCAGCATCACAGTATGCTTGAAGATTAAGTGATGTTTGAGATGGATAAAACAGGCCTTGGTCAGTGGTGCCTTTGAGATAACGTAGCATATGTAGCTTAATTGTTGCCAAACAAAAGTAATATCTAGTTGTGAAAGATTGAGGTATAAAAGTCGTCTCACTAGTCTTCTATAACGAGTTGGGTCAGGGAGGAGAGCTCCTGAACAGTTTGTGAGCTTGAGTCCTCGAGGCAGAGGTACTTGCGCGATTTTGGCTTTTGAGAGACCAGTATCAAGAATAAATGTTTGTGATGTATTTTCTTTGATTAATGTACATTCCAAATGCAGAGCGGACAATTGCCAGGCCAAGAAAAATTTTTGCATGTCCCAAGTCCTTGATTGTGAATTGAGAGTCTAGGTAGCGTTTGGTAGCCAGGATCTCTGCTTAAGTGTCTTCAGTAATCAACACATCTTTCTTTACTTGTTCATAAGAATATGGTTCATGTATCAAAGATAGTAATACTACGAACTCTTTGTGTGCAAGTGTAAAACAAAGATGGTTTGGAGAAATTTGGGTTAATGATGTACCTGAAGGTGGATTTAGACTATTAGAGCGATTGTGTGGGATATAAGTTGGATCTTAAGCTATTGCCACAAAATCATTGAACCAACTTGGTTTCTGATGAGTCTTTGAAGTCCTTTGAATCTATGTGTTTGTAATGACATTTTGTTGTAGGTCTGACGGTGAGATCAGATGGTATGGTAGGTCTGAAGGTGAGGTTGGACGTCAATCCAAGTCTAAAGGTGAAGTCGGATGGGGTATAAGATGGGTATCAAGAGGCTGTGGTACTTCTGTTTCGGATTCTTCTTGAACTGATATAGGGTAAAAGGGATTAAAATCTATCTGGTTATGTGTTTGGTAGGGAAAGATGGATTCATGAAAGAGGACATATTTGGATATATATATATGGTCTTGCTACTAAGGTCATACAGTGTGTATGTGTAACGACCCGAAAATCAGACCGCTACCGGCGCTAGGATCCGGGTCGACTTAAGGCCGCCGGGACCCGTAGCAAGCCTGTCATATAACCTGTAAACCTGTATAATCCCATACATGATCAACAACATGCATAAAAATTTAAAACTTTTCTTTTTAAACATCCAACTCAACCTGAACATACATGTACATAGTCCTGATCAAAATCATGATCCCTCTGTGGGATCTCATCAATGCCCCAACGGGCGCTACAACATGAGATGAGTTGGCTTAAACATAAACATTATAAAACATTTCTATAGATCATGTATCAAAAGGGATTACAATACTCATAGGGTCAAGCACATCTATAACCTCAATATATATATATCTCATTACATAACATACTGAAATCTCTTACATTACATCACAATACAATTGTCATGTCCACACTCTAACTATTACATAGACATACTTCAAAACTCTGGCTAACCTCCTGGTCTACCCTGTACCTGCACATCTGGGGTTAGGGGAGAGGGGTGAGCTACAAAGCCCAGTGAGCAGAATAGTAGAAAACAATATATTAAAATTTCATGCTTTCATGGAATGCAACACATCACAACTAATCACATCTCGGATGGTATTGTCACCAATAGTCCTCTACATAGTCCAACTGTGCCGGGACGTAGAATGGGTACAACCGGTCTTTCCCTTAACATAACATATCATACAGTCCAACTGTACCAGGGACGTAGAATGGGTACAACCTGGACTTTCTCTTACATCGTGCTAGGGACGTAGAATGGGTACAACCTGGACTTCCATACCATATCATGCCGTAGCATCATCATGCCATATGAGGACTAAAGGATCATCCAATAACCAATCCACATCAACATCATAAATGCAATGCAACATATTCGTGAATACTAATGCAAACAACCTACTATAACTCATGGCATTCATGATGCATGGATCATGCTCAAAATTCATATTTCATTTAATTTAAAACTTAAGGTTTATTCCACTCACCTCTGGCTAGCTCTGACAAACTCTGTAGCAGCTGGCTCACTGCTGGGGTCCTCGGTTCCTCGGGTCCGAACCTACACGGGTGGACTCCAATGAGGGACCAACATATATAAACATAACTCGAATATACTCCCCAAAAACCCCCTAAAACATCATGAAACAATCATAGAAAAACATACAAGAAATGGTTGAACAGGGCACTTTCGGCGGCAGGTTCGGCGGCCGAAAGTCCCTCCAGAGCCGAAAGTCAGGCAGGTTCGGCGGCACCTTCGGCGGCCGAAACTCCCAGACAGAGGCGAAACTCATGCATGTTCGGCGGCACCTTCGGCGGCCGAAAGTACCAGACAGAGACGAAAGTCTCCTTTCGGGGGCAACTTCGGCAGCCGAAAGGCCTGCCTCACCAGCCATGTTCGGCGGCCGAAAGTTCCTTCGGCTGCCGAACCTGGTTTCTGCCAAAGGGCAGAAACTTGGCTCCCTTATGCATTTTTGCCTCCAACTCACCAATCATGCATAAACTTGTTCTAAAACATGCATACATACCATACATTACACCTAGGGGTCTCAAACTAGCAAATACCCCAACTACAACACTTCAAACACACAAAAATCAACATACATTGTTCATCAAAATATCAAAACCCATAAACTCATCAACAAGCCTAAACATGCATCTCTACCCATAAAACAACTTAATGCTTGTTTAAAACACATAACAAGGGTGGATCCGAGCTTACCTCTTGAAGAAACGAGAGGAAAGACGATCCTAGCTTGGAGATGGAGAGATTGAGCTCTTTGAACCTCCAAGTATCCAAAACTTGCTCTTTACTCACAGATCTTCAAAACAGAAGTTAAAACCCGTGAAAATCATGGAAGATCTAAGGAAAACACTCAAGATCGAGGGAGGGGGTGGCGGAGACTCACCTTGGCCGACAATGGGGGAGAAAAAGCTCGCATGTGCGGACCTAAGGGACCCTTTTATAGTGGCTGGCCAGGCCACGTTCGGGGGCCGAATGTGCCTCTGCATGCATGCCATGTTCGGCGGCCGAACTTGGGTTTCGGCGGCCGAACCTGGACTTCCCTCACTCATGCTTTCGGGGGCCTAACGTGCCTCCAAAAGGCATGCATGTTCGGCGGCCGAACTTGACTTTCGGCGGCCGAACCTGGGTTTTCCTCCAAAGACTTTTCATGCAAAAACTCATTTAATTTTCATACTTAAAACCATGAAATACCTTAAAACATTTTATGAAAACATGTTTCTACCCTACTAGAGGCTTCCGACATCCGAGATTCTACCGGACGGTAGGAATTCCGATACCGGAGTCTAGCCGGGTATTATAGTATGCCTTATGTCCTGTGGCAAACTCCAGAAAAATGCATTTTGTTGCTCTGGGTTCGAACTTGGTTTTGGAGGTCTTACATTAGTTATACAACACAGACACCCAAAAGATCGCAGTATACTATAATCTGGTACTCTATTGTTGAGAAGTCCATAAAGAGTCTTCCATTTAATGATAGAACTTGGGGTTCTATTTATCAGATAAGTGGCAAGTAAGACTGCCTCTCCCTAGAAATTCTTTAGCAAGCCAGAATGGAACATCAAAGCTCTGGCTATTTGAAGAAGGGTTTAATACTTTGTTTCTACAACTTCATTTTGTTGGGGGTGTATAGGCTGTCGTTTTTTGATGGATAATGCCATATTGTTGAAATAATTTCGTTGTCTCAGTGTTCAAGAATTATGTCCCATTGTCTGTCCTTATGTGTTTCACAATGACTTGGTATTGTGTTTGAATCATTGTGAGAAAGGTGAAGAGGATTGAATGGACTTGAAACTTGTTTTGCATGAGGTAGGTCCTTGCCGATCTGCTATAGTCATCCACTATGGTTAAGAAGTATGAGGCACTTATAAAAGCAAGTCAGTGATCATCCCCAGATGTCTATATATAATAGGTGAAAAATAGTGGGGCTAGAGTTTGAGCTTTTTTGGAAATGGCAATCTTGACTGTTTGGCAAGAGGACACATGTGACATGGTGACATTGATACATTACAGTTAAAGTCTTGTATATGAGCAAGCTTTGATATGAAAGCATGGCCAAATCTGTTGTGCCATAGAGAAGTATCATTTTTATTCATTTTGAAATCAATTACATTATCACAGGCATTAGCCCTTTCTGATACATATTTTATTATAGAGAATGAACTGTTATTGATCTTGTATAATCTTTCATGGATGTGTCCCACAGCAACCAACTTTTCAGTCCAAAGGTCCTGTAACTCAAAGTGATTCGAATAAAAAAATCATAGAAACATTAGAATTTTTTAGAAGTTGTTGAACATATAAGACTTTGTATTTGCAACCTGGTATATGAAGTACATTATGCAATATCAAGTTAGTTTTAAGTCTGACATCGCCAATTCTTCTAACCTCTTTAGTCGATACATTAGATAGTGACACAATTATGGATTTAGTTACAGGCTTGGTGTTTTGTAAAAGTGTAAGGAAGAACATGTTTGAGATATATGATGAGTTGCAAAACTCATAATTTTTTTTCCTCATTTAATTCCTTGATTTTACTATAATTTTGATATAAATATTTAATTTTAATTTGAATTTAATTTTGGATAGGGTTGTGAGCAGAAGTTAAGAAAATGAAAGAAAAGAAGGCTGAATTAAAGGATTTTTTATACTGGGAGGCTATAATCTTGACCAAACCTGTAGTCCAAGGCGATGGAGAGATAAGATAGATTTTGTCACCTAAGCAAGAATAAGATCAGCTTCAAATGGGGTCAAGTTGAATTAAATTCAATCAGATTATGATAGAGATAAGATAGAAGTAGTATATTTTGTTTTAAACTATTAAGTTTTATCCTTTGTGTCTATTAAAGACTCGTAGCATTAAACCTAGAGAACATCATATTCTACCTCTCTATCTCATTTCCTCTCTTGTTGCCCCCATTGTTGTAATTGTTATAATTTTATTATGGCTATGAGAGGCTAAACAATTATTTTCAGTTGAAAGTTAAATTAAATTGAGATTTGTTCAAGTTGTGAAGTTATGCACTTCAATTCTTTTCATCTTATTTCTATTTTTTATCAATTTTTTATTTCAAGGAACATCACCTCCATTGTTGTTTTCTTAAGAATTCAAGAGGCCTATTGAATCTCTTAGAAAAATAATCTATAGCTAATTAATCTAATTAAATTTGTAATTATTTAATCTGGTTAATAACAAGTAGCAATTAATATATTAGTTTATGTTAAGAAATTGGCAGATTTAATTTAAATAAATCACGTATTTTTATTGATCAAGTTTGAGTTCTTCTCTCTTAATGCAATTGATTAACTAAATCTACACGCGTGTTGGAGTTGTTAGTTGACTAGGAATTAATTTAAGTGCGAAGCGGATTAATTTATTCATAAGGAAGAATTAATGGAATTCGCGTGTTTGACCACTATAACCAAACAATAGATAATAACATGAATTATTTCTCTAACCAATGATCATCTACAAAATACCTCAATTTGATTACTTTCAGCTAAAAGTTTTAACTATTTATTTGTTGCTCAAGTTTCAATTGCATTGTTTATTATTATTATTTTCTTTTAAGTTTATTTTTATTGGTGTGCCCAAGGCACAACCTAAAAAATTCTCTTTTTCTCACTTTTCGTATCAAACTAGTTTTTCAATTAGTCATTTAAATTAAACAGAATTAAGGTCTTTGTGGCATCGATACTCAAACACTCTATCTATAAATTTTTACCAATTAAGAAAAAGGAAGTAAATTTTAAATTTATAGATTCGACACTCGTCAATATAGCACTATTATCTATGATCCATTTACCAGTCTTAATGGAACAAAGAAAAGTAGAAGAATTTTGAGTGCATTCACCTGCAAATTCAGTAAATTCAGCATAGTTGGCCTCGTGGAGCCCTTTGCCTTTTATCATCCTGCTCAGTTCTTACTGAATTGTGCTGGTGATTGTGGCAATTAGTTCTTCTTTACGGGCTTTATCTGGCTCAACCTCAAGTGTGGTATTGCAAGTATCTTCTACAACATTTGCAAATTGCTTCGTCTTCTTTTATTTAAACCATTCAAGATATCCGATTAGCTTGAAATAAGAGTCCTTGGTGTGCCCTGTGTTTTTGCAGTGGTCGTAAAACCTTTCATCTTCCTTTCCTGTTTCTCTTCTCTTGAATGATGTTTTATAGCCTATGTTCTCCCTATTATTACCCTGTGTCTTGGCCATCATGACTATGGAACCATCTGTCAAGTTTGGTGTGAAGGTGTTAACCTCTCTTTATTTTTCAACCATCAATACCATGGCATATGCAACAATTCACCGGGGAAAATGGATCCATGAGGAAGATCTAGTTTCTAACGTGATCATATGATGAATTTAGTCCCATGAGGAACTGGGTCAATATGTCGCTTTCACAAATTTCACTCATCTCCTTTGTAGCACCACAAGTACATAAAGGAAATAGTATGAAACAAGATAATTCATCCCAGACTTTCTTGAGTTTAGTAAAGTAAACCATTATATTCATGTTACCTTGTGGGAACGAGCTGATCTCTCTCAAGATATGGTAGATCTGAGGTCCACTGCTGCCCCCAAAGCGTTGAGCCAACTCTTCCCATAGTTCATGAGAAGTTGTAGTATACAAAAATGCCTCTACGATTTCTTTGGAAATAGAGTTAAGAATCCAAGAAATCACCATGATGTCGACTTTCTACCATTGCTCAAAATCCTGAGAGTCTTCCTTAGGTTTTTTGTATTTTCCTGTGACGAAGCCAACCTTATCCTTGGCTTACAGTCGATCAGCCTTGACCTGCTCCAGGTCAGGTAGTTCTCTCCAGTGAATGGTACGCTCGCCAACACTGCTCCTGGAGAATCAGAATTATACAGAGTGAGGTGGCCCTTCTGGTTCACAATAGGGATCACGTCGCTGGTACTAGCCATTGCTGCTACAAAAGCTTGATTGTTAAGCTTTGATACCATGTACAAAAAGTAACAATACTAATAGAAAATAGAAGAGAGAAAAAACTCGTGTATATTGTTTACTCTATGTTAACTTATATATACAAGAGCGAAAACTACTAGAATGATCTAGAGGTTCTTCTCAACATAATGCTAACTACTTTTATAACTAACTATGCATTTTCCCGCTTAAATTTTCTGCATGTGGAAGACGTGACTTTTCAGGTCGGCATCAGTTTGGTGTTTTTTAGTTTGGCATCAATTTGACGCTTTTCAATTTGTTTCCATTCAGTATTAGCTTGGTGTTTTTCAGTTTGGCATAGTCTCAAGGAAGTCATCTGTGTGCACTTCCTCGCACACACTATTTTATTAATCTCATACTTGTGCGTTGCGTTTTGTTTACTTGTTGTTACTCTTTCAGTTACTGAATGATATATACAGTCCCGGACAGGAACAACAATAGTTATAATCTGACCAAAGAACAACAAGTTGATCATCAAACGAAAATTAAAGAACAATAACATATACATGGACCTGACTCTTCCATATAAGACTTAACTTTCAAAAGTTTGGCTTGATTATCTAAAATAATTAAAAAGCCATAAACAAATGAAACAACTCCATAATTTTCTAAATGAGTCAAATTTAAATATGTTAATATTCAAAATAAGCAAAGTGTGAGTGCGTTAATATTTGGTTTGAGTTCAGATAGACTAAGTTCGAGTTCAACTAATCAGATTAAAATGCTTCAAAATTTGGTTCATGCATGCAAAGCGAAGATGAAGAGTGCGACATTACCTTTGTTTTTGGGAATAGCCATTCGTAAGTAATCTTATATCTCTCAAGGCTAAACACAAAGCAATATATGAAAGCTTTGCTTGAGGAATGTCTACAAGGACGACAACAAAGGGAATTCTCCGATTGAGTTTGGTCGCCTTTTAGATCATCCAGACGAAGGAAAAGCCGTTGAGATTGCTTGGAATTTTCAGCATGACCGTTTCCTTCTTCTGGCTGTCTCGTGCATCTTAACTCGTCATTCACTTTCTGGCACCGAAGATTCATCGACTTGTTCTGGGATTCTGGCGATTTCATCCAATCAACCAGCCATTGGATGTTGTCTCCTTCCCCACCCACTAGGTGTCGCTCTATTCTTATTGTTGTCCCAAGAAAGAAAGCTAAGGTGACAATGGCTATGGCGATCACACGTACTTTTGTCTCCTTCTGCTCCTTATTTTCTGTAGACATTTTGGAGTTAGGAACTAATAAAGCTTTTTTTTTTCCTTGAGGACTCTCACTTGGGATGGAAAGTGGAGAACAGTTGATTCCTTATATAGACAGAACTAAAAGAGCCTCCATGAACATGACCCATAATTAATTATTGCTTTTAAGTAGACAAGACTTCATAAGTTCATATATTTTAATCAAACAGTCAAACTTTTACATAAAATTGAGGATTTACTATCTTAAGTTGGATCTAGAGTTCTTATCAAGTATTGTTAATTAATTAGATAGACTCTTTGATAGCATAAAAATAATTTTATTTTTTTATTATTTTGAATTTATAAGTATGGATAATATTTTTTTTCATTCATGAAGTTTGGTAGAGCTAACCCATTTTTCCATTTATATCTAATAATGTAAATTCTTCTGTGATTCACAGAGTTAGAAAATTTATAAAAGAATAATATTGCAAAGGTTTATTTAATAGTTCAAAGTAATAAAAAATAAAAAAAAAGACAACTATTGCTATAAAAATTAATTTTCCTTCACTCAAATAAGCTCTAAATAAAAGGCTTAATTTTTTACCCTTGTACCATTTCTTTATAAGAAAAAATGTGTTGTACTTATTTTTCCTCACTTATACATTAACTATTAAATATAAGCTTTTCGTTTCTATGTAGAAAATAATTTATATTTAAAAATTAAAATAATTTTTTATTATTTAATTTAAAATTTTAAATATATTAATAAATTTATACATAAAGGATTTAATAAAATTATAAAGTGACTTAAAATTAAGTTAAAAGAATTGCAAATCTCTAGTTACATGGTGTTTCTCTTAATTTATAAATTAATAATAAACATACTCATAGGCTATTTAATTTTTTACTAAAAATATTAATTGATTATCAGCTACTTATAATTATTTTAACTAAACACATAATTATTTAAAATTTTAAGGCCTATCGAATATAAAAAAAACTAAATTTTTATAAATTTTCATGATAATAGTATTTTTTTAATTTTGGATGACAAAAACCTATTCTTTTAATTTTCTCCTAATTATAAATAATCTCTAAAATTAATTTGACTAAAGTCACATGTCATATCATTTTTTTATAATTTTTATTAAAGTTTAGTTCCACATCATCAAAAAAGTCAAATCTTTATGCATTTCTATAATTATAACCTCATTTTTAACTTGTAGATGATAAAGTTCATTTCTTTCATTTTTTTTCTTTTTCGTATTTGCTTATTAAATTTGACGTGAGAGGTATAGTGTGTTTCAAATGTTTTGGGCTTACTGATGTATATTTACCTCCAAGGACAACCTGGTAAATGTGCACAAGTACAATATGCAATATTTGGCTTATTTTTATTGTGAACATTGCACTTTGAATATTATCATCTTGGATATTACCTGTTTGAGCCTTGCCATCTTGAGCATATCCTCCTTGTGCATTGCCACCTTGAGCATATCCACCATGAGCATTTCCTCCTTGAATATTACTATATGGCCCATAAAACCCTTGGGCATTACCACCTTGAGCATTGCCAGCTTGAGCAATTCCAAGATAAGCATTCCCACCTTGTGCATTCCCACCTTGAGCATTTCCCCCTCGAGCATTACCACCTTGAGCATTTCCTCCTTGTGCATTACCACCTTGAACATTTTCTCCTTGTGCATTACTATATGGCCCATAAAACCCTTGGGCATTACCACCTTGAGCAATTCCACCATAAGCATTTCCCCCTTGAGCATTTCCTCCTTGTGCATTCCCACCTTGAGCATTTCCCCCTCGAGCATTACCACCTTGAGCATTTCCTCCTTGTGCATTACCACCTTGAACATTTCCTCCTTGAATATTACTATATGGCCCATAAAACCCTTGGGCATTACCACCTTGAGCAATTCCACCATAAGCATTTCCCTCTTGAGCATTACCACCTTGAGCATTTCCTCCTTGAGCATTTCCTCCTCGTGCATTTCCACCTTGAGCATTTCCCCCTCGAGCATTACCACCTTGAGCATTTCCTCCTCGTGCATTACCACCTTGAACATTTCCTCCTTTTGCATTACTATATGGCCCATAAAACCCTTGGGCATTACCACCTTGAGCAATTCCACCATAAGCATTACCACCTTGAGCATTTCCTCCTTGAGCATTTCCTCCTCGTGCATTCCCACCTTGAGCATTTCCCCCTCGAGCATTACCACCTTGAGCATTTCCTCCTCGTGCATTACCACCTTGAACATTTCCTCCTTGAATATTACTATATGGCCCATAAAACCCTTGGGCATTACCACCTTGAGCATTGCCAGCTTGAGCAATTCCACCATAAGCATTTCCCCCTTGAACATTTCCACCTTGAGCCTTTCCCCTTTGAGCATTTCCTCCTTGTGCATTACCATCTTGAACATTTCCTCCTTGTATATTACTATATGGCCCATAAAACCCTTGGCAATTGCCACCTTGAACATTTCCTCCTTGTGCATTTCTTCCTAGAAGGTTTCCACCTTGAATGTAGCCTCCTTGTGTGTTGATGCCTTGGGTATTTCCTCCTTGAGTACTGGCTCCTTGAACATTTCCACCTTGATTATTAATTGCATGATAACATGGAAATTGTACTACACATTCCATGTATGGATTCCCAGGCTGGGGAAACTCTATAGATGGCATGCATGGTTGTATTTGGCAGTTCCCAGATTGTGTATTTCCCCCTTGAATGTTTGGTATACATCCCCCAGATAAACTTACATTTTGAAAGTTGACCGGAAAGGAGTTTCCATTTTGAAGATTTATAGACTGTGGTATTTGGATATTACCACCTTGTTGATTTCCGAATTGTGTACTCGTTGATTTGAGTCCCCGATCATAGCTCCCTTGCTGGTTCCCTGCTTGAAAATTCCCAAAGACTGGCGCTTGAAGGTTTCCTCCTTGTTGATTTTCCAACTGTGGAGGCTGAGCATTTTCCACTTTGGCCATTGTTTCACTCAAAAGACTTAAAACTATTGGAAGGTTTTTGTATACTTAATGCTAATCAAGGAGTGCTGTAAAGCCTTATATAGAAAGTGAAGTATGCATTGCTTTGATGTAGAGAATTGTTATTTTACTCAAGTGGTTCGATTACAGATCTGAAGTCTCATTATTTTAAGCAGACCGAGACTTCACAAGTATGAATATCATTTAAAAACAAAAATCATTAATAAAAAACACAATAAGAGTAGACTGACTTTTGGAAAGTAATGACATTTGACGTATTTATGTAATAATTCCACAGCAACTTTTGTGGATCTATTTATGTTTTTTATGTTTCATTATTAATTTTTTTAATAATAACTTAAATAGAATATTCGACATTTTTTTCCCACTCCTTCATAATCTACAAAGTATCCTATTTGAAATTATGGTTTTAATCTCTTTTTTTTAATTTTTTTAATTTCAATATTTATAGGAAATATTTCAAATAATTGGTATTTAATAATTTTTAATATATTAAGTCTCAATCTAAGTCCACGATAACTTTTAGAGGAAAATGGAAAATAAATTTGGAAATAACAACTTAAAGTAAATTGCTCAGCTGTTATATATATATATATATATATATATATATATATATATATATATATATATATATATATTGAAAAGAAAATGAAATTATTGAGACTTAAATTATGTTTATTTTATGCTAATAGTAAATGAGTAAATGGTGTTTTATACTAATTTCATTTGGGATTAAATTAGAGCCTGAAATATTTACAGGAGACTCAATATCAGATGGAGAAACTCTAATATCATATTAAATTTATTTGAATCTTGCCTTTAATTTATTTCATTCATTCTTCGAGTCATATCTTTTGTTTTAAATTAAATTATGGTGTAACATAATAATCGCTCGAAATAAGTCACGAACTGTCACCATAAGACAAGATCACGTGACAAGAGTCTGATAAGCCGATACGCGGTCCCACCTGTGGAAAGGAAGACTCGGATACCATGGTACCCGGTTCTTCATCAAGACTCATACTCTCCTAAACATGTCGAATTTTTATATAAAATTACCGTTAGCAGGTACAATCCAGCAGATCCCTATTACACCTATAACCATGGGATCCTCAATCAATTAGCTTGTGGGATTTTTTACCGATTAGAATTTTCAAGAAATACTATAATTAACTCCATATTTTTACAGTATAAAAATTAATGACCGCAAAAATCAAGATACGCAATTTTTACACAATTACTCTTGAGTTTTAAGCAATTCCTTACATTCGCCCTTATCTTCAGTTTACTGACTTGAGCGTCGGAGTGGTTGCCATATACACCAACCATCTCACGTTCTCTTTGTTGCAAGTTGACCAATTGTGCACAGTTTCATTTTGGCCACATCATTTGGTTCCATTAATGGGATATCCATTGAATTCTCTCTATTCATTTGGATTAAAACTGGTCTCTTATTCACTTTCTCTTAAAAAGAAATCTTTCTTTTCTTCCTTTCTCAAAATGGCTGACAATTCAGGAGCTGTTGCTAAGGCTACTACTAATAAGGGTGTAATCATTTCCTCCACTCCTGGTAGTGGATAAAACACCCAGTCAATGATCAATGAAGCAGATTTCAATAATCTGAATAACGAACAAATGCTCTAATACATTAAAAGGCTGCAGGCCACTTTTGAGCAGAATAAGGCTCGAGAGGGGACTTCATTTACAGCCCCTAGGGTAAGGAGTATGATTCTATTGATACCTCGAGGATTCGGATAGAAGTGATCCAAGCGTAGTCCAAAGGGAAGGCCAAACTGGAGGATGAAGAACTGTCGGATGAGATTCTGAAGAACGTTGACTAGATGATGGTTTGGGTCGTGCAAAGGTACCAGAAGGAGCAAGAGGAGGACTATGGCTTGCATGATGCCTCGCTCTTGTCAGAAGAGATCTTAGTAGAAACTTTTCTAACCAAGTTCAAGCTGCCAAGCTTGAACAAATATGATGGAACAATAGATCTCAAAAGTCACCTGGCAATCTTTAGGATGACCATGCAGCCACAAGGCAGGTCTCTGCCTGGCCTATAATCTAAGTGTTAGTCCCATTACATAAAAAGTTTCTAAGGTATTTTTATGCCCAGACAACAAGGCGAGTATTCGCTAGCCCACATGATCGGGTGTTTTCTCCACTTATAATTTTCTAAGGCATTTCATGCCCAAGCCATAAAACAGGCACCCGCCAGGCCACATGTCTGAGTGTTGTGCCCATTTTTGTAAAATTTTCCAAGTTATTTACTGTACGGCAGTGACCGGGTGTTAGTCTCTTAACAATTTTTTAAAAGAGATTATTTTATTTAATGATGGTTGGATGAGGTTTATGAACGAGTGCAGAGCATATAAATACTTAGTGAAAATAGTGACAAAATATTTGTCATTAAAATCATGGAAGATTACATAGGAGGAGGATCTTCAGGTTCCCCCTCCTGAGTCTTCATTACATTAGAATTTTCTACATTTACCATGTTGTTTGCAGAGACTCGATCGATGGGATTGTCCTCGACTTCTCCCTCCTCCTCTTGCTCGTCCTCATCTCTCTCCTCCTCAAGAAAGATGTCGTCTATCTAGATAAAATCTTCAAAGGGGAACCATTTCACCAGCTCCTTCTTTACGGAGTCTTGGCCCTCAATGAATATCTCTCTTTGTCGGGCCACCGTCTCTTGAAGTTTTGCTTCTAATTTAGTGATCCTGGTAGAGGCGGCTCGGTTCTCCTCAACTTGAGACTGCATCTCCTAGACCTGGCGCTGAAGCATGGCCAATTGATCCTCAGCTACTTTTCCCTGATCCTCAAGGGCTGAGTTTGAAGTATTTTCCTAGTCCAAGTCCGTCTACAGCTTGTCCACCTACTCTAGTGTCTCCTTCATTGTACCCTCTACTTCCTCAACCTGAGCCTTTAGCCTCGAGTATTCTTCTTATAGGAGACCTTTATCTGTCTCTTGGGCCCCAAATTCTCACTTTAGAGTCTTATCATGCTCCTTGGCCATGTATGTGCATAGGGGACTCTTCATCATAGAGTGGATGATGTTGTCATAGAGATCGTTTATCTCGACATCATTTAGGCGATGATGGTCTCTAGGCCATAATGCATTCTTAGCTATCAAGACAGACAACCAGGGCTCCTCGAGAAGAGAGGTGTCCAGGTCAGGGCCAGTGCTAGGAGCTAGATGCCCCAAGGCCATGCGACTTTCGCTTTAGCCTCTCCTTGTGAAGTTTTGGCATGGGCAGTAACAACTTTAGGTTCGCCCCTCGTGGAAGACTCGGGTTGAGTGAGGCCTGGTGCCTCGGTAGCAGGGAGAGGAGGAGGAAGCATGATAATCTCCTCAGTATGATGAGCCCATTTAAGAGGTGGATCAGTCGTTCCAGCAACTGTTTTGCCCTTGTGAGCGGCGTGTGCCACCTTGGGCGAACTTGTTTTATGACTTGGCCATATCTGCATAGAGCAAAAACTGAGTAAGGAAGGCAGTTTGAAATACAAAAGAAGTTGGAAAGAAAAATATCGTGCTCGCTAGCCAGTGAGGTGCTTTTCCTAAGGCTGGAAAGGCTAGGCGGGTGAGGACCTTGAGCCTGGCTCGCCTGGAGATGGCTCTGCTAAGATAAAACGGCGCTCCTCAAAAGGAAGAAGTATTCTTATCCATTGCTATGAGAGAAAAAGCAAATAGGAGTTACCTTTAGTAGGGCAGTCTATAAACAGAAAAGAGGAATGGTCGAGTCTTTTTTAAAGTAAAGATATCAGTCGAGCCTTTTTTAAAGCAAAGATATAAGTTGTGAGCAAAAATGATGTTTGGAGGAGAAGAAGGGCTCTTATATGGCGGCTTCGCCGGTAAGTTTTAAATGTGGTTCGAGAAATAGGGCAGTCATCATTTATGGGCAGGAGGAGGCAAAGTGATGTGAGCAGAGAAAGGTCAATCTAAATTAGCCACATACCCCAGATTGTGAAAACGATTGGCATTTTCGAATCTGAAAAATCGAAGACCAGTGGGGGACCTCTGATGTAACATAACAATCGACCAAAGTAAGTTATAAGCTATCACCATAAGATAGAGTCACGTGACAAGAGTTTGATAAGCCGATACGCGGTTCCACCCATGGAAATGAAGACCCGAACACCGTGGTACCCGATTCTTCATTAAGACTCACCCTCTTCTGAATAAATCGAGTCTTCATATAAAGTTACTGTTTGCAAGTATAATCCAACAATTCCCCATTACGCCTATAATCACGGAATTTCCAATCAATTAATCAGTGAAATCTCCTATCAATTAGTCGGTACCAATTGAATTTCTATGAAATGTTATAATTAACTCTATCAATTAGTCGGTACCAATTGAATTTCTATGAAATACTATAATTAACTTCATCTTTTTACAGTATAAAAACTAATGATCGCAGAGATCAAGATACCCCATTTTTACACAACTACTCTTGAGTTATAAGCAATTCCTTACATTTGCACTTGTCTTTAATTTATTAATTTGAGCATTGAATTTACTGTCATAAGCGCTAACCACCTCATGTTCTTTTTGTTGCAAGTTGACTAATCGCGGCACAACCACATCAAATATATATTTCACAATAATTCAATTCAATTGATTTATTTACTCTTAATTTTTTTAAAATATAAAAAATTTTATTATTTTAATTTAAAATTTTTTATTTAAAAAAAAAATCAAGCGCGATTATGTAAAAATCTATTTAAATTTTTTCTTAAGAAATGAAGCATTTATATTTTTTATATTTAATAGAATTTTAATAGACCCAATAATAATTAGAGAGAAAAAATTCTTTAAAAAATTAAGTTAAACATGTAATTTCAGATTAATTAATTTTTTTTGTAAATTCAGACTAATTAATTGTTTCACTAATTTCAGATTTTATATAAATTGAAATGAATTATGGACTTTTTTCCTGAACCAATTTATGTGCTGTTTTGAATCGAAGGGTTCTGAATGCTATTAAAAATATCAACTTTATATGAGTATACACCTGAATACAAATATGAATTGAGATGATCTTACACCAATAAAGTGTTTTTTTAAAAAAAAAAAAACATAGAAGGAAAAAAATTCAGAAAAAAAAAAAAAAAAAAAAAAAACTCATTGTGCACAACTCTAAACAAAGTCAGCATGCACCTTATAAATATCCGAGAACATGCTTCCTGTTTTTGCTTTCTTTTAGTTTTTTTGAAAAATATATGAAAAAGTAAGGTATGATTTGATTGATTTTTTTATCGAGGGCCTATGAATAATATATCATAATATTATGCATTACATAAATAGTAGTAATTTCTAGATGTCTTTAAATGTTGAAATCATATTAGGAGTTATTATTTTGATAATATATAGAAAATAAATTTATTAAGATTATGACACGTGTATACGGAATTTAGAAAGATCGTATGAATTTTTTCATCTGGTCAGATCGGGATAGAGTATAAAGATCCGACCATCAACACCCCTAATTTTATCAAAGATCGAAACGGATAGACTGGCAACTCCAAGGCATGTACTGCAAATGAAAATCATATATGGAGATCACCGACCTCATTAAAGGTCGAGCACTATCCGACCTCCTACACATTGATCATTTTCCAGGATCATAAATGCGTGTGCGGAACGTACAAACTAGTTGGCATTGTATTTACTGTCATGTTGCCCATCATTAATGTACTGCATTACACACCTGCATAAAAGTATCTCTGCCTCGTCTAATGGGGACACACACCAGAAGCGTCAGAGCAATTAGAGATATATATATATATATCTCACTGAACTAACCAAAAGGATGGACTCTCTCTTTCGCCGACACACGGAGAGAAATCCTAAAATCCATCCTTCCTCTTTAGGGAGCTTTCTCTTCTATTCTCCTCTTTGTTTTATTTCTCTGGACACAATTAAAAGGTTTCCGATCTGACTTGAGCATCAGAAAGTCTATGCGCGACATTTCCGATGGATCTTTAACCGTCTTCTCATATTTTACAGATCTCTTTTCTCAAACATCAAATGTGGAAGGACCTTATAAAATCAATCACAGATCGATGATCAACCCATCAAATTGAGTTTCTATTTAGATATACATATCTAAACACCCTACTGGATCTCACTTCATTATACTTAAACATAAATTGAATTACAAACTTTAAAATAAAAATAAGCGAAATCATATAATATTTTTTTATATTTTTATTATTTTAATTAATAATTATATTTTATTTATCACATTAATATTTTCTTATAGTATTTAAAAAATTTTATTATTTGTTAACAACGCCACGGAATACCACAAAATACGATTTTAACATAATCTAGATTTTACATTCTCAAGTAAAAAAATAAAAATAAAAAGTTGTGTTCAACACAAATTTAAAAAAAAAAAAAGTAGACTACTTTTGAAACCATTCAAATTAAATTAAGCTTTTTTTTTTGTTCGGATAATAATTTTTTTTCAATAAGTTTAAAAATTTTAGTTATTCAATTAATTTAAACTGAAAATATGGAGATTAATATATATCCACAAATAACAACTCCGATAAATAATTTGACCCGCAATCTAATCATGACTCATTGTACATGTGTATTGTGGCTTTTGATGAAATAATAATCATAATAATTTAAATAAAATATATAGAAAAATTATACTTTTAATTCTTGAATTCCGTTATAATTAACGAATTAATTTTTATAATTTTTAAAATTAAACATTTAAATTCCTCTAAAATCCGTTCATTCAAATTAAAGATTTTTCTACTATTTTTTAAGGTTAAAAATTATAAAAATATCTTTATTATTTTTTTTTAAATTTATAATGAGTTCTTGAATTTTAATATAATTAATGGATAAATCTCTAAATTTTTAAAATTATACACTTAAATTCATCTATAATCAGTTTATTCTCCTTTATTATAATCTAAACATTTTGATCGTTCATTTTTTATTTAAAAGAACACTTAAATCTCCATTAACTTATCTATAATATCTTATTTAATTAATTTTTAATATTTTTTATTCTTTAACTTTTATTTATTAAAATATTTCAATACTTCTACCTTCAAAATTTTAAAAAAATATTTATAATTTTAGCTATTTTTAAGTGATATTGAATAACTTTTAAATAAATTTTAAGATTTTATAAAGTGTATTTTAGGAAGAAATTATACTTTCAGAATAAATTTAACTCTCTTCTAATTTTGAATTAATATTATAATAGATTGAATAATTATAATTTTAGACGGATTAAATTTAAAAAAATTTAAAAATTTAATTTTAAAAATATAAATATTAATCTATCAATTATACTAAAATTTAAAAATTAAAGTATAGTTTAAATAATATAAAAATTTCACTTACATTAAAAAGAATTTAAGTGTTTCGAGTATATTTTAAATATTTAAAATATTTATTTTCCTGTTAATTAATTTATTAACGAAATTATAAATAATAACTATATATATATATATTTAAGAATTTAATTTTAAAAATATAAAAATAAATTTATTAATAATGTTAAATTTAAAAATTAAAATATAATTTATCAAAATATAAATGATGTAACTTTTGATTTTAAAAATTTAATTATCCAAATCTCAAGGGAGATTTTACTTTCCATAAAAATTAAAACAAATATGGAAGTAAAAATAAAAACAATGATGGAGGTTTCCAAATTTGGCCCATAGGCAGATCAATTTACAATGACGTGTACACATATAATTGGCAAGTACAGTCTCCACGTTCTGTATTCTTTGAACGATACAGAGAAGTTTCTGGCGAAAAAACAAAAAATATATAAAGAAGTTTCTACTATTGGGCCAGCTCAAGATTGGCATCTGCGTTTGCATTTACTAAATAAGAGCTCAAATCCATCCTCCACTCTGTAACGTACAGAAAGAAAAACCACTCCGAATCTGAGCCGTATCGCATCACAGATAGCCGTTATCGTACATCAATGCACACAAATGGCGCGTACTGATTATTATTCAACTCTGCGCGTATAATAGAGATAAAAAAAAGGGAAAACCGGAAACGGTTCTAGTATTGCAGACTTTTGACGTCATGTAAATACCGGCTTTATGACACGTGTAAGTCATTAGGAGACTGTTTGACGGTTGATGATGTTACGGATGATATGATTATAGCCGTTGGATTGAGATGGGCCCACAATGATGGACGATTTTCAATAGGGAACATTAGGCGGACCTTGTAGAGATGAGATACACAGGATAAGTCAAAGGACATTGGGGATTAGGGCTAATTTATCTATGGAGTCTTCAAAGAATTGGGGCTATTAGGTTAAATGTGATGGTCATTTTAAATTCTTTGATTATTCACTCTTAATTTGAGTCTATTAAGAGAATTATTCCCTATGTATATAGTATATAAATCAATTAAAATTAGAGTGATCAAAATCATTTTTAATAGAATCATATTATAGTCGAGAATACAGTCGAATGAAACAAGTTCTGCGGAGAAGAAAATACACGAATAGTAAACTACTTTTCTCGGAGAAAAAGCAGGCATACGAGTCATGGACAAGCATACGAGTTGTGAACTTCTTTTTTTTAAAGAAGTAATGGTAATATCGCAAAAGAAATGGGTTTGATTTTTTATTTTTTTTAATATAATATAAACATAAAAGTATCTTTTAATAACATTTGAAATATTTCATAGTTATTTTTTTTTTTAAGGATTGTTTGATCGATTTGAGCTTATTGATAAAAAAGATTTGTCTAATTCGCTTTTTTTTTTTCAGGTTAATCATCCGATAACCCTAATTTCAAGTCGTAGATTCGCAATCCTTCAACTTGAATGAAATTGCCGGTAATCTTTATTAAACAACATCGAAAGTCTATAGTGAATATATATTAGAAAAATTATTCTATATTATTAATTATTATATGTATAATGAGTAGATATTTTTCATGATCATGGTGAGATCTACTTTTTATAGTATAATTACAGGTAGTTTACATACCGAAGATAAATTGTCCCCTGCAAGTATTTGCTCTATTCATGATTCATGAGAATCTAACTCTCGACCTGCCAAGAATAGTATCGAATCACTTATTCTAACACTCATTATTAGTTGCTTTCATTTGAGTTAGTATATACCATAATTCATCAAATAAAGTGCAGATATTGAAGAATTGTGAAGAGAGCATAGAACAAACAAAAGGATAAAGGAAAACAGCGTTCATCAGTGGCATGTTCAGATGATAAGGTAAGATGATTCACACAAGCTTTATGCATGGCATCTTAGTAAAGAAGAAGATGATGAAGAACATAAAACACCAATTGCAATTTATTTCCACACACAGAATATGCATCTATCCATCTGTGCATATTAAAGATAATCACTCACCATCACAAGAAACTTAAGAATAAAGCAATTTTGCTCAAACTATACCGGCAAGTCATTGTGCAAGAAAAAAATAATGAAAAAGGTGATGAAAATAACAAGTTTCAGCTGAAATGTTCTTTCACATCCATTTCAGCTGAAATAAGAAGATAGAATGTAAACCAGGAGATAGGTTTGAAATCAACACTTGAACACTGTGTGCTTCTTGATTAGCAAGATTGAAAAACCACATTGCTAAGTACTACTCACCTTAGAGCAGCACAACTCGAAGTTCTCTCACATATAGTCAACTCTCTTTTAGGCATTCGAAAGTTCACAATCACTCTTAAGTTGAAAGATAAACTAATTATTGCCTGAAAAGGATTCTGAAAATCTAAATATTCATTGCACTAATAATAGCTGCAGGATTGTTTTTCGTTCCCATTTTGCATCCATTGCCTACACAAGCCAGTACTTGTCAACTTAATAAAAACTATTATGCACTCAGATACTAGAGATTTTAAGGTTAATGGCATAACAAGACATCAAAGGATGCAATGAAAATAAAATTTTCACTGAAAAGACAAATTAGTTCTACATAGCCAATTGCATTGCTGATAATAGATAGTAACCAGTACACAAACAAGATAATTGAGTTTGGTATTAAAACCAGTTCTCAGACAATGCTCTACTAAAGAAAAGGTGTAAAGACAAAGTACAATATATTAATCCCGCTGGTTGTTGCTATTCTTCCAGATCCGGTTTCTCTTTAGCCTGCTGGGCTTTATAACACTGTAGTTCCCTCTTGCCTTGTCATGAGGAGTTGCCTTCGAAAAAGCTGCTTGCAACAAGATCCTACTGAAGCCTTCTGATAGCACAAGACTCTCCATGTAAGTACCCACAACAAAAGAGAATTGTTCTCCATAAACTTTTAGCTGTCTAATGCTTCTGCTTTCAGGGTCAAATGAAACCAGCCCTCCGTTACTCGTCACAAGCAGAAGCTCTCCATTTGTCCTTATGTTCAATGTCCTTGAGAAACCATTGTATGGAGAAATGGTATACATTTTGGTCCAAGATTCTGCCACGCCATATTCGTGCATCATCCATATGCAACATCGATTAAAGCACGGGTATTCTCCATCTTCATATCGTATCAAAGAAAGAGATTTATGGAGTACCACAAGTGACAGCTGAAACTCATCATCACCACCAGTTTCTAACTCCTTTGGCACTTCTAGGTCTCCAAATACTTCTTTGCCCACATCAAACGTTGCTACAATCAATGTTTTACAAGTAATCTCTTCTTCGTCCTCCTCTATATAACATCCAATCCAATTGATATTTCCATTCACAAAAGCCTGAGGTGATCTCATGTCATAGTAAGAAGGGAAGCCTACTTTTCTTTTACCTCCAAACCTCCTCCAAGAATCCTCACTTAACCTGAAAATATCAATCTCACATACAGCCCCATAACAAAACTCTATTCTCACAACCTTATAATCAAAATTTATGGAATCAAAACCCAACCCAAGAACTACACGATTAAATGCATCACCAATCAAAGGAAGATTCATGGATATTCCAAGTGAAGGGTTCCATAGAAAAATGGGTTTTGGTGTTGGAATTGGGCTTTCTGTGGCATACCAACCCCTATTCATAGGAACATTTCTATCAGTCAAACAAACTAACCCATTACAGCTACCAATTACATCAAGAAGATAACCATAAGTACTCTTGAATGGACAATCAAGTATTTGATAATCACCAAACGACATATCGTCATTATGCATAGTAAACATCTCTTTCCCATAAGTCCTAGAATAGTTCCTGATCATTATCTGAGCAGGCTTGTCCTTGTTGATGGTGGAAGTGAATTGGGTATACATAAAATTGAAATCTGGGCTAAAGATAAGAAAATACCATGATTTTGAAACACAGCTGAATCGAACAAGTGATTTTGCAGGCAGCCTCACCAGAATCTCCAGTAGAACCTCTGTAGGTAAGTAATCCGACATCTTCCTAGAAAGCGAGTTTTGAATTGTGAGAGGGAAAACAAAGAGAAATGCCTTTCTCTTTGATTTCTCTAAGATTTCTGTTTGGTGTAAGAGAATTGAGTAACTTCTCTAAGGAGAAATTCTAGGTTCTTGCTGAGTAGTGTACAAAGATCTCCTCCCTTTTTTTCTATATATAACTGAATTTGTTGAGTCCAAAAGTTAATATTTCAGTTTTTTTATTTTTATAATATAGTGACGCAATGACATATAATAACCTAAAATAATAAAAATAAGAATATTTTCTTTTTTATTTATAGTTTTTGTTCACTTTATTTATTTACACATATTAAAAAATAATATTTTTATTAAATTTTTAATTATATTCATTTTAAAAATATTAAAATTTATTTAATATTAAAAAAAATTAAAAATAAAATAAAATTAAATAGAATTATAATAATTTATTTATATATTATTATAGTGAAAAAATAGATAATAATTTATTTATATATTATCATAATCATCCAATTTGGATATTACATATAATTAATAACAACAGGGAAAGAAGAGAGATTTCCTCTGTTTGGAGCTATAATCCCACACTGTCGCGAAAATAGAACTCCCTGTCTTTATTAATCACATCAACTCTTATATATACAATTCTTAAATCACATGCTTCCATCTCAATGACAGAAACCTTTCATTTCAATATGGCTTGGAAGCTCGCCCTAGCCTCTCCCTCATCATCGCCGTCATTGCTCTATTGTTCTCTTTTACCTTTGCTCTTGTTCATGCTCATACTCCATACGATCCGTAGAAAAATGATGTTACCAATCGTGATGCTAGTTTAGATGGCCAGTCTGATTTTGATCCCAAGGCTACTGCCACTGAGACATTACTGATGCTAGCTGTTAACCAAGCAAGACAGTTTCATGAAGTTAACTCTAAGCTTTCCGGTCAAGTTGGCTCCTCCACCGCAAAGGCGTGGAAGGTACATGGATGAGACCAGACTTTCAGTGCCTCAAGATTAATGTCGATGGTGCCTACGAAATTCCAATGGCGAGAGGCAAGGTGGCTTCGTAGCTTTTGGAAAGCCATCCACTCTTAGTGCTGAGCTGTGTGCTATTTACGTAGGAACAAAGCTGATAGCTCAAAAAGTCAAAAGCCACATGCAATAATAAGGGTAATTTAGACTATTCAATATAGACTAACGGTAAAAAAACTTAAATTTTAACTGGTCCTTTTATATTGACGGAAGTAAAATAAATAGAATTTTTAATGTAATTAAAAAAATATAAAAATATTTTAATTAGTTAAATACAATAATAATTATTTCTATAAAATATATTTTTTTCTTTTTAATTATAGTATGAGTTGAGATTCTATAAATAAAAATGATAATTTTCTACATATATGGAAAGTTGGTTTTTAAGGAAATGCGATATTCCTGCAGCGATTTATCGATAAACAATTATTTTTTATTTTTTACGCTTATTTCATATTTTTTAATGATTATTTTTAGGGACGAAACCTTTATCTGAAGGGATCGTACACACATATAATAAAGCATATAAATATAAAATAAATAAAAATAATATAGAATATCAAACAATAAAATTTATATTAATTAAAAAATTATAATAAAAAATATATAATAATTATAAGTATTAGAATTTTTTTAAAGCAAGTGTTATGAATTTATAATTTTAATAATTATATATTTTATAATATAAATTAATATTAAAATATATTAAATTCAACTTTTCATGCTTTAAATAACGTTAACTATTTAAATATTCTATTACATCGAATATCATTAAAATTCTAACTATAACATAATATTATTTTTATTTGATAAGATTTCATATTTTATTTTATTTAAAATTTTATATTTTATTTTATTTAAAATTTTATATTATTTAAATTCTATTTTACACACTCTATACATTGCTTATGATCTTCGTCTAACAATCAATTTTATAATTTATTTATTAAAGTATTGGATATATTTTAAAAGATATAATGTGAATAATATTATTAATACCGTTAATGAAAAATGATATAAAAATTATATATTTCACACTTTTTTATTATTTAAAAAAAATTATGATCAAATAAAAATTTGAGTGATTAGGAATTTGGAAGGGGATTAGAGATTTTAAGTTTTAGGCAGAAGAGGAAAGACTGAACCGGGGATGGGGAAAGAAAGAGAAGGGCTGAAGGGTCAAAGGGGGAAGGGGCTAGGCTGCGGAGTTGGGTTGAGTAACTTGGGCTAGTATGTAGTGAAAATCAGTTACTTTAATTAGTCAATTATTTAATATGTTTAAATTTAATTAAATTAAAAATTAAAATATTTTAATTAAATTAAATATTTTAAATAATTGAATTACTCAATTAAAATCGATCAATTCGATATTTTAGTTTGAACTAAGAAGTGCTCTCCCTGACTTATATATCCCTCACACTATTTTAGAAATTTAAACTTTTGTGGTGGAAATATTTTTGTCTCTAAAGCAATTTATTCTGTGACAAAATCTGTTAAAATAAAATATATATTTTACTTATATTTTATTAGAAATTTGAGTGTCTGCGACAAAATAATTACCGTCGCTAAAGAATTTTATTCTCATCACAAAAGGCTTACCAGCGTACTCAGCATGGTTGCGATGATCGTAATTCCATGTTTGATACTCGGTTCGTAAAACTTTTTACGACTACATTTGCAGGTTGCTACTGCAGTGACAAATTTTATAACAATATTTTTAAATTTCGTCGCTATATACTTTACATAAATATTTAATTACTTTTAGTTATTATTCAAATAGGGATGTGCAGTTTTTAATTTAAACTAAAAAATTGAATTGATCAATTCAGTTTGATGAGTTAAATTTTCTAAAATAAATTTTCAAAAATTTCAATTAAGCAATCCTATACAATTTTCACATAACCGAAAAAAAATCGAATCAAACCTAGAACTAAACTGCACAGTTTTTTTTCCTAGTATTTGGGTATAAAATCTTAATTCACACACTTTCTTAACCTTCATCGATCTCCCCAGACCCACCTCCCCCCCCCCCCCCCCCCTCACTTTTCTACAAACGATGCTATGATCCTCTCCTTCCTCTACTTCTTCTTCTTCTTCCACAAGCACAGAAATACAAGCACCTTTAATCTTTCTTTGCATCTTCTTCTCCTTTCTCTTCCTCACAAATTTCTTTTTTTGCATCGAGGGTAAGTGAGACCTCCTTCTCCGGTGCATAGATACTCCTTCACTGACCGGTTTTTGCAACTGCCTTCACCTGTGCATGCGATTGCTATATCCGATTGGTGAGCGATTATTGCCTTCTACGATTGTTCGCGTGCCTTACTCTGGTAGTCATCGCACAAGAAGCATCAATATTTTGTTAAATCGCCTACTCTCTTTGATGCAAATATTTGTTGGTTCTATGATTTTAGATATTTGGTTATTTGATTATGAATCTATTGGTCTGTTGAATCACCCACCCACTTTGCATGTTTAATTTCTAGATCTATATTTGTTTTTTTTTTTCAATTTCTGGGTATCAATTTCTAAAATTATTTGTATTTTTGTTGAATCACCTTCTCGCTATTTTGAATTTTGGGTTTGATGAATTAATTTGAGGGTTTTGATGATTTTTATTTTATATTCAAGTATTTGATTAATTTTCTGTATATTTGTTTGATTACCCAAACTGACTGGGTACCCTAGTTTGAAAGAAAACTAATGAGAACAAGAAAAGAAAAGCGCCACTGTTGAATGAAGATTTATTAATGGAATTGGATTTGATTTAATTTTTCTCTCAATTCGGTTCAGTTTCGATTAATATTTTTAATGAATTCAGTTTTTCAATTTTTCAAATTTTCAATTTCAGTTTAAAATCGAATCAATCCATTACACATTCTTACTCTACTTTCTTCATCATCCGCTTCCTTTATTAAATTTATTTTATAAGTTATTTATTAAATTTATTTTATAAGTCCTTTATTAAATTTATTTTATAAAATCTATAGTTTAGAGCTCTTTATTGTATAAAAAAACTATTACAAATTATTTTATGACAATAAAGAAAACTATTACAAATTATTTTGTAAGGTAAAGTTTACACATATTTAATAATAAATGTTAAGTAATAATTTTTTTACTTTTGCATTTATTTTTCGATTTAAACTCCGATTAATTTTAAAATCACATGAAGAAATACTAATTCAAATTTTATGCTTTTATATTTTGTATAAAAATTAATTTTACAGATAAATTTTAACATGTTATGTTATCCACATATTAAAAAACCTTTATCCAAATTCAAGCAACCTATTACTTTCTTAAGTGGTTTAAGAGTGTTATCAGGTTTTTTCAAATTCAAGCAACAAGTGGTTTAAGAGTGTTATCAGGTGTAATGTAAAAGTCGTGTATCAAGTTGATATAAGAGTACTCTTTCGGGTAATCAATTGCTCCACTTAAACGACATAAGAGTGCTCCTAAACGACTTTTAAGCGATGTAAGAGCGCTCTCAGGCGATGTAAAAGTCTCTCTAGGCAACGTAAGAGTGCCTTCAGGCGATGCCCTTTCAGCACTTAGGCGAAGTAAAAGCGTCCTTTCAGGCAATCCATTGTCTACTTAGGTACGCGCCTTTTCAAGCAATCTATTGGTCACATAGGCGATGTAAGAGCGCTCCTAAATGACATAAGAGTGTCCTTTCAAATAACTAATTACCCACTTAGGTGATATAAAAACGTCAATTGCTGGCTTAGACGACGTAAGAGTGTACCTAAATAACATAAAAGTACCTTTTAGACAATCAATTACTTAAGTGATGTAAGAGCATCTCTAAGCGACATAAAAGTGCTCTTTCAGACAACCAATTGCCTACTAGCACCTTTTTAGTAAATTAATTGCCCCTTTAGGCGATTTGTACACCCTCATCAGTATTTGATGTCCATGCAACTTCTCATAATACCAATGTAATATCAAATCTCTAAGTAACATTTATTTAACCATACAAATCCATTTATTGAAATACTTATATTTTAGTTCGTTAAAGGGAATAATACGGTATCGAATCTAAAGATTCGACTACTGTAGAGGACTAATGTAGATTAATATTAAAATATATTAAATCTGAATTTCGATAATCTAAATTATATCAATTATTCAAATATCTTATAATTTCAAATAAGGTGGTAGAATCTAATCACAATAGGATATCATCCATATTAGAATATTATACTTATTTGATAAAATTTCATATTATATGGACTCCGTATTCTATTTTATCTAAGATTTCGTATCATACCAAACTTTATAAGAGCTCACAATCTCTATAATCATCCATAATTAGGTAACTCTCTTCTCTCTAACGGTTAATTTTATAATTTACTTATTATACATATTGACTTAAATAAGTATCGGAGAGGTTATTAAGCCAACTCACCCAGTATTCTCTCTTATTTTATATATTTATATCGACAAAATATGCTGTAAATAATATTAATAAATTTTTATTATTTTATAGATATTATATTTCAACAAAGTAACATAAATTCAAAGATTTGAAAGTTGAGAAAAATATAAATTTAAAATAAATAAATAATTCGGCATAATAGCATAAAAAAAAAGAATCATAAAATTAAATTGACATTATAAATTAAATATTAATAAAACAATAACATAATATATCATATAAAAACTGAATAAATAAATATATTTAAAATAAAGCGAAAATAAAAGTAAAACTTTTAAGTTTGAATTGGATGATAAAAAATTGTTACATTAACTTGTATTTAATTTTAAAACAAAATATCTATCGAATTTCAATTTGTAAATACAAAAATTTTGAACAATTAATTTAGTTAAAAAAAATTTCTATGACAATCAAGTACTTTTATTACTTTAATTTTACTTCTAAATATAAATTACAAACTATTGAATATTAATAAAAGATTTGAACGACTAATTAATGAAATAAAAAATTTACCACTTTTCTGTAAAATTTTTTATTAATATTTATAGAAATTAATAAATTTATAGAGATTAAATAATAAAAATTTTAATTATGTTAACCTATTAAAATATCTTTAACATCTCAAAATCATCTCCTCTCATCTCAAAATCATGAACATAAAGATCTTGTCATCTTGATAGCTAGAGAATTAACAAAAAGTAGGGAAAAAAAAAGGAAAAGAAAAAAAAAAAACACTCCATGTTTCTTGTTTTTCTTTCCCAAATGTCAAAGAAGAGCCTTTCTTTTGTTTTTTTTTTTTTTTCTAATGGGTTTGGGCCTTTGGTTAGACCAAATCCAAAATGACCCGAAATCAAATTGTTCTGATTTTTAGTAATATCTTATCCATTTCCACTGAAAAATCAAAGGTTAACATTTGATTTTCCCAGCAAGATATTTTTCTTGTATTCCACTGACAATAATTGCTTTATCTTCTACAATGGTCAAACATTAAACATCTCCAACATAATTCATCAATTCAAATACTTTTCTTCTCTATTTCACCTTCAACTTTTGTTTAAAAAAAAACCTTTTCTTTCCTTCCATGGCAACTCTCTCATTAGGCCATTCTTATCTCCACAAGAACAAAAGTTCAATTCAAGGACTAAAACCCAGAAACTGCTCAAGTATCCTCGTTGTTATTTCTTGTCAAAGAGGAGAATCGGTAGACATTTCAAGCCCAAAAGAAAAGAAAGAAATGAAGCAAGAAAAGCAACTGATTTTGAGGCAGATCTTTGGCAGTGCAGAGAAATTTGGTGGAAGGTTGAAGGATACCATGAGTCCAAAACAAAAGGGTGACTGGAAAGATGTAGTGTTGATGAGCTTGGCATTTGCTGTTTATGTATATATCTCTCAACAAATTGTCTGTGCGTACTGTGCTTGGACCTCCATGCTTACGCAATCATGGTAGATAGCTGGGACCAGAACAGCTTCTGCGTCTGGGTTGTGGTGTTTAATGAATGGATTTGTCTTCTTTTTTGAATTTTCTTGGACTGAACTTCAGATAGTTCATTTCCAGGAAAGTTCCAACACAATTAGCTTGGGAAAAGCACCTGAAAGAAGCAAGATATCTGTACAATTTGTATCAAAGCAAGTAAATAAGACCCATATGCAAAGAAAAATAAAGAGAGCTCTTTTATGAATTTGATTCACAAACTGATCGGTTTATCTTCAAATCTAATAATAAAGAACCATCTTTTTCACAAACTTGAAAGTTCATACACATCCAGGCACAGAAGTGAATAAATTCAAAGTAGCATGGAAAATAAGTTTATGAACACCTTTGGCATTTAAGAAAATCAATTCCTCTTTAGTACATTTTGCTTCGTTATCATTCTTCTGTCAATTTGAACTCTTTTAACTAGTCAGATTTGTGACTTTCGCGCTTAAATAGGCGGTAGAAGATCGACCGCAGCCATTGCCAAATGACAATCAGACATTGCCAAATGCGTATCACAAAATTCTTTGCCTTAGGTTTTGGCTCTGGTGGTGGTCCGAAAATTCCCTTGTATATCTCCTTTTGTTTTTGATATACAGCCTTCTCATGTTGAGCAATCAAACGCAGCTCTCTTGCAATTGCCTTGTCTTCAGGTGCATATTTACGAGCCTTTAGAAAATCTTCACGGGCGGCATCTGTTTGCCCCAGTTCTGCTCTAGCCTTTCCTCTTCTGAACAATGCTTTGACATTGTTTTCATCCTCTCCTAATACCTGAGAACCCATTAATGGATTAAATATTTAGTTGACAGCTTCAAATCTCTGACTTAACATCAAAGCAGAAAATCACATAAACGATCAGCACAATGAAACCCTGTTTAAATGTTAAATCATTTCATACTTCCAATCTTAAGAAGCAGCAACTGTCTTTGAAGTAGGTCCGAGGTATCATAAGTTGCAAGTTCTGATGAATGATAAATTATTATTTTACATTCTTATTAGTTTTGATACATGTAAGATAACAATAAATTATTTTTAATTAGTTAGTTGACTATATGAAAAAAGTTTGAATATGAAAAGGGAATGAAAACTGACCACAAACACAGCAGGCAGATTGGAAACCGGTTTCAGTTTGAATTTTGGAGTAAGTTAACGGAACCATTCTTACTCCTAATCAAAACGTATCAGAATGACTGGAATTAATGTTGATGGTTTTATTTAATGGAATGATAGTAAGCTTTTGAAGGTATTTCTCTAGCTTATACCGTTATCACAAAGAATTCCAAAATTGGCAAATCCTTTGAATACGTGAACAGAAAAGACAAATTGATTCACTATACTCACAATACTGCATTGCCCAATGGCTTCTTCATAGCGCTTAAGCTTTATCAGACATGCTGCCATGTTAAGGTGGCAAGGGTTCTTGACTGCCAATGCCATGTCTCGAAATTTGCCAAACAGTTGGAACATAAAGTCGTCACCCAAATATGCAACGGCCTAATATGAAGACAACCACTAGAATTTATCAAGAACACTACAGAAATAATAAGATCATAAAAACTACTCCAAAGCAAACTTATTACTCAATGGCATAAGGTTCAACCATTTCATATTGTTGCATGGCTTCCTCAAGTTTTTCCTCTTTAAATAAAGCATTTCCATCCATTTTTCTACGATCTGCTGCTCCAATCCTCTCTTCTACAGTCATGTCACCACGAGTTTTTCCCTTAACAACATCACATCCTTAGATCATTCAATTGGCAAGAACAAAACAAAGCCAATATGATTTGAACTCAAAATACTGAAGATCTAGAACTGTTATCAAAAGGAATCATTTAGGTTGTAACTTACTTCTTTGGTTTCATCAAAACCAATAAGCTCAACTTCATATATTATATCAGCCATGGGTGGAACATTTGGGAAAGAAAAACTTCCTTCTTTCCCATAACCTAATTCCCAGCCGACATGCAGAAGAGCACGTTCACCAGTCTTCATATTGGAAACACCAATAGCTAAACCCATCATTTCTTTCTTCTCTGTCATATTCATAATCCACAAACGTTTAGTTATACACTCAACAGTATAACAGTAGCAACAAACCAATGTGATTATAAACTTAACAAGGATATGAAATATAATATAAATGTATCAATAACAATGTAAAACTATATCACATTCTTCAATTAGATTCCTGTAGGATAATTTACCAGGCATTGTTAAACCCTTCCAAGTTTGAGTCAATTACAAACAATCAAATCCACACAAATATATAAGTGGATGGTCTATTTTGTGAGTTTGGCACCCATTCATCCGCATTGATCACTAAGAATTTAGGTAACAGCTAATTATTTTGATGTTATAGAGTGCAAGAAAATCATGGAAGGTATTACAGCACAAATTTAATGGAAAGAAAAAGAAAATATATCTAAATTTTCCTGCCACCTTTCTGAAGAAAGAAGAAATACAACTATATTGAAAGAAAAAAAAGGATGCAATATGTATACCTTTTCCTATGATCATTTCAACTGGTCGCTGTTCATGCCATGTATCGTCAAACTTGTGCTGGGTGCTTTCAGTCCATGCTCTGTAGTGCACTATTGTGCTCACGCAGTTACAGAGTTTTAGGTTCCAGATACACTGAAGAATCCACATTATTTAAAAATAAAAAAGAAAAAGACCCTTCCAAGAAACAAAATGTGCATGTATGTAGAAGACAAAGAGACATGCATAACAATAGCACATAGGTGGGACGGTCAGTACCCCATAGACAGCATAATGAACTTCACATAAACAAAACGTGCAAGCCTAAGAAAAACAACAGCAAGATTAACATGTTCTGAATTCAATAGATAAGAAAGAGAAGAAGTCAACCACAAAAAGCAGAACGACTAGTTACTCTATTCATATTATCGCCAACTGATTAGAATCACAATGTGACACCATAGACATATACAGAATGCATCTCGTTTTGGCTTATAAGTCAATCGAACCTACTTATAAGAAGAAAATCCGTTATGACTAATGGTAGAGTGGGTAGTGACTAGCGAGTCTATTAGTTAGTTAGCTACATAAAAAGAGATGAGATTGGTGATGTATAAATAGCCCAAGTGGATTGTAATTGACACATCAATTCAGTCAAATACAAATCTTATCTCTTTCTCTCTTTCTCCATCTTTCCCTCTTTTTTTTCTTGATCCCTTCCTCCTAGTTCTTTTCCCTCTATTTCCCTCCCTTCTGTCTATCTTCCTTCTCCTCTCTTTCGCAGATCTGGAGATCACATAACAATATCATAAGTAAAACAGTGTTTGATCTGGCTTACAAGTTACACAAAGTTATTTAAAATAAGCCAGAAGTCATAAGGTATCCTTGCTTTTGATTATCTATTTACTTAAACTACTCTTTGACCAAGTAAAACACTATATTATACTAATAACTTTTAGAAAGACCAATACTACCATTGTTTTTCAAACTTTCAACAGTTAAAAATACTACAAACCCTTTCTGGTTATTTCAACAAAATAAGTTACTTTTAGCACTTATTAACCAAACACTAAACTACTTATTGTTAAATTGGCTTATAAATTAAAAAGTAGATTTTAAGCAGTCAAACCAAATAAACTCATAATTGTTTAAATAACCATGACTCTTCATCTTGTAGTACTAATATCCTATTGTTGACACAAATAAGGGCATGAAAGCAAAACACTCCAAAATATGTGCAAACGTAAGCAAAAAAGGAGCACCCTACATCCAGAAACAACCGATAATGAGAACTTGCATGCCCATCCAACATCATCTTAAAATGAAATGGCTATTTCACTAAAGAATAACCCTCTCAATGGAATGTCTATAAAATTTCCACATTATAAAAGATATCCAATAAGCAATACAAATAGCTTCCTAATACTGCAGGAAATAAGATAGAAATCTTCTGCAAACTGCAAAACCTTAGACAAAGGAAATTTACAAAGGGAACCGGGTTAAAATTCAAAAAAAAAAAAAACAACTTGATAACATGTCTTGAAACCATCATCTATACATGAAAAGACCTACCTTAAAACAGAGTAAAAAACTTTATATATCAAATCTAGCAATATAGTGGATGAACATATGCCTTTACCACCCATGACCTGGGGGTAAAAAATTCCTTGTTTGTCAAGAGTTATATGCACAAGTTGTCAGCAAAAAAGTAAATGGCACTATCTTGATGCTGTCTGGTACTTACAAAAGCATGTTGAATATTTGGATGGCTTCTGACCATGTCCTTCCTTAATGATTTGTTTTGTGACCTTCTCATGTAGGATTTCCACCTCGGTATCAACTTTTGGGGGACCATCACCCACTTGAGGAGGATCAGAATGCACAAAAGCAGCATTTTCAGTAACTATTTCATTTTCATCTTCTTGGCCTGCAAATTACAGGATATGAACAACTAGTGAGTATCACATGATTCAACTAAAGAGGGACAAAAGCAAATGTTGCTTTTACCCTACAATATGATTATTGGGAAACAAAACCAATAGAACAGTTCAAGATTACGTGTCTTATTTCACTTCCATTTAGAGGAAATTATGTCATTCGCCTTACTTTTAAGAAAAATAACAGACTTGAAATTAGCACAAAATTTGTCATCCAATTCAGCTCAAAGAAGAAATGAAAACAATTCAACTCACCAAAGCTATTCTGTACCTTGAATCTTACCAGTGGAGCAACAGCTTAACGTTTGTGCATAAGAATGTAAATTAAGAAAAAAAAAATTATCCAACAATAAATGGACTTGAAATTGATCATAAGGACAGATTTGCGAGAGAATTCAACAAGTCAAATTGAAAGATCTCCAAGGCCCAAGCGCATGTTAAATATATTTCTAAAAGAACAATTAGCATAACCAGGTTTATGAAGTAAATCATCTCTTCTACTACTCAGTTTAGTATGCCTTAAATCATTACCATGAACCGAACTTCCTGCATACGGATAAATTACAGGTGCAGCTCCCAATACATTCCAATTTGTTCCCCAATCAACTTGCTCATCAAATTGAGCTTGCATTTTGCAACAATGTCGCATTAAATATTTAAACGGAATAACAAAATAGCTGAGAATCCTTATTCATACTGGTAACTTATAAAGAACTTCAATTTACTAACTTGCACACATATGCTTTTAGTTGCTTAAGAAGTTAATTAAAAAAAGAAAAACAAAATCAATTACCGATGGGTTCACTTTGCTGCTGTTGTGCAACCTCCATTGCTAAGAAAAGCTTCAATCTCAATTCTACAAAAATATCCAAAAAATGAAACTTCAATTACTACATGAGACAATCAATCGGTACTTAATTACTAAATAAAACTGCATTGCCAGATGTAGAAATGAAGCAACAAGTCAACATCAGAGCACATCCATTAGCATTCCTTCTGTTTGATCTCCGAGAGAAAAAAAAAACAATACCAGTAGGAAGAGACCCAAAAAAAAAAAAATTAAACCACTGGAACTGGAGAGAGAGAGAGAGAGAGACAGAGAGAGAGAGAGAGAGAGAGAACAGTATTTCACCACTCAGAGAGTATACCTCACTACTTCAAAACTCAACCAATCAAAATATGCATTGAAACAGGAAAGAATGAAACTTCGTTCATTAAAAATTTTCTCGGGAGACAATCAGAAAGTGAGTTGCTTACATAGATAGGATCTGGAGATTGGAGAGCTTGAGAGACAAGTGTTGCCAAAGACTTTAGGGAGAGAGTAAAAGGATGCGTTTGTATTGTAATGATCGAAGAAGATTCTAGAGAGAGAATGAGGAGGAAGACGGATTTAATTACTGAAAATTTTGTATTCAAGAAATATTTATTATCAAATATATTTTTCAACAAAAAATTTATTTTTTATTATTTAATTTTAATTTAAAAAATAAAATATATTAATAAATTTATATGTAAACATGTTAATAAAATAACTTTTTTCTTTTAATTGTGAAAGTTATTTCTTTAAAATAACTTAAATTTTTTAATGTTAATAAAATTTAGTGAAAAAATAACTTTTTTCTTTTAATTGTGAAAGTTATTTCTTTAAAATAACTTAAATTTTTTAATTAAAAAATATTTTCCATCAATTACATTTATTCACTTTAAATTTATTCGTAGTTTTAATTATTTAGTTAAAGTTTTAATGTAACAAATTTTTATTAATTTATATTTACATTTATAAAATACACATAATATTTAGGATAAATTATAGTTTAATCTCTCTAGTTTAATGAAATATTTACTTTAATTCCTATATTTTTAAAAATCTACAATTTAATTTTTCACATTTAAAAAAACTGTAAAATAGTTCCTATCGGCAAATTTTCAATTAACCTCCTGTTTATTTTAATGAAAATGACTAAACTACACTTTAAATAAAAAAAATCAAATCAAACATTATTCACTCCATCACACCATCTCCCCTCACCAATCCCGTCCTTCTTCTTCTACTCATCCTTCTCCTTCTTCTTCTCTTCATCATCCTTCTTCTTCTTCTTCTTAGTTGCAGCTGCTCTCCTTCTTCTTCTTCTCCTCATCCCACTACCTCCCCTCCCCAATCCTCTCCTTCTTCTTCTCCTCATTCCAATCCTCACCCTTCCTTAATTGACTACCCTTTAAGTAAAAAAAAACTCAACCAAACACTATTCACTCCATCCCACTACCTCCTCTCCCCAATCCTCTCCTTCTTCTTCTCCTCATCCTTCTCCTTCTTCTTCTCTTCATCCTTCTTCTTCTTCTTAGTTACGGCTGCTCTCATTCTTCTTCTCCTCATCCCACTACCTCCCCTCTCCAATCCTCTCCTTCTTCTTCTCCTCATTCCAATCCTCACCCTTCCTTAATTGCTAATGGGAAATCTTTGATTCACCATTCTCCAATTACATGAAATCAAACACAAATGAAGAAGAAGAAGGATGAGGAGAAAAGGAATAAGAGGATCGAAAAAAGAAGGAGAAGGATGAGAAGAAAAGAAAGAAGAGGATCGATAAGGAGAAGCAGTGAGATGGGCTGATTTGGAAGTGAAAAATAGTGTTTGATTTGATTTTTTTTATTTAAAAAATAGTTTAGTCATTTCCATTAAAATAAACGGGAGGTTAACTGAAAATTTGACGATAAGGACTATTTTACAGTTTTTTTAAATATAAAAGATTAAATTGTAGGTTTTTAAAAATATAAAAACTAAAATAAATATTTCATTAAATTAGAGGGACTAAACTATAATTTACCCTAGTATTTATTAGCATAATATGATAAACCTTCAAAAAAATTAATAATAATAATAATAAGAAACACGTGTATCATGTTGGACTTTTTGTGAATAGATAAAATCAAATTCATTTCTACAAGTTGAAGTAATTCCTATCTTCATAGCGTGCGGGAAAATAAATAAATTCTGCTAGACTTTTCCTTTTATTTTTAATTTAAAAATAATAATTTATACAGCCAACTTCAATTAATTTGAATCAGCACTTGATTAGTATATAACTTATTTATAATAAAACATTATTTTGGTTGAAAAATAATTTTGTTAAGACTAAAATTTAAACCCGAAATTGATAAATTTAAATATATTTCTTTTTAAAAAAAAATTGGTATAACAACCAGCGCTTCATTCTGAGCTCTTAGTTTGTGAAAGCTTGCCATCCTTCGGGAGGCCTGATTCTCCTACAAACCTGGTGAGCAAAACGACAATCTCTTAAAACATAGAGGACGTTTTCCAGACCTTGCATGCAAACAGCTGCACTGAATCTGCATCTTCAAAGAAGAAGATGATTCTGGTGCAAATTTTATATTGCCAAGAGTTGCAGACCATTATTTTCTGCTATGGAGATTGACAAAAGGAAAGGATATCAAAATGAAATTTAAGGTTTGCATAACAATAGAAACAGTGCCATGGAAGACGCCAGGTGCATGCAGACATCAAGGTTCATATCAGGGAAGGATTTAATAAACACTGATTAAGATGATAAACATAGGTGTAATATTAAGCAATCAGCTTGATACAACACAGATCGTTGCTTGATCAACTGAATGTCCTTTCACCCTGGTTCTTTTCTGGCGTCATGTGCTAGTAATCCCGAGAAAATTTTGCCAGCTCAGCCTACAAGCAGAAATTTTGGGAACATCAGAATCAAATTTTATCAGATATTTACACGCTCAACAGCAAAGATGTGAATGATAAAAAGTGCATATTATTTTTAATTCTTCTCATCATGTCTAAAGATTATTCAACCTAAACAACGATATCCTCTAAAGATTTACCAGTTTGTTAATAGTCTAAAACCAGAATATTGAGATCTCTAAGCGTAAGGTAGCCAAAGTAATTGCAAGAATACAGACCAACAAGTAAGAAGGCTTATTTTTCAGAACAGGACCCCCGAAACTAAAATTTTATTTTCCAATATGCCCGTGAGAAGGTCGCATCAGTGTTCATCATGTGAAATGGTGCAAGTCTTAGGACCAAACTATCACACCATACAACTCATTTTTATTAAACTCACAATTGTCGTTAGAAGTTCCATGATGCAACGACTTAATGGGAAATATAACAAGTTCAACAAGAAATTCCATTTCTATAAAGATAAGCTCTACTAATTTCCCAGCCAACTACCCACTAATATTTTGCTGACAAAATTAAGTATAGAAGCATTTTGCAGTTTGCCACATAATCAATCAGTAAAATACTATTTAACTCATCAAGTGGCCAATGGCTACTCGCTACATAACAAAGCAAACACACGGTAAATCTCAGACATAACATCTTAAACATTATACCTATAGGGGCCAATATAAACAGGCGTAGACCCTCTATTGGAACAAACAACTCTGGACAATCTGACAAATCTATAGCATTATTGCATACAGTGCAAAGCCCTATCAGAGCTGAACCATGCCAGAAGATGCATCTAGATGATATATCCATAAATTGAATCTACTCAACACATTAAAGCTGCTTAAAGCAGGTTGCACCCACAGAGTATTTGGAAAAAAAATCCACCACAATTTCTGCTACATTCTTCAGGTAGGCAAACAAGAAAAGAAAGAGGCAAAGGGAGTCTAGGAACTAAGAAAGGCATCAAAATATCTCCCGAGAATAAGGATCTATCTCAAAGAAAAACAAATGAATAAGTTTCAAAACAATTAAGTTTTGTGCAGAACTAGACACCTCAAAAGCTGACATTTTTGTATGTCCGATCTTACCTTGAGACATTCCCCCAGAAAATGAGTCTACATACTGCAACACTACAATTAAGGATCACGTGATGCTCTTCTACTATTTACTCAGATTAATAATCATGCTAAAGGAACACAGAGAAGAACAAATACTAAACAAAATGTTATATAGACTCTGGGATCAACTAAGTTGTAATGTACTTCTTAAAGTAGAATGTCTGGAATACCAAACAAAATGTTACATAACAGGCTATCAATGGAATAATGGCTGGTCAGGAAAAGAAGATGCTTTACCTCAAATGCATTCTTCAAATGGTCAAATTCCTTGTCCAAATCATTGATAGCCTGGTTATATGCCTGCATTGGCGAAGACTGGCTAGTTGTATGGATCTACAAAACCATATCAAATAGGTTAAAGCATGAAACTTCAATACATTTGGCACATTCCTAGTTACCCAAGTTTTAAACTAAAGGATGATAGGATCTGCCCATGCATCATATAAGCTACTCACTTACCTCCATGAAGTTGCAATGTTAAACAATTAGACCTACCCTCTAATGGATGCTCCTTTATATGCCAAATACAAGGGTTTTTTTTTTCTTCAATACACAATAAAAAAAATGAAAAATAAAAAAAGCAATGAAGAGAAGGCACAAGCCGGCCCTTGTGCAAAAGTAGATGCAAAAATAGATGAACAACAAGTTACTAGCTTCTAAACTTAAATTGTTAATTAGCTTAACCAAAAAGATCCCATTTTTACAAATTTGAATATGTTGCAAGGCACATATTCATTTTCTATTAGAATGTGAAGCCATAATCACATCAAAATCCAGTAGCTGTAATGATATAGAGATAAATTGCACACAAATGAGAACCCAATATCACATTGAGCACTTTATACCATTTATAAATTCATTCAAAACACACTCAAAATTCATTTTGATGAAGCTAAACCATAAACCCATTAACCACTCAATTTCCAATAAAACCTAAAAATATCAAACACAAATATATTAATGCATGCAAATATACATTAAAGAGAAAAAATACTAACCCTAACAATGATTTTATACTTGAGAGGGTGAGGGAGCTTGTATCCTGCAAAGAGAACATTTTCGTCTCTGTGCAACTGCCTAATTACACCAAAAATTTGTACAAAAACGGAAAGAAATTAGAGTTCAATTAACTACAATCAACAAAAATTAAGAAACAAAAGGAGCTATTAAGTACATGCGAAGAATGTTGCCGATGGTGTGGTCCTCTCTCTCTACAGTAAACGACGCCGCATTTATGATCTTCGTGTCTCTTTCATACGAAACCCTGTACAAGGAAAAGACACAATGGAGAAAGAGCAAAAGGAAAATGGCGACTTGGTGAGTTATAGAGAAACAGAAGATTTTGGAGAGACATCTGAGAGGGAGAGAGATCGTGAAATTACTTTTTAGTGCCCTCTGGGACGACGAATCGCTCGTAGCGATCGGGAGCATTCATGGCTTTTTCGAACTTTCTCTTTGAAGCTGGGAAAGGGTGCGTTCACAGGGGAGTTTGAACCCGTCGCCGCCTCCGTCCTCGACTGCTAGTGTGTTCAGAAACTCGCGATGCGAATATACGGCGAGGCTGGAAAGTGGGTAGGCACGTGCATTATTCGGTTATAAGCGAATTCGATAATTTTGGGAGAAGTCCGTTCAGTTGGATTACCGAATGATTAATAATATAAAAAAAAATTCAAGTATCAGTTATGGATACAAAATAACTAAACTTGTATTAATTAATATATTTAATTATAATTTTATTAATAAACTATTATTTATAATTTTATTAATAAACTATTATTTATAATTTTATTAATAAACTATTATTTATAATTATTTTTGTAAAATTTACTAATTTTATAATTATTATTTTTCAAAAAAAGTTGCATTTATTATTATTATTATATTTTTTATTTATATAATTAAGTAATTAATACTATAAAATATAATTTTTTTATTTTATTTTAATTAGTTCAGAGTCAATAATTGATTAAATATTTTGATTTTAATTAAATTTAATTTTTTAATTTCAATTCGGTTAGGTTAATATTTTAAGAGTTCATAAAATTGTAGTTAGAATTCTAGTTTGATTCGAATGCACTATGGAATTTGTACCAAAACCACGTGGTATCAATGATAAAATAAACTTTAAAAAAAAAAAAAAAAAAAAAACATGTTTGCAATGTAGGCTTGGATCCGACTGTTTGAATTTAAGGTTTGAAAAAATTAGGATTAAATACCAAGTCTCTTAGTTTTGATCTATAGTTGGCTTAATTTGAGTTTAATCAAAATTAGAAGCTTTGATTTTTTTTTTTTTTTTTAAATAGCTGCAATTAGAATCAGATCATTGAACCATTAGAAAGACCACTAAACTAACGACCACCATATTAATTTGTTAACTATAATTTATCATAATATCTAATTCTGAACCATCCAAGGTTTTTATACGAGGATTAAATAGAAATGAAGAAAGGTTTATTTCCTCCATTTATACGCCGCTAGGATAAACCAAATATGGCAACGATTGATTTTACTTCAAAAAGGATTTGAAGCTTAATGGCAAACACTAGAATGAAGTCTGGTCCATGGAGCCTTACAAATCCTATAAACCAAATGAGCATAACAGAGCCTGACCGTCTGACCTTAATTCCATGTTTCTAGCTACAATTAACAAGGCAAACGCCACTTACTATGCACTGATTACGACGCTAGCGCAATCATGTTTGCCTAGATGCCTACATACAACATCCAAAAGAAAAGGCTACATTTCTAAATCAAATAATCATTCAAATACACGAGGGGAACGAGGAAAGGAAGTAAAAATAGAGCCTCCTTTGAAATAATCCCCGGTTGTCCAGGATTATTTCATGTAACCGAGTGAATTGCCCCATTGACAAAGCTTTGATGAAGAATCAGCAGCCATATGGAAACCAGAAAATGTAACTTGAATCCGTTTGGTCTCAAGGAATGGAGACTGCTGCTTCACCTCTAATATGGAAGAAGTCTCCAAATTCGGTATATGAACAACTGCAAACTAATTCTACATTCATGTTGTTGACCTCTTTTGCTTTTGAGGAACAAATCGAACTGCTTGCTTCCCAAGTTCCAAGCTTTTTACTCTACCGTCATCCAAAGTAACAGACAATGTCGAAGTGCCTTCAATCATGTTGGAGACTGCTCCCTTATGCCTGAATCATGAAGTCATCATCGACAGTCAAAAAGAGAAAAAAAAACCCAAACATCTAAAACAAAAAATCCAAGTATGACATGGAGGGTTATAAACCCATTCTAATCTCAATATAACAGCAAATACATTCTGTCCAAGTAGGAGAAAGGAACATGCTGCACACAAATCAAGGAGATGCAAATAAGTGTGAGAACACTGACCTCTAACACCCCATAGGAGGTTGTTTCTTGCTTTAGAACAGAAATAGATGAGTTATGATTAAAAATATATTAGGGTCGGTGTAACATTGTCGCTTGAGTTGTTGAGTAAAACATTGTTTTAAATTCTTGCTTTGGTTTAAACTTGACAAGTTTTAATACAATAACTTCAAAAGAACAGATAGCTATTTCAAACTTCCTACAGCATTAAATGGGTGCTTGTCTAAAAAGGCAGTTTCAACCTCATTTCTAAACAGGTTCTAATTCTAGGATGTGAGTGAGATGCTCCCTGGTCTACACCTTTGACCTTCCTATGTATAATATCTTTTTCATAACTACAAAAATTCCTAACAATCTAGTTCCTGTGTTCATCCCCATATTTCACAGCACCCTTCCTCAGAGATGGGGCAAAAAGGGAAAACTCACCATGAATTGTCCAACGGTTGATGAACTTCAACTCTCTTTCCAATTGCATCTTTTCCCAACTTTTTTAATATCCAACTAGCTTCCATCATCTCACTGTCTTGATGTGATTGTGTGACATCTTCATATTCATTATACAGTGTTTTTTCCAGCAAGCTTGATGGTCTCTTTCTTTTTGATCTTTGGCCCCTTATGGAACTCTTTTCTTCCTCGGGTGGAGGCTTTCGAGAATATTGGTTTAGAAGATTATGTTTTTTAATCTTTAACTTCAATGAAAATTTGGAATCTTTTGGCAGTGATTGCAAAATAGGTGTATCACCAGAATCATCATTGCTTTCAGTATATGTCTCAGGCTTGATTTCTGGCTGCTTCCCTGAAGAAGTCTTCTCACTTCTTAAAGCAGGGACTTCACCTGCTGGTTCAATTGCAACCCTACTTGAATCAATGCTTCTTTTGCCCGATGAAACACTTGTATGATCTAAAGGAATGGCCTCATCTCCATCAGCACCACTCCCTCTGTCAAATCTGGGATTTAAATTGGAAGTTTCAGATTTCACTTTTCCAAACTTAATAAAATTTCCCTCTCTCCGTGGAAACTTCAAACTTCTTATTTGGCCAGAGTGATCAACTGTATCACCTGCAAATATAAGAATCAATGAAGTTATTATAAATAACCACAATAATATCCTCCATTTATAGATGCCAGCCAATGGCAGCACAAGGAGGACATATTATCTGTGCTGATGAATTGGAAAACAAGTACATTATCATCACCAAATATAGTAGTACCTTCATGCCTATCCCCGACAAGCCTATCACTCATTCCATGTTGGCCTGTATCTTCACTGCCTGCTCCATAAAATAGAATATTAAGCCAAATAGGGAGAGGGATAGAGTTGAAATAAAAATCTAAACCTAAGCAGCATTCAATTAGTAGACCATGACAAAACACAACGTGATTAATTCTTGCTCTTCATTCAGTTTTACATTACTGTCTGCAAAACAGATTTCAAGAGCATAAAAGCTATTATTTGAATAAATGAGATGATAGTTCAACCCAATAGAGATATTTGACATATGCTAAAACAAGATAGCAATAAAACAAAGTCTTTTAGATACATGGAATGTGGACACAAATAAAGCATGGTATTGAACAAATATAATCAAATTGATCGTCGCCTGACCTTTGTATATGTTTCTTTTTTTGGCTTCTTAGCAAGATGATTTTTTAAAACTAAAGCAGAACTACCATAGCAGTAAAGTACTTGTCTAAATCTAAACCAAAAAATTGAGATTAAAATGAACCTATAAAGTTCAACACAGTGGCCATAACATTTATTGCAGCCATGTAAGAGGAAACTCTGTGGATGGATGGCATATTAAATTACTTAAACTCCAATTATCATTTAATTTATTCACTAATTATAACATAAACTCTTCAATCATACCATTAAAACTGTTCAATAAGTGAAAAAGAACTGAAGGAGAAAAAAAAAGACCAAGTACTTGTGCTTACAGGTACACTCATACTCATGGTATAGCATCCTTCAAATTCATAAAACAACTAATATGACAATAAATTATAGCACCCAGAACGAATTAATTATCACAAAGATGATGATTCTAGTAGCAGCAATTACAAATACCAATGTTAAAACTCAGCACATGTAAATATGAAAATTCCATCATAACAACACATATTCTAGTTACCAAAATTTGTCAAATGTTAAATGGAAAACATACCATTGGAAGTTGCCAAATCTTGATCTCTTTGGCAGCTTGAAGCATCAGATCTTGGTGAATTAGTCACATTTATTTTTCGTGCACCAAGATTTATAACCAACTTTTTTGCCTTCACAGCTTTCAACTTGTTAGCCTGGTTTTCAGCATCATCCCCACTATTCAAGTCATGAGACTTGCTACTCTTAATCTTAACAATTCTACATGTCTTCTCTCCATCACTTACCATCACTTCATCTACAAACTTGTGTTTCAAAACTGCTGGCTGATTAACAGAACAAATTCCTTCAGTATGCTCCCTGATTCCTGCCACAGGAGAAGAGCATATGTTTCCTCCCTTTTTATGAGAATCACTGTCATCATCGTTGTTTTCATCCAGAATGTGTCCAAAAGGTTGAAAGTCATGCTGTGGTTCTGACTTACTAAGTAAAGACATATGAGGACCCTTTTTCTTGGCAGTTTTCTTACTTGAAGATTTATTTCCATGTTCCTTGCTCTTTTTGGGTGACTTATCAACTAAGCCTTTGAGAGAGAGCTTTAGAGAACGTCCAAAATCATTCTTCACCATCACCGGACCATTTTCCTCATCATCTGAATACAGTGAAATAGAAAATATATCTTCTTGAGTTGGCAATCCTGCAGCAGCCCTCAAGCTTGCAATTAAACCTTGATCAGCTTTATCACGTCTCCTCCAAAGCTCTTGAACAGCATCTTCATGATCCTTTACCTGGGAATATAAATTATATTTAATTAAGTATAATTTAAAAACACTTCAGAAGATGACTTCCACACGCACCCCAATCATATAACTAACAAGAGACATGATAAAGAAATGCCAATTGTAAGAACCTGGTAGCACTCTCCACGACATGTGGCACATTTATATTGGAGATTTCCATCCACTTGAAATTGTAGATATTTTTCATCGCTGCAAAACATTGCAAGAATGTCATACTTTGGAGGGACAGCTGTATCAGAGTAAATTCTGTCACATTCTAATGTGCAGAGCAACTAGCCCCACAGTTAAGTAAGCACACATGCACACGAGAAAAAGAGAAAGAGGTATTATGCTCAGAAGTCATTCCATGAAGCTACTGAACATAGATACTGCAAAAGCTAGATATCTGTCTAATATCTCCACCCAGTTTCACTCAGTTCATTTTCTTCAAAAAATTGCAAAGTTAAAAAAAATGCTCCATCCATTCCAAGAACACATCACAAATGTGGAATGCATTTCAAATTATAAGCAAACAGTTCCACAATTCCAAGTTTAACCAACATTTGGAGCTTAATTTTATTTTCACATATATAACTTTGTTCTCCACCACTTCGATTAAATTTCCAAAGCAATAAATACATCATTTTTTACCATCTCATTCATAGCTTTCATCCCTCATCAACCACATTAAATAACTTGTTGATAAAGCTCATACCTTTCCTTGCTCTAATAAGTATTCATTCCCAGTCAATTTGAAATGGCCTCCTCACCCTTCAATGAAAATAAATATATGCACAACAGGTTTGAGCTAATTTTGACCTACCAATCTAAGGACAAGAGAAGTGGCAGAAATCATTAGGAAAGTTGATCATTCAATCTATCTTATCTTTTATTCACTTATGTGTTTATGCTGGAACTGTTGTCTTTTTGTTTTTCACGTGCTCCTCCAAATTCTTTTTGTTTCAGAAGTACAAGTAGTCAACAACAGAACTGGACAATTCAGTATCATATTTGTCCATAATCAAACAAGTTTTAACTAGTAAACCTATAACTAAAAATTCGTGCAAACAGTAGACCAATTGCTCAGCCACTTCAGAACAAGCATGACATATAACATGTACAATAATAGGTAACCTGCAGACACAGCACATGGATAAGTTAAAACAAAAAAAAAAAAACCCAAAGACACGTGCATCATCAATCTTCAGAACAATGTCCCAGATGGCTCTATTTATGAAATATAAACAAGGGCAGCAACAGACCTAATACCATCACAACTGCAGTGCACCCACCGCTGGCAAATGTCACAGCAAACCATTGGTGTTGACTCCGAATCTCTATAAACCTGCAAGATTAAACCAATTCCATTGAGGTAGAAAAACATGCATGAATGATAATACAGAGAAGCACATGCTCACACAGAAGTCCATGTCAAACAAATTAACAAGAAAAATGCCCATGTACCACACCAATAACCTGCAGAAAAACTGAGTTTTCCTTTTCCACCTCATGATAGAGCCTTTAACTATTATCATCAGTGTAGCCAGTGTTATCAAAGCGAGAGGCGACACCAAAGCGATAGGAGAGGCGAGAGGCGAGGCAATGCCTTTTTAAAAAAGGCAATAAAGCCAAAATTTTGTTATATATTTTAAATATATATATATATATATATATATATACCCTTCAATGAACACCCATATTTAAAGGAAAAACTACATGTTCAAAAGAAATACATATATTATTTGCAGCAATAGAAGAAGAGAGAATTTTTAAAAAAAAAAAAAAGGAAAAGAATAAGAGGATTTGTTGCTGTGCGAGAAGACGAGAAAGAGAAGGAAAAAAAGGAGAAGACGAGAGAAAAATTAAAAAAAGAAGACATGCTGCTATGCAGGTACAGTAGGGAGAGAAGAGAGGAGAAAGAAGAAGAAGAAGAAGAGAGAAAGAGAGAGAGGAGGAGAGACATATTTGGTTGATGGTATTTGGAGAAAGAAAGAGTAAGAAATTTGCATTTTAGTTGCTGCAGCAGATAAGAAGTGTTATCTGCTGTTTGAAAGAGATGAAGAGAGACTAGAATTTCTCTTTTGTTGTTTAAAAGCATTTTGTTGGAAAAAAAAAAAAGGTTTGCTTCAGTGAGGCATCGCCTCTGGTGCCTCTTGCCTGGCGCCTTTGTGGACTGAGGCATCCCCTTTGTGCAGGCGCCTTTGCCTCAGTCAGGCGACGCGAGGGGATGGCACCTCGCCTCTCGCCTTTAACAACACTGATTGTAGCAGCCTATAAGCACACAATAATCTACACTCAACTTATTTGTTAGGTTCATAATACCTTCAAACAAACAGGGCAGTAATTTCCCTTCACGAACAATCTTCCACAAGCATCGCAGCAAGTATATCCCAGAAACCACCTGAAAGTTTTAGGAGTAAATAATACATCAGCCAAAGATAAAGAAGAGAATAGGCTGCTCAACTATAGGCACAAACATTCAATGTAGCTCATCCCATCAAGCAACTTGTCCTGTAGCCCTACCAGATCGACACGAGATCTAAATGGAAAAAAAAAATAAAAAGAAGTATAAAACTTGGACAAACCAAACAATTCACCCATCATTATCATTACAATAGTGACAGTGAAGATTTCAGAGTCAGAAATTTTAATTCATCCCTTAACAGCAAAATTAAATATGATATTATGGTACTGATATGCTAGCTTACAAAAGCATAATAGGAAATGATCAGGGACAAGGAATTCTCCTTTAATTACACAGATATTTACTATCCAATAATAAAGGTAACATGTGTTATTTCCCATTTGATGGTAGTCAAAAAGCAAGACGACAAAATTCAAATACCAAAATATATAGAACAGGCTAAATTTTATGTGCAAAGGCTATCCATTGGTGATCAATACCTCACACTCAGACCATTTCCTGGAACAGAAGATCCACAACTGTGACACCTTGTGTGTTTAGGGCATAAATATGGTCCAGAACTCACATTCTGCACCATCCATAAATGAATGTTAACAATGCTATTTCATTCTAAATATGAAATAGGAACCTGCAACAAAATCTTACTTTATGTGGAGGATGTTGGCAGTAACAATGGTACGCACCATCACACCTTTTGCAAAACATGAACTTATTTGGATCCCCAGTTCTTCGGCATATCTGACAAAAACAGAACCAATACAAGGTTAAGAGCTCTTCTAATTAGATCTAATATATATACATACATGAACGCTGCTAACTATGTGGGAACATTGCCTAGGCAAATGAATATGACATCTTTTTTGTGAAATCTTAGAGAACACAATAACATAACAAGAAAAATGAAAATGGAGTCAGCAATTACTATGGTTGATGTGTTGCAACATTGCAATAGATATGGTATGCAGAAGGATCAAGAGCCATTTCTCTGACATGTATGACCTCAGTAATATAGTTTTTGCTCAGAACAAACTGAAATCACATGCATAAGTACCTCACAGATTCGGCAAGATGGACAGGTCCATGAACTCCAGTGAAATAAATCTGCAATCATCCACCGCATAAGATACATTTAAAAAATTATTGCAGCTCTGGAAATTTATTAATCCACTAAATTTACCCCTGTGTTGAGCCCATGCTTTCAAACAGCTTCTATGGTACTTTTTGCCACAACTTTTGCAGGAAAGCATCCTCCTTGCCCTCTCACTTCCCTCAGTTTCACCCAAAAAGCACATGCGGCACATTACATTTGAGTTGGACATACCTTGCTCGTCTCCAATAGTATCTTTTGAGGCAACCTGAAAATGAATTTTTAAAATAAAAAATAAAAAATAGAGAAGAGAAGAAGCAACTAAACTTTTCTTTGCCAATAGTAGACCCTATCAACCAATACTCTAAAATAATCTTTCAATTCCAACCTCTGTCACCTAAAATCTCTTGTCATCCCATTACAATCATTTCTATAAAGCAATAGAAAACTTCAAATGCCACCACTCAAATGACCCCTCCCCAACCCCAATAAAATAAAATCAAACGTTTCAACTACATTGTTGAAACTGAATCACTTCTTTTGAATCAAGCTTTGCAGATCTCAACAGCAAATCTTTCTTCTTTGAGCGAAATAGTTAATGATTGTAAAGCTCTTTTGAGCTCTTTTAATTCTATGTTCCTTCGCAAATAAATCAGTGAACCAAGTTGCTCATCTGATGGCTAGAGCAGCTGTTTCTTTGTCTGATGAGATTATCTGGGGTATTTCTCCCCCAGCATTCCTGCTACATTGTTTGCTTTCAGTAATTAAAGCTTCCAAATGCTTTGTTTCCCAAACACATGCACACACACACCAAAAAAAAAAAAAAGCATTATATATCCAAGTAATAAAATTACCTCCCCATCCCAGCATATTAATCAAGCACCGGTATAACTAAACACAAATCAAACATTTCAACAAATAACCTCAATATTTACCTCCAACTCACCAGCAAAAATTTACGCCAACAGTAAATCAAACCTAACAAAATAAGCTAACAATGAACCATTCTAAGCTCAAATGAACGTAATTGTTCAATTAACCATAATTTAGAAAGGTAATCAAACGAAACAACCACCAGATCCTACACATTTAAAGTTAAACTCATAAGACAAGCATTAAGAGACTTAAACACCTACACTCAAATTAAACACAAACTAGCCAATCTCTCAACAGCCAGTAATTAAAATAAAACCACATATACGTTTGTACATGTAAATATAAGACCACTCAAACAACAATCTTACCGCCATATCACCGGCCTCAAACCGGCGAGCATAATCCTCAGCAGCAACCATAGCAGCTGCCGCTTTTTTCTGAAGCGCAACACGCTTATTCTGCGCCGACACCTCTTCTCCCAAATCACTCCCTCCACCTCCACCACCACCTCCTCCTCCTCCATCTCCAGCCGCAGCAACGCCAAACGTCGACGCAGGCGTCGCAGGAACTAGCGCTACCTTAGGAACACGGACCTGAACAGTCAACTCGTTAGAATCCCTAATTCCCAAAGGATCCTTGAGAAACTCCTCGATTCTCGAAACCTGAAGCAGGAAGTCAGCCTTGGATTTCTCGCTGTGGAGATCCCGCGGAAACCCTAACGAGCAGAAGCAAATTCGGCGGCTACAAAAAACCAGAAAATGAGGAAAAAAAATGAGAAAAACAGAAAGAAATAGAGGTTTAGAGAGGAAGAGAAGATAAAAGGGAGGGGTTTAGTGTTAATAGTAAGACACTAACCATGTAATTGGGCAAGCTGCGTGAAAGGCCATAGAGAGGGATTTTGAATTTTTTTGAGTTTTAGAGAGAGGGATTTAGAGATCGCTCCTTAAAAAAAATAATAATAATAATTAAAATTAAACTTGGGGCTTTATTATTATTTTTTTATTTATTGATTGTGAAATAGATTCATATTTTTCGTTTTTTTTCTTAAGGGAAAAATAGAAGGCTATGCCGAATTGCGGATCTATCCTCTGTCAGTGTGAGTGTTCGTTTCGTCTCTGGTTTGCCTTTTAACGTGAAGGTGTGGACTGTGCACGGTCAAGCTCTCTGCAGTGACCAATAGGATTATGGCATGTGGCAATTTTTTTTAAGGTCTGATCTGCTCAAGTTTAACTTCAGAGAGAAATATAAAACGGTAAAATTTTTGAGAAAATTTATGAATTAATCTTTTAATTTTAAAAAATATATTAAAATATTTTTAACATTTCAAAAAATTTATTAATTAATTTTTATTAAATATTTTATTATAAATTTAAAAAATTTATTAATTACTCTTTTAAATTTTTAAAATATTTATTAATTAATTTTTTTCATATAATGAATATTTTAAATATTTTTATAATATTTAATAATTAAAAATTAAAATTACAGAGAATTAATAAATAAATTTTATAAAATATTAAAATATTTTAATATATTTTTTAAAATTATAAATCAACTATTAAATTTTTCTAAATTATAAAAATTAAATCGGTAATCTTTTAATTTTTATTTATTATATTCATCAAAAATTAAATAAGGAGTAATTAAAAAAAATTAAAACTTTATACTCTATTTTCTTTTCTTTGAATTAAAAACAACCGTCATTAAATTAACTATATTCTGTTAATGCCATGAAAATGATCAACTAGCTTTAAACTTAATGAAAGTTAATTACACGGTTAATAATTTGATTCAAAAAAAAATTACACGGTTAATAATAAAATACAATTATTAAAAAATAAAAGTTGATAATGTAATTTAAAAATACAAAATAGAAAATCCAAAATTTGTTAATCATTTGTCTTAAAACTATAAGTTTATTATAATATTTTTACTATTTTTTCAACTATTTAAGAAAAATAATAATATTATTACCATTTTTATATTAATTTTATTACCATATTTTTTTATTTTCTCTCCCTTGAATAAAAAGGGAAATTAATAATAAAAAAATATTATTTTTATTCTTTTTAAATTTTAATTTATATGTTAATTAGATATTTACATTAATAACTTTTTGTTGTTTATATTTTTTTTATTTACAAAATAAGCCAAAAAAAAATGTCTCTCATTTTACAAGCTATTTTTCCCAAAAAAAGTTAATGGACTTTTTTATTTAATTTAACCCTAATTTTAAATTATTATATCATTTATTTTTTAAAATATTTATTATTAATAAAATAATAATATTTTTCAATTTTCAATTTTTTTAAAGAATGAAATCAATAGTATAATGTGAAGCATATTTTTCTTTTATCATACACTCTATTTTTTATGAAAAAATTTAATAATTATAAAATTAATTTAAAATATATGAAATTAAAAAATGAATTTACAATTTTAGAGAAAATAGTAAGAAAATCAGCCCTTCTCTTTTCTTTCTCTTTCAGGATTCTCTCCTAATACAATAATTTAAGGAAGGACAAACTGACTAAAATGGTCCCTAAAGCCCAAAAGATAAAACCAACCCATGAAGCAAAGATCCTAAAAACTCAACCCTACGAAACACCCAAATCCCAACTTGACTACTTACAACCAATAGGGCCTCCCTCCCTTCTCTGGTCTTCATGTCCACTAGTGAGAGCTGCAGCCAAGGCAGAAGAAAAATGTCGCCATCTATAACTACCGTGAGTTGACACAATCAAACTGAAGATCAAGGAGAGGAAGAGTCGAGGAAAGGTTTAACCAATGGCAGCCAATAAAAATGCAAAATCAGAAACTTAAGGAGAGGAGATATGAGGGCAAATCCAGCACATGCAAAACCAAATCGACTGAAAGCAGTGGCCATCAATGCTATCGAGCGATGGAGATATCCTTAGAGTCAATAGACACTACACATGAGTTAGAAGAAGTACTGGTTCGGAAGATCCCTCTCAAACCGTGAGAGAAACATTAAAACAGAAAAACAAATATCGGTAGCTCGAAAGAACATCCCAAAAAGCATTGCTACCAAACAATAAAAAAAAGACTAACTATATACAAACGTCACCTTACAGTGGAAGGCTAAATCCACAGCCGATTGAAAAGGAGATATTCCTCCACCTAGGAGAAACAAAGAGAAACCTCCAAACTGAGGCTATAAACTAGCATACTTAAAAAGGGAGATTAAAAAATTAAAAAAAAAAATGTAAATAAATCAAATTATTTATGAATTATTTGATATTCGATTTAATAAAAACTCGATTTAATTTTTAAAAAAATTAAACTCGAGTTTAATTTTTAGGTTCGTTTATTAAACGAGCTAATTTTGAGTTTCATAATATTTAAATTATTTTTAAATTCATAAATAGACTCATTTATTTCGTGAATCGTTTCGTTAAGTATGCTGAAATTAATTGAGAAATAAACTTAAATATTGAATATATTTTTATATGTGAAATTTAAATCTTTTAAAAATTAATTGAATATAATTTAGTTATATTTATTCGAATCGTTAAAATTTAAAAATTTATTTTTTATAAATTTATAAACTATTTGAAATAAAAATTTGATTTATCTAAAATTATTTATTAAACGAGTTAAATTTAAATTTATTAATATTTAAATTTAAATTTAAAAAAATTAACAAATTAAATTTTAACATATCAAAACTCGAATTTGGTTTAGGCTATTGAAAAAAAACCATCTTTCCAAACGAGAGAGTGAAGATTGCTGACAGCAATGTAGATCATCACATAATAAGAGTGGAAAAGGGCACTTAGACTTAGGGCTGAGCAGAATCCGGTTCAAACCGAAAAAATCGATCGAACCGAACTGATTTAAAATTTTGGTTCGGTTTTTTATACATTTCAGTTCGGTTCGGTTTTAAATTTCAGAAATTCCGGTTATTTCGATTCGGTTCGGTTTTGATCAGAAAAAAACCGAAAAAACCGAACCGAACCGATTAGGGATAATAATATATTTTTTCAATAATATAGAGAAATTAAATTATATTAAAATTAAAATATTTTAATTAAATTTTAAAATACTAAAAATAAAGAGTAAAAAATTAAAAAAATATTAAAAATCGAAACCGATCAAACCGAACCGAACCGAATCAGACCGGTTCGGTTCGATTCGGTTTCTGACCAAAATCGGTTCGGTTCGGTTTTTATAAAAACTAAAATTTCGGTTTTCGGTTTATTCGGTTCGGTTCGGTTTTGAACCGAACCGACCGAATGCTCACCCCTTGAGTTAGACTTGTGATATGGGACCCAATCCAAGGACTAGGTAAATAATCACAGCCAAAATACAGAGGTTATAATCCCGGGTTGGGTCGGGTCCACATATCAGAATATAATAAACAAATTGCTCCCTACACTAGAAACAAAAGCAAGTGGACAAAAGCCTCTTTGCCCCTTCGTCTCTTACCATCCCATTCCCATCCCTCCAATAATAATAATAATATCACAATCATCATTAATAAGTGGGAGAGGTTATTATTATTTCCTATATTTTCATATTATTAACTTTTTTTAAATAAAACATAAATTTTATTAAAATTCAATAATAATAAACTTTAAAATACAATAGAAAAAATAAAAGATTTCAATTAAATTCGAAATACTTTCACTATTTAACTATTAATTTTTTATTTATTAATATAATTATCTCTAATTAAATTTAAAATTTTAAAATATAAATATTCAATTTTATAATCACACCTATTTAATACACGCTACATCAATTGCCCTTAACTTAGGGCTTATTTATTATTTTTTTTGAAATGGACAACCTTATTTATTATTAATGCTCAATCTTTACATAAGTATAAATATTTAACCCTAAGTAAACCCTTGAACTTCTCTTGAATAATTTTTTAATAATTATAGTGCATATAACTCACATTTGTATATAAATATTAAATAATTATATATTTATAAAAATTAAGTGTTAAAAAATAATAACAATAAAAATAGTAAAATTGTAAGCTGAGTTTTTGTATAAAGGTAAGAGTTAAATAATGCATTCAGCTATACATATTTTTATATGGCTTCTCAAGATCTAAGATCCTAGAGGTTCCCCACTTTTGGTAGACTCTAATAACTTGTCCACTTCCCAGCTTTGTCTGGGTGCAACCTTGTCATGGCCTGGTGTATACTCCTGCAACACATGATAATTAAACAAATTTTAATCATTATTATTAGATACGATAATGTATCGAGTGTTTTCGTGTAATCGATTTAATCGATTTGACCGAATCCTAATGATCATGATTCTTTCTATAATTTCTTATGTCATCCCCTTCAATAATTCATCAACTAACACTAATTTATATCTATCTATTATATATAGATAGATTTTCATTTATGTGATTAGTCAATCATGACCATTGAACATAAACAATTTGGATGTTATTCTTAATTGTATGGTATAATTTTTATTTTTTTTACCTCCATCTTCTTGATGAGTTCTGCTGCTGTTTCTGCTATGACCACAATATGCCTTGCATTATCTTCAATGAAACCTTCTTCAACTCCCTTATCAAACAAGGCAAGCAAGCTGTTATAATATCCATCTACATTTAACAATCCCACCTGTTACAGAATTCAAAATCAAGAAAAAAATGGGAACCCATCAAAGATTATGTTCTGAAAAAACTGATAAAGACAAGTAAAAGCTAAAATTTAGGATCTTTCTTACTGGTTTATCATGAATTCCTAGCTGAGACCAGGCAATTATCTCTAACAATTCTTCCAAGGTTCCATAGCCACCTAATAAGAAAATTACACAACTTTGATTCAATATTGTGTTATTTAGTAAGAATTTGTGCACACTTGTTGTTTTTGAATGAATTCAGACCAGGAAGTGCAATGAAAGCATCTGCATGTCTTGCCATTTCTGCTTTTCTCTGGTGCATGTCTGCAACAGTTTTCATTTCTCCTACGGTTTCTCCTGATATCTGGCAAAGGGGTAGTTTTAGTTTTCAATTTTCCATTGTTATGTTCAATAATGTAGAAGCATCTATTGAATAGTACCTCATGAGGCCTCAGAGCTTTGGGCATCACTCTATATAAAGCAATACATGAACACAATGTCAAGTTTTCTAACAGAAACCAAAAGGAAATCAGTGTAAAGGAAATATTTATATACCCAAGAACATGGCAGCCTCCATTAAACACAGTTTGTGAGATCAAACCCATAAGGCCTACACTTCCCCCACCATAGACCAAATCAATCTTTCTTTCAACCTGATAAAATTGAACATGAAAATTTAAAAAAGAGGAAGTAAAGATTATATAAATGATTTGAATATCTATGTTTATTACCAGTTCTTTACCAAGTTGAAGGGCAGCATCACCAAATGAAGATTTGTATCCAGCTCTACTCCCACAGAAGACACATATCTTCTTAAACCTCCTTCTCTCTTCACTTGCTGCAGATTTTCTATTTTCTCCTTCCATTCTTTTGATGGATTCAGAGAGAAAGAGAGAGAGCAGACGAGGGAGAGGGGGGCTAGAAATAGTACAAGTGAGATGGGGAAGCAAGAGACACAATTGGCCTTTGAATCTGCAAAGACTTGCCTTTTTTGGCAGCCTAAGCAAGGAGTTGATGTTATAGAAGAGCCCAACAAATATCCATCTCCATCTGTCCTTTTTTTTATATATATATTATCCCCAATAATTTGAATTTATACCCAATAGATTTTAATAAAATTCACCATGTTAAAAATAAACATACTTCATATTTAATATTTGAACTCGATAATTCTTATTAAAAAAAAAATAGCGTATCATTTCATATCATTGGTATTTCCGCTTACTCTTTTTATAATATATATTATTCGATTAATTCATATCTATACCGAATATATCTATTAAAAAATAGAAGTATATCTTTTTTTAAAATAAAAATAATCTATATTCGATGTTTAAAGTAGAGATCTTAATTCCGTCCATCAATCTTGCACTGTATCTCTTGCAAATCATGTCTGTCTTGCAAATCATGTCTGTCTCTCTCCAATAAGTATATATAAGAAACTTTTTGTTCAATTTTAGAAAATACTTAATGCTTTGCTTTTATCCCTTTGTAGTTTTGTTGTCTTTCTCTTTTTCTCTAAACAATACACATACTCCTTTTTTCTCTCTTTTGGGTAAAATTGGAAAATGAGTAAGAAAGTCCCTAGCTTGCCTTGCAAATTATAGGAAGGAGGCTCAAAGTGACTGGTCTCTTCATTGCCCTTAGTCCAAGCTGACATTGAATAATATGTCTAGTTGTTTGGACAAATCTTTTAGCCCTCACTTCACTTCATAAGATCATAGAAATCTTGCTTTGGATTTCAAATAATATTCATGCATTTCAACAGACCAGACACATCATGGAAAATCATCTAATGCTGCTGGATCAACTCGTGTTTCTCTTTCTTGTTTTTTCTTCTTTATCATAGGTAGACTTTCAAGATAAACCCATAAAGGAAATGATTTTTTTTTTTTTGGTTGAAATTGTGAGATGCATGGACCACTTAGTTAATATGATTTAATCTAAACTATTATGAACAAATTACTGTGGTTAGTGGTAAATTTAGCCCATGTTTGATATTGGATTGGGTAATTACTAATTGGGCCAATCAAGCAATACCATAAATGTGATAAATTTGGCTAGAATTTTGAATAATTCTTATTAGTTAGGCCTTCGGTGAAATTAATTAAATTCATATTTTGTCTTTTAATTTTATAAAAATTAAATTAATTAATTTTTTTAACTTTTATTTTAAACTTTTTTCAGCAAAATTAAATTATGTATACATTGTTATTCTTCACAATAGTACTCCCAGTGCCATTTTCAAATATCCAATAAAAATCTTTTGGATGCCGATAATGCCCATATTTGAAATTTTAATTCCTGTCTAAAAGATCTTCTTTTGATTTTGTCTATGTAGTTAATATTATTTAATTTATTTTAAAAATCATTTCCCACCCACTCTCCTCTACTTCTATATATATTTCCTTAAATCATTCAACTCACTTCGTATCAGCCATCTCAATTGATAAATTAAGCACAAATTAGTTAAAATCGTAATACATATAATACTTCAAAATTTAATTATTAAACGTTTCTGAATAAGTGTTTATAAAAAATTTTCATATATTAACGTATAAAAATTTTATAATAAGTAAATTATATTAATTATACTTTAAAATATGAATTGAGATGCACGAGTTTTTTATTTTTTAATTAGAGATTTTTAAATTTAAAGTACTTTTATTTTATCATTTATCATTTTAATAATTTTATTCGGTGAGAATTTAAATTAGATGGGTAATATATTAAAAAAAATAAATATATGATTTTGTCAAAAGAAACTTTTTTTTCTTCTTCTTTCTAGGCTCTCTATAAATAGGAGACATCAATGTGAATTGTGAATATGCACTGAGTGTAGGGAAAAGGGGAACAATTTGGAAGAGTATCTTTGAAATGGAGTGTGATTCATGTCTCTTTGTTGAAGCATTTGCTAAGATAGTGGTGGATACTTCCTAGATTCTTCTTTTGTCTTTGTCTTTTTTCACTATTTATTTATTTGAGTATGAAATTTTATTAGTGGCACTCAACTTAAAAAAATATATATTGATATTATGAGATAAAAAAAATTAAGTGTAGGCATAAGTTTAGTAAGAGAAATTACGTATTTCTCATTTATTTTCTTTTTTTATCCTCCGATAATATATAATTATCATCTTGTTACGGGTGTCACTTGTTCTTATCATACAAATTCGTATGTATGAACATATTTGTTTGTCCATTCTCATGCAGATAGGGTTATGGCGTAACTGGACTTGTTCTCCTATCTCCCATCATATCACACGAGCGAAATTCTTCTCTGATGGGCTCAAACCCTACTTTGATTATGGATTGAATGACGCGCTGATGGATCGATCTGCTTAATAAATTTTACTGAGTTTTTGACCTATTTTTTTTTAAGGGTTGGACCCAACCCGAATATATATTATAATGAATAAATTAATATAATTTAATGATAATTTTATTTATTTATTGAGTTTTCGTAACATTATAAATAAAATTAAAATAATGATTTATATTTAATATAAATCAATTTTTTTAATAAAAAATTTTAAAAAACTGTAGTGACCATACATTACCCTTTAATCCATTAATAAATTAATGAATGTAAATTATGCATTTCTTTTTTAATGATTTGTAGTTGAAGTATTCAAACTACACACACCTAGGTTTTGCTAGTTCACCTTAAATTAGTTATTTGGTAGTTAGAGTTAGATATTAATTTTAAAATAGTTGATTAGGTTAATAACTTCTAAATTATTAATTAGTCACAAAATTGAAAAGGAACAAATCAGTTAAGCAATCATTATCTTGGATTCCATTAATTAAACAATAGACCATTACATTTTTTTTATATATTTTATTGAATAATTTTTAGATAAATTTGATTTCATATTAAATTATAATTTATGCTGAACTCAAGGGTGAGCAGTATTTGGTTTAAACTTAAAAAATCGATCAAATCAAATTAATTTAAAATTTTAGTTTAATTTTTTATTTATTTCGGTTTGGTTTAATTTTTAATTTTAAAAATTTTGATTATTTTGATTCAGTTCTGTTTTAATAAAAAAAATCAAAAAAATTAAACCGAACCGAACCGATTAGTAATAATAGTATATTATTTTCAATAATATAGAGATATTAGATTATATTAAAGTTAAAATATTTCAATTAAATTTTAAAATATTAAAAATAAATGGTAAAAAATAAAAAATTTATTAAAAATTCAAACCGATGAAACTAAATCGAATGAAATTGAATCAGATCAATTCAGTTTGATTTGATTTCTGATTAAAATTGATTCAGTTTAATTTTCATAAATACTAAAATTTTAATTTTTTAATTATTTAATTTAATTTAATTTTAAATTAAATCGAGACTATTCTTTTGACCAGTATTGATCAGTAACAAATGCGCTTTTTTACTAATATACATTCAAATGGAAAACCTTTTTTTCTTTGTTCTTTTTAATTTAATCTTTGTGAATTGAGTTGGTCATTTACTGCATTTTTTTATATTATAAATTTATTCAATAATTTTATTTTATTAATTAAAATTTTTAATTCCAAATTAGACCAATCATTTTCTTTCTTTATGAAACCCAAATTGGGATAAAAAGAAACCAATAACATAAACATTTAAATTTTATTCGTTATTTTATTATTTACAAATATTTATTCTATGACATTTTTAAAGCATACACAAAGCAATAAAAATAAAGGAAATTAAAATATATAAATAATTTTGGCATCTAAAATCAAATCCCTTCAAGAACTCTTTCAAGAGCACTGAGGGTAAACTTTGCCTCTATGAGCTAAATTAACATTAAGACATGAAGCTTTAGCAGGTTCATCTTCAACATTTCCTAGAATAATATCCTGTAATAAAATTCCTTGGCAAGGGAAACTCTCGCTGCAATCAAATTTCATGGCAACTTCTGAAGCACTTGTTCCTTTTATGCTTCTGTATATCACATTGCTTACTTGAACTGCTGATTTCTGCCATTAATTAGAACAAAAAAGAAAAAGATTAAATTTTTTTATATGGGTATTTTTGCAATTTATTTTTTTTAAATAAAAGGAAAAAAAAAGGAAGTTTTAATTATATTACCTTTTCTGGGCATGGATCATCTTGATCACAATAGTTTTGATCAATAATTATAGGGTTGGAAACATTTTTCATTATAAGATTTTGGAATATTATGTTCTTGGCATATCCAGATCCTCCCTGCAAATCAAGAAGATCAAATATTTTGTTGTTAATTTCTTTAATTTAAACCAATTATCTCAAATTTAAATAGATTTTTTTTCGAAATAAATAAATTTAAGTACATAAGTTTTGATTGAATGGATGTGAAAGATAATATATATTCTCTAAATATATCAAATAATTTTTTTTTTTAGTATTTTTTGCTTATTTTATGAAATAGGTGAGACCCATAATCCATTTTTCTCTTGAATTTACTATGAATCTGAGTCAGGCAAGAAAAGAAAGCCAACTCTACTTGGTCAGAGTTGCTGGCATTGCGGCTCTAATTTAGGGAACATCCACTCTTGGACCTTTTTAAATCAAAAGTTGCATCAATTTTTCCAAAAAAGAACAAATCCTGCCTACCCACAAAGCCATAATTCTTTCCCAATGGCCCAGAAGAAGGTCCAAGAATGATATTTTCCAAAACGTGTCTCCCCTGCCAAATCTTACTAGCATGACAAAGATTTTAAAAAGTTTGTTAATTCAATTTTTTTATTAATTTTAGCAATTTATTATCATAAAAAGTCTAAAATATTTTCAATATAAAAAGATTAATTAATAAATATTAGACGCTTTTGTAAAATTCAAAATCAAAAAATTAAATAATGATTTTATAAGTAACTAGAATTTTCCATTTTCCAAAATGGATCTCACCTGCCAAGTCTTAATTCTGACTCCATTAGTGGTTCCTGAAAATGTTGCTCTATTAACTAACACATTTGAAACTTCAGCTCCTGAATTACCAGCTCCCAAGCTACCAATACTGCAAAACAACATTAAAAAAAAATTGGAGGAAATTTAATTTCAAAGCAGATAGAGAAAATTGAAAATTTCCATCTAACCATGTGCAGAGTAGAAATTAATTAGGTAAAGAGTTGGCTTGCTAATAGACCTTATTCCATGTCCAGGTCCACAGATAATATCTGTGGCTTCAACATTTTTGGACCCACTGACTATTGATATACAATCATCACCTTCAACAAATCAACACAAATTTAAACATATGTTAGATGATTCTTTCTGGGTATTAGTTCGTTAAAATTTTCGATTTCTGGTGAGAAAATTTGAAGAAAATTTGTGGGTTTTAATTATGTACCTGTTCTTATGACAGAGTTTCTTATTCTAATGTTTTGTGTGCCTGTGACATGAATCCCATCAGTGTTTGGACTGTTTCCTGGTGCAGTCACCATGAGATTCAAAGCTCTCACATTGATACAGTTCTGAAATGTGAGATGCATCTGTTGTGCATTTTTGAACCATAGATTTGATACTATTAAATTCTTGCAGTCGATGAAGGTGACAGCCTGCAAAAAAATATATAAGGTTTAAGAAACTCGAAAAGAAAAACATTTCTGAAGAAAAAAATGGAGCAAGATCATGAATTCTTACTGTTGGTGCATGTTTACAGGGCTGGAAAAGAAATGAAAAAGGACAAAAACCCATAATTAGTGGCAATAAATAGATTTTGATCATAATGAAAAGTATAGATTTTGAAGATTAATTTCAATCAAATTAATTATTACCTTGCTTTTATTGATTTTGCAAGAGTTTCGCCACCACATTCTGCCATTTCCATTGATGATTCCACCACCTTTAACTCTGAGATTTTGAACATTATCAAACACAATCCAATGCCTTCTATCATCTTCATAATCCCTCATTTTAAGGGAAGCTTTTATTGTTCCATATATCTGGAATGCCAAGAAAAAATTATATATATAAATTCATAAATATTTAGCATTTTTTTAATATATTTTTGTATATATGAATTAAACTCACCTTGAAACTAAGATCAGAACGGCATGGACCTGAAAATGTGAGAGGCTTAAGATGATAAATCTTGTTCTTAGGGACAATGATAATGGCAGTTTGTTTAGAAGAACAAGCTTTTTCCCATGCTTTCTTGAAAGCCTAACAAAGTCCCAACAGAAATCATCCAATATTACACCAACAAGAAGAGCTAATCATTGTCTAAATTCAATATAATATAGAGAAAAATAATTGGGTTAATCATTAAATGATGATAATATCAAATTCATACCTCACTATCATCTCTTCCATTAGCTTTAGCTCCAAAATCATCCACATTGATCAGTACAATCTTGGATGAACTTGTAGTAGAAGAAGAAGCTCTTGTCTGCTTGGAAAAGCTAGAGAAAGCAGGCTTGGAGATCATTTTATGGACATTTTCATGGAAATTAGCAAATGGGTTTTGTTGGTAAGAGCCAAAACAACAAGTGAAGAATGTTAAGACAATGAAGAGAATGAGCAAATGCTTTGGCGGGTGTTGTGGGATCATTATGTCTTGCTCTATAACTTTAAGAAGAGAAGAAATAAACAAAAGGAAAGATATGGCAAAGTATTTTTGTCATGAGATGAATACAACAGCATGCATATATTTATATATGAGCAAAAGGGTTGCTTTTTTTGAAAGAGAAAGGAGCAATTTGGCTTGAAGAATGTTTTCAATGAGTCATGGAAGTATGGAGTGAGGAGATGTGAGAGATTGAGATGAAAAGATGATTGGGCAGGTAACTGACTTTTGGTTTGGAATTTTTTCTCCATTTTTGAAGAAAATAATGAAATGGAGACTAGGAAAAGAAAGAAAAAATGAAAAATATTAGTTAAGTATCCAATTGTTGCTTGCTTGTTTACCATGTACACGTGCATGTGGTGATATAATACCTTACATGGCAAATCTGACTTCCCTATTTCTCCATAAAGAGCTGACTTTCTATCAACAACTAACTAATATAACTAACCAGACAACTAAAGGGGAGAAAAACTAAATATTTTTAAATTTTTGGGGCATTTTACTTTTATTTTTTAAAATTTTTTGAATGATGATTAGAAATATGATTATTTATTACTTTGTTTACAAATGAGGAGAAGGGGATAGTCAAAAAAAAACTTTATTTACGTTTAAGTCAAATTACTTTTTAATCTAAATATTTAAGTTTTAGATTAATTATTTTAATTTTTAAATTTAAATTATATATCCAAAATTTAAACTCATAATTTCTGATTAAAAGAATGCTTCACATCTCGAGCAAATGGATGATTTGAAAAAAAAAATTGCCACATTCTGTTTTGTACAAAGTTGAATCTGAGTTTTCAAAAACAAGAGAAAAGAGAGTCAAGTTCAACATGATCATCATTTCTTAAATCAGAAAATGTGGTTCCACTATCTGCGCCGCTATTTATTGTAAGAATTTGCTCATACAGGGAAGCAAAATCAACCTAAATTGATAGAATAAGAATTATCCTTTTTTTTTTTTTTTTTTTTGAAATTGGATAATGCACAGCTCTACGTATATCTCAGCTGAAAATGAATGCATTATGAAAAAGACATTAAATGTATTTGGTAGAATAAGTTAGGGGAGTTGGCAAAGTTTTAGGTGAAATAGCCATTAAAAGAGATATAGAAGGTAAGATTATGGTGAGGTAAGATGATGGAGAATAGCGTGAGCTTAGGGTGTGGGAGGTGAAGGAAGAAGAAGAAGAAGAAGTAATAAGAAAGAGTATCACCATTATGATGGGTGCTTGATTGATAGACTTGCCGTGGTGTGTTTGGGAAATAAAAGCAGAGAGGGATGGGAGCTTTGGGGATTTTGGGAAGGGTTTTGTGTATCAGACTTTGGTTTTGTTGCCACCTTAGGCTTCCTTTTGTCTTTGTGACATAACCAAACATCATTTACTTCTACTCTATTGTTTGTACAATTTTTCTAAATATGAAATTTGAAATTTGCAAATTTTTTTTTTAATCTAAATAGCTCTCATTGGATCAATAAATTCATTGATATTGAAATCGTTTTTCAAAATTGAGATTTTTTTTAATTCAAATACTAATTAGTATAAGAAAAATAATTAAAATTTGAACTTAAGATTTTACGAAATGATTTTAATATTAATAAATTTTGATGGATTAATAAATTCATTCAGTTTAATCTGATAATAAATATATTAATTAAATTATAAGATATTTCAAATTTAACATTTTAAATTATTATTTTTTTAAAAGTATTCAAATACATAGGTTTAAATACAAAATTAAATTGAAAATTAAAATATAGCATAATTAAGGATTCACCTCTCTATTTTTAAAATCTAACACTTTTGTCCCTGAAATTTAATTCCGTCAAAATTATAGGTCTCTCCATAAAAACATATGTTAGTGACAGAAAAAATGATCGAATTACCCTTTCTAAAACCCAATACTTTAGTTCTTGAAATTTAATTTTTATAAATTTATAAGTTCTCTCTCAAAGAATTAAAAGAAAAAATATATTTTCGTCCATAAGATATTACATAATTAATAGATTTGTCTATTTATTTTTTGAATTCAATACTTTAGTTCTTAAAGTTTAATTTCGTCAAAATTCAAGAAAGAAAATTTCAAACTCAATCTCCATATATAAATAAAAATTTCAATAAATTTAATATTCAAATTAAAAATCAAAATATATAAAATTTAAATTATTAAAAATAAAAAGTTAAAATTCAATAAAAATTATTTTTGTAATGTCGTTCGCTATCGCTGCTCGCCATTTGAAAAATTTATTAAAACATCTCTGATATTTTAAAAGATTTATTAATAAATTTTTTCATTAATTTTAATCGTTAAATATTATAAAAAAATCTGAAATACCCCTGATATGGAGGGATTAATTAGTAAACTTTTTAATAATTTGAAGAACCTACTAATAATTTTTTCTAAACTATAGGGATTAAATAGTAAAATATTTAGTGATAAAATTAATAGAGAAGCTAATTAGTAAATTTTTTAAAATATCAAAGATATTTTAATATATTTTTTAAAATTGAGAGATTAAATAATAAATTTTTCTATACTATAGGGATTAAATAATAATTTTTCATTTTATTATTGATAAGGATATTTTTAAAATTATATTTATTCTCTTTTCTTTAATCAAGTGTAAATTATTGACTTAACAGAAATTTTTTACGAAGAAATCTTGAATTTTGACGAAATTAAATTTTAAGTACGAAAATATTGAGTTTTAAAAATAGAAAAAAATTTATGCTATATTTTAAAAATTAAAAAGTAATTTCTTTTAAAAAAATTATTTTCTTAAGTACTTAAAGTAGTATTTTCTTAAAAAAAAAATGTTCGTTAGTCTAAATTCTTAGAACAACGGCTCTTCCTTCAAATGACAATGACTACATCTAGTGGGGAAAAAACTAAAGAATGGATTTTTTGAATCTTCTTTTAAGGGAATTCTTATATAGATTTTCTTTTTCAGACTATTATACCCGTATTTAAAAATCAAGAAAATTATAAAAAATTTAACTCTTTTTTTTTTTTAACTAATTTTCATCAAAGAGTTCAAATTTTCAATTAAAGAAATATTTTTATTTAAAAAATAAATTTATATATAATTATGTTAGAATTTATCTAAATACTTTCTTGTAAACGATGTATTCCAAAAAAACCTTTTATAAAACTTGTGTGTTAATGGGTTTTTAAATGTGTATCCATTTCAAGAATGATTCAATAGTGGCTTGGTATGCAGAATTGACTAAGCAAATCTAAAAATATTAGGGTTTAATTAATCTGAAAATTAAGTTAATTAAATAATTCTTTTAATTTGATTAAGGTCAACCCATAATTATTCTATCTACTACAAAACCCAATTTTTGACCAGGCAGCTTTTCTTTTTCACTTAGGCTAAGTTAGCTTTAGAAGCAATTATATTTCTTGAATATGACTTTGAAACTCAAAAAAAAAAAAAAAAAAAAATCTCAGCCCAATTCATAAAATTAGCTCAATTTGCTAGAAGACCAACCCTTGTTCATGTATATTCTATAAAATCCATAGCACTAAGAATTGGAAACCAAGTATAACTATCAAAAAGAGAAAATTATTTTTCCCCCTAAATTCCCACTAAGCTTAAAGGCTTGGTGTGATCTTAGCCTTTTTATTTTTTCTCCCTAATACCATGAGGTTTTGTTTTGGCCCATATTAGCTTAAAGCCAATCCATTTACAAGAAACTCAGTGGGCTCAAGGCTGGAGGCCCAATTATATAGATCAAAAACAAAATGCTAGAAAAAATAGCTAACTTGATTAACACACCCATGAAGTTAAATCAAAGAGAATGCCAACCTTCTCAACGTACCCAAAAGAGTCTAAATCAAGAAAAGTGCCAACCTTGATCAATATATAAAGTCTAAATGAAGGAAAGTGACAAGCCTTGAGATCATTAAAATTGTCCACAAAGTCTAAATAAAGAAAGTAACTAGGATACAATTGTCCCTCAACTTCCATTTTATCATCTAAACTTCTGATGCACTTGATGCCAATTCCTTTGGACCACAAGCTTTAGCCCTTAGGCATGGATTGGAGATGATAAGGTAGTGTTGCTATGTTTTCCACCAAGGATTTCCCACAAGCAATAAATTTGTTATTTACTATAAGATGTGTATATTTTTAAAATTATTAACAACAACTCTAATAGTATTAGAATCATATTAGGACAAATAAATCAAATTGTTGTCAAATAAGGGCTCAAGACTATAGCTCTACAACAGTTGTCCATTTAATGTAAATCCATTAATCTTCTCTTTTCTTCTTCTTTCTTACATCCCGCAATCCATTCAACCCACAAATTCTAAATCTCAAATATCTATTCAACCCAAAAGCGATTGAGGATGAGATGGTCAGGAGAAGAATTAAGCGACGAGCATTGAGGGGCAGCGGTGAGCGACAAGCGTTAGAGGACAATGGCAAGCGGCGAGCATCAAGTATCGAGGTGAGGGAAGGCAGAAACGCTAGACCAGTTGTTGACTACAATGCGATGATGGTGGATGAATGACAATGGAGAATGAATGACATGGAGGGATGAATAAAATCAAATAGACAAACAAGCATTTAGAGGGATATTGTTGAGCAACGATAACATGAGGAGTGTTAATCAAGCAATGCCTTATCTTTATGGGTTGTCTTAGATTGTGATATCATTGTGCAACGATGGCTACTACAAAAAGGTTGATTTTTAAGAGAGGAGCTTCTGAATTTAACGAAATTAAATTTCAAGATCAAAATATCATACTCTAAAAAATATTTTGATTATTTATTTTATCACTAATAATATTTTTTACGGAAAAATTTCTAATATTCACTTGATGAAATTTCAAAAACTAAATCTTAGGTTCTAAAAATAAAACAACAAATTTATCAATTATGCAACAACTCAAAAATGAAGAAGTAATTTTCTTTTTTTTTTATAAGGCAAGAAAGCATGGCGTTGATTGACTCAATAGTTACATAGCTTCAACACAATAGTTCTTTATGATTGGAAGAATTCCCATCATCGAGAATGACCAGCCAATTTCCGTTAAACCGATCACGGTTCAAGTTGAATTAGAAATCAGATCAAAATTGATTTTGTCAAATAACTTTTCAGAGGCAAGGCTCCATCTTCCCTTGTCAACCTTGGAACTGGACTAGATCAAAATTGACGATTTCGCCCACTTTTTGAAAAAATGGGGAGAAAATAATTACAATTGAATTGCATCAGACTTAGGAATCAAAACCTAAATCATATTTAAGCTGGACCAAAATTAAAACCGCAGATTCCTGAGTCTGTAAACAGGATTTGTAAGGTCCGATTTACAGCCTCCCAACCAACTCTGATTTGAAGAGAAGTGAAAACGAAGGAAAAGCCAACACCAACTCTTTAAGATCGTTTAAATGGTAGGTTACATCAGCAGACAGCAGGTAAATTGTTTGTCACAAACAAAAGCAAGTCTTTACACTTGTAGTTACTACATGTTCAACCATTTCCTAATGCATACATACAGAAGTTTTTGCTATTTTTACACAAGTGGTGAGTGGAAGTGAAATGGAATTCCATGGAAGATCCATCATATCTTCCTTACCTCACCTATGAAAATGCTCTGAGTTGCCGAGCATCCAAAGCCAAGAATGAATTGCCGGAGGAAACATCCAATAGAGAGGATGTCAACCCCAAGTCCGGTATGCCGAATGCCTCCATCTTTGCCTAGAGAAAGGGAGCCTTCCATTAGACACAGAAATGGATAGAGCAAATAGAAAGGAACAAATAAGTTTAGCTTTTGAGTCAGGAACCAAACTGGTGCAAACGTGCTGGAGGAGGCACTACAACTTTATGTGGAAACTTAATTAATGCGCAGGGCCGCATTCGTGACCCCATGCCAATTTGTGCTTTTCCTCTGCTGACTCAAGAAGCCTCCAGTCAAGATATCACCTGATGATGGATGATATATTGATGACTGTCCATGGCCATTGCCATTACCATTGGAGGATGTCTGTGCTTGCATGTCCCGAGTCTCCTGACTAGTATATTCTTTTACTTCTTGCAGACCACTGGAGGAATCCAAATCTCTACTATTGTTTTTGGACAACCATTCAGAGCCTGAGAAGGTGGCAGATTGTTGTGAAGGATTAGCACCAGAATTTACATCTTTATCTGCTGTGTGGTCTGTAGAATTATTTTGTGGCTTCTTAGTACTTAGAAAACGGCCTCCACAACCTCTTGCCCTTCTCATAGCATGTTGGTGACGAGACTCATGAAGATATGGCTGTAGCAAATGACGAGATTCAGATCACATGACTAGACACTCTTTTGAATCCAGAGTGCAATAACTCAACCTCAGATTCAACATAGTAAATTACATAAATAGATTCCAGACCACAATAATGCAGCTCAGAATTAGGGTTCATTAACGTCAATAAAAGCTCCGTGCATAAAATAATTCATGAGCATACCAATTTAGCATAACACTCATCTGTAGCTCAAGAAAATTCACTCTATTCACCTGTTATTTGCAGTTCAGTTTATACTCCAAGTCAAAAACATGTTTTAGTTCACCCCTTTAGTTGGTGATCTATTAGAAATTTTCTCCTAGAGCAAACTGGACATGCGTATGTCGGTTCTCTTAACTTCACAACCCCAAGCTTAGTCCAATTTGGTGTAGATGCTAATCATGCAATGCACAATGCAGATTGTACTAATTGGAACTTAGACTTGGATACATACACATAAAACAAGATGCTCTGAATTCCATCAGCACAATATTTCACCAACAAAAGAAACAGCCTGAGAACTACAATTGCTACAAGTGAAGCTTCATAAAGTTTGACCATGTCATTAAGTATTGTCATTTTTGAAACTCTCATCAACATGCAGGCAGTTTATTAAGTAAGGCATAATACGAAAATGTGAATCTTCTCTTCCTGGACTTCTAGTATCTGCCAGCTAGAGATCTAGTTTAATTTTCTACCACCACCTAAAGCTAAGTCAATTCTTCAAAGCACTGATCACAAACAGTTTGATTCATAAAGTTGCAACCACAAAATTTCATATTCCCAAAAGATATTTGAACTTCTCATTTATTGTGTTTGTAACTAGTTAAGCAAATTAAGCAGTTAAGAAGAATTATAAGCAACATAAATGATGAAGTTTAACATCTATTAGTTCCTTCTGAAAAGGAATACATTAAGTCAAGTCATAAAGTTGAGCAACATTGGAACCTAGTATAAGTTAGCTACATATTGCGGCCAGAGCAACTATGATGCCGACTAGCAACTAATATTGGACGAAAATGCATGAATTAACTAATTAATCTATTTTCATATTTGCTTAGAAAGAGAACAAAATGGCTTCAAATTTATAATAAAGGTCAATATCTCTTTGTTCTACAGCAGTAAAGTATAGCCAAAGTATAACCATAGATTAGCCAATAGAAAACACCATCCATTCCAGAGAATCAAAAAGAATATAAACATTGATCCGACCTTTCTGGCTTTTATTGCTTTCTTTTCAAGCTCAGCCTTAGCACGTGCCTGTCTTCGTCTCAAAATACCGTGAAATTGCTTTGCATTTACATAAACAGGTTCTTCTTCCATTTCAAGGGGCAAAGGCATTCTAGCGTGATGCAAGAATCGAGGAGGTACCTAGCATCACATCAGAATTATCAAAACGCACACTTGTCTGACATCAATAATATGCAATAATTCTTTACTTTAAGTGAATGATAGTTATTGAAAAAGCAATGGTTCAACTGTGGGTAGCCTGGCACTTGACCAGTTTGACATACGCCACAGTTTTGATAATTCAGTTCCATTTGTTAAGAACTGAAAAATCCGTGGAATTTCAATAATTGAACAAGACATCAATTCAAAAGAAAAAAAAAGAATCTAGGAGAGAAAATAAAAGGATGTCAATTCATCGAGACAAGGTTGGAAGTTATCTGGGGTTCAAATGTAATGCATCCTCAAGGTTAAGGTGTGGTACAACAGTATTCTGTATTCTCAAAATTACTGTAGAGAGAAGACCATGGATAGCATACCATAGCTTGTGGTGCATAACTTAACGCCCTGCCATGTTGTGGATCCAAATATGGATATGATGCCAAAACCTGAAAAAATATTTAAATTCAGAATAGTGCATTGTTGGAAAAAAATTCAAATCTCGGACAGGTGTCTGACAGTGGCAATTACAATTTTAAGCATGTGACACATGCACATTAGATCTGAAAGCACATATACATTAGGCATCCATGCACATGAGAGAGAGAGAGGGAAGAAGGGAGGGGGAGAGAGAGAGAGAGAGAGAGAGAGAGAGAGAGAGAGAGAGAGGGGGGGGGGGGGGTGAGAGATCTTACAATTGAATGACCAAGAAGTTCCATTTGTGGATTTGGTTCAAGGTGTCCACCCATGGCAACAGGTGCCATCATTGGAACGCATTTGACATGATCTTGTCCATTACTTCCATCTGGTCTAGAAAAGAAACATTTGCTTTAATATCATAATATATGATTCTTTCTGCGGGTAAGCAAAAGCATGATATTTCATTAGAAGAACTCAAGTTACAGGCATTTGACATGATCTTGTCCATTACTTCCATCTGGTCTAGAAAAGAAACATTTGCTTTAATATCATAATATATGATTCTTTCTGCGGGTAAGCAAAAGCATGATATTTCATTAGAAGAACTCAAGTTACAGGTTATTTATCCATGCATATTTATGGCAAGAAATGGAACTCATTCCACTCAAGGTCTGCACAGGCATTCTAAAACAGTTCTCTAACAAAATAACTCCTAACTTAATGCATTTCAGAGATACTATTCTTAGGCAGGTGCCATTGAAAGTTTTCTCGCTTTTCCTTTGTTGTCTGCATCAAATGGGAATTTGATAAATATTCTTTCCTATGATGATGGGAGGGACAAGGGACTCTCGCAGTAATTCTTGAGATCAAAATAAGTGGGGTCATGAAAATCATAAGATGAAAATTAAAGTAACAGTTACTTTTTTTTTCCATTGTTCTTATTTATGGAATCTGTAAAGGAGAAAAAGAACAAAAAAGTTATCTCAGAGATCTATTTCTTGGTAATTCATCTCTTTATAGGAATATATATGTAAGAGAGCCTTCTATATTTTATTCAAGAGTTTATCAATGCATGGTCAAAATAGGAAGTTTGGAGGACATTTATGATACTGAGTGAAACATAAACTGAGAGCATCAACAAAATTCCTCTAACCAACCAAAGAAGGCTACGGTATTTTTTTCTAAATAAACCTCATGACAATTCTAAAAGCTTGAAATTCTGTAGGAAACAATCTCAAACAAAAATAAATTTCGGGAAAGCAGACCAGATGTTGAAAGACTATTGCATGCTCTGATTACAAGAAGTAGGAAGCATGCAAAAAATAATAAAACATTATGTTCAATCTCATAAAGATTTTTAAACTAATTAAAAGCTTAATTCAAACAATTCTTGTAGTAAAATAAAATAGAGCCACTTTGTCTGATGGTTTAAGGTTTTAGAATTTTTAAGCATATACAGAGTGCTTTTTTGTGAAACATTTTCATATTGAACAATAGTTAGAAGGATAACTACCAGATTGTGATGCCATAGCGATATGGGAATCTTTATTGGAGTTTTCTCCACTCTCTAAGTCTAAGCCAGAATTAGCTTGTGACTGGATAGATCCATCAGCAAGGGAACCATTCAGGTGCTCTACTAAGGATGATTTTGATGGGCTTTCCCTAAAGATAGGACCATTTCCGACTCCCTGCCACCAAGGTTGAGAATAGGTGGCCGATTGCAACACACTCTGTGCACTCTGATCTAACCGATGGGCTCCAATGTCAGGTTTTCCCGGCATTATTCACTTCCCCCAAGGAAAAATATCACAGGCAGTTGCCCAGTGCTCAACAAATCTACTGGAATAAAAACAACCAAGATAACAGAAACTGAAATAAATAAACATTACAAGATTTAACATTATATTTAAGTTCTGAGAAGCTGAAGAAAAAAAAGGGGAAAAAGACGAAAAATAAATAAAGTTCCAATCCAAACATGGCTACTGATAGTGAATTTGGGAAGTTTTAGGTGTTTTACCATCACACTTCCAAAACTGCTCTACTTCCTTAAAACAGAAAACGCATATTAAAAGGAATATAAAGAATTCCACACAACAAAGAAACAAAGAGCATAAGCAACAAGTCTCCAATACATTCAAGGTCACAAGCATCATTATCAGTAACCTTCCAAAAGAAAAAACAAATACCCTACTGAAAACTATAGCTTTAGAAGGAGGAAGAAACGAAACAACTTCAATTTTCATATGTAGTGATATCTAACTTACAATTATCACAAAGTTTTTCATAATTACTTTACAAAGCTATGCCCAACGGAACCTGGAGACAAACAATTTATCTCAATTAAGCCCATAAACTGCACTCATTCTGCTATACACTCTATTATCAAAAAGCAAGCTAAACAAAACCAAAACCACAGAGTACAACTCTATCTAACTACCCAGCTTTGAAAACCCAAAACGCAAACTTCCATATTTCCCAGTCTTCCCCTCATAACTTCCACCAAACCAAAACACAAAATCCCCAAGAGAGAGACCCACTATCAACAACACAAAAAATAAAGACCAACAACAAAATTTGGATCAAAACAGAGCATAAGAAAAAAAAAAAAAAAAGAATATACAGATAGAATTGCTTACAGTACAATTGAAACCCTAGAGATCCTGCAGCCTGGAGAATCTATGTGAAAGTCGTCGAATTAAAAAAAAAAAAAAAAAAAAACTCTGCAACCTCAAGAGCGACATCGTGGCAATCTGACGGAGAAAGAGAATAATAATATATAAAATAAGTTATTTATTTATTTATTTATTATTCTTTCTTTATTGCTTACGCAAAGGTTGTTTTCTTTGTCTCTTCTAAGGAAGAAATTGACTGAAATGACAAAAATACCCCTGGTCAATTATACTTATCTTTCCTCCTTTCTTCAACCCTTTTTTTCTGTGGAAAAAAAATTTTTCTTTTTAAATTTTTTTTTATAAAATAAAACATACTAAACAGGGAAATTATATATTTTAAATTTTTTAAAATTTAATATTTTAAATAAAGATTAAATGATTTTATAAAAATTTATTTAAATCTTTTTTTATAGAATAAATCATATCAAATGGAGTGTGAAAGTAAATATTAATTCCATTTTAAAAAAAAAGGAAAAAAAGGTACAAAATAATTGAAGTCCCACCAAGTACATGACCAAAGTGATCAAAAGCAAAAGCTATATAATTGGTAAAAGACAAAGTGAAAGCATTCATCTTTTTTTCCCTTATTTTTTACTCAAGTAAATATAAATAAAGGGGGAAAAGTAATAGAGTTTTGAAGTCAATATTTAAATATATTCAATATTTATATTGCAATTATATTTGAGAAAAATATAAAAATATATTAGAAATTAAACAATATAATTAAATTGTAAAATTTTTTAAAATAATTTTTTAAATTGCAATTATGAAAGTTTAATAGAAATAAATTGAAGATCAGATTGTTCAACAAGTGACGACTGTAACGATCCGGAGATCGAATCGCTACTGGCGTTAGGATTCAGATCAGTTTAAAATCGCCGAGACCCATAGCAAGCTTATTATACATTCTGTAAACCTAGTAAATCTCATACATTATCAACAATTTTCATAAAAAATTTGAAACTTTACATCTACCAAGTTTAACCTGTGCATAAAATCCCATATTAGAACCATTTTTTTACCCTTTTAGGACACTCCGACATTCTTGAATTTCATATTTCAACGAAAATTCCGCCGAAAAGTGAAAATTTTAATGTCGGGATCTAATCGGGTGTTACAACCACATTGTGAGTTTTCATCCAGGAATGGAAAGTTTACTTTAGCTGTTAGAAATGCTTGAGTGCTAACTTCATTTTTTACCTAACTTCGAAAATTATTAATGTTTTAGTCCCCATGTTATTTTCACACTACTAATTCAGTTAGTCTTAACCCCAATTATTATTAAGAGAAAAATTATTATTTACTCTATATAATATGAAATAATTTATTATTAATTATTTAATTTTAAAAAATTTATTAAAGTATTTTTAAGGTTTTAAAATATATTCCATTCAATTTTAAAATTATTATTTAATAACTCATAATTTAATTTGAAAATTATTGTGTAACATTAATTTCTTAATAATATGTAGAGATTTCAAATATTTTATTATTAAATAAAGATTAATTTTATATAACTATAATTTATTTTAATTGAAAGATGATATAATGATAATTTTCATTTATTTTCATTCATATTATTAAGGATATCTTTCTACTATTACAGTCAAATTATTTATGTTAAAATTGAAAAATGAAACTGTAAATATAATATTGAAGAAAGAGTAAAGAAATTAGAGAAGGGGCAATTTGGACATAACACGTAAGAAGCAATTCATGTTGATGGAAAAAATAAAGATGAGGTCAAGAAATTGGAAGATTTTGCCAGCGATGCAATATCTGTAGAAGGGGAAACGTGTCATCAAACAAATGAAATAAGAAATGGACCCCACTGATTATTGGCCTGCCACGTTGTAAAATCGTCAACTATGCAAGTCAACAACTTTTTATTTTTATTTATTTTTTATTATTGCTGATCACATGTTAACCGACGCCGTTTGATGGCGGCATTGCTTTATAAGAGAACATTTTTTTCAAAAAATTTTGGTGGGCTTTGCTTTTCTTATAATTTTCAATATTTATAAAAGGTCATTTAAAGGATAGGAAGTGTAAAAGCTAATGTCGATGAAATTAATATTTTTCAAGCAAAATTTTCAATTAATTTACTTTTGATAATTGAAAATTATAAATAATATAAAATTATTATTTTATTAATTTAGACCATAAAATTAAAATAATAATCAGTAAAAAATTAAATAATAATAAGCCATTGATAAATTTTCAAATTAAAATCATCACCAATAATTAAACTAATTAAACAATCCGCTACCGCATTTATTTTTCTATAAATTTTTATCATCTTAATTTCCCTGACAATTTCTCATCAAATTAACAATTTTAAAAAATATTAATTAAAAAATTTTAAGCCTCTTAATAAATAAATAAGATGTAATTTTGGAATTAAATTTTTAGAAATAATGTTGACAGATATTAATTTAATATGTTTCAAAAAATAATAAAATAATATTTTGTTCTAAGAAATGTGAACGAGGACCAAAAGAAGCAGTGTGGGGTTGGGGGATGAAGGGATCAAAACACGTGTGAACACACTGGAATGTTTAGGATCGAGATAAAGCCACGTGGAGACCAGAGGGGCATCTTGACGACAGCTAGAGAAAACCGGCTACTCCATTTTAGTTTATATAATATATAAACTAAAAAGTTGAGATAAAATGCCGATCAAACAATCTGATGATAATATATGAATCAACCAAACAAGGACTAATACTACGATTTCAAGGAATGGAAGTTCATTTAAATCTCTCTCCATTTATTCATTTGTTGCATTTGGAATGCAAAACTTGGCGATACATTACACATGCCGAATGCTTTCAAAGATTACTTACACGTACAACCCTTTCCCCCCCTTGGATTTTCTTTCAAAATCAGAACTCTTTGGATCCGTATGTTGTCAAACATAAAATTACTAACCTTTGGGAGCTACTCGGTTATGGAAACATTCCCTCCAGAAATTCATCAAAGTTCTCATCATCAGAAGCTTTATCATTGTCTCCTGATATTGAAGCCTTTTTACCTGTTGAGAAGAAAATGCATAGGAGTCTAAGCACAGCATTTACCGGCAGGCAGGCGGGGTGATGAGTTTACTGTTTATTTCTTAGCATGAGCTGAAGAAGCTCTAATTGAAATATGTTTTGGCCATGAGTATAATAGAAGAGTAGCAACTTGACTGATAGCAGTCTGAGCTAATTAATACCACGAGGAGAGCTCAGAGATCAGAAACATTCTAGTAGAATAGCACATACAGTGGTATGCCATTATCCTATCAAACTGTAAACTTATGTAGAATAATTGCAGTTGAAGTAACATTAATGCCATCTACAAACCTCTTTTTCTCTTCTCTTTGCTCCCTTCACTATCAGAATCATCATCATGAATCCTCGTTCGTTCCCTGAAAGTAGACCGTTGGTCAGCCCCTAAACAGCAAAATTTGAGGCAATTATAATTTAACCATTACACTATTAGAAACCTAAAAAGACCATGTACCTCTTTCTTTTATGTTCTTCCCTTTCCCTCTTCTCCAATTGCTCCTTTTCTTTCCTATTTTTGTAGTTAAGCTTTTCTGCGCATCTATTTACAGTCACTCGACATAAGAAAAATTCAATAATAATAATAAAAACACAAAAATACCAACATTAAGGAATTTCATTCCTGTGGGAATAAAACAAAAATGTGCTTAGCCGCATTGTAATGATCAGATTTTTATAAGAAATACTAACTTTATAAGAAGAACCCAAGAAAAGTTGTTTACGTGTCTATGGCAATCTTATGACTGTGTCCACACACAATATTGCTTACCGTTATTTGCAGCTAAATATCAGAAATCATATAAAAGCACAAAACGTTTATCGAGCACATATTAATGGTCACTGAAAGGATCAAAATGAGAACACTTGACTAAAAAATTTGGAAGTTCTCATGAAAAATTCATGTTCTCTGAACTGCAGAATGAGCAACTTAGCAAGATAATGATATCTATTCAAAGGAGCAGCTTCTAATAGGAATGATATCTATTCAAAGAACCAAAGGGAGACTAGGTAATGAGCCAAACAAAATAATGTCAAAGGGTCACCAAGCTAACAGAAGCACAGAAGAAATTAAACAGAAAACAATGACAGAAACAAGCATGTGCAATACAAGTGCATGCATGCTAGATCATGCAGGCAACTTCCATAATAAGTGATCAACAATTCAACATAGTCAAAACTAAAAGGAAAGACAGATCTCTTGCAAATTCAGTATGCAGTCATGTAGCTGTCCGCTAACCTGGAAAAAAGAATCAATTGCAAAAGCAGGAGTTAACAGCCTTCATAAATACCAACTCACCTTTCACAAGTTACCAACTTCACAAGGGCTTGTTTGTTTTCACCAGCTTCAAAATAAGAAAAGTTCACCTGCAACATACAAGCTCAAAATGTGAAATACAGACATGAATGGCAAATCAAACCAAGCATGCATGGCATGCTTCAGGTTGATTTCAAGCATAAAATAAAGGCTTAATGACCAAAAACCAAAACCTTTTTTTGAATTTTCAATTTTAGTCAGTATATGAATGAATATTGCTAATGCATTAGTAATTGTTTGTAAAATGCTGTGATGCCCCAATTATAAACAAATTCAAAGAAAATGATATTAAACTAACTGCTTACTAAAAAAGTGCATACCTCATAGCTTGCCAAGCCGTTTTTTTCATCACAATGCTTGTTACCACATATAAACTGCCCTGACAAAATGGGGTAATAAGTCAATGCATAACTTCTTATAACTAGACATTCTTAGAAGTATAAGGAACAGAACAACAATCAGATGAACAGGGAAAAGGACTAGAAGCTATATGAGGGAGAAATCTCATCTAGAGCAATGGTACTTTCACCCTTTTTCTTTTTTCATTAATTTATTTTAAATTCTTTTTAAGTATTGGTAGAGAAAGGGAGGACTTACAAGGGAAAGAATCTAGGAGTTGTGGAGAAGTAAAAATCTCAGAAAATTTTGGAAAATATATAATGAAACAATTAAAGCAACTGTTTATCTATTGGGCATGGTGTGAACGGCATCTCATCTCATCATGCACAAAAAGAAGAAAGAGATTCCCAAATGATACAAGTTCCTATAATCCACAATCAAGACAAAATATTGCCAGTAACAAAGAAAGAGAATTGCACACCTTTTCCAGAGATGACTTCCTTCTCTGTCCTCCATCTCAAACCAATCTGTATGGAGAAATTCAAAAACTCTTGAAAATTTATTTCAAATGTAATGCAACACAATATTCAAGTTTTTAACAGCACAACTGGGCATCTATATCTCATCCATTGCATTTCCACTGAGGGTTTCATTATACTAAATAAAGTTCAAAAAGCTCCTTTTTGTTGTTCCTTACAACAATCATAAACTATATATTCATCTTTCTGGTAAAATTGTTGATTTCTCCATTAACTTGTCTCTAGATGGCCAATATCATAATTTGTGATAGTATAGTAAAATCGCAAGTTTCTATTCTTATTTGATAGCTAAAACTTGACACATATATTGAAAGCAAGGCCACTAAGATTGATTGCAGCAAAGATTATTCACGATTTCTCAAATCAGGAAAATGACTCAAAAGGTTAAGAACTATAAGAGGCATTGAAATACAAGCTTGTAGCCTAACAGGAAAATGATAGGGCAGATTTTTCCAAACTAACACTACCTTGTTTCACAAGGTTTAATACACTTCCATCCAAAGGATACTCATATGATATGACTATAACTTCTAGAGACAACCCATATACTGAAAAAAATATCATCAGTTTTATCAAATAACATGAAAAAGAACAACAATAATAAGTATAAGTGTTAGGAAGAGTGAAATTCTCCTGGGTTTATTTTAGCAGGCCTTTTGTCATAGAAACATCACATGAACCAATTTTTCCAAAGAACTAGCTTAAATAACCTAACATAATGGTTGCAGATGATGGATTTAGTGAAACAACCTAAATATAAAAATAACTGGCACAAGAACAAATAATTGAAAACAGTTACCATTATACAACTTACAGTACGGATAACCACATACCTTGCCGCTCTTGTAATGTGACATGTCAGCTATGCAGTATCTTTAAAGAGTTAAGGTCCACAGACAAGGGTTTTTAAAGTAGTTCAATGTGATAGCAGCAAACACTATGGTTTAAAACCAGAATAAGAAAGTTTAGACAAATAAAATGAGATTTTGTAACAAAGGATACTCTTTAAAAAGCTTATCATAGTAGCGCTTCACCAGCCTTTGCTCCCAGGACGTGTCCATATCATCTTCCTCAGTACGTATAAACCTTAAAAGTTACAGTGATGAATTAATAGTCAGCGCAAATATTCATATCAAGAAGTTAAGAGATAGACTATCTGATATATTACAAATTCCTAGAATGACCCCTGATGAAAAAGTCCATCTTTCAATAAAAAATATCCAAATTCCAGCTGCATCAAACTATAAGTCTATAACTGCATAACTAATTCTCAAACAATATATCAAATAGCTAAACTTAAAAGCGAAAAGTTCATGTTGCAGAAAATATAAAATTAGGCATGCACAATAATTCATAAGAATTTTCTTACAAGACCAGCATACCTATATCCTTCTCTTAGGGTATCCCGATCAGTTTTAACTGGCAATTTCACATTTGAAGACCTCTCTTTTCCGTAGAAGCTAACTGCATCAAATTGAACCCAGTAAAATACAATTAAAAAAATTCAAAACATATGTTTGTACACTACAATCTGGTTTAATCACCTACACTGTAGCACATAAAAACAACAAAAGGAGCATTTTCATGCCAAGGAAACGAAATGTAAGGATGATTGTAGCCTTCTTCCTTCCTCAGTGGAAGAGACTGTTCATCATCCATTTGCTATAGGACATATAGGATTTCACAAATAAAAAGCTCCCCATTTGCACAATTCCTCTTATGTCCGCCTTTCAGGCTTAAAAAACAAAGGAAACAAATAAAGCAACTTTTAGGCCTAATTCAATTAACAACTTCATCTTTCAAGTTCGAGAGCTACAAATTATCATTTAGCTAAACCGTACAGTACCATAATCGTTCAAGAATTTCTTGTGCCGATCGTAGGCGTTAAGACCTCGAATATGAGCTTGATATTGCCTGTCAAAAAAAATTTTTCAGCACCCAAATCCATTGACGAACAAACATGTACACCAATACACGAATCAAAATTTTAATTATTTTTGAAAAAGAGGGAAAGGGTCCAGAACGTACTGTTTTCTCTCTTCTCTGTCGTAGATTGCAGATTTCAGAGACCCAAAAGAAGCCATTTTTCTCTGTTTCGAGATGTAAAACCCTAGTCTGTGGCCTTTTGGACGTGAAGGACTTGCGACTCTCCCTCTAGTCTTCGAGTTTGATAGCCATTTGCAAAAGCTGCGATTTTATTCCTCTTCTTAAAGTAAGAATTTATCGCCTGGAACTGGAAGAAAGAAAACGCGCAAATAACTTCATCGTCTCCGCTTTAAAATAAGAGAAATCTTAGCTGAGCAACGCCGAAACGTATGTATCATACTTAGTTTTATTTTTAAAAAAAAAAATCAAATATTTATCCTTTCTCACGTTTATACCCTAATTCTAAAATTTTAAATAATAAAATCAATTTTTTCATATCTATCCATCTTAATTAATTTTAATAAAAAAATTTTAATACATATATCATACCACATAAATTTCTCTTTAAAAACTTATTAAATAAAAAAATCTAAATATTTATATTTATATCATAAAATTTTAAAAATTTTTAATTTATTATAATTATAACCTAAAGGATTAATGATAATTTATAATATAATTTTCAAATTTTATTTAATTAATAAAATATTTTTTAAATATTTTCTAATTTCATTATTTAATCTTTATTTTTATTTTTATATATAATAAATTATAATTTAATAAAATTTAAAATGAAAATAATTATTAACTAAAATATATAATATTTTATTTTATTTAATATTATTAGTACGAAAGTTTTTATTTGATAAATTAATAAATTAATATATATTATAAATTTATTTATTATATAAGTGAATAAAATAAAATACGAAATAATTCAGAGGCAAATTATCCATTAAAAATATAAAATATAATATTTTATTAATTAAGTTTTCCTCAAATAAACTTACTCTAACATTTTTCTTTTTTTTTAAATTTAACTTTTTCTTTAAATTTTCTCATATTTTTTTTAAATTTAACTTTTTCTTTAAATTTTCTTATAAAAAACGATCTGCGTTAATTGACTATCAATGAAGAAAAAAATATTGTTATCCCTATTAAGAGTTTCAGAGATATTCCGATTATCATTTATAATTTCTGTATGGTTGATAGATTTCTTTTTTAACAGATTTATGGCGGCAATCCTCTGACAGTTATTGCATTGAAAGATTTGGTTCCTAATTACAAGCCAGACATTTTATTTTTTATGAAAATAAAAACTCTTAGTTCTCGTATGAAATTTTTCCGTAATTTTTTACATTTTGATAGTTGTTTCTCAGTCAATAGATAAAAATTGAAAAGAGGCTTTACTAGTTATTATGGGTTTTTAGAATCGCAACGACGACGTCAATTTTGGAATCTTATTCAAGTTTTATCTCGTAAAAAATCTCTGTAGTTTTGTTCGGAAGACTTTAATAATTTATGCCAAAGAGATGAGAAATGAGAAGTATCTTTGTCAAATTATCTTATGCAGGAGTTTGCTAAATTATCTTATATAGAGATTTGATTTTGAATAATTGTAAATTTTTGTTAGAATTTAGAACTGATATTTCTGTTAGATAGATTCATCATAACTGTTTATATTTTTACTAAAGAATCTATTAGGTATAATAATTATCTGTATGTTTGGAATGATATCTCTTTGTTTTTTATAAATTTTATTAATATAATAAGTAGTTTTGCTTTAAAAAAATATTAAATATATCAAACAATAAGTGATATAGTTAATAGATATGAGATTTTTATAAAAATTATAAAGAATGACTTTACATAAAAATATATATATATAATATTTTATTTTATTTTATATTATTAATATAAAATATAGTTTTTTATATATTAAAAATATATATATAATTTATAGTTATACATATAAATATTAAATGAAATATTTTAATATTTAATATTTATTTGTGATTTTTTATATATTAAAATTTTATTTACGATAAATATTTATGTAATATTATATATTATAAATATAAAATAAATATATTTTTAATATAAAATTTAAATTAAAAAATTATATATTTTATTAATATAAAAATTCATATTATATTTATTTTAGTCATTTGATTATAATTATGATAAATTAAAAAAAATAAATTTATTGTTTAAACTTTTAAATATAAATATAATTACCGTAAACGTTTAGACTTTTTTATTTAACAATATTTTCATGAAAAAATTCTATGTGGGGCTAAAAATTTTTAAATTAAAATTAATGGATAAAATAAATATGAAAAAATTAATTTTATCATTAAAAATTTTAAGTTTAAAATATAATTGAGAAAAATATTAAACGTTTGAATTTTTTTTAATAGGCCTTATATATTTTTTTTTTCCAATTCATCATTAATTATTATATATTTCAATTAATAAAATAGAAAGTATTACACATTTACCTCTTTAAATGATTATCGTTAACATTTCTCTTAAAATAATACTTGAATCTAATTTATATAATTTTTTTAATTTTAATTTGATTCAAATTAAAAATTTAAATTTGAGACTTTATAATATCTTAGTTTAGTGCTTGATAATTTTTTTTTTCTTTTAAAAATTCTTTTAAGTGGTGCTTTGAGAGAAATAAGGAGAATGGTACAGAATTTCTTCCCATTGGACTGATGAAATCTCTAACCATGTTCCCGCAAACAAAGCTTCTCCATGAAATCTCATATGTGAAGATAATTCTCCCAAGCGACACACAATTCCTGAACACAGAAAAACAAAAGATGGGGTGATTTGATGAGATAGAAAAAAAAAAAAGAAGAAGAAGAAGCAAAAAGAAGATATGTTAATCAAGCTGCAATCTCTTTCTCTCTATTTCTCTCTTGCACTTGTTCCTTAAGCACAAGAACTATTCTTGGGAAATGGAAGCTGCACAATTAGCCACACAGGCAATTTGCAGACAAGATCTCTTAAACTTTAATCCAATAATAACAACAGGAATGCAAGCAGCTTGTATGCTTGTAATCTCCCATATTTTTCATCTTATCTTGACACCTTCAGGACAACCTGGCCCTGTTGCAAACATCATTGTATGTCTTTTCAATCTATCCTTCATGTAATAAGATCAGATTCTCCAGTTTTTTTTTTTTTTTTTTTTGCAGTATTTAATCAGATTTTGTTATCTTTTTGCAGGCCGGTTTAGTGCTAGGTCCTTCATTGTTGTGCAGAGTCAAAAGGCTTAAAGAATTCTTTATCCAGTCTTATTCTATAGAATACTATCAAGTCGTGTCATTCATTTTTCGAGTTTTTTTTATGTTCTTGATTGGTTTGGACACAGATGTTCCTTATATAAGGCGAAATCTGCGTTTGTCAAGCATTATTGCATTTGGTTGTATATTTGTATGCACACTTTTTGGGGCAGCTTCTGCAATCATAGTCCTCCATGTATTGAAGCTGCAGTACAACAAATGGACATTGATAATTGTAATCCCATTGATAATAGCAAATTCAGCCTCTCCTGTTGTGATTCGGATGGCTGCAGAATTGAAAATTGATACTTTAGAAGTAGGAAGACTAGGAATATCTTCTTCTTTGGTGAATGAAATGTCTTGTGTAGTGTTATATTCACTGTACATTTCTTGTCAAACTGGGAAAAAGTTTGGAAATGGGATTCTTTGCCTTTTGTTTAGTGTGGGACTTGTTCTTTTGAACAGACACTTAGCTTTTTGGTTCAACAGAAGGAATCAAAACCAAAAATATGTGTCAAACAAAGAGGTCCTCGTCGTTTTCGTCCTCGTTTTAGCTACTGCTGCCATTATTGAATCCTATGGTTATCTAAGTACACTTGCTTGTTTCCTCTTTGGTTTGCTGTTCCCTAGAGAAGGCAAAACGGCTCGAACATTGTTGCAAAAACTCTCTTATTCTGTTCACAACTTCGTGCTTCCTATTTACTTTGGCTTTGTTGGGTTCCAATTTGACGTGGATCATTTTATGAGGGTTGACAATGTTGTTATGATTGTTCTTATGATCTTGTTGAGCACTGGAGGAAAACTTGTGGGTGCTCTAGCTGCCTGCCATTACCTAAACATTCCGAAAAATGAAGCTGTTATGCTTGCTTTCATCCTCAATTTTAAAGGCCACACTGAACTTCTAATTCTTGAATTAGTCCCTAAGGTCATTGTAAGTTCTTCTCTCTTCACTCAGGTCTAGTATTCATTAACCCTTTTGTTCGTTTTGATTGATTCTACTTTGGTTGCTGTTGTTGTTGTTGCAGGCCTGGTGGAACAGAAGACTTCATAGTTTAGTGATAATAGTGGTTGTTCTTGACACATTAATTGCAGGATTAGTGGTGGTTTTTATGTTAAGATCAAAGGATTATTACTTTTCTCATAAACGTACTTCGCTCGAATCACAAGACACAGATACCGAGCTTCGAATGCTAGCTTGTGTTTATAGTTCGCGTCATACGTCTGCTACAGTTGGACTAATCTCAGCAATGAGTGGTTGTCAGAATGTTCCCTTTACTCCTTACTTGATGCACCTGGTTGAGCTTCCTGAGAAGCGCAGGAAAACAAAGCTGATGTATCACCAGCTACAAGATGGTGATCAATTCAGTGATGAGGAAGAATATGGTGGAAATGATGTGCTTGAGATTAATGATGTGGTTGATGCCTTTACTGCAGACACCAAAATTCTCATCAACCAAACAAAAGTTGTAGCATCTTTTGCAGCAATGTATGAGGATGTCTGCAGTGGTGCAGAGTACTTTCGCGTGTCGATAATTTTCGTGCATTTACATAAGCATCAACGCATTGATGAGAAGTTGGAAGATGGGAAAGAGGGTATCAGGACAAGCAACCAGAAAATTCTGAAACATGCACCATGTTCAGTTGGTATCCTGGTAGATAGAGGACACACAGGATTTAAGAAACCAGGTTCAGAATATGTACAGCAAGTAGCAGTACTGTTTTTCGGAGGTCCTGATGATCGTGAGGCCTTGGCTTGTAGTAAAAGGATGGTTATGCATCCTTATATTAATTTGACATTGATTCGTTTCTTATTATCAGAATCAAAGGAACAAGTTAATAAGTGGAATAATGATGCTTCTCCTAATGATGATGAAGTCCTTCTTGCTATATCAGATCCTGGAATTCAGAATGAGATGGATGATGCATATGTTGATGACTTCAAGAACAGGTAATTAACCTTAAATCCAATTTTCCAACATGACAATGTACAAGTATCTCTCTTTGGATAAACTACTTTTCGTTCTTCGATTATATCAAAACTAACACATATATCACCGATTTTTCAAAATCAGTATCTCATTCATTTTATATTTACCCGTCTGCAAAAAAAAAAAAATTATTAGTTAGTGATTTGAATGGGATTAATTAACAGATATTTTACAAAATTAAGATGTCAATTAATGATTTTTTCATACTATTGAAACTAAATTAACTACTGAAATGACTAATTAGTAGATTTTTTAATATTTTAAAGACATTAATATTTTTTAAAAACTGAAAAATTAATTAATGAGTTTTTCTATAATACATAGATTAAATAGTAATTTTTTATTTTTAATCAGTCTTTTTAAACCATTTTTTTATAAAAAAAAGAGAGATGTATGTGTTAATTTTGATATAAGGGAGAAAAAAAAAAAAAGAAATTATTGTTTGCATGTAACATATTACAACCTTGTTGGTTCAGGTTTGTGAAATGTGGAAGAGCAAGTTTTGCAGAGAAGCATGTGAAAAATGGGGAGGAAACAGGGAAAATATTAAGAGAGATGGGAGAAACGTATTCATTGATAATTGTAGGCAAGGGTGGGAGAGGCCAGTCATCAATGTTAATTGGATTGACTGATTGGGAAGGTTGTCCAGAGCTTGGAACTGTTGGGAATCTCTTAGCTTCTTCAGAATTGAGTATCAGTGGTTCAGTTCTAGTTATTCAACAGTATAGGAACCATTTGAATGAAAAACATGTTGATGATGATTTGTAGGAAAGTTTAATGTAATTCCCAGATTATAATGGTTTGTTAGAAATATATCTTCTTCTTGTTTGATTCTTGGGAATTAAGATGAATGAATTTGAAAAAAGTGCAGGAGAAAAAAAATGGCAACTTTATGAATCATTTCTGATATGAAACCATCAAAGTGAAATATGACAGGAAATGTTTGTGCAGAAAGAGAAGACTTCACCGGCTGATTCATTTTAAAATCTGAGATCTCTCGTATTTATTCCGAAACATTTATCATCATACTAAATCATGCACTAATCTGCGAGTGCATGAAAGATTTTAAAGTCTTAATTAATTTTCTAGATTCAATACTAATATTTTGAACACTACTAAAATTAAAGTCCTCTTCTCTCGTCTTCACTCTTCAGTCAAGGTCTATAAACGTTCACCCTTTTCAGTCATTCACTCCTTCAGTTTCATCATACAGTCACCGTTGCTCTATGTTCCTGGATTTAATGTAAATTTCAACAACTCCTTCACTCTCTGTGAAGGATTTTACGGAAATAAAGAGTATTTTTGGCATGGGAATTTTTATTCCAGGTAGATTCAATTTCTTTTGGTTCCAATACGATGAATCCTTTCCAGTTTCCACCAAAAGTATCTAAATCCAAATTCAATCATACCCACAGCCAATTGCCATAACCCATCCCCAAGCAAGGCGTTGCTGAGATAGCCATCGCCGAGCACCGACCAGCAGCCATCGTTAGGCACCAACCATGATTAATGTTAGTAGAGTCATTGGGACTGAAGACTCAACTTTGACTCGCTTCATTGGGCTCAATTTTTACTAGTTTTGGGGTGGAAGGAGAAGGTTTATTAGTCTATGAGTAAGGGTCAATAACATATGCAAGGAAAAGAGAGAAGTTACTTCCATCCAAGCTGTACTTGAGGATGATCTTAAGAAACTCAAGGACACAGTTACTGCCATCCAAGCTGGACTCCTTGATGCAGAGAAGCAGTACTACCCACAGAATCAACAGGTCAAGGTTTGGCTCCAAAGGTTGAAAGAAGCAATTTTACGATGCAGATGACTTGTTGGATGGATTCTCCACAGATGTATTGTTGGAGCAAGCAATGAGTGAAGATGAGAATTCTGCAAAGGAGGTATGCTTTTGCCTTCCAACTTCACAAAAGTGTTTCTCTTATGGTTTTAAAATGGGTCGTGAGATTAGGAAAATTAGAGAAAGGCTAGAAGACATTAAAGAAGATAGAAGGTTTCATTTAGATGAATGCTTAGTGGAGAATTCTCTAAGAGTTAGAGAAAGGAAGCAAACTCATTCTTCTTTGCTAGAAATTGTTGTTGGCAGAATGCAATTATAGCTGGCTTATTGCATTCTAATCAGGAAGAGAATTTATCAGTAATTTCAATAGTTGGAATTGGAGGATTGGGAAAAACCACTCTAGCTCGGCTCTCTCAGATTATTTCCTACCCTCATGCTCAAACATATATAATTTTAGAGAAAAGCTAGGCATTAAGATATGTGCCACTGTTAATATTTGAATATGATCATAATACTGATCTTTTTCTTTGAGGGGAAGGATCTTGATAGTAGCAGACAGTGATGCATTAATGAGATCCAAAGCTCAAGATCCTCTCTATCCACTCTTCCATCATCTGCCTTATACAACCGTTTCAGACATCACGTGCTACCAACGTGGTCAATCCTTTATCTTCTTCTTTACATGCAAATTAGATAACGTGTCCTCCTATCAATTCCTTGCATGGGTCAACATTGTCCCTCTCATCGTCTCCCCTGTCCAGATCTTGCCACGTTTCAGAGTTCAGACACAGGATAACTTACATAAACACTTATCCTTGGATGTCGGAAACGTGTCAACGTCCGATAAATTCTATATATATGTAATAGATTACAAGCGTTTTACTATGATCTTGCTACGAATTTTTAAAAGGAAAAAGTGAGAATCATTAGAGTTTGCGTCTTCAATGGCTGTCACCGAAGAGCCGATACTTTCAAGATTAGACCGTTTGGACAACATGGTTAGCTTTCCTTCTTTCTTGGGTTTTCTTTATTAGCTTTTCAAGAATTCTTTAATCTTACTGTTGTTATTAGTTGAGGGAGCTTGAAGAAATTAGAGGCAGCTGCAACAGATCACCAAAAAGCTCATTTGAATCGACCCCATCAAGTGGGACCCGTACAAGTGAAGGACAAATCTCATCCATTGATTATAATTCCCCAAGGAGTACTTTAGAAAAGCACTGTCGTCCTATCAACCGTGTGATTATGGAGACTGAAACTAAAGGCACACTAGTTGAAAGACTTGATCATGTAGAGGAACGTTTACTAAAGGTAATCATTTTTAACCGTTTGATTTTTAGGAAGTGAATCTGATGAATTTGATTGTGATTGTATTTGTATCATCAGCTTTGCATCCAGCTGGAGGAAGAACTTGAAGCTGAGAAGAAAAGAGAAGAGAAGAGTGAGAAAAGAGAGAAGAAGGGATTAAAAGGAATTATGAAAACCATGGTTAATAAAGGAAAGAAGAACCCTAATAAAGCAAAGGAGTGATTTTTTTTTTATTTGAATAATATTCTCATTTCTATTATCTTTTAATTTCTTTTAAATTAGGTTTTGGACTTTTTGTATAGTTTTGGTTTTGATGTTTTTTTATTTAATTTTGTTTAATATATAATATGTGAATTTTGGAGGGTTGCCTTGAGAAAATGAAGTGATTTGAGCAGTAGACTTTTGTCTTTCTCAATTTCTTCAAAAACAATGCCAATTTTTCTAAAATTTTGTTGACATCACACGATTTTCTAATATTTTCCTTTTGACAATTTGTTTATCCCATTTGGAATTTCTTCCATTCTTTATGGGCTTTTGTGCATTGAGATTAAACAAAACTCTCAAAACTATTTTTTTATTAGTTTCTTATTAATCTTGGTGTCTTTTATTTATTAAAAAATGGAAAAAAGTTACTTTTTTATTTACCATTATTTTACTTGTTAATTCTTATTTAATAATTTTTATAAATAACAAAATTATTTTTATTGGTTAATTAAAAATATAATAAATTGTCAAAAGAATATATAGTAAAGTTTTTATTTTAAAATGAATTTAAATTTTAAAAAAATTTATTAGAGGAGATTTATAATTTAGTTTCTGAGTATTGTTATTTTTAATAAGTCTTCTTCTAATTTTAAAAATCTATTAAAATATTTTTATATTTTTTTTCATCAATAAAATAATCTTTTTATTTATATTTGTTGTTAAAAATAGTAAAATATTAAATTATTTTTTTTATTTTTTTAAAAGAGAAGGAGAAAAGAAAAAATAGAATTTTTAAAAATATAAGAATTAATTTATTAATAATAATAATATTTAAAAATTAAATAAAAGATTTTATTCGAGGGTAAAATTGAATTTTAAAAATTTTTTCTCTTCAATTTTAATAAAAAAAAAGACAGAATGACTATTTTAATAAAAAGAAGAAAAAAAGAAAATATAAAAATTTTTAAAAATATAAAAATTGAATTAACTTAATAATGATAATATTTAGAAATTAAATCATAAATTTTGCCCTATTAAATGTTGAAGCGTTTATAATTTTTGTGAGATTTTAATTTGGTGCGTTTTGGGTTGGAATTCGACTTCTATGTTCTTTGGATTACGAGTTCAGTTACTGCTTTTGGATTTAGATAGTTTGAGTGTATGCTTGTGCATGGTAAGGCAAAAAAGACAAAAAAGAATGAATTAGGTTTTGAAAATATGGAAGGAGCATAGAATAATTTACTAAGAATATGAAGTCTTTACTCAAGTCAATCTAATCAAAAACAAAGTTTTAGATTTCACACAAATCAGACGGTAGAGATGATCCCATATGTTGAGATTCATATCCACAATTATCCCATAATGTGGGACCATTTTACTTGACAATGATCCATCCCATAATGTGGGACCCTGATACTTGACAAGTATCCCATAATGTGGGATCCATCTAACTTGATGAGAGGTCTAATCTAATTACTGAGGGAGATCGTATCAATTCAAATTGAAAAAATTTAATCGAATCGAATTGATTTAAAATTTTAGTTGGATTTTTTATATATTTTAATTTGATTTAATTTTTAATTTTAGAAATTTTAATTATTTCGATTCGGTTTGATTTTAATCAGAAAAAATCGAATCGAATCGATTAATGATAATAATATATTTTTTTAATAATATAGAGAAATTAAAATATATTAAAATTAAAATATTTTAATTAAATTTTAAAATATTAAAACTAAAGTGTAAAAAATAAAAAATTTATTAAAAATCGAAACCGATCAAATCAAATTGAATCAGACTGGTTCAATTCGATTAGGTTTCTGATCAAAATTGGTTCGATTCGATTTTCATAAACACTAAAATTTTGATTTTCAATTTATTTAATTCGATTCAATTTTAAATCAAATCGACCGAATGCTCATCCTAATTTACTCTACCCCTATCAAAATAATACCATTCGCTCACCGTTGATTTTTTTAAAAAGTAATATTAATGTTTATTCTATATAATTTTAATAATGTGTATTATTTATTTTTTGTAATTTTAAATATCAACGTATTTTAAAAAATAAATTTATAGTAATTTTCACTGAATTTTTATATTTTTGGTGGTAATTTAATTCAAAATTTTCAAATTTTTAAAAATTGTTAAATTTGTAGGCTCCCCAAATGGGAACTAAAAGGAAACTATTGAAAGGTCCATGGAAAATTAGGGTGACAAGTGCATGGGTAAAAATTACTTTCCCTTCCATCCTTTACTTATTCAAGCATTACATTTCCCCTCCCATTAAGTTACCCAAACAGAGCATAGAGGTAAGAGGGAAAGGATTTTGGTCCACATTGGCTTTGTTTCCATTGGAGGGAGCCAAATGAAGAGTCCAAAAAATTGGTCACTATCGTGGACAAGAATATGAGAAATGGCAAAGTCGTCTTTGATTGATTGATTGATTGATTGATTGATTGTGTCACAATTCCATGTGAGCATCAGCACAGTAGAATTACTTTTCAAAATTGGACCAAATTAAAAAAAAAACTAGAAAATCTTAAATTTTTAAAAATTTACTATTTATCATAATTTAAAAATTATTCAATTAGACATTTGTTTTATAAAAAATATTTTTTATAAAAATATTTTTTAGTGTTTAAAATATTAAAAAAATTAATTAATAAAAAATTGTTTTAATCTTGATCTAAGGGATTAAATACTATGGAAGAATAAACAGTGTAAATATTTAAAACGGTAATCTCTATCAAGTGAAGTATGGAGTTTTCAGAAGAAACAAAAACACATAGCTCTTAGCTGGCCTGCAATTTATTCAAGTGAACATGTTTCTTTCCACTTTTTAATTTCTATTTTTTTTATGTCCTTTTTCTGTATAAAAATTATGATTGCCAACGCCCAGGCCTATTAGCTCAGTTGGTTAGAGCGTCGTGCTAATAACGCGAAGGTCGCAGGTTCGAAACCTGCATGGGCCATTTATTTTTACTTTTTTTTATTTTTTTCCCTAATTTAATTCTCTCAATGAAATCTGAAATCACCAAGAAAACAAAGAGACAGAAGCACAGCGGTGAGCGGTTCAATTTTTTATTTTTGTGGGTTTAATTTTTATTTTTAAAAATTTTAATTACTTTAATTGATTCATTTTAATTTGAAAAATTGATAAAAATTCAACTGTTAATAAATAATATTATTTTTAATTTTTATATAATAAAATATTAAATTAATTAAATATTAAAAATAAACTATAAAAATAAAAAAATTAATTAATTAAATCAAAGTAAATTAAATCAGTCTGATTTAATTTAAATCGATTTATATTTAAAATCAATTCGATTTAATTTTTATAAATATTAAACTTTTAATTTTTAATTTATTTAACTCAATTTAAAATGAATCGATTAAATATTTTATATTTATAATGATTTAGATAAATTAATTTTTTTAATTTTATTTCCTAAAATCAGATCAATTAATTTTAATTTTAATTTTAATTATCGCGTAGACATGTATTAGCATTCAACTTTGTTATACCTTTAAGCAGTGGCATTGTTATCTACCTTGTGAGAAATGAAATCTAGAAATTACAAATTAAAAAAAAAAAATCAGAATTCTTAATTTGCACATAACGAATCCATTGAAGAAACCCACTTAATCCAAATTGGATTATGTAAAAAAAAAAAATTATTATTGAGCACATGTAATCATTCATATTATAAAATCCCAAACATTTATTATATTATCTTGTGACAAATATTGATAGCACCCTTAATTTATTTATTATATGATAATGCTCCAAAACCCATTTTCTATATAAAGAAAAATGGGAAAAATTAAATTATAATGATAAGAGTAATAATAATAATTATTAAATGATGCCATGGGTTGGCTTGCCACTTGCAAATAATTTTTTTTTTTTTTTTAAGAATGAAGAATAACTACGAGGTTGTTTTTTTGTGAGAAATGTTCTGTATAATGAATCATTAGTTACATAATAATTAATAGAATCATAATACTACTAAAATATTTTTGTTATCATATGTTTATGGGATAATTAATTTATCTTTTTATTATAAAAAATATTATTTTGATGTAATCGTTAAGTTAAGCTGATTCGATTTTAAATTAAATTAAACATACCGATAAAATTAATCATAATAGAAAATATAATTTACTTGTGATTTTTTTATTTAATAACTAATGTTACATAAATATGTAATGACTGAAACGGGATTTTATTATGGTTGGCTAAATCTGTAAGGGAGAGAATATGAAGTAGTGGTGGGTATCCACAGACACTCAAGTTAATAGGCCGAATAATAAAGAGAAAGTATTGAATTGCTTAAAGTTTTTGTGTCAAGAGAATAATATATCTTTATCTTTATTTATTTCTTTTTTATACTGTAAATGGGCGAAGATAAATATAATATTTTCCGATATTTCGACAGTAATATAGTCCAATTGCTTTCTAAAAGATATTGTCCACTAATAAGTTATAATTCTATGATTAAAAGTATCATAGAGATATGCTTGTTTGTATGTGTTTAACAGTAATTTTGTGTTTGGACTTATCCTATTAAGGGAGAGCGAGTTTTGAGAGTGCACCGGATGTTATGATGTTTGAATATTTCTCCTGAAATTTGATCATATTTTCTAATTACTGAATCCTTATCACGTGAACATATTTCGTAGTAATAATTTAATACTTATTTTGAGCAGTTATTATGTAACATTAATAATGTGCTTTAAGTAAATTTACTTTTTTTCAATTTAATATAAATTTATTTACATCAATGCAATTTTTTTTTTAACCAATGTTGGTTCGAATTTGATTAAATTTTCTAAATTATACAAATTTATTATGTCAAGGGTGTAATTGGACTTGTGTCCAATTGCAATCAAATGATGATTAATGTCATCATGTAGTTTTTTTTATAAATTTCAATATTTTTAGAATTTTAAAAAATATTTTCACAAATAATATATACACATTTTGAAAAATACACGAGGAAAGTAATATAAAAAGTTTTTTTTTTCTTTTAATCTACTAGGTAAAATAAATATTTAATTTTTATTGTGTTATTGAATAAAATATTAATTTTTACTAATTTATATTAAAATTAATTAGTTAGGTTGAAATAAAACATTTATAATTAGTTATAACATATAAAATTTATCTTTAAACCATTATTAAAAAATAAATAAAACCATCATCTGACATAATTTTATATAATTTTGCAGTTCTTTTAATTTATTTTACTTATATAATTTGTGAATGATAATTATGATTAAATTCAGATTAAAAAAATGAAATTTAAAGTTATTTTTGCCAATTTATAATATCCCAATCAAGATCATGTCCACTAGATAGCTAGTGAGCCTAATCCAATCAAGCATTGGCAGGCAACTTGAGAGGAAAAAAAGAGAGGCTAATGATGATTAGTTTAAAGAGTTAAAACAACTTTAACCACCCAATCTTGTTTTTTAATAAAACATTTAGTGGATATCTCCTTTCCCCACTAACTCAACTCTTCATGGGTGGCAAAGGTAAGGGGCAACATAAATGCCTAGTGGGCATCTCCATTCTTGTTTTGGATAGTGATTTTGTATTTTGTTATGTTCAAGCAAGACAATCTCCTTGCTTCATTTGATGATAACTATGCAAGATCTTGCCAATTCTTTGGATCTAATGATTTGGACAAAGTTTAATTCTCTTAATCTCACTCTTAATCCTAAACATAACAATACATTGCAACTTCTTGTATTTGGATTGTTTTATATTTAATACAAACTATTTGTTTCATGCCTTATTCGATTAGTTTAATAGTTATCGGCAGGGACGGAGGAAAGGTACGGCAAGGGGCACGTGCCGTACCGACGACAAAAAAATGCTTTAAAGGGGGATAAATGTGCCGCAGCGACGCAGCCGGTGCCCTACCAAAAAGAACTTCCTAGTTCCGCCACTGGTTATCGATGTGTATATAAAATTCTGTACATAATATTTTTTTATTAATTTATTTCAGTAAATTAATTATATATTATGTATATTTTATTCATTAAATTTCAACAAAATTATGTTTTATAATTAATAAAATAAATATTTATATATAAATTTATTTACAATCAAATAAAATATCTATAATGATCATATAAATCTAAATCTAAATATTTTAATAATATCTGAGGACAGATAGCGAAAAAGGTAGAACTATATGGATACATTTGCAAATGAAGAAAAACGAGGGACATAACAGCAAAAAAATGTCCTTAAATTTAAATTTAAAGTCCCTCATTCTCACTTTGGCGCTTCATGCCTTCTTTTTTTCCCTCGATTTGACTCCCTCAAGTTAATCACAATTCACCACTGCCCTGACGTCCGCTTTGTTGTACTTCTCTCATTGGCGGATTCCAAATCCCAATTCCACTTCACTTTTCCAATCCCTTTTCAAATCCGAACCCCTTCAACCGGTTGCCTCAACCTTGACTTTCCTTACCAAACTGGTCATCCACCGCATCTCCGCTCACCGGCCTAACCAGTCTCCCCAGTCCTCAAATTTGACTCGCATTTCAACTTCATTTGGTGTGCATTTCGAGTTCATTTCCTTTCCATTCCGCTCCCCCTCTCCCCAATTTCTTCGGGATTCAATTTAAATTCGTCCCAAATTTCTATGCATTTTCATTTCATTGCAATTTCGAGCTTCTTCTCTCTCTCTCTCTGTTTCTCCTTCTGCAAGAAAGGAAAGTTTATCTTCTCTGTCTGCTACAAGTTCCTCTCTTTCTTCCTTCCTTCCGCTCTTCTCGGTTTCATCGATGGAGATTGAAGCTGCAAGTAGCCTTCTACTTATACGGCTTTCATCTGTTGCACTGCAGTCTGCGTCGCTTTTTGATCTTTTCCATTTAGACCAAGTTTTGAGTTGTTAAGATCTTATCTGGATCCTTTGATTTTTAAGCCGATCCTCCCTTCGAATTCGATAATCGGTGAGTTGATGTATACTTAAATTCGTTTTTGATTGTGTATTGATTTCTGCTTTCCAGGTAATTAAGTTCTTGAAGATGATTGGTAGAGTTAAAGCTTATGGTTAGCTGATTTGCTTTGTCATCTGACTTTTAAGCTTGCATTAAGTGAGTTATTTAAGCTAATATTCATGCAAGGTATCATTGGCTAAGTGGGATTTGAATTGGGTTTTTGAGTTGATTGTCTTTTGGTGTTTGTGGTTTTCTATTTAGTTCTACTCTTAACTTTGGTGATCGTATTATAGTATGTCTTGATGGTGATATTCGGGGATTGTAGTGACCTTTAGCTGAGGGCTTGATGGTTTTCTGAATTTATTTTATGAGAAATGGAGTGGAAGTAAGAGAAAAATTGAAGAAATGATCGATCTTCGGTCATACAAGATTATTCAGTACCTGTTTTGACCATTTTTAAAAGTCGGGTTGGTTTTGAAGCGTGGTCTTTTATGTTGATGCCTATATTTCTGAAATTGTTTCTTTAAAGGTTCAACAGATGGGAAAGTGTTTTGCTTGTCCTGTTGTTTGGGCTGAATAGTTTGAGGTGCCTTTGTTTTTTCTCTTTTTTTTCTGGGATTCTCGTAAATCTCTAATGATTTTATTCCTGCACAATCTCGACGAAAGATTCCTGTTTTATTCTTCTTAATCATGTCTGAATTTCCTCATCTAGAGATTAAGAATCTATGCTCGTTAATTCTGCGTATAATAGCGGTTAACTGGGACGATTGTAGGTAGTGGCCAGATATTCTAAATGACATATAACCTCTTTTCATCTAATAGACCACTTCACTTTAGCTTTGATTCCCAGTTTTTCAGATCATTCTAGAGTGTATATATATTTTTGGCTTATATATGATTAATGGAAGATTTTATTTTCTGCTTATCATGTCTGGTTCATGCCTACAGCGGGACATTTTACATTTTTCTTTTACTGGTAAGGAATGAATCCCCTTCTCCCCCCCCCCCTCCCCCCTCCTTGTAAGTTTTGTATTTTGCTAAACTCTTATAGGGTAAATTAGGCAGGGTTATTTGTAATTTTTCACTGTATTGAGGAAATTTTCTTCCATTTTTTTGAAGTATTCAATTTATTTTTCTGTGCTTTGCTTTCTCCTAACTGTTTCTTATTATGATCAATCAACTGCTATGTTATTAGACCACACTGCAGCATGTTTACATCTGATGATAAATTTAAGATTCTGAAGTGAATTCTGAATGTTATTTTTTGGTTGGATTTCCAGCTAATTGAAGAATGTGTGGTGGTCCGGATAGATCAGCAAAATCATCCTCTCCGTCTCCATCTACTGTAGAAACATCTAACGCCAAAGATATGAATAATCTAACTGTTGAAACTGTAGACTCGTTTTCTAGTTTACTTGACCTTGCAGCTAACAATGATGTTGAAGGCTTTAAGCGATTGATACAGCATGATGCTACTTCAATTAATGAGGTTGGGTACTGGTATGGCCGCCAAAAAGGATCAAAGAATATTGTTCTTGACCATAGGACACCGCTAATGGTTGCTGCTACATATGGCAGTGTTGATGTTCTTAAGTTTATAGTTGCTCATACAGATGCTGATGTTAATCTCTCATGTGGAATGGACAAAACCACTGCCCTTCACTGTGCTGCTTCAGGTGGATCTCTTAATGCTGTTGATGTTGTTAAACTGCTTTTATCAGCAGGTGCAGATCCAAATTGCCTAGATGGCAGCAACTATCGCCCCATTGATGTCATTGTCGTTCCACCCAAGCTGCAGAGCCAGAGAGCTGCTCTTGAAGAGCTTCTCTCAAACTGTGTTTCTAATGGCTCATTAGGTGAACATAATTCTAATGGCTCACTTGGTGAGCTCTCTTCTAATGGCTCTGTTGGTGATCGCCCGTGTCTGCAGGTGTCAATAAGCTACTCACCAACCCTTTCTTCCTCCCCAGAAAATGGCTCACCGCCTTCTCCTTCAGTGTTGGCATCTTCTCCAATGGCCTCAAAGTACAATGATATGCCAATAAGTACCTCTGAGAAGAAAGAATATCCAATTGATCCATCGCTCCCTGACATCAAGAACAGCATCTATGCAACAGATGAGTTTCGCATGTACTCCTTCAAGGTCCGCCCATGTTCTCGGGCATACTCACATGACTGGACAGAATGCCCTTTTGTTCACCCAGGAGAGAATGCACGTAGAAGAGACCCGCGGAAGTTTCATTACAGTTGTGTGCCTTGCCCTGATTTTCGTAAAGGGGCCTGCAGGCGTGGGGATATGTGTGAGTATGCTCATGGTGTTTTTGAGTGCTGGTTGCACCCAGCTCAATACCGAACTCGGCTTTGCAAAGATGGCACTAGTTGCAACAGACGGGTCTGCTTTTTTGCCCATACACCTGAAGAGCTCAGGCCCTTGTATGTTTCTACAGGATCTGCTGTCCCTTCACCCCGCTCATCTGCATCTGCAGCTAGTGTAATGGACATGGCGGCTGCTTTGAGCCTTTTGCCTGGTTCCCCATCATCAGTCTCTGCCATGTCTCCTACCCCATTTAACCAATCAATGTCACCTACAGCAACTAGCATTTCTCACTCATCTGTTGCATGGCCACAGCCAAATGTACCAACGCTACATCTCCCTGGCAGCAACTTTCAATCAAGTCGATTGAGATCATCCCTTAGTGCCCGAGATATACCGCCTGAGGATCTTAATTTGTTGTCTGATTTTGATGCCCAACAACTGATTTTAAATGATTTACCATGTTTTTCTCAGTCCCGTAACAATTCTGCATCTTTGAATCGTTCTGGTTGGTCAAAAGCACTAGCTCCATCAAATCTTGAAGAGCTTTTTTCTGCTGAAATCTCATCTCCTAGATATGCTGATCAAGCTGCTGCAGTTTTCTCCCCTACGCACAAGTCAGCTGTTCGCAATCAGTTCCAGCAGCAGCAGAGCATGTTATCACCCATCAATACTACGGCTGTTTTCTCCCCAAAAAATGTTGAGCATCCCCTACTGCATGCTTCATTTGGTGTTGGATCTCCTGGAAGAATGTCACCAAGAAGTGTGGAGCCTCTTTCTCCAATGGGCTCTCGTCTCGCTGCTTTTGCCCAGCGGGAGAAGCAGCAGCAACATCAACTGCGTAGCCTTAGCTCAAGGGATCTTGGATCAAACAATCCTGCAGCTTCTGTTGCTGGGTCTCCGGTGAATTCTTGGACTAAGTGGGGTTCGCCAAATGGAAAATTAGATTGGTCTGTTAATGGAGGAGATGAACTGGGTCGCCTGCGAAGAACATCATCATTTGAGCTTGGAAACAATGTTGAGGAGCCTGACCTCTCATGGGTCCAGTCTCTGGTCAAGGAATCGCCTCCTGAGATGCTTAAGGAGAAGTATGGTATGCCTGTTTCTGGTGCAGCCCTGACTGGTGAGGGACTGAAACCTAATTCTGAAATTGATTCTGTTTTAGAATCTTGGCTTGAGCAGATGCAGCTTGATCAGCAGCAACAGCTTGTAGTCCAGTGAAAATGATTCATTTTTACTCATTGAGATAGGTTTAAGAATTTTCTCGAAAGTATATATTTTTTTTGTGGGTTCTTAACTGAAGGGAAAGTGAAGTTGGGAAAGCAACAGTAAGGTATGAAAAGAGAGGTGGAAGGTAAAGAATTGGCTTGAAGTTTCACGGAAATATTCAATTTTTTTTACCATATATTGTTTAAAGCAAAGACAGGAGGATGAAGCCTCGCTGGGCTATGCTAATGAAACCCAGTCCAGGTTAGGTCCTGATCTTCCAATATTCTGTTTGTAGGATAATTTTTTTTCTCCAAAGCAAAGCCTTCAGCTACATGTTTCATTTTGCAATGAAACCATGAGTTGTATCTTTTGATAGCATCTTTCTTGAACATTTCCATTTTATCCATTTACTACTGTTGGATAAGAGAGGGTGAGGAGAGTAATTCTTTTAAGAGCTACAATGGATGATGTGTTCCAAATAGAATCCAATATGGATGGTGATCAGATAGTGAGGAGCCATTATGTTTCCTTATGATGTAAAACTTAAAAGTTATTAAATTCTATACCTTTGTTTTTTCTTTTATTCTTTTTGGGTTTCCTGCAAATGGTTGCTTTAGTCTCTACCTTAAGTTTTTATCATACATTACTTTGCCTTAAGACTTTCTCTCTATTGCTACTCTTACGGATGATTTCTTTTTGGGGATTTGAGAAAGAAGAGCAGTACATGATGTGGTGGAACCCAATCGACGATATTGTAGATTGGTTAAATGGATTATCTTTTTGAATTCTTACAATCTTTATTTACGAGATCATCAAGTGGAGCTGATGTGTTCCCTTGTGGGTTTTTTTTTCTTGGTTGGTTGTTCCGGGGGGCGGGGGGGGTGGTTGCTAAGATTTTTTCCTACTACAGGATCTTGCTTTTTAGAGATAGATGGGGCCTTTGTCTGAGAAGCCTGTGTCATTCACCATATTTGGTACTAACCACTCACCCCGAAAGACTGGGTGAAAAAGGTATTTATGGGGGAGATGAGAAAGGGACGTGTTCTTATTTTCTATTAATTTTGTGGGGCATGCCTTTGGACTTAGATGGCTATGGCTTTAAATGGCTGGTAAGGACTTAGGTTGCTTAAGTTTCAACTGGGTTTTTGGTCCAAAATGGATTGTGTTGACTTTATCAGTTAATATCAATAATATAATTAGCCTGCTGCTTAGGACACCTTGGGCATGATAAAGGTTCTTTTTAAGCTTCATTAGCTATTTCATGATTTCCATTGATGCCATTTTTAAGCATGCATTTGCTGGTGTGGATGTGACAGAATCTTCAATGCCTTTTCATTTATGCACTAAACAATTGGATCAGTTGTGAAAAACCTTGGGAAAAAAATAAATAAAATAAAGGCTGTTCCTTTAAATCTGGGGGTTAATTTTGCTTTACTTGTTTCCATTTTTCTTTTCTTTTCTTGAAATTTAAATTTTTAATTTTTAATCTGGTTGTAGATTTGGGATGCAAGTATTGTTTTATTAGGAATGATTTTGTCATCTTCTCTCCCTCCAATTTGAAGACTTTGATAGAGCAGCTGCCCTCGTCACTAACCAGCCTTCAAATTGGATCCGTCACTTAATGATCTCTACCACTTAAGAAATTGATGAACTAAAAAACAATCTGTATCCTAATAAAACAGATGATTTTCTTTCTCTACCTCCAACAGCCATTGAGGAGTTTAATAAATTTCTAAATAGAATTTATTATTATATATTAATAATATATGATAATAAATATTAAATTTTTATTTTTTTTTTAAAATTGAGTTGAATGATCTATAGATTTACAGTTTATTATTATTTTAAATTTAAAAATTAAAAAAAATATTTTATTTCTCCTAACAGGTGAAGTAAATTTATATAAAATTAATATAAAAAAATTTAATATCTGCATAGGTGCAGGTAAACGACTAATAAACAAAAGAAAGGAGGTAGGTTTTATTTAACATAGTAGGCACAAAAAAAAAGAAGTGTGCCTAATCAGCATATAAACATGAAATTAATACAATATCATGAGTCCATAATAGAAACATGTAAAGAACTGCATAATGCAGTATATATTTTTATGTGTGTGTTCAGAAGGTGATATCAAAGCCAAATCCAGTAGGGTGGGAGAAGAGAAAAATTAAAAAAAAAAGGCAAAAATGGAGAAGGTATAATTGTTGAGAAATTCCCTAGGAAAATATTTTCCTAAGGCAACAATCCACCTCTGAGAAATCTCCAAGGTCCAGTTCCAGTCCCCATCCTGCAAAGACAGTAGTAGTCCTTTTTAATCCAAATATTAAGGCACTTTATCATTAGAAAGATCATATTTTTTATTTGGGTATGCTTCAAAACGACACAAGTTAGTGTTTTCTGCATCTCATGTAGTGAATTCTTGTGGAGGATACCAATGGGATCTTCAAAAGGTTTGGTTTTGAGATTAAGAAATTCTGAAGGGGATAGAGCTCCATGGAATTATTGTTGAAACTTCCATTTACAATTTTGAGCCTCTAAGTTGAATATTTCTTTGACAAGCTCTGGTAATCTTTTAAACAGAAAGGTCTAAAGTTTAAAATTTTAACATACCCATTTACTAAATAAATAATTAGAGTGTAAAATATATATTTATAGACTAAACTCAACAGAATACGACTTTATATGAAAATGAGTTTTATTACCGTTAGGTAAATATTTTCTTTTAATTTATTGCAATTCTTGTTTAAACAGACGGTACATAGATCCGTAGTAGTCTATTATATGAAATATTTTATTAAAAAAAATAGAGCATTTTGAATCAAATAAGATTTGATTATTAAAAGAAAGTCAAATTTTTTCTTATAGATTCCTAACTTCATTATATACACTTTAATTACTGTACACTTTAATTACTATATGCACAAATCTCGATATAAAATATTTAATCTAATGTTTATTAAATTCGTTTTTATAAAAGATCACGACCTACATTTATGCTTGTTCATGCTTAAGAGTAATGGATATTAACCTGCGGAGTTGTGTTAGAAGTATAAAACTATTCTTGAAGACCTTATTTTGACAAACCCATATGACGAATGAGTTGCTATTGAAGGGAAAAATTACCTCCATACACCAGCAAATGTACGTAGCCCCATGAAGATGGTTAGAGCAATCCATATTCCAACAAAGCCACCAGTGTTGGAGAGAACAAAAATGGTAGCAATGCTTGCTATGGCTACCAGAACCTGAAGAACACAAGAAATTTGGACAAGGAACTTTCATTACAAAAGAATTTAATATTAAGAAACACAAAACATTCACATTCTGCTTCATATGTGGTCTGGAAAAGGGCTAATAAGCTCACCATAGAATATGCAGAATATGCAAAATCTGAAGCTCCGAAGTTCACACCATCAAAGACAAAGGCTATTGAGTTGATAGGTTGTGTTGCTGCAACAAACTGATGGGTAGAGATATAAAGCAAAATTCAGTTCAAGTTATTGATACCCAAAAACAAGAGAGAACGGAGAAATATTTGATGGGAAACGTCTATATTACCGGGATGCCTATGCTTATAATGTGAAGAACATTAGGATCTTTTGAAAAAATTCCATCACCAAAATGCAGGCCTACTCCAACAACAACAGCTAGCCCCAGTCCAAGAACAAAACTCATCTGCAGAACAAAGATTATTAAGATTCTGATTCATTTAGTGAGTCTATAGTGGAAACTGAGAACCATGTTGGTGTATCGGTATTGGGTAACGGGAACCTGCAGGTATCCTTTATCCGATTATCTACACAGGTTTGGGGACCAAGTACCCTTTATATATTTAGCTAAATGGGTTCGGATACTGGGCATCCAGTGTACTAAATTTGAACCCTCTTTGAAAACGTTGATGGGTATAAAAATTTAAATCTAAACGCGTCAAAATCCATTAAAAAATTACTAGGATACTTGCGAAAATCTGCCAAATAACTATTCCTATGATATAGCTTGGCATACCTGCAGAACTCGGGTGGCTGCAGTTGTTGCCTTCTGGTAGTCCTTCTCAGCAAATGCACAAGCAATTATTGCCTGAAAGCATGAGCAAAAAGAAACACATCACAGGTAGTTCTAGGTAAGTATCAAGCCAAAAGGAATGGCAACTCAATTCAAGACATTTCAGTTTCAGTATGGCTATATTTCTTACCTGACCAGCAACAGCCAACCCATCAGCAAGAAGGGATGAGGTCAACCACACCTGTAAGCAAACCTGGAACGCAGCCATAGGCGTCGAACCGAGCCTTGCAGCCCTTGATGCTGCCAAGGTCACACAGATTGTAGCAGCTATGACTCTGGCTAACAATAGGAAACCTGCAGTCCCAGCAGAGAACCGAAGTTAAACGAGTGATCTAGTTCAGTTATTTTTTTTAATAAGTTTTGCATATACTGATTCTAGAATTTCCGTCATCACAAACAAAATCAACATAGCATAGAGAAAAAAATTTAAGCACTTCTTACCATTTTTGAGAAACCGACCAAATTGCAAATCTTTTGCACTTGGTGGTAAGAGATCTACTTTTTTCATCAAGCTCCATAAGAGGATCAGTGAAATCAAGTACCTAGAAGGATCATATTTATTAAGGAATAGCAAGAAAGATTACCTAAACAAGAAGATAATTTAATTGAATAATTGACATTTTGGAACAAATGGTTGTAGTTAAGATCAAACAATACTGAGGGTGGTGATTCTTACTGGGAAAGAACATGAGCAATGGCTGCACCACTGACACCCAAGCGGCAGGCAAAGATAAAAATCGGATCCAAAATGATATTTGCCACATCTCCAGCAACTATTCAGAATGACCAAAATGAAAAGGGTTAAAAAGTTCAAGTTCATGAATAAAAATTGCTGTAAATATATAAATGAAAAAGGTCTCTCACCTGTGGCATATAAAGGAGTTTTTGTATCCTTAAATCCTCTGAAGACTCCTTGCATGGCCAGAGAAAGAAGAACTGCAGGAGAACCTAGTGCTCTTAATGTCAAATACTTCCTGGCAGGGGTTAGCATGGGGGAACCCTGTTCAATTCAAGACAAGAACTGTCATTTTCCTTTGTAATAAAGAGCAGCAGAATCTAGTTGACTTCAAACATTAAGATGAGTAAACCAGATCAGATTTTGATCAGAAACATAATTTATGTCAATTTTTATCAAGAGCTAAAGATGCTTACAGATTTCACGCCCATGATACTGAGGAGAGGTTTTGCACAGAATATGAGAAATATAGCCTGCACAAGACCAAGAATGCCTCCAACAATGAGTGCTGTTGAGGCTGAAGGGATGTGTCTTCTTTCCTTCTTATTTTTTGGTTTCTCCTTGAAAGCTTTTCCTTCAGTAAAAGTGGAAGACTTGCATGCAACTGCCTTACAATCAGCTGAAAAAAAAATTGAATAGTTCAAGTTGATGATCATGTTTCATTTCATATTCATGGAGAGAGAGAGAGAGAGAGAGAGAGAGAGAGGGAGGGAGAGAAAGTACCATCATCTGGAATTGGATCTTTCTCTTCGGTGTCTTCTGCAGATCCTTTCTCCAAGTTTTCAAGCATGACATCTTCTGGCACCAATTCTTTCATTTCACAGGTTTTAGCTGAATCCTTTTTTTCAAATTCCTCCCCTTTCTGAGGTTCATTGCTCATCTTCTGAGCAGTATCTTCCTCAGCAACAAATGAAGTAGTGATACTGACCAATGGGAATATGGTAACCTTTGATGCTTGATTGAATATAGCAATTGAAACTCCTACAGCAGCTATTTCCACAGGTCCTACACAAAATAATAAATAAAAATCAGATGCAATCCAAATCAAAATGCAGGCATCCCACTAGATATAAACTCTAAACAGAAGCAAAATAGACATGGAAGCATACCCAGATGGCCAATGAATGCAGTGTCAATCAGTGAAGCAATAGGATCAGCAGCTAAAGCCATAGCAGCAGGTACTGCAACCCTTAATATCTCAGAACCAAGTTCATCCATCTTGAAAATAAGTCTGCAATAACAACCCACATTAGCTAGATCAACATCATTCATCAAACAACTCGAAAACCATTATATCCATGAGATTATATATATATATATATATACCTTGCATCTCTAAAGAAAACCATGAGTGGCATCTTCCATTTTCTCTCAGTTAGCTGCAAAGCACTATCCTCAGCCATGATATCAAACAAAGTTCTACTCTTTTTAGCTTGTAGGGATTCCAACTCAGTAACCTGCAGAGTTCATTGCGACCAAAAATCAAGAACATTACAAACATTATCACAATATATTAAAAACCACCACCAACCTTATTTTTAATACGATGTGAGAAAGGAGATATTAAAGAAAAAGGCTAGAGATGAAAACAAAAGCTAGCTCTAGTGGAATACAGCACTCAATGACAAAGGCTCAGTGAGCTTTTATATCCTTTTGCCTTAACCTCAGGTTATAATTGAACCTCCCCTGGTTCTTCTACAAAGCAAAAACACACATGTCAAAGGAAGTTTCCCTCTCAACAAACCCTGTAAGACTCCTATGTTTTGGTCTTGACAGTAAAATCTATATATAGTCCTCGAAGTTCTTGATATTTTCTAGTTTACTTAATTATAAGACTTCGTTTTTAGCACAGATTCAAAGTATTGCTTGCATTATTCACTCAGTTTTCCCGTAAATAATGGAGATTCAGGTGTTTTCTGAATTTTAGTCCGGCTTAAAACTAGCCTGAAAAGTCACAAAATGGGAAATATTGCAGAATACCGAAGCAATAATGCTGGGCCTAGTGGGGCCCACATTACACAATTTTTTATATAAATTAGATCTAAATAAAATTTTTTGATAATGCTACTAAATAAAAAAATATATATAAAAAAAATTATATAATTTTTTTTTAAATGGGAGTCGAGAATTTGAGAATAAAATTAAAATCTATTAAATTTATTAAAATACTTATCGTCAGATTAAATATGTGAATATTTACTTATTTTTATTTTATAATTTATAATATTTAATAATATTATATTATTAATAAATAATAATAATTTTTTAAAATTATAAAAAAATATTTATATTAAGTAAAATATAATTATTAATTAAAAAAATATAAAAATATATTATAATTTTATTTTTTTTGTTTCAAATCTAATTTAATTTATATTAAATTAATATTTCATATTAATATTTTTATAGGGTCAAACAATTATTGTTTACTAAGACTGCCGTACATATTAAATTAAAAGATATTTTTTGTTCTCAAATTAAGAAGAAACTTAGTGATTGATTTTTTATTTTAATGCAAAAAATAGAGAAAAAAAAACATAAAATCATGGGAAGATGTGACTCATGTTAATATCAACCTCCCTCAGTTCCTCATCTCCCCTGTTAAGAATAGAAGAAGATGCCATTGCAGTTCATGTACAAACAGACATGTACCTCTCATTCATTCATTCATACTCATAAATAATCCCTTAAAATTATTTAATTATGATTATTTTAATGGTCTAAAGACACTCACCATTCACACGTCTACACCAGAAAATAAGACAAACTCTGGTAAATTGTAGAATACATATACAACATATCTCTTCCCTTTTTTTTTTGTAATTTTCTTTAATTTTTCCTTTTTTCTTCATTTTCTATAATTATTTTATTTTATTTTTTTTCACCCTTTTCTTATTTTTTTTAAAAAATTTTTCTAAAATAAAATATAATTTGATATTCTAATATCTAAAAAATAAAATTTATAATATAAATGTAAGATTAGCTTAAAAAGATCACGTCTCTCTCTCTTTTCATTTTTTTTATTCTTTAGTGACATATAGTTATTATTGTGCTATAATGCTGTCTGTTTTTATTATTTAGATCTGTACGTACGGACGTACCAGCATACTCTTCTCTGTCAGACGCCATTTAATTTATTTCGGCGCACCTTGATAAGGCTGAGAAATGGCTGGATCTGCTCTTCTACCTCCTATTATATCACCAGACTAAACTATCATTTAATAAATCCATACATGAGATCAGTTCGGCCTGCCTTAATTACGGACTATAGTACGCGATATTGAATCGATTTATTTTAGAGGGCTCTAATAGATTTTGAATTTATATTTTTTTCTAAAATTCAATTTCGATATGGTATCATAAATTCCGACTGTGGTTATAAATCACGGTAAAATCTCATAAAATGTTGATATATATAAATAATATATTTGTGGATGGATTTGTTCCCCAGTTAAAGACTGAAATAGTGGGTAAATATGCAGATTTGCTGGACTAAATAAACATAATTAAGCAATAGCATTATGAGAAACATTTGGAAGCATCATACGGAATTCATATATATATTTATTTATTTTTTAATTGTACATTAAAGTACATAAGAACAAAGAATCAATGAATCTGATTATATATAATTACGTCCTCAACGTACTAAAGTTTTTGAAAACAAGGCATCACTAGTCAACCTTTCACATGCCCTAACCACATATTTCAGTTTTTTTTTATTTAATTTAAAAAAAAAACTGCCCACATTTAATTTCTTTATTTTTAACTTACATTAAACTTAAATTAAAAAAAAAACTACCAATCGGCTCAACAGTATTTAGTTGAAATCGAAAAAATTGATCCAACGAAATTAATTTAAAATTTTAGTTTAATTTTTTATTTATTTCGATTCGATTTAATTTTTAATTTCAAAAAATTCAGTTATTTTGATTTGGTTTGATTTTGATAAGAAAAAAATTAAAAAAATCGAATCGAATCGATTGGTGATAATAATATATTATTTTTAATAATATAGAGATTAGATATTTTAATTAAATTTTAAAATACTAAAAATAGAGTGTTAAAAATAAAAAAATTATTAAAAATTTAAACCAATCAAACCGAATCGAATCAAACTGAAACAATTCGATTCGTTTTAATTTAATTTCTAATAAAATCGATTCAATTCGATTTTTATAAATATTAAAATTTTAATTTTTAATTTATTCGATTTAATTTAATTTTTAATCAAATCGAACGAATTGTGTTTAAAATCTTTAACTGCTGATTCGAAACTTCTATTTTCCGAATCCGAATGATAGGAGGAAAATTAAACTTAAATGATAAAAATAAAAAAATAATGCAAAAGAACCTGCATTATATGATTCTACACTAGATATTTCTCCATGAAATAAACAAATTATAACCATAATCACATTTGCCACGACTGTATAGATCAACGCGTCTATGAATAATGATAAATTAATAAATATTTCTCAATAACTGAAATTAATTGAGGAAGAAAGGACAGATGCCGAGTTGTGATGGGCTCATCATGGAAGCTTCAGTGCTTTTATTAAAGCATGTGAGCTTCTTTTTTCGTTTGTAATAATTCATTTTATAAGAAAATTGTTTTTCATATAATTATTTATGACTTTTTATTTATTTTAAAATAGAAATGTGAAATAATATTTTATGTAAAATGCCCAAAAAAAAAAGATAAATAGAAAAGGAGTGATGTATATCAACAAGATTGAGAATCTAACTAAAGGGAATGAAAAGTAATTATTGATTAAGATGGTGATTTAAGTATACCTTTTTCTTTTCTCAGCAGTATTAGTCTTCTTTGCAGCAAAACTTCAAAGCTCTTAGTACCAACTTTGATCCTGTTTGTTTGCTAGGACAATTACTAACCCATCACTTTCCTCTTATAAGGACTCACATTCCCTCTCTAATTACTCTATCATCCCTTTAATTGATTTTTTTTTAAAGATAAATGGGTACAAAACTTAATTCCATCCCTTCTTAATAGAAAAGTTGAAATTAATCCCCCATAGTTTAATTTCATAGGTTTTCTAATTTAAAAACTATGTTTTATTATATTTTGAATTTATTTTATAATAACTTTAATATAAAAATAATTAATATATATGTAATTTTATCACGAAAATATAAGATAAAATAGTACAGATTCCTTTTTTCTTAATAAAAAATTTTAAATTTAAATATTGAGTATTGAATATGTTTTTAAAGTGTTTTTAACGTGGAGCAACTAATTTTGAATTTTATGGTAGATTTAGACCGGATCTAATTTTTAGTCGACATTCGATAGAGATCCACGATAACTTTTTGAAAAGAAAATTTCGAGACGCATGACTTTCAAAAGTGTGACGAGTGCCGCAGATCTGTCACAAAATTTGATATAAAAATTTTATCGCTTACGAGTTAATTTTGTATTTTAATTATTTTTTTAAATATTTTGAATATTTTCATGCATATTAGAATTTTGTTTCCATTATAAATAGTTTTTCTTAATTATTAAAAACTCATTTTTCAGAATTTCAATAACACTATTCGTGTTTTCAGCTTATTTTTTTTTATATCGTCTTAATCAAATAATATTAATTAAAATTGCTGGCGGAGTGTAATTAGTCTTTTATCAGTTTTGCTCTTTTAATTAATAATATAAGTCAGATATCAATTTAGAGTTGCAATATATATCTAAGAAAAGAAAAAGTGGGATTCCACTAAGCAATTGAGCTTAAACATTCTTGTATAAATGAAGTGCTTTCAGTAGGTAAGATACAAGCTTTTATCTAAGGTGGGCTTTGACTTGGATCTCCATTATTACTACCACATGCTTCCCTATTTTATATATTACCTAATTTTCCCCTTATATATAATTTTATTTTATTTTTGAATATATTGAAAAAACTAAATATTCATATAAGCAAGATATATATTATACTTGATTTTACAACGTTAAAAAATATTATCTTTGTATGAAGCTCATTTAATAATTAATTTAAAGCATTATTTTAGAATAATATAATATTTAAATGTTTATTTTCTGATCACAAATGGGCACTTGAATATTTTTGCTTTCACTTTCTAGTGGTGTTTTAGCTTTTGTTGATGAGATGAGATGAGAATAATCCACCACAAGCACATAGAAAGAAAGAGAGAGAGAAGGTTACGTACATATAGTACAATTGTTATTTTCAGCACATTCTTTTAATATTTATTTATAATTTATCCCTGAAATATCATAAAATTACAATTTAGTCTATTTATTTTTTATAAGCTCTATTTTTTCAATCATATCTCATGAACTAAAAATGTATTTTTCTATCATAATTCAAGAGATAAATGGACCAATAAGCTTAAATTCAGTCTAACTACACATGAAAGAAATTGTTAGAATCCCACATCGAAAAAAAAAAAAAGGTTTCTAAGAGAAACTGATGATGAGGGCATGCATATCATTGAAGAATAAAATACAAAGATGAAATCCACTTTCGTGTGGAAGCCATGGATCATTCCACAATGTCAATTTCAATTAAAGTGGCAACTATATTAATATTGCATGCCATGCCAATTTCAATCCACTTAATTGGATTCTAGTCACCTTGCTTTTTCTTATTATGCACTATACATCATTTTACTTATTAGATTGAATTTGCATACCCCAACTCAAATCAAATTTTTGATCTAATGATTACCCTTTTGTTTTCTTTCAATGATTAATTAATTTCCTAAGAAAAAAAAGAAATTATATAAAAATATTTGCATAAACTCATAGGATAAGTCTTGCTATATCATAAAGATAGAAGTCACTATGAAAATGTTGGAATCTACTTTCGTGTGGAGGACACACAATGCAGTCTCAAGCAATAAGAGCTCAAGTTCAGGTTTTAGCATACTTAAAAGAAGACCCAACATCAGATAGAGAAACAGGCTTCGGTTTATTTCTGAGCGTGATGGATATATTGAATTTTACATTAATTTAAAATATATATTGAATTTTACATTAATTTAAAATAATGATCATATATCTCTTATAAATGTTTGAAAATATATTAAATTTTACGTTTCTAATGATTATGTATTTTTTATAAGTATTTTGAACGATACTTAAATTAGACTTGACCTAAATTTAACGAGAACCAAATGAATATTAAGTTGCCCACTTAATTAAAATGATGAGGTTCACATATAGTGTGCAGTAGTGGATGTTCCATTTTTAGCTTGCATTGACAAAGTGATGTTATATTAATTAATTTTTTTTTTTTTTAAAAAAATGGAGAAGAGATTAGAAATGGTGATGAATGAGAGAATGGTGTCACAAAATGTGGTCATTATTTTGTAATGATAGATGAAGTGCATATCAGTTCATAAAACCCTAATATTTAATGCTTCACATAGAAAATTTATATACATATTACTATTAATTAGTTAAGTGCACCATTAGTGACTAGAAATGCTTAGGACTAGAAGAGAGCTTTCACTTATGTTGCCCCTTCATGTTTACATCATTTTTTTTTTTTTTTTTGAAAATCTTCATGTTTACATCATAGATAATAAATTACTGAGCTTTTAAAAAAATATTTTAAAAAAAATATTTTCTATATATTTTAACGTTTAAAACACTAAAAAAATTTAGTCAATGATTAAATAAAAAATAAATTATTTTAAAAAAATAACTTTTTAAAAAAAATTGAAACTTATTTTACACGCCTTATAATTTTTATTAAGACTTTTATATATAGATTTATTAATAAATTTTATTTTTTAAATTAAAATTAAATAATAAAAAATAAATTTTTATTTTTATAAAAAATATTTTTATAAAAAATATTTTTCAAATACAAACTAATTTTCACAAACAAACAGAATTTTATTTAGTTTAATTTCCATGCGTACAGAAAATATGCTAATAAAAGTTTTATATAAAATATTAGGTAAACTGCAATTTAGTCCCTCTGATTTAGTGAAATACAACATTTCATCCCTCTGTTTTAAAAAACCTTCAATTTAGTCACTATGATTTTTAAAAACTATGCCATTGGTCCTTCCCATTAGATTTTCAGTTAAATCACCGTTAATTTTAATTAAAAGACTAAAATACCATAACAGCTTCTTCACTCCTGAGCTTACCTGCTTCCTCCCAAATGGCCATTTCGGCATTCAGGTCTACCACCAAGCGAACCCCATTGCGAAATCCTCTGCTTCGTCCACTGATGACTCCTTTTCTTCCAATGGATTGTTTTCTGCTTGTGTTTTTAGTTTTGGGTGTACATGATATTTTACAGCTATTGTTTACATCAAAATGAAGAAACCCAATGCTGCCGTCCGGGATGCCAATGCTCCTCTTGAGGTTGTTGCTTTCATTATCTTATTTGCACAGCTGCTTGCATGAAATCAAATACAGGAGGAGGAGGAGGAGGAGGAGGAGGAGGAGGAGGAGGAGGAGGAGGAGGAGGAGGAGGAGGAGGAGGAGGAGATCGGGAAGAAGAAGATCGGGAAGAAGAAGGAGAAGAAGAAGAAGAAGAAGAAGGAGATCGGAAAAGAGAAGAAGAAGAAGAGAAGAAGAAGAAGGAGGAGATCGGGAAGGAGAGGAAGAAGAAGAAGAGGAGGAAGGGTATTTTAGTCTTTTTAATTAAAACTAATGGTGATTTAACTGAAAATCTAACGGGAAGGACTAATGGCATAATTTTTAAAAATTACAGTGACTAAATTGAAGATTTTTTAAAACAGAGGGACGAAAGGTTGTATTTCACTAAATTAGACTAAATTGAAGATTTTTTAAAATAGAGGGATGAAAGGTTGCATTTCACTAAATCAAAGGGACTAAATTGCAGTTTACCCTAAAATATTCGTGGAAAGCAATATCTACACTTAATACGCGTAACCAATTAAAAGTTGGCACATTATCTAAAAGATAGAATTACTATAATATTTTTATTAGTTTGTCTATTTTTCAAAATCACAATCTTATAAAATCAAGATGTTTACTCATTTATTAAAATAATTAGTCAACTTATTTTATTTTTAATTAGAGAAATTAAATAGTTTGAATGTTTAAAATTATAAAGACTAAATAATATTATATAATTAATATTTTTAAAAAATAAATAATATAAATATTCAAGATGATTATATAAATTTTTTTAATAGAATAATTAAAGAGTTTAATTTTATAAAATATAAAGATATATTAATTTAGTAATTTTGGATTATCTATCTAAAATAAAAGTAATCCTATATAAAATCAGAAAACCCACTATTTTTTTAGTTGTACTCATTAAAATATATTAATTTTTATTAATTTTATGTATATAAAATTAGCAATATGCACTAATCCTTCTCTAGAGTCTTCAATACCAAAACCTGTTGCTTTTGTTGAATATAAGACTATTTTTGCATCTAAAATGAATATTGTATAAGGAATATCTAGATACCATATACTGCTGTTTTTGTTGATTATTTTCAATGGTCTCCCACAATTAATATTATTTTCTATTAGAAAGTTTACATTCAACTAACCCACTTCATCAATATTAATATTCATATGTATATATGAAAAAAATAAACAATTTATAAATATATATATTCCTTTCTTTTTATAATTTTTATTTTTTAATTAATTTAAAAGTATTATCCATTTTTTTTAAACTATAATATTATATAAATTCACTATTATAATTCTGTTTAGTTTCATTTTATTTTTAAGAAATATTTTAAAATATCTCTTAATATTTAATAAAATTTAATATATTTAAAATAAATATAATTAAAAAATTAATAAAAATATTATATTTTTTAATATGTATAAAAAATAAAATAGACAAAAATTATAGAACGTAGAGAAGCTTTTACTTTAATTTCCCATGCCCTAACATCTTCTCTTATTGCTCTCTCCATTGTTAATAATAATAATAATAACTAATTGCCTTAATAATTTATGGAGGTTAAGGTTGCAAAAGAATGACTTAGTGGGCATAAACCAATTTCTCTTTTGTTAACAATGCACTAAGGTTTAGTAAAATCAAGTATATTTTTATTTATTTGCATTTTATTTATTTATTTATTTATAGTTTAATTATTTTTTTACAATAAATAACAAATAGCGGTTAAAATTGTAATTTTATTAAATATAAAATAAATTTTTGATTAAAATATATCATTACATATAATAAAAAAATAATTTTTTTAAACAGTTTTAAACTGTCTGCTAAATTGTTATTTTAATACTAATTTAGATATGTTCAGCAACATAATATCTCATTACAATAAGGATTAAAATCACTAAGTGTGACCTGACTTCAAGATTAGTGAATGCTGTTAATTAAGTAATGACAATTAATAATATTTTTCTATTAATTAAGCTATGCATCAATAGGTAATAATTATAAACAAAATTCAACTATGAGTGGAATATTAGGGTTTTGGCACCTGTCAATATCTAGGTTTAGCTTGTTGATATTAATATTAGAATATAAAATTAGTAATTTTTTTAACATTTTATGTGATAAGTGCATCAAGTGTGTAAATGGGTGTTTAAAAATTATAATCCCAAAATTAAATAAATTTTATTTATTCTCACTAATCCTTGGACTTGGAAGATGGCCTAAACTAAAATAATTGATAAGAACTTTCTATTCAAAAAGATTATCTTATAAGAGGTACTGCTTTTCATCACTGTAATCACTTTGCAGAATTGACACCCACAATATTATTCATAAAGGCTAAAGCTTTGAAGTTTACCCATTACTAATAATCCATTAATAATTGATGTTTTAACATTCAAAAAATAAAATTTACAGAGATTATATAAGTTTGGATATTCCTCTTTTTTATCCCTTTTCTTTTTATTTGTTAGTTCCGTCTAACCATTTTTTTTTTCTGCTACAGTATCACATATTTCTGTTACTCAGATTCGTATGTATGAATGTGTTAGAGTCTTTCTCCGCAGGACTGAGAATCACGTTACCGGACTGGACTTTCTTATACATACCCATTCGCGTGGCCCATCCAGCCTGCTTCACATTACTGGATTGGGTGGTGTAGCATGAGGCTAGTTCATTGAATAGAGTCTAATGGATTTTGAGCCTGTATTCTTTTTTAAGGCCTGACTTGTTCAAATGCATAAAATCTGGTGATGATCAATAATAAAAATATATTATTAATTAAATCTTGCAAATTTTCAAGCTTTTAATTGGTATAATTATTTAAGCATTAAATTAATTTTATATCTAAACTACAACCTACATCATCATACTGAAATAACATGATAATTATCTAAACGACACATCTCTGCAGACGTTGCACATAAATTCTTTGAAATTTTCTTACAGTTTATACACAATCCTCTCTGTTTATAAACACTCTCTTTGTAATAAAATAACAAAGAAGCTAGAAGGGCTAATTTAAGACACAGTGCAGGTGCTGTTATAAGCTTGGGTCCGATGTTTCTTATCATAAGAGCTGTCCAGGAACAACAGGCATTCTGCTTGGTGATGATATTTTGGGTTTATAAGATTCGGAATCACACGAAAATGAGAGCTCAATCTGACTCTGATCAGAATTGGCAACCCATTTCCAGAGTCTAACAAGTCCTGCATGTTTCTTCCTGCTCCATACATGGGTTTGTTTTTTGTTCCCACGTACAATTTGAACAATGTTGACCCATGGCTTTCAGCATATAGTTTTGATCCCTGCTAGGTTGATATCCCATTTCATATAAAAAAGAGTTTTAACACTAATTTTACAGTAAAGACTAAAAAAATGAGGAAAAAAAAAACGATAACGGTAAATATAAGAGTTGAGGAATATGAAAGAAAGATGAGAAAAGCTTACCCTTGACATAGCGAAAGGAAGGCGACCGAAGAACATTTCCATTAATGGAGGTTGGAGGTGAAGGCCAAAGAGCTTAGACTTGTTTTCAATGAGAAGATTCATTGAACAATTACAGGAAAGGATCTTAGTTGTAACACCTGTGCCATCTACTCCTTCCCCTAGTCCGAATTGCTGGATTCCTCCCATCTGTTTTACAATTTTCTCACTTTAAACTTAAATCTAAACTTTAAATTTAAAATAAAAATCAGTTTTTTTAATATACTGTCCATGAGAATTGTGGGCTTTTTGGGCATTAAACGACAACTCCATCTATTGTAAAACCACTGAAAATGTTGCACTATTTTCAGACCAGTTCGGGCCCATTAGTAGCTTGAAGGCTGACGTGAGCCTAAGACTTTAGCTGGATGACACTCGCATATAGTCCGTTTGGATTTGAACCAGAATTAGGGGCATAAACGAAACTAAATTTTGAAAAATTCAAACTTAATTTATTAAAAATTTTTTAAATTCGAACCGAATTTGAGTTCTCAATTTAAATTTGAGTCAAATATTCAGAAATTCAAATTTAAGTGTTTAAGTAACGACAACTCCATGAAAATTGTGGGCTTTTTAGGCATTAAACGACAACTCCATCTATTGTAAAACCACTGAAAATGTTGCACTATTTTCAGACCAGTTCGGGCCCATTAGTAGCTTGAAGGCTGCCGCGAGCCTAAGACTTTAGCTGGATGACACTCACATATGGACAAGAGTCTGTCTAGGTTTGCATCAGAATTAGAGGCGTAAATAAACCGAGTTGAATTTTAAAAAGTTTAAATTTAATTCGTTAAAATATTTTCGAATTCGAGTTGAATTCGAGTTTTACTCATTTCAAAATCAGTCGAGTATTCAGAAGTTCAAATTTGGCTCGTTTAGTAAATGAATTTAGACGAATCGAACTTTTATCGAGTTTGGTCTCGAATAGTTAAAATATTTTCGAGCTCGAGCCGAATTCGAGTTTTATTCATTTCAAATTCAGTCGAATATTCAGTAACTCAAACTTGGCTCATTTAGTAAACGAATTTAGACGAATCGAACTTTTATCGAGTTTGGTCTCGAATAGTTCACGGGTAATCCAATTTATTTACATGTATAATGAGTTTTAGTTTAAAATTACTAATTTTAAAATTAAAATAATTTTAGTTAAAGTAATATATCTACAAATTAGATGGTAAACTTATAAAGATGAGTTTTTAAATTTTAATAATCCAAATATATGCAAATTTAAGAGTGTAACTAAACTATATAAAGTTAACTTTTAAGAAATTTAGGTTTGGTTCATGAAAATATATATAAGGTTTGAGTTTATTTCTTTTATGATAATAATCTAGCTTATTTAACGAGATTATTTATGAGAGCGAGCTCACAGACTTAACGAACCGAATATTATGGAGTTCAAATTTGACTCGTTTACCAAACGAGCTACAAAATTAAGCTCCAATTTGACTAATTTAAAAATCGAGTAATTAACCAACGATTTAGTTTATTTACATTCCGACCATAACTAGAGCTCCAGAATGGTAGACTTTCTTTTATCTTGCTTTTTTAAGCATTTAACTAAAACCCTTAAAGAATACATCACACAACGGGAAAGGTGATGGGGCTCCAACCCAAATTTTTTTTCAACATTAATTTAATAAAATGCTTTTAAAAGAGCAAGCACTGGTTCAAGTTGATATCTATGAAGAGATAAAAGAGCAAGAGATCATGTACCTTGATAGACAATTTCGGTGACGGCGGCTTAGTAGCTATGTAGAAAACAAGCAAGGCAACTCCCAAACTCGCCAATAATCTCCAACATATTTGCAAAGAAACCCAAGCACAAGAAGAACTTCTTCTAAAAGAACAATATCTCCACCACCACCCGCCTTTTCTCCCATAATAATAATCTTCATCGTCATCTTCTTCTTCCTCCTCCACCCCATAACCACCTTTTCCATGCCCATCAACAATGATCAAACGGCTGACACCATTTTCATCTCCATTAATCTTCTTCTCATTCAAGAAAGAGTTGTTCGAACCATGAGATGAGGAGTAGCGTGAGAGAGTGAATCTTGAAACCTCAGGGTTTTTATTGAGTAGAACATTGGTGTCTGATCTTGATGGAGAGTGAAACGTGGATTCAAGATTGTGAGTTTTGAGCTCTGCACTGTTTGCAAGAGAAATAGTTGATGGGCTTTGCACGTAGTAAGCACATGGGTAAGAATGAAACAAGGTTTCTTGATCTTCACTGTCCATTTTTCTGTGGGTAGCCATTGATTTTGTTCTCTGAGAGAGAGAGAGGGATGGTGTTTCTGACAGAGATTTGCAAGGTTTTTAAACTGGAAACAGAGCAGAGATTGCTTTGCTTTGGCGTTGATGAAAAGGTTAGACAAAAAAAATGATGATGGGTTTGGATTTGGGATCATAGTAAATTAGGGAAAAGCAATGCAGCTTTTGGAAATGTGATGAATGTTTATAATCATAATGCTTGAAAGAAAATAATATCTTTTTTCTATGTTTTAGCATTTTGAGCCACTAAAATTTCTCCTCATTTCGATATTCTTTTGGAAGAAACTTGAACATAATAATATAATATAGAGATCTTATCAATTTGATAAAGCTTTTGGGAAAAGAAAATATGAAGCGAGAATTACGGGAGGGCCTATAATTTCATAGGCTCCTTTGTAGAATTTGCTTTGCACCGAATTGTCTGTGTTTGATATCGGAATGATGGCGAAGTAAGCACGCTTTCCCATTTCTTTTCTCTCCTTTGATTTTGTTTCCATATTTTTTTTGGGACAAGATCATTTCAATGCCAAAAGGCATTTTTAAATAAGATTATTGTTTTAGCACCCACTTGTTCGTATTTTGAAATTGAATCTAGATAAATATTTTTCAGAACAGACAATTGTTTTTTTTTTAAAAATAAACTAACATAAAGACAATTTTTATATAAATTCAATCCACTATAAATCTAAAATAGAAATAAATAGATCCTATTTAATTTTTATTGAAGAAATCTATTTAATTGTATGTTAAATACATGGCAGACTGAGATTAGATGAAGGATTTTAATGATTTATCACATCTCTTCCAAAAGGTTCAAAATTGCCATGGATTCCATTATTATACTTGGGGTCAACATGGCTGCCTAGTCATGGTTTTTGATGAGGAAAGAGAACAAGATGACTACTTGGTTGATAGAGGAAATTGAACACATGATTTTACTAGGGTTTAATTAATGCTTTATTGAGCAACATATAGGTAAATTATATGTTTATACTAATTGATCAAGAAAATTGATGTGCAAGATGAGAAAAATTCTTGGGAAAAAGAGAGAAAGGGGTTTAATTTAATTAAATTATATATCCCTTTCTTTTGAAGAGATGATAGATTGAATCACAAGTGTAGATCCATATGAAAATGGTAGTCATGATTGCAGGTGATGGTGAAAACATTGATAACAAATACAATGGGAGCAGCTTTATTTGCTTTTATAGAAAGACATTATGAATACCACATTCTCACTATTACCATCATTACAAAATATACATAATATCAACTTTCTTGCCCTACCCAAAGCTAGATCTCACTGCTGTAAAACACTCTGATAATGGTCATATACATGTAGTTAGGGTATGGGGTCCTATAAAGTTCTGAGCGAACGAGCCATGTTTGTCCAATGGACCGAGTTAGATCTCACTGCACTCGTTCATTAGGGTAGACCGAGCGAGCCATGCTTTGGTGCAATAGCAATAACTCTCTAACTTGAGTGGTCTAAGTCACTTGAGTGGTCCTATTGATCACAAGATCGAATCTTATCCCCTCTCTTTAGTGAGTTGCCCTTTGGAGTTTTAAAAATACTTGCAAAGTATGCCCAAAAAATATCAAGATGAACCATCAAACAATCTCTTGAAGCAAGAAAATTTGTAATCAGAGGGCTACGTACAAATCCAACCGTTACTAGATTCTTGGACTTTTATTTTTTTTAAGTAGATTTTTGAAAGAGTGCAATTAAAATATTTCAGAACTAGCAGCAGGGTAGACTGGGCCAACCTTCTGCCAACAACGCACTTTGGACTGAATCACTCATTAAAGCTACAGGAAATATATGTCACACTTAATTGGTTACTTATTTAACGAAGAACCACAACTCAGCAGACACCAAGACGCTTTGGCCGAGTGGTTAAGGCGTGTGCCTGCTAAGTACATGGGGTTTCCCCGCGAGAGTTCGAATCTCTCAGGCGTCGTTGCTTTTATTTTTTTTCCTTAAATCATTACTTCAATTTGAATTTATTTTATTTTTATTTATTTATTTTCTTATTTTCATTTTACTCTATAAAAACATAAAAAAATTAAATAATTGAATTATAATTAAAATAAAAAATCTCGAGAGTTTTTATATATCAATTCGTATCAAAACTAAATTGGTGTCTTCTTTTTCAATAGCGTGAATTTAATTTTTCCATTAGCATTATATTTTCAATAATTTTAGAAATTTCTCAGTTCTAGTTAGAATTTTATGTGATATTTGATTTCAGATTACAATAAAAGTTATGAATCAAAGAGAATAATTGATTTAAATTTATATAAAAAAAATTTTTCTTTTAATAAAGGGTAATTTAGTTTTTAATTTTTAATTCAATTACCAGTAATTGAATAATAAATGTAATTAATTTTTTATTAACTAATATATAAATTATGATTTATTAATCTCTTACTTATAATAAAAATATAAAGATTTATCAAATTGACTCTAAAGAGAGAAACTCTCCCATATACTCTTATTTATTGTCTCTTTAGAAAATTTTCTTTCTTTCTCCAATATTGAGAGTGAGTTTTTCTCATTACCTCCATGAGGATGTGCACAAATAAAGTAGTTATTTTATTTGGTTGATTTTATACTCAGAGCAATAATAATTTATAGAGTGTGAATTCATAGGAGATAATCTATAAAATAATTATAATAAATGATATCTATATAGTTTATTTCGATTTTTAATGTCTTAAAGTTATATGTATTTATTTTTTTTATTAAAGTAATTATAATAAATAATATCTACATCGATTATTTTGATTTTTAATGTTTTAAAATTATATATATATATATTTTTTTTCTTTATTAAAATAATTATGATAAATGATATCTGTATCGTTTATTTCGATTCCTAATATCTTAAAGTTTATATATATATATATATATATATATATATATATATATATATATAGATGAAAGAGAGCAATGTTTTATTATGAGTAACCATCAACTTCAGCTGTTTTTTTGTGCTTTCTTTACATTTCCTGAGTTGCTACTTGCACACAATTTAGTTGGCGGAATGGCAGTGCTACGAGGAAGATGTTTAGTATCACGTGCATAATTTTTGGGGATGCCGTGACACCATACTGGGGAAGATGTTGCCGTAAAGATTGGGTGGAGAGTTGCTCGAAGGGTCGTTGTGTGCGGGATTGTCATACCTGCACACCCTGGTCGGGGGCTGGAGCCGCTCCCTTGATGAGCCCAAGACAGGGCGAAACCAGTCAGCGTGGTAAAACTCCTCGATAGGCTGAACTTGGCAGGCTATAATCTCGTTAGGGCCTGTCCAAGTGCCGCACAGGCGCAGTGCTCAAGTGCGCCCTGTAACATTAGGCTTATAGCCTTTTTGGATGGACTAAGCAGCCTATGAATTTTACTTTCAAGCTTGAGCTTTTTTATGTGTGTGCTTATAATAAGCCAAGGTCTTTATTGCAATCAATTATATATTTTAACAAAATATTTATTTTTATATAATTTCATTTATAATTATTCTTAAACTAAAATAGTATTGTATTAAAAGTAATTACATATAGAAAATTGTGATTAGCTGTATCAATTCGACGCTTTGGCCGAGTGGTTAAGGCGTGTGCCTGCTAAGTACATGGGGTTTCCCCGCGAGAGTTCGAATCTCTCAGGCGTCGTTGCTTTTATTTTTTTTCCTTAAATCATTACTTCAATTTGAATTTATTTTATTTTTATTTATTTATTTTCTTATTTTCATTTTACTCTATAAAAACATAAAAAAATTAAATAATTGAATTATAATTAAAATAAAAAATCTCGAGAGTTTTTATATATCAATTCGTATCAAAACTAAATTGGTGTCTTCTTTTTCAATAGCGTGAATTTAATTTTTCCATTAGCATTATATTTTCAATAATTTTAGAAATTTCTCAGTTCTAGTTAGAATTTTATGTGATATTTGATTTCAGATTACAATAAAAGTTATGAATCAAAGAGAATAATTGATTTAAATTTATATAAAAAAAATTTTTCTTTTAATAAAGGGTAATTTAGTTTTTAATTTTTAATTCAATTACCAGTAATTGAATAATAAATGTAATTAATTTTTTATTAACTAATATATAAATTATGATTTATTAATCTCTTACTTATAATAAAAATATAAAGATTTATCAAATTGACTCTAAAGAGAGAAACTCTCCCATATACTCTTATTTATTGTCTCTTTAGAAAATTTTCTTTCTTTCTCCAATATTGAGAGTGAGTTTTTCTCATTACCTCCATGAGGATGTGCACAAATAAAGTAGTTATTTTATTTGGTTGATTTTATACTCAGAGCAATAATAATTTATAGAGTGTGAATTCATAGGAGATAATCTATAAAATAATTATAATAAATGATATCTATATAGTTTATTTCGATTTTTAATGTCTTAAAGTTATATGTATTTATTTTTTTTATTAAAGTAATTATAATAAATAATATCTACATCGATTATTTTGATTTTTAATGTTTTAAAATTATATATATATATATTTTTTTTCTTTATTAAAATAATTATGATAAATGATATCTGTATCGTTTATTTCGATTCCTAATATCTTAAAGTTTATATATATATATATATATATATATATATATATATATAGATGAAAGAGAGCAATGTTTTATTATGAGTAACCATCAACTTCAGCTGTTTTTTTGTGCTTTCTTTACATTTCCTGAGTTGCTACTTGCACACAATTTAGTTGGCGGAATGGCAGTGCTACGAGGAAGATGTTTAGTATCACGTGCATAATTTTTGGGGATGCCGTGACACCATACTGGGGAAGATGTTGCCGTAAAGATTGGGTGGAGAGTTGCTCGAAGGGTCGTTGTGTGCGGGATTGTCATACCTGCACACCCTGGTCGGGGGCTGGAGCCGCTCCCTTGATGAGCCCAAGACAGGGCGAAACCAGTCAGCGTGGTAAAACTCCTCGATAGGCTGAACTTGGCAGGCTATAATCTCGTTAGGGCCTGTCCAAGTGCCGCACAGGCGCAGTGCTCAAGTGCGCCCTGTAACATTAGGCTTATAGCCTTTTTGGATGGACTAAGCAGCCTATGAATTTTACTTTCAAGCTTGAGCTTTTTTATGTGTGTGCTTATAATAAGCCAAGGTCTTTATTGCAATCAATTATATATTTTAACAAAATATTTATTTTTATATAATTTCATTTATAATTATTCTTAAACTAAAATAGTATTGTATTAAAAGTAATTACATATAGAAAATTGTGATTAGCTGTATCAATTCGACGCTTTGGCCGAGTGGTTAAGGCGTGTGCCTGCTAAGTACATGGGGTTTCCCCGCGAGAGTTCGAATCTCTCAGGCGTCGATTGACAGTTTAATTTTTTTTTTCCTATTGTTGTTTAAACTCTTTTATTTTTGTTTAGTTTTTTTTATTATTATTATTATTTAATTACGACTTTTTATTGATAAATAATTAATAATTTTATTGTTATTATTAAATAGTTGATAATTTATTTTAACTAGTAATAATTTAATTATAAATTTTATCACTTTTTTTGTAATCTTATCACAATCGTAGTATATATTTGTAATAATTTTTCTATTCTAAAATACCAAAAAAAAAATTAATTTGATTCAATAATCGTTGCATGGTATATAGCAGAGCTATAAGCAATACATTTCAATATTCTTCTAATTTTCCATGAACTATACTATTTCTTCTCTTACAATTCATCATACTTTCTTCTTCAAACTCTCTATAAAAAATTTTCTTTCCTGGAAAACTCAATTTATTTCTATCTTCAATTATCAGAATATTCATATAGTTTTAAATTTATTTTATTTAAATTCAATATTTTATCTTATGAGGATTATTGTCAAAGTCATATATAAAAAGTTAAATAATGGTAAACAATTAAGGAGCATAACCCATAATTGAAATGCTTAATAAGATGCTAACTTGTAGTCTAATCAATTGACCATGACATTGATTGGTAAACTTAACTTATCAAACCTCATTATAGCTAAATCTCTTTTATTTTGACTTGCTTCTTCTATTATTAAATCTTAGAAAAAATAAAAAAAAAAAACCTCACCGACTTCTTGTAATGTAGTGTTAATTGGATCATTTCAAATTAATCATTACTTTTTAAAAAAAATTATCAGAGGAAAACTCCAAGAGAAGAAAAAAAAATAGAGCAAGAAATTTTATGTAGAGAGAGAGAAATTGCATGAAATTTCTTATTAACGAATTATGTTTACAAAGTATGAATTTTATATTGTCATCTTCCAACTAAGAACAACATGAACATCCTCATTATTTCCTTGTTTGTACATGAAATTTAACTAATCTTGTTTATTTCCTTGTCCACTTTCTCTTCTATACTATTCACATTTCTCTTCATAGGAACGATGATTATTGCACCAATCAGTTCCAAGAAAAAGTCTTGCCTCCATCTCACAAAGAAACTTAAAGAATCTCTCTACCACCCTACTTGTTTATAATCTCCACTTACAAATATTTATTGCAGACTCCAACAACAACAGATACAAATAGTATATGTATGTAGAACTGAAAAAGATAAACTTATATGGCTTGAAGAAAAAGAAAGGTTTCAGAGATCAAGAAGAAGAATGCAGTAGTGCTTGCAACTGAGTTGAAAAAAATAATGTATGCCCAAATAAAATTTCCTAGGACATTCTTGAGAAAGAGAGAGAGAGAGTTCAGAGGGTGGCCAGTTTATTCAACTTGGAAATCAAGGAAAGGAAAGGAAGAAATGTTTTCCATCAAACCCTCCAAATCCCATTCTCCCATTCTTAAGTTTTCTCCTTGCCAATGATTCTCAAACCCAAACATGTCCTCCACTTTTAGGCTTTGAAGTTGATGATGATCAGTGTTATTGAAGCAAGAATTATTATTGATCAAGTGGTTGTTGATGTTATTGTTGTGGTTGATATTGCTTTTCATGCTAATAATGCTGTGATTAGTTACAACATTATTAGTATTAGTATTGTTGTTATTATTATTTTCCTCTTCAAGACTTCTACTACTCTCCAGTGGAGGAAGACAAAGGTCTCTTTCTAACCCAACTTTGTTATGATGACTCTCTAAAATCCCATAATCACCATAAAATCCATCTCCTCCCATACCAACCTGAGTTAAGCATGTCGGCATGTCGAATAGGCCAGCTGCCGCCGTCCCCTCGAACCGGTTATTGTTAAGGATAGAGAAAGGATCAAATTGGTTGCCGTTGGCGTTGCCGGCGACCATGGCTTGGATGGATGCTGATGAAGAAGAAGATGAGTCGATACACATTGTCATAAGATCATGATCATGATGCATGGACATACCATTTCCTACGACATGATCTCTAGGCTCTGAAGAATCACTTTCATTTGGTGAAGTTGTGGAAGGATTGTTATTATTGTTATTACCAATAATCTTGAGTCTTTTCTTCAAGGCTGAGTTCCAAAAATTCTTTATTTCGTTGTCTGTCCTTCCAGGAAGACGAGCCGCAATTTGAGACCACCTGAAATATTATTCGAAATAAAATATGATTAGTATTATTATAATATATAATTTATAACAAAACACATAATAAACAGCCACTTGTATGAACTTCAAATGCATGGATTTGCATGGATATGCTTAGGGTTTAAGACCTAAACTTTTTCTCTCTTTTTTTCTCGAAGCAAAGACAATTCAAAAGAACTACAAGATACAAGGCGAGGACAACCACCTCTCAATTAGATTCTTGAAGAATATTTTAAGACCTAAACTTTTTCCTTTTCTATTGAACAAAAATTTAGTGCAGCATGATTATTTAGATTTGATTGTAGAATGTTAGAGAATAGCAGTGTGGAAAATGTTATCTAGCCATATTAATTAAATTAGGATAAGAAATTTCATTTTCTTTTCTGAAATTTGTGAAATGGAAAATTAATATTATAGCAAGTATGTGGAAGTTTCCTAAGTAAATTAAGAAAAAAGAAATCACAAATGGCTATTTTCCAAGGTTGACTGAGAAGTTTAACTTTTGCCTTAGCAAGAGATGTGGAAGATTTGGCTGGAAAGATGCATTTTTTTCTGAATTAAAATTATATTATATTTAAGCATATAGACAAATGAGAGGTTAAGTTCCAAGAAGTTGTCCCTCTTTGATCTTCCTGTATTCTTGACTTTCAAATTATTCTTAGTCTTCCTTATAAAAAAATAATAATAGAAAAAGATAAAAAGAGGAAGAAGAAGAAGAACAAGAGCGTATGAATCAATAGTTGTTCAATGTAAGAAATCTAGGAAACAAAATCCAAGGAATTAATAATATTGTAAGGATTTGTCTGAGACTATGTGTGTGGATTGAAAATGGAATGGATCAATCAATGCCCCCATAATATGCAACAAAACTAAGAGAGAAGGCTCAAGGACTCTCGGGGAAGAAAAGTTTTTTTTTTTTTTTTTTTTTTTCAAAAAAAGCCAATACCCATTTCAAGAATTTTCATTCTTGTCGACATTCTACATATCCATTCTTTCTTCTTCATCTTAATATCATTTTCTTGGGACAATAAGCCATACTTATCATTCCCTCTCCCTTTCTCTCTCTCAATTCAGGACTAGCATCTTCATCATAATAAAATAATAAAGCAACTATAAGTTTTGGAGTCTCATATTGTATTACATATCTAGGGTTTTTCATGTGAAAAATATTAAGAGGATTTGAGAAATGACCTGTTGCCAAGAATGGAGTGCAAATGGATGATAAGTTCTTCTTCTTGAGGAGAAAAAGCACCCCTTTTGAGGTCAGGTCTCAAATAATTAATCCAACGAAGACGACAACTTTTTCCACATCTCTGCAAGCCAGCATTTCTAGCAATATCACTCCAGCAACCTTGTCCATTAGTTAACATATACTTGATGAGCTTCTCATCTTCCTCAGGGGACCATAGCCCTTTTCTAAGCTTAGCCTTGTTATTGTTCACTCTCTCTTTCCCCATTAGATCAGGCTTTCTCATGGCTATTAGAATTGCTGGCTAGTTTTGGATTGGATCTAGTGGAGCCTTCGTTCTTTTTTTTTTTTAAGTTGCTTGATGGAGATAAGAGAAAGCTATATAGCTAAATGATATGTTTGAGAGAGAGAGAAGGAGGAGGAGGAGGAGGAGGCTTCATGTGGTGGTAAGAGTGATGATGATGGTGATGGTTGTGGGGTTTGCTTAGAATATGAAAATGGAGAGAGAGAGAATATTTGTGTTTGTTGTTGGTTCATGGGTAGAGTGGAAAACGGATTGGAGGGGGACCTCCTCCTGTGAGAGATTGAGAGAGAGAGAGAGAGAGAGGAGATGGTTGATCTTCTTGTCTTTGACTCTATCTTGTCTTTTTCGATGCATTTTTCTTCACTCATAAGGTAATCATCATGTGTATATCAGACACAAACAATTTTGCTTCCACTTCACATAAATGATAATTCCTCTCTCTCTCTCTCTCCTTTTTCTCTCTCTCTCTTCATAGCTTATACTATCTCCATTGAAAATATTGTTACTGTGAAACTGATATGGCTTGAGAAGGAGAGAAAGTGCAATAAGTACATTTAGTACTCTTTCTTCTCTTTCTGTATGGCAAAAAAGTTGCATATATTAGTTACATGCTTGTCTGTTACTACATTTGTTAATTAAAGACAAGTACCTTGATGCTTGAATAATATTCAAGCATGTCTCTTGAGCTAACAGCCTAGCTAGCATGCTTTACAACCAAATTATAGCTTCTCTTTTTTCCTCCTAAGAAATAAGGCCAAGGAATAGCAGAATCTGAAATTTTTTGCAACACCCTTTAATTCTTTTTACCAAAATAGGGCATGGGTAAAAAAAAATTGTAAAGATTAGTAGATAATGGTAACATCATGTCATGAAGATTTAGGACCTCTGCTTGTCTTCTAAGGCTATGTAAAACGTTGTTCATCATAAAATATTAAATAAATCAATTTCCTATAATATCTGTCAGTTTCTCTGAAAGTTGTCCTGAAAATTTTCTGTCTTATACATGCAGATACAGAGAATGTTTCTCGTTTCTTCTTTTTTATTTTGCTTTCTGGTTTTAAAAAATCCCACATTATTATATCTAAATATCTTATACTGCTTGCTTCCCAAAAAAAAAATTTTCAAAGTAATACTAATTATTAGGATTTATTTAATCAATTGATAAACCTGCAAGTAATTAAAGGTAATAGGTCCTGAATTCAATACCCTAATTTAGAAAAGTGTTTGAAAGGATCAATAGCTACTAAATCCCATCAATCCAAAGCAATGTTCTAGACATATAAATCAGCATTTCTTTTATTATAAAAAATTACTATTTAATCCTTGTAGTATATTAAAATTTATTAGTGATTCTCTTAATTTTAAAAAATACATTAAAACATTCTTAAAATTTTAAAATATATATTAATTAACCTCTCCAATAATTTTAACCATTAAATATCACATATAAGTCTAAAATGCTTTCAATACGAAAGGACTAAATAGTTGATATTTTTATAAAATTGAGAGACAAACTAACTAGTTTTTCCTTATCATGGAGACGAAATAATAAAATACATTACGGTTAAAACTAACAGAATGATTAATTAATTCTTTTAAAACTGCATGAACGTTTAATATATCTTTCAAAACCAATGGACTAATTAATAAGTTTTTTCATATTATAGGGACTATATAGTAAATATTCCTTTATTACCAGTAATTAAAGTTCTTGGCGGCAGGTTCAGAATTCTGGTAATGAAGTAATTAACAAGCTCAGAAATAGATAATTACAGCAATTAATTAACAAGAAAAATCAAGAATTATAGCTAGAAATCTATCTTTCATTTTCTTTATGTGCTGTCATAGTTATCTTTTCATTCCAATTCCTTTTCCCTACCTAACCTTCCACCTCCATTCCTTGTAACATTCCCAGGAAAAAAAAAAATAATGTATCATAGAAAATACTGTCAGAAAATTCCAAGTCATTTTCCAATCCAAATGAGCATTATAAGGTAGTCTGGTCAATTTTTGAAAAATATATATACAAGGGAATTAATTAATTAATTAATTAATGTACAGTTGTTCAAAGCTGATGTTGTTTTCTTGATTAAGACAGAAGCAGATTTCCAGGGAAAAAGTGAGATGAGAGTGGAAAACTCTCAAGTTACTCAAATGCTTCATCAAAAGCTTTAATTTTCTTACACATATCTCTCTCTCTCTCTCTCTCTCCTGTATCTCACAGACACAGCTGTCCTGAAAAAAATCTGTCTTATGAGGCTGTCCAAAGCAACGTAGGTTTGATCAACTTTGTTAAGAAGACAAGAAAGACCACGTAGCCCTAAAATAGTTGTTAAAAACTTTGTACCCAGAAATGCACATCCTTGTCTGCTCTTGAATATTGCTGAGAAAGAGAGAGAGAGAGAGGGCCAAGTGATAATAAATATTTTGTAGAGTATCTTTTATTATCAAATTATGACTTGAAAAGCAAAAAAGAAGTCATGAGAACCATGCAAGAGGATAAGCATGTCAATTCCTTTTCTTTTTCTTTTCTTTTCTTTTCTTTTCTTTTGCCCTTTTTGCTTCATATGTGGAACATTTTCTTCATCTTTAAAGAAGAGAAATAAGCAAAGCCAAAAGTGGTAAATACAAGCTAGGAAAGTTTCTTCCTTTTTTGTGGCATCCATCTATTCCCCAGTTAATTCAGCTTGGAGCAACTGAGATTTTTGGAGTTGGGCGAGGAGAATTTTTGTTAAAAAAATGTTATTTATTAATATTATATTATATATATATACACACGTACACACTTTGCTTGTATTTATCTTCATCTTTATGATGATCTTTAGTGGTGGGGAATTCCTAATCGAATTTAAGAAAAATAAAACTTTAAGGCATTGAATGAAAATTAAAAGTGAGATCAACTGGCAGTTGCATGTTATAAGACAGACACTTTATTATGTTAGGTTAGAAAAGAGAAATTATTTACAGAGCTTCTTCAATTATACACAAAGAAGGTATCATGTATTCATTATAATACAAGTCACTAAGAAAAATAAAATATGAAACCTATTGGATTAAAAAAAATGCTAAAATTAAAACTCTATCTATGAGTAGATATTCTCATAGATATATACAATATTGAGAGATTTGCTATTTAGTTTTTAGATATTGTTATTATATTATCAAGTCAATCCTGTATTTTTAGAAACTTATTAAAATGTTCTTATATTTTTTCTCTATTAACGAAATAACTTTTATCTATTCCTACTGTTAAAAATATAAAAAAATATTAAATTACTCCTTTTTTGAGAGATTATTTCGTTGATGAAAAGAGACGATAAGATCGTTTTAATAGATCTGAAAAAAATAAAATTATTTTAATAGATCTCAAAAAAGATGATAATATTTTAATAAATTTCTAAAAATATAGAAATTGACTTGTTAATAATAACAATACTCAAAAACTAAATAAGGAGTTTTAGTTGAAGATAAAATTAAATTTTAAAAATTTCCTTTTTCATCCGGAAAAGATTATTTCGTTGACGGAGAAAAAACATAAAACATTTAAATAAGTTTCTAAAATTGTAAAGACTAACTTATTAATAATGGCACAGAAAATAAATAGTAAATCTACCTATAATATTTGAACAAATTATGACCCCAAAATATTGAAGCAATAAAATGAAATCAAGAAAGTAAAGTCTGATCCTCGGTTGCCCTGAGCAAATTTTTTATTTGCGAAGAGATGCTTTCAGCTCTCCTATCATATGAGAATGGAGTGCAGAAGAAAACAGAACCCAGCATGAACTTCAGTAATTTTCCTTTCCAGAGCATTGATGGAAGTTGGTGGTTGTATCCCTATGAAGTGCAACATCTTTTAGAGGGTGCTAGTGTTAATAGGCTCTCGCAAGAACCTTTCCGTTTGCTTTGCCCTTGTCTTAATGGACACATTGAATGCCTTCAGCCCAAACTCTACCACAATGCCCCCAAGAATACTTGGATCAATCTGCAGTAAAATCAGAGAGAATTAGTTTTACTTCCCTTGTAAAATAAATAACAAGGTAATTGAATAACTAATAAGGTTGATAATTCGTACTTTCTGTTCTATGCTTAACTATCTTCCTTTATCGAAGTATTCCTGCAAGGGCTGCATGTGAAATTGCATTTGTTAACTGACAAAACAAAGCAGCAGGAAGTAGGCAACTACAACTTTTACTCAAAATTGCAAGGATCAGTCGCATATATTGGGTGAGAAAAAGATAATATGGGTTTGAACATAATTCAAGGTACAGCCAAGCATCTAACTAAAATCAAAATAGGGCTTTTCTTTGAAGCCTCCACGAAGTCAAGAATTTCAGACTCAATCTTGTCTAGTGCATTAGCCTTTTTGGCTGCAAGGTACAAAGCAGAGGCATAATTTCCAGACCCCCCAAACAAAGCAAGTGGCACCTAAATGTGAGAGAACCATCAAAGCAAGATTAAAACAAATGAAAATTGATTTCATTGTTTAGTGCCCCTCTGTATCTCAAGACACATTGCAAGTTTGAAACTTCATTTTATAGTTTTAAATTCATATGGCTTTTAAAAATATCATTTACTAACAATTTGATGGTTGCATTCCAGATATTTTTTCCAGTCAGGTTATCAACATAAAATTAATAATCTAGTGTCTTATAGCACCATAAAGTAAGACAAATATCAAAAAAAAAAAAAAAAAAAAAAAGAGAACAAATTGTTAACTGTTAACCAAAAGTTTCACAAACATGAAATGTCTCATATGACAACCTATAAATCAGAATACAAGTTATAGCTTGGATATTATCATGTAAAATGAATGATAAGCATCTTTTCTTTAGTCTTCCTAAGAATAAAGTTTGTTTGTCTTTGAAGAACAAACAGAAGTCACCTGAAAATGCAACATGAGATAGGCATGCTGTAAGAAGAAGCATCATTGCATGTCCAACAGAGGAAACAGAAGTTTTATGGCTCTATCTCCCAGAAAATTTTAATCCACTTAATACATATCATGGAGTTTCAAGATAAAATTGAGTTTCGATTCATCTAAAAAAAACGACATATTTGGTTCATCAATGCCTAATGAATGGTCATAAGCATAATTGCATGTGCACACAGAGACTTAAGCATACCAGAAAAATAAGATTACTTCACCTTGACCTTCTCCTCCTTTTGCCCCGATGCAGTAGCATAATTTTTTGAAGATTGTGAACAAACAAAACAGCCAACGGTTGGCTACTACTCTGCAACCAAGAAGAGAAAAGGTAGAAACAACTTGCTCTCGATCATTAACTATGCTTCTTACAGATCGTGCGGAAAATGCAAGAACTAAGACAAGATTCAAATTAATTATAGTTAAAGGATATTAAAGAACAGAGAGCAGCCACCATAGTAAGACCTGATAAAACAGTACAATGCTTTCACTTTCCAATTTCATGATTTCAAGAGTTATTGGGTTTTGCATGGCTACCTCAAATGTGAAAGCAGGGCAAAGAACAGAGCCCTGAACGGCCGATCGGGGAGAAGAGAGGAAATCGGATATCGTAATTCTGTTGAGAAGAGGGAGACTCGATCTGAGTCGCCCAGCCATGCCATGAGCTTTACAGTTCTTTTTTTCTATGTTTAAGCGAACTTCGACACAATGCGACTTTGCAAGCTGGTTGAAAGCGGAGAGTAGGCAGAGAAATTTTGAAGGTTATGGAGTCTCCTTTAGGAGATAAAGTCACTGCCCGCTGCGCTCTTTTTGCGTGATGTTGAGGTGCGAATGTGACGCGCGTAACTCAGGAGCTGATTTCTCACTTGCTAAGAAATTTAAATCTTGGTAAAATTAAGACAATCCATTGTTGATAGAAGGTAACTGAATCAACCGAATTTTAATATATTTTATATTATTAGTTGATAAAAATATATTGGTAATGATTTTTATTTATAAAAATAATAAAAATCACTCAATAAGAATCATTCCCCAACGCTTCAGCAATAAATGGAAGCTGGTCTCCACGTATGGAACTTCATCCAATTTCTGTCTTCAATGGAGAGATCATCTTCCTAATGAGGCGCATCGACAAAGATGCAAGTTTAGCTTCTGTTTGGCATTGAAATATATGGTAAAGCTTTGATATAGAGCGAAGGCGGAAAGAGTGATAAGGAATTAATTCCTCATTTACCTGCTTAGGTGAGTTAAAGATCATACTTGTTATAGAATTTTAGGCCTCTGGCTTGCAGAAGTTGGATAGAAACATACCTGTTTTGGTCCTGGTTTAAAGAGGAGATGATCAAAACTGCCCCCTATAAGGAGTGTTAGTCCGATTAATGAGCCTGAACTGTTTGACCTATCTAGTCCCAAATTTGACTGAGTTGATCTCAGTCTGTTCACAGTCCGAGTTGGACAGTGGCAGGCCTAGATACAAATACTATTTGCACAAACAATTTACAAGCATAAAGACTAATCATCATCACTACCTAAAGTTTTGCTACATGACCAGAAATTTGAAGGTATGAAAATGCGCAATACAAATTGGATAAAAATTACAAAAGGAATAAGCGGATAATGGTTTTCTGCATATTCTGCCCCATCCCTGCCGGGAAGCATAAGCATAAGCATACTGAAGAATGTAGTAGAATTATGAATCAATTTCTCTATTAATAACCTCAAAAATTCAAATGCACCAGGGTTGTTTTTGTTGTCAAACAAAATGCCAATTATCGACCTCATATTCAAAACAGGGTTAGAAGAAAGGATATGATCTCTGTTTCTTTTAACAAAGGCTGGCCAAACAGCATTCAAAGACTTCAGTTCTCATCAGTTCCTTGATTTGTTAATAAGTCTCTCCTTACACTGCAGTCGTGTTTCTTTCTCCTGTAATTTTTTTTTTCCAGAAAAAAGTGGTGGTGCATCATGCATGCCACTCTTTTCAACAGTCACAACTTCAAACATGAAATGAAAATCAACAGCTTCACATTATGTCTTATGATATTAATGTAATACATCACCTTTGTTTCATTGACCAAGAAAAACATACTCGTATTGGAATGCAGATTCCAGATGCATCGTTCCAGACAGCAATCCAGATGAAATACATATATGTAGATGCAGCGCATTTCACAGGTTAGACACAAAACTTATTTTCACACATCGAAAGTAAAACATCAATGAATAGTACCAAAGCATGAACAAAATCATAGAAAACTCTATAAAAAGTTGACGATTTAACAAGAGATTCTGAATTAAAAGCGCACATGCTACAGCAAAGCGAGAAAGCCTTCTTTTCAATCTATGGAAGTAGAAATTGAGAAAAATCCGAACCATTTTTTGCAAATGGCCTTGACAGAAAGATGAAAAGAAATGAATCACCTGCAGAATGATTGTCCCAAAAGACCAAGTCTCACTCTATCATAAATCTCAGAAAAAAGAAAAGTATTCAATTAGCAAAAAGCTAAATAAGTCTCCACTGCCTAGATTCCTTCCCCTCAATCAAACACGTAATCCCAAATTAGACACGTCTCCCGTCACCATGCAACAAATTTGTTTCCTTCCCTATTCTCTCTCCCTGCATTCCATTTTGTTTCTCCCCTTATGAATGTGCTTAGCTATGGACTGCAGTCCACTAACTGAACCTTGTAAATATAGAACACTTACTGTCAACAACAAAGAAGACTCTTTCTTCTTATTGTTCTTGAATGTTTATTATACTATTTATAACTCAAAAGCAAATTATAGACAAGTAATAAGATTTGTGTCAACGCCTAGACTGGTATAACACAAAGAAAGAATAGTTTTAACATGCAATTGAAATTTCACAAGAATAATTTAAAGAAAACTAATAGGTAACAATCTAATTAAACATGGTTCACACTCTATTTAGCTACTAATCATACAATAACATTGCCAAATAAAAGGAAACAAGAGGAGAGAACGAGAGAAAGCAAAGTCCTTGAGCATAACCCATAAAGCAGTCGGACAAAGAAATGTAAAAAAATAATCTGAATATATAATTTGACCTCTGACTTTTACACAAAAAACAGTTGGCACTCTTAACTTTTTTATTGTTAACTTTTGAAACTTAACCTTTATAAAATGTTTAACTATTTAAACTCTGCACGGATATGAGTTATATGTGCTCTAAATTTTTAGGAGATAAATACTTACACTTTATAAAATTCAAGAATTTAATAGTTATACTTTGTAAAGTTCAAGGGTTTAATAGGTACACTTCTATGAAGATTAGGCATTATTAATAGTTAATAACAAAAGGTCAAGATATCAACTAATTTCTTGTGTAAAATTCAATGGCAAAATTGTGTACTTGGCCAAAAACAATAATAATATTAATAGAGGTACATCAACCATTGAGACATATGTTACACTACTTGATGTTATCTGCCATTTGATTTGCAGATTAAAGAGGAAATAATCCCTGAAATACACATCTAAAGAATTACTTTTAACCTCTTCTTGACATGGCATAACAAGAATTAAAAGGAACTACCTTTTTTAGTTGCTAATCAAGAATATTCTCAACAAAAATTGTTGACCTCTTTAATTAGCCAGTAATTATGCCATTCTGCTGCTATGAATTATGAAATGAAAATAAGAACCTCCAATATAATCCATAAATAAGTTTAATAACCAAAATGATGTGAAAAAAGATGGAATAGGCAAGTCAATCACCAAGATACAAGTTTAGATACCTTAAAGCATGTAATATTTGATTCCAAAAGTAATAAGGAACTAACCAATCAACAAAATATTAGGAATGAGAAGATGCACTCAATTATATTATATAATGAAAGTAACTTTTAATGCTCTGGTTTCTCTTCAATACTTGAACAAAGAATTTAATCCAAGCCCTTCAACTTCTCCCAACACAAACAAAGAGTTGGACAGTAATAAGGACCAGTAAATTAAAAAAATGCATCATTTTCTTTGCAAGCACTTATATATGCTTGAACCATTTAATAGAACGTATGGGTAAGAAGTTCAAAAAAATTGAGACAAATAGGTAAAAGTTCACTTATTGTGCTTCAATTTCAAAATTAAGAGGCTTAAAATGAATATATTAGACAAAATTCATTTTGGTAGTTATGTTAATAAATGGCATGCCACCCCATAACTTCTAACAAAACTTTGATAGCATATTTCAAGAAGTGATTTTAATTTCCCCATTAGGTAAAATTCCTTTTTTTGGCTCCTTCAAATATTCTGTGTTGTGCTTATTAGATTACATTAATTGATCTCATCATATATTACAGGGAAATTTTGGATCTGGAAACAAGTTGGTCAAGTTTTGTTTTTTGTCAATTACCTTTCCAGAAATAATAGCAAATCAATTGCACAGACACGAGAAGCAGTGCTGCAATTTCGAGCTGCACTAAGCAAAAACATGTTGGAAATTGGCAAAAAAAAAATTGTTAATTTCAACTCCTGAAACCAATGTGGATGATTGAAACTGAAGTATCTTCACCTTCATCAAGTTAAGGACCAAATTACTGATAGATAGAAGAAGTAGCAAAAAATTCAATGTATGCTTTAGAAGATAAAATAATGAAGTCATCCCCTACCTGCATATATGCAATCCGCACGCCCCCCACATAAATTGATACGTATCATCCTTATACTTGAACCGCTTCATAGACTTTTCAATGCAAAGGTATATCCATTGAAGTAAGAAGCTCCAAGCTGAGACTTGAATGATTATGTCTCACATGAAAAGGGACAAAAGAAAATTGTCAATAAATGAAAACAATCCAAAGACCCAAACAATCTATCATAAGAAGAAGCGACTCAGGTTCAAATGCATCAAATACTGATTATAATTTGTGTTGGATTGCCCAATTAACCAAAATTCAATCAAAATCAACGAAGCCCCAAATCATAATTCTACATGCTCCAAATCCTTTATGGATCATTGGCATATTGTATACACATACAAACACAGAGGGCACATCCAATACAACTCTTCACCTACAAGTTATCAATGATTAATTGCCTTAGTGATACTGACGAATTATTAGCAAGTGTAGTGAGGGCAAAAGTCAGAAATAGCAGATGAATTATCATTGACACCAAGGAAGCAGTGATTACAGGTTTCAGCAATGAACTTGATAGAGCAAGGCAGAGAGAGATTGGAGAGTGAGTTTCACTTGAGGAGGTTACCGGAATCGAAGAATGGTTCCCTCCTCAGGTGAGCGTTGGAGTCGTCGGGCCGAACTCTGGATACGACGAATGTGGGCTCAAACAGTAGCACTTCCTGCTTTTGAATTTGGACTTAGATTCTGTTATGTTCTTTTTGTTTTGAAATTATTAAAAATAAATTTTAATTAATAGAGAACACTCCACTTATAATATAATCTTAATCGGTGATAAATGTATTTGAATAAATTTAAATGGATTAGTCTCATCATAAATATATTTAAATAAATTTAATTTAATTAATATTAATAAAAAAAATGATTGTTTTGAATTATTAAGATTACCCTACCCAATTCAATTCCACAATAATTCACCAAATAGCCACAATTATTGCATATATTTTTGAATTAATTACTAATATCTAATATTCTCTTTAACTTTATCCGCAATAATAACATTACAATTAAAAAAATTACAATTTACACCTTATGATATAGAAACTCATTACTTAACTCAATAATTTTGAAAATATATTAAAATATTTTTTTATATTTTTAAAAAATAACTAATTTAGTTTCTCAACAGTTTTGATTTCTTTTGGGTTCTGATGTTTTTGTGCAAGTGTACACAATGGCTTGCTGCAGGTCAATTTTCTGACAATTTAAATGATACGTTGATAGTGTTATCTCAAATCTACTTTTATTTTGATAGAATGATTATTGATAATGTCCTTGTCGCTTTTAAAATTATCCATTATATGCATCGAAAATAAGGTGTATAATGGTGAAGTTGCGTTAAAAATTGACATTCGTAAGATTTATGACTGGATAAACTGGACTTTTATAAAATACTATATTGCATATAGATTTCTCACAATAATAGGTGGATTTAATTATGCATTGTTTATCATTGTCTCGTATAATGTTTTGATTAATGGAATGAAAGCGGGACCAATTATTTCATAACGTGACTTGCAATAAGGTGTTCATTGTCCCGTATTTATTCATCTTGTGTACTGAAGGTCTTTCAACTTTACTTTTATGGGTTAAGGCCGTTAGTGATATTTATGGTTGTCGGGTGCATAGGAATGGTTCTAACAAATCACACTTATTTTTTGCTGATAATTCCTTCTTATTTTTTAAGGCTTCAAAACGTGAATGTAATTCGATTAATAATATTTTATCTGTTTATGAGCATGTTTCAAATCAAACAATTAATTTTTAAAAGTCGGATATTTATTTTAGTGTTAATGTTCCACCTTGTTTACAGGATTATACAATGGCAAAATTTTCCGTACCTACTCCTCTGGATCATAGTAAGTACTTTAGCCTTCTCTCTTTGATTGGTCGTAGTAAGAGACAAGTTTTTTTTTTCTTTTTTTAAAGAATAGAATTGTAACGACCCGAAAATCGGACCGCTACCGGCGCTAGGATCCGGATCGGCTTAAGGCCGCCGGGACCCGTAGCAAGCCTGACATCTAACCTGTAAACCTGTATAATCCCATACATGATCAACAACATACATAAAAATTTAAACTTTTCTTTCCATAAACATCAACCATACTCAACCTGTGCATGCACTGTATAAAACATAAATCATAAACATTGATCCCTCTGTGGGATCTCATCAGTGCCCCCAAATGGGTGACAAAACATATGTTGAGTTGGTTTGCATAAATGACATAAAATAACCAAGATCATGTATTAAAAGGGATAACAACATTCTATGGTCAAGCACACCTCTAATAATCCATAAACATCATTACATAACTATATTATACTATTACATTACATCATACTACGATTTGTCATGTCCACATTCTATCTATTACACAATAAGCTTTACTCTAACCGACCTCCTCTTCTATCCTGTACCTGCAAGCCTGGGGGTAAAAGGGAGAGGGGTGAGCTAAAAGCCCAGTGAGTTGAACTATAAAACATAATAACACTATGCTCCAATGAAATGCATCATAACACAGACAATTCACATAAGGGTTGGGTGAACTTGTCACCAATTAGTCCAAGCTAACTCTGTGCCAGGCCGTAGCATGGGGTCCTGGTCTTCCTGTCATACATACATTACTTACCATTATCCCAGGGCCTCCTCTGGGCTCCTGGTCTTCGAGTCCCATTACCGTGCCAGGCCGTAGAATGGGGTCCTGCTCTTTCCTTACTCTGTGCCAGGCCGTAGAATGGGGTCCTAGTCTTCCTGTCATGGACTAATTGGGTCATCCAACATTCACCCACATCAACAACAATCGATGCAATGCGGCATATTCGTGAACGCTAATGCAATCATCCTATTGCATAATCATGATGCATGAAAACATGATAAAACATTTAATTTAAAAGATTAAGTTTAGTTCCACTCACCTCTGGCAGACTCTGACAACACCGAAGCAGCTGAACTCACTGCTGGGGTCCTCGGTTCCTCGGGTCTGAACCTACACAGGTGGACTCAAATGAGGGACCAAACATACCTGAACATAACTATAAACTACTCTCCAAAAACCCCCTAAAACATCATGAAACAACCATAGAAAAACATGCAAAGGAGGCCTGGACAGGGCACTTTCGGCAGCAGGTTCGGCGGCCGAAAGTCCCTCCAGAGCCGAAAGTCAGGCAGGTTCGGCGGCACCTTCGGCGGCCGAAACTCCCAGACAGAGACGAAACTCATGCATGTTCGGCGGCACCTTCGGCGGCCGAAACTGCCAGACAGAGACGAAAGTCTCCTTTCTGGGGCAAGCTTCGGCAGCCGAAAGGCTGCCTCCCCAGCCATGTTCGGCGGCCGAAAGTCCTTCGGCTGCCGAACCTGGTTTCTGCCAAAGGGCAGAAACTTGGCTCCCTTTGCACATTTCGCCTCCAAACCTTTTCAACATGCATCAAACCTATTCTACAACACACAAACACAAACATACATGTTCCTAGGGGCTTCAAACCATCATAAACCCCATCTACAACACATCAAGCATCCACATTGTTCATGAACATACATTTATACCCATAGATCTACTTAAAACTTACTTTAAACATGCAATGAGCTTAAGATCGGCTCTTACCTCTTGAAGATCGAGAGAGAGACGACCTAAACTCGAAATTGGGAGAGCTTGAGTTCTTGAACCTCCAAGCTCCAAAACTTTGCTCAAATGCTCAAATCTTCAAAATAAAGTTAAAACAAATGAAAATCTTGAAAGATCTAGAGGAAAGACGCCAAAGATGGGTGAGGGGCGGCAGAGACTCACCTTGGCTGAAAATGGGGAAAAAGCTCGCCCGTTTTCGGCTAAGGGACCCTTTTATAGTGGCTGGCCAGACCACGTTCGGGGGCCGAATGTGCCTCCGCATGCATGCCATGTTCGGCGGCCGAACTTGGGGTTCGGCGGCCGAACCTGGACTTCCCTCACTTATGCTTTCGGGGGCCTAAAGCACACCCGCAACGCATGCATGTTCGGCGGCCGAACCTGAGTTTTCCTCCAATGCTATTTTCATGCAAAAACTCATTTTCTTTCATGCTTAAAACATAAAACACATTAAAACATTCCATAAAAACATGGTTTTACCCTACTAGAGGCTTCCGACATCCGAGATTCCACCGGACGGTAGGAATTCCGATACCGAAGTCTAGCCGGGTATTACAAGAATGTGGCAACATTTACATAATTAGAGAGGTTATTTTTTAAGTAAAGTTGGTAAAGAAGTCTTTTTGAAGTTTATAGCCTAATCTATTCCATAATACTGCATGAGTGTGTTTATGATCCCTAAAAGCATTTGTGATGAGTTGTATAAATAATGAATTCTTTTTGGTGGGGTATGAAACCTAATGGCACTAAACAAATACACTAGCTATCCTGGGATTATATGTGAAGCTCTAAGGATTCTAGAGGTATGGGTTTTCAAATTTTGCATGCTTTTAATTTAGGTTTATCAATTAAGCAATGTTGGTAGTTGTATGTGGACCGTCAATTTTTACTTTTTCGTATGTTCAAAGCCAAATATTATCCACATGAAAATTTTTTGCATGCTCGAATTGGTCATAATGCTAGTTATGTTTGAAAAAATTTGTTAGCTGCACAACCATTATTACGGGCTGAGTTATGTTAGAATATTAGGGATAGTTGGAATGTTTATGTTTGGAAGGATCCATGATTGCCCTATGATAATGGTTTCACGATTTTTTCTCTTATTTCCAATTGTCTTGACTTAACAGTTAATGATTTAATTGATCAGCAAGAGAGGTGCTAAAATTATTATGTATTGTGTAGCCTTTTCTTACCTTCAGATGTATAGAAAATTCAGTGTATCTTAGTTAGCATATTTAATATAGAGAATGCTTTGTTATATCATTTCAACCGAAATGGAATCTACTCAGTCAAATCAGGCTATAAGGTGACAATATCGATGCAAACCACCAACGTGCTCTTGAGTTATTCTGCTGATTGGTGTGGTTTATGGAGGCTTAATGTACCTCCTAAATTTAAAATTTTTTTGTAGTGTGCGATTCATAACTTACTGCCTACTTGAGAGCTTTTACGATACTGAGGAATATTTTTTAATAGTAGTTGTTGGTTGTATTAGGAGCATGAAGACTTATTGTATGTGCTAGTTATCTCTGCTTTTACATGATCGTGTTGGTCTGTTATGGGTTTTTCAATTGATACATTACCTATTTTTAACCTTCGAAAATTTTATTTTAGTTGTATCGTTGCATAGCCTACAAATGTTGCGGCTAGGAGATGCACTCTTTTATGAAATATTTGAAATGCACAGAACTTGCTTCTTTGGGAGGAGGTCTCTTCGACTCCCCAGCGTATACTTTATTCATCGCATATGTTTTTAAATGATTGGTTGTCAGCAAAGCCTAGTCATTTTTCTAGTCATATGACCAAAGGTCAAACATCCCATAATTGTCAATGGATTCTATGGCCATTTGATTCATTAAAGTGTAATATTGATACATTATTGAATGCAGATGATAAATTGAGTACATTTGGTGTGATAATTCGAGATGGTGATAGCCTTTTGGTGCTAGGATTCTCATGTACTCTCCAAGATATATGCTAACCTTTTATTGCTGAGATATTAGCTTTACGTGAAGTTTTATTGTGTTTACTTTGCATGCTTTTAGAATGTGCCCATAAATTGATTGTCAAGTGGTTGCAAATATTGTGAATTCCTCCAATTCTTATTTTAAATGTTGTGAAGTTCTATAATAGCGGATTATAAAACCTTTTTATAGTTTTAATTTTTGTATCCGTTAAATAAATAGGTAAACTAGTATATTAACTCATAGTTTGATTTAGTGGCATAGTTTTAAGCGAGTCTTACTACTTGAACGATCTTGCCCTAAGTTTATAATGAAATTTTATTTGCTAAGTTATTATTCTTTTTAAAAAAAAATTAACAAAATAATTTATAAATAAAATTTTAAAATATTTTAACATATTTTTAAAATTAAAAAATCAATTAATAAATTTTACATACTAAAAAAATAAATATTAAATCTCTCGATAAGAAGTTAAAAAAAAAATTGATTTTTATCCATTATTAGGTGGTGTTAAATTCTTATCAAAATGAGAAGAGTAAACCAATTGTTGCTTTCTTCATTTTCCTCTTATTAGAATGTAAAGTTTCATCATTGGTTTACAACTAATTGCCAGCTAAATGCTATAATCACATCAAAATCTTTTTTTAAAAAATGATGTTGCAATTGACAAGCTCTTTTTCTTCATGATTTATTTAATCATTTTTTCATTTTTCTAAATTATATATATTTACACACACAATAATTGCAATTTTTTTTTATCTTATAATCAGCATTTACATAAAAAATCAGTAAATATTTTTTTTAAAAAAAATTATATGTCCAATAAAAAAATAGAACTAATAATATGGTGAGGTAATCCAGTACTGAAGAGCGTGGCTTACACTTGCGGTCCGTAGATTTTGTAGACATCGACCATAGAGGTTCACACTTATTTACTGCATTCATAATGCGACACGTGGCATCAGTTGTTGCCTCAAATTTTATAAGCGGCTGGAATAGTAAAGTATTTGTATAAATTTTATTATTTTAGTAAAATAAGTAAATCTTTTTTAAAAATAAAACTGTTTGTTGTATTAATAAAATTTTATCAAATAAAATTAGATATTATCTCAAATAGAGATATAATTATATTTAATAAATTTTTTAATTAAAATATAAATAATTAGAGTAGTATTATAATAAATTTATTTATCAAAAATATCAATTTTAAAATCTAATAAAAATTTATAATCATTCAAAATTAAATCTTTACATAAAATAATTTGATAAAAATATTAGTCTAAGTATCTATCAAATTCCTGCATAAGATAATTTGGTAAAGATACTCTTCTTTCTTTCTTATCTTCGAGTATAAATCATTAAAATTTTCCAAACAAAACTACGGATCAGAGCTTCTACGAAATAAAATTTGAATAAGATTTCAAGACTGACGTCGTCGTTGCGATTTCAGAAATCCATAATAACTAGTAAACCTCCATTAAATATTATTTTTCGAAATAATTGAATTGATAAAATTTAAAAAAAAGCAAACCACAGAAATAAATACATAACTCTTCTACATTAACGAAATGTCTCCTTTTAATTCTTATCTATTGACTGTAAAGTAACTATTAAAATGTAAAAAATTATAAAAAAAATTTATATGAGAATTAAGAATTTTTATTTTTATAAAAAAATAAAATATATTAAATTGTATGTGAGAAATATTTTTAATATGAGAAATCATAAATGATAATCGAAATATTTCTAAAATTTTTAATAGAAATAATATTTATTTTTGATCAATACTCGATTGATATAAATTATCTTCTATACAAAGGGGAAAAAATTTATTGAGTGTAATATATTATATATGGAGATAAAAAAAACATTATGAATTTATTAAATATATTTATTTTGAGTTCAATATAGTAGGAATCGTGATGAAACCCAACACTCTCTCTTTCCCGTCAACATTGAACCCCTACTACTCCTAGAAAATGCTAGGAAACAACAAAGAAATTCACTGGTCTATAAGTCAACAACGACTCAAACAGATTATTTGATTATTCTAAATTATCATTTTCACATAATATTAAAAAAAATATTCGGTCAATGAATGTGAACAGATAAAAAAATAAATTTTTATAATATAATATTTACATTAAAATTTTTTATAATATTTAAAAATTATTTTTATTTGATAACAGTGTAATACTATAAAATATTATTTTAATATAAATTTTAAAAATTGATAAAAATTATATGTTTTTTTACTATCCCTTAAAAAAGATTATGAAGGGAGAAATTAACTTCAATTATGCCGATCGGGATGTGCTGGCTGATATTATGATGTAGAAATGTAATTTTAACTACGACTCCTTTTCACCTATTCATTCTGAGAAATTGAAGAGAAAGTAGAGTATTATTTTTTATTGTTATAGAAAAAATGATATCTACGATAAAATTAAGAATTAATGGTAAAAAAATAAGCATTTTAAATTTTATTTTAATTATATTTTATACTTTTTTTATTAATTATATTTTATTGTGTTATTAAAAAATTAGTGACACTTATCATATAAAAATCATATCATTATATCACATCAATAAAATTTAAAATTAATTATAAAAAAATTATACTTTATTTTTTTTTAATTTCATTCTATATTTTTATTTTTTCAATTAAATGCTATTATTTTAATATTTAATTAAATATATTTATATAATGAAAAACTTGTAAAATTATAAAATTATTTTTTTCAATATTAAATATATTTAAAAATTATTATTTATATTATTATTTAATTTTTATTAATAATTTTATAATAATAATTTATCTTAATTTTATTTTAACTAAAATTATTATTAATCATTTTTTTAATATATTTATTATTTAACTTTACTTTTAAAACTATCATTAAGATAATAATTTTATTAAATACATTAGTCATTAAATATTAAAAATAATTTAAAATAATATTTAATATAATTTAATTTGAAAATATTAAAAATAATAAAATATTTTTTAAATTATTTTAAAAATAATTTTTAAAAATTAAATTTTAATTGATAAAAAATATAAAATATAATTATAATAAAATTAAAATTACAAATTTTTTTAACTATTAACTCTAAAATTAAAAAAAAAAAAGATAAAATTTCAGAGCACCAGTCCTCGAGAAGTCTACGGCTCCTCACCAACTACCAGTTGTATACAAACACATGCTTTTATTTTCTTTTTTAATTTCTCTATCTCACCATCATCTCTGCATTAGATAATATTTATTAATAGTCATAAAATCTATATTTTAGCCTTATTCCTCCAAACTCTAGAATTCTTCTCCCCCCCCCCCCCCCTCTCTCTCTCTCTTCTTCCTCTGTATTCCCAAATCTCCCCTTTCACTTTTCCAAGACTTTATCATAAACCCTTTAAATATCATCTTCATCTCTCCCATTCTCCGTCTGTAATCTCTGAAATCTCTTCTTGATTTTCAAGAACTGGTGTTTTTGGATTCTGGGTTTTGTTTAAAAGATGTTGCAGCTGTTTTTTACAGTAGCTTTCTCTGCAGTGCCCTTGACTCTGTACATTCCACCGGTGAGGAGCTTGAATCTGTTTGTGGAAACCATGGAAGATCTGTTCAGAGAATCTAGAGAATACACCAATAGAGTGTATCCACGTGCAAGGCAGTTTTGGTCTAGGTTTTTGGATCTCTTGCTTTGCAATTTGAGGTTAGATTAATACAGAGGATTCAATTTCTTCACTGTACATTCTCTCTTTTCTTCTTCTTCTTCTTCTATTTGGGTTAATTTTGATGGTTGATTTCTGGGAAATCTGTCTGAGGAGCTGTTTGGTTTTGTTGGCTGTGTAATTTTCTTGTTGGTGCGGGATTTATTTTCTGTAGGAAATCTGTGAGCTTTGTTTGGTGTGGGAGATTTTATTGTTTCAATAAAGAAATCCATGTGAAAATTGGGAGATTGCAGGAATCTTAGGTGATGAATGAACATGCTACAGAATTTTATAAGGATAAATTACCATGAACTCCTTGTTTTTTTCTTTAAGAAGAAAATGATTTTTAGATTTTTATTGTAAAATAACTCAATAAAACTGGGGAAAACGTTTTTTATTTCATAAAATTAAATTCTTTACTTTTTTCTTTCAAATGAAATATTAATTATAAATATTTTGAATATTTAAAATTACAAAATTAAATAGTGTAATTTTATTAAAATATGACATATTTTAGTTGTGAAATTTTAAATGAATTTTAATTTTTGATTTTTTGAGCTGAAATATTGGCCACAAAAGTAGTGCAATTTGGAAGCACATAATGGTATTATTGTCAGAAATTGCATCATTCTATCCACACTTTTGCAGAACCCATATCCAAAAGTTTCCGACTTTAGTAAAACTTCGAGCTAAAACGGCACACAATTTAAGGTTTTTTTTTTTTTCCCCTCTATCTCTCTACAAGTGTAAATTATAAACTGGAACATAATTCTCCCTTGAGAGAAAGTGAGACATGCCTATTTATATAACATAAATTTGGAACATAATTAAAAGAATAAATTACATTATAATATGAGGATTAAGGTATTTTATATCCTTTTGTTAGTAAAAAATTAAAATAAAACTATTTAGATTTCGTTACAAATTTTATAATATTTAGCTAAAATAAAATTTAAAAAATAAAAATATAGAAATTGAAATTTTTTATTAAATTTTTAATAATTAAAAAATGTCTTAAATATTAAAAAATTTATTTATAATAATAAAAATTTTAATACGAAAAAATATAAAAATATTTAAAAAATAATTAAAATATAAAATTTATTTTTTAAAATAATAGAATTTTCGCTTTTTATCACACTTTACAAGTAGTATATCTCGAAATTTTCTTTTTAAAAAAGTTATTGCGAACCTCCAAATCTGTCATAAAATTCAAAATTAATCGCTCCTCATCATTCACTTTTACTTATAAAGAATTCGATCTCGAGTTATTATCAGCAGGGTACTATTAAAATAAATCCGTCACATTAAACGTCTTAAAAATTTTTATATAATTCAGGAGATCAAGAACATAAATATTGTCATTAATTTTCTGACTAATCCGGAACAGACCAATTTTTTTTAGGTCAAGTTTTTTCTGTCCTCCACCACATTCCTTGCGCAAATACATCATAATTTGATCACCGATATTGAAGGACTTGAAATGCCTATATTTATCGGCTGCATCTTTATTCTTGTTATTTGCTTCCGTAAGGTATTGCTGTACTTGTTTGAAAATGTCTACATGTTAATTTGTCAAGTTGTTTACTGCAATACTGTTATGAAAACCTATAGTAAGGGCAATAAGGTCAACTGTATGTACTGAAATTTTTATGTACACAACAGCAAAATGTGACATCTTTGTAGAACTGCAAACAAAACTGTTGTAAGCAAATTCTGCTTAGGCAATAGCAAGATCCCAAACAGTTTTCTTATCACTGCAGATATAACGCAGAAGATTGCCAAGAATATGGTTCACTACTTCAGTTTGGCCATCAGTTTGAGGATGAACAACACTATTGTATTGAAGTTCAGTCCCAAAACGCTTCCATAAGATTACCCAAAAGTGAGCTAGAAGCTTCACATATCTGTTAGAAGTAATGGTCTTAGGAACGTCATGTAAACGAACAACTTTCTGAAAAAAACAGTTTTGCAATATGAGAAATATCATTAGTTTTCTTGCAAAGAATGAAATGCGCCATTTTGGAGAACATGTCAATCACAATAAAAATAGAATGAAATCCACGTTGAGTATGTAGAAGACCAAGAATAAAATACATTGTCAAATCTTCTCAAGGGTATTCTGGAATAGGTAATAGAGTATATAAACCCATATTCTGAGCATGACCCTTCTGATTTTGACCAATTGGGCACCTCTGTACTATTTGACCAATATCCTTTTTCAATTGTGCTTCTCTAAATCAGCAATGGTCTTCTCTAAATCTACCCCTGTACTATTTCATTCTTTGCAATAGTCTTACAAAGAATGAAATGCGCCATTTTGGAGAACATGTCAATGACAATAAAAATAGAATGAAATCTACGTTGAGTATGTGGAAGACCAAGAATAAAATCCATAGTCAAATCCTCCTAAGGGTATTCTGGAATAGGTAATAGAGTATATAAACTCATATTTTGAGCATGATCCTTCTGATTTTGACAAGCTGGGCACCTCTGTACTATTTGACCAATATCCTTTTTCAATTGTGTTTCTCTAAATCAACAATAGTCTTATCACGCTTCAAGTGATCACTCAAACCTCTGAAATCAATTTTTTCCATAGAGAAGAACAAGAAATGCATAATCTGTTCTCTTTAAAAAGAAATTCACCATGTATCAAAAATCCATCAATAGGCTGATGAGCTTGGACCTTCTTCCATATATTAGCAAAATCATCATTTGCAACATACAAATCCTTCAGAAATTCAAAATCCACAACATCCTCCCTAACTATAATCAATAAAGCAGCCTTCCTACTCAAAGCGTCTGCTATCTTATTATATGGTCAGCCTTATGTTTTATGACATAATGAAAAACTCCAAAATAAATTGTCCGTCGAGCATACATCTTATTCATATGTTTTTTAGTCTTAAAGTGAATCAAAGATTGATATTCCGTGTGAATAACAAATTTTAGCTTTATCAGATATTGTTCTCAAGTTTTAAAGGCCAGAACACTGCATATAATTCCTGCTCATAAGTAGACAACTTCTTCTTAACATCATTCAATTTCTCACTAAAGAAGGCAATAGGCCTATTAGACTGCAATAACACACCGTCAATCCCAACTACACAAGCATCACATTCAACTTCAAACAGTTTATCAAAATCAGGTAGAGCAAGAATAGGGATAGAAGTAAGCTTATCGTTAATCTCCTCAAAGATTTTGTTGGCAGAGTCAGTCAAAGTAAATTTCTGCATTCTTTCTTTCTTCAAACAATCTGTGATAGGGCAATGATACTGCTGAAATTTTTGATAAATCGCCGATAAAAAGTAACAAGTCCATGAAAGCTGCGGACTTCTGAAATTTTTCGGGAATGGGCTAGTTCCGTATTGCTTCTACCTTCTTCTCATCAACATATATCTCTTCTGAACTAATAACAAATCTAAAAAACAGAACGTATTTCGTCATATAGATGCATTTTTTTTAAATTAATAGCCAGCTCTTTTTCTTGCAAGGCTATCATGATTTGACGAAGGTGCTATAAATGTTCTTCTTCGCTGGGACTAAAAATCAAGATGTCATCAAAATAAACAACTACAAATTTGTGTAAAAAATAACTTTGTGCATTCGTTAAACCAAACGGCATAACCAACCACACATACAAGCCTTCCTTAGTTTTTTTGTTGTCTTAAATTCGTCTCCCTCCTTAATTCAAACTTGGTAATAGCCACTTTTAAGGTCGATCTTAGAGAAGACTTTAGACCCTGATAACTGATCCAGTATGTCATTTAGGCAAGGAATAGGAAATCGATATTGAACTGTAATCCTAGTGATGGCTCTGCTATCCATACACATTGTCCATATTCCATCTTTCTTTAGAACCAATAAGGCAGGGACTTCGCAAAGGCCAATGCTCTTCCGAATATGCCCCTTCTTCAATAACTCTTCAATCTGTTCTTGAAGGATTTTGCTTTTCTTTGGGGTCATCTTGTAATGAGACAGATTTGTTAATTTGGATTTGAAATGAGATCAATTTGATATTGAATATCTCCCAAAGGTGGAAGTTTTGAAGGCTTCTCCATTACCCCAAGAAACTCCTCCAACAGCTCTTAAACGGGTGGTGGTAAAGATGGTGCATCCTCCACTTCTCGTTTTGTTCTCACCAATAAAGCCAGTGTGCCTCTAAACTTCTCAACTATGTCTGATAGCCTTTGCGCTCCCACAGAAAAAACAGCAACAGTTTTTTCTTCCACTCTAGAAAGTTTTGTAGAACTAGAGGGCAAAATAGTAATCTTCTTACTATTCCATATAAACATGTATGAATTCTCCTTCCCCTTATGCAAAGCATCAACATCAAACCGCCAAGGATGATCTAACAAAATTTGACAGCAATCCATATCCACAAACATCACAATTAACAGATTCAGTGTAAGATTTATCGATTGAAATAGGCACGTTGCATATTATATTGACTTCAATTGTCGGACTTTCCTTAATCCGCCCAACTTATGATGGTGAAGGGTGAGGCTATGTAGGCAATTGCAGTTTCTCCACAAATTGCTTCACTATTAGATTCTCACTACTGCAACTATCTATAATTAGCCGATAAATCGCTTCTCCCACTCAACACTTTGCTTGGAAAATCTTACTTCTTTGCGTCTCATCCTCCTGTTTTGTCGAGCATAAAATTTTCTTCACCATATAGGTGACCTCTCCATCTTCAGAACCAGCAATAGACTCACCATCTTCATCCACTTCCTCCTCAAAATAAACCACCTCCTCAACCACATTAACCTATCGACGATCCTTATTAACTCCTCTACATTCTAGACAATTATTCGATTGATGTCCAGGTTGCGTGCAGCAATAACATATGTCTCCGATTGATTTCTAATTAAGGATTGATTTTGCCTCTTTTGTCTACTGTATTGATGACTGCCTTTCCCTTACTGTCTCTCATTTCTTCCACAATATTCTGATTGCTAGAATTTACAGCCTTAGAAGGTTGTTCGCTGTAATTACCTCTATACTGCTGAGTTCCTGCGAGCCAAAAACTCTGTAATTAAAATTTTGATTAAACTGATGTCGATGCTACTATTCAACATATTCTTCTGCTCTTTTCGCCATCTCAATGACATCTACCAAAGTAAAAAATTGCAGCTACTCTCATTATATAGCAAATTTCGTGATTTAGTCCCCTCTGATAATGAGCAACCTGCTGGACTTCGTTCTCACAATTATCACACCTCGCCTGCAACTTTAAAAACTCTTCTATATATTCATCTACTCTTCGACTCCCTTGAATACAATTATGGTACTGGTTATATAAAAATTGGGCGTGATCACTAGGCAAGAATCATTTTTTAATCTTCTGCTTCATCAATAGCCATTTTGTATAGGTTCCAGCCTCCTGCGATAGCATTCATTTTAAACAGAATTTCATCATGCTACTGCACCACCCTTTAATTTATAGGCCACAGTTGGAACCTTTAGATCCTCTTCTACATTCATAACTTCAAAAAACTAATCAACCTTCGCTAATCAATCAAGGACAGCTTCTACATCTAACGAACCATAAAAGTTTTGAAGGTCTATCCTTATCTTGTAACCTTCATGATGATCCTGTTGGGGATTTGCAACCACAAGATTTAGAACTGGCTGTGGGCGTTCAACTACGGCGAGTTGATTGTTATCCCGTTGTAGGGCTAGTCTCCCTCAATTATGCCAATGATACCTCAATTGCAACGAGTTGCACCTCTTAGTTGTCAACCATAGATGAACTTTGCTTTGATACCAACTAAAATAGTATTGTTTAAGTTCTGTCAGAAATTTTAACCAATAATGTTTAGTTAAGATAAAATTCAGAAAACGAAAGACTAAAAACCAAATTTTTTTATTGAATTATCAAAAATTGAAAAGTGTCTCAAATATACAAAAAAAAATGTTATTTATAATAATAAAAACCCTAATGTTTATAATAACAAAAATTCTAATGTAAAAATTTATAAAATAAATTTAAAAAATAATTAAAATATAAAATAAACCCTTAACTTGACTCTCATTACATTTGTAAAAATTATGTGTATCAAATTTTTTTTTCTAAAACGTTATTGAAATAAATTATATTCCATTCAAATTTACCATAAAATTAAGGTTTAATTGCTTCGCATCAGGACAAATGAAAGCAATTGATGAGGATAGATATCTTTGCATCTCGGTTTGTATTTTTTTTTTTAAATTATTATTTTTTATTTTTTAATAATATTATATGCATGGTTGTGTCAAATTTATCTTATTGATTCCCTCATATGTTTATCTAAACAAAATCATATGCATCTGTATCTGGGTTGTAACATTTGGCATTTAGCTACTGTTGCTTCCTATCCAAATTGTTCAACATCCTCAACTCCCACATATTAAGAAAAACACAAGGCATTAAGACAAAAATAAGATCTTACCACCTAAGATTTCATACAATATTATTAAAAAGCACACCGATTAAGGTTTTCAATTTGGATCTATTTTTCTCCAAGGATTGATCGCTAATGACATATTGTTTTGTCATTTCATCGGAAGGAATTGTCGTTTCGACATGTGAATTTTGTCATGAAAAAACAAGAAAGAAAGATTACTTGCTTAAGCTTAACCGGTAAATGAATACTTAGTAAGGTAAATCAATACCTAACCAATGAATTTATACCAATATTTTATTATTTTTAACTAAATCGAATGATAATATTAATTATCTTTAATAAATATTACATTATATTATTTTATTTTATTAATATTATAAAATTAAATTTAAAAATTAGTATAATGAATTTTTATAATTTTCTATAAAAATAAAGAATGAGTTTTATTGCACTAAAATTACACACTTTTATTAATCCTTAATTTAAATCGTTAACATTGATTTTTATATGATTTATCATTTTAATAATTTATATTTTTTTATTTTAAAATTAAATATATTATGACCGCTGGGCTTCTCCATCCCATCATGAGGCCGAACCGATAGTAGCAGTCCACAACCAGGAGGCTTCTAAGCCCTCGAATAAGTAGGGCCCAACCCGTTCATCCTCCATACTGGACTTCTATTTAAGTCACTTGATCATACCGGCCCAGCCCAGTTCAGCCTTAAAGCCAGACCTTCCTGGGTTCCAATCCTTTTTCCTTAAACCCGGGCACAGGAAGAAATAATTGCAGGTCCAGTCATTTCGCAGCCCTGTCCACTCACGCGCCGAAGAGAATTAAATGCTTGCCTGACACAGGAATGGTCATGAGGTTATCCCTACGTACGTATCTACACCTAGGAATAGGTGGTCCTATAACGGAGAGACAATTTCGCGTGAAGGAGAAGAAAGAGTATAAAAGGGAGAAAATATTCTTTTCTCTAAAGCTAAGTTTTTCTCCAAACTTACAAAATTCTTGTAAAATCATACTTTCTGAATCTCCGATTATCATATATTATTATCAAATTATTTATATTTTAATTTTCTTTTAATTATGAAATTATTTATATGTTGTCTAATAATTTTATATTATCAAATTATCACTTTAATAATTTATAATTTTATTTTATAAATTAAATTAAAAATCAATAAAATATTATTTTTTTACCTTTTATTATTTAAAAAATATATATTATTAAATTATTACAGTTCAATTTTAATTTCAGTAATATTTATTTAAATATTTTTAGTCTCAATTTTAAATTTATATACTTATCTCATCTATTTTTGTCATGAAAAGCAACATAGAGAAATAAATGATAAGGCCATTAAACAAAAGAGATTAAAAAATTCATGATTTCTTCACTTATGATTTGGCTTAGTTATAAAATATATAGGTAAAGAATACAACAATTTATTTGCAGAAATGAATGATTAATTACAGTTTCTCTTATTGACAGCAAATGAATGAAAGAACTGAAAGAATGATTGAATTTTAGCTGGACATTGTGCAGGGCTTCAAGAACCAGAACACATCCAAAGCTCTTGTTTCTCTTCCATCCACAATGGAAAAGTTTCTGCCTTTGTCCTCAGTTTCCTCCTTTGCCACTTCCTTACTCTGCTTCACTTCTTGAAGAATTCCCCTCTCCTGTGCACAGTTCAAACCCATGGTGATGTACTTGAAAGCAAACTTTCATAGAAGCTGAAATGCAGAAATGGACATAGACAACTACTTGGTATTCTATGAAAGAAACAAGTGGACTTAACAGCCGCACTATGGCCATCTCTGCAGTATAGAAGTGAAGAAAAGCATTGGACCTATGAACTGAGTTGATATAGCTTGGATCTATGAACTAGTCACAGGAGAAAAGAAGGCTAGACTGGAAGACAACAGAATTATGCGGTAACAATTAGCTTGCCAACATCTAAAATAGCTCATATGATTACAAGAAAGCCGGCATTGATAGTTGGCGTTTGAATTCCTTGATACACATCAGAAGTAGTATAAATTACTTCAAACTGCTAAACATAACAGGGTTCTGTTCATGTTAGTCCAACAGAGTTTAGCAAATTCTATCACTAAACTAGATCTTCTAGCTTTAAATTCCTCGCCTATATCTATAATTCCCCACAAACAAAATGATCAAATACATTGTAAACACACAGAAGTATGAACTAGTTGCATCACATACCATAAGCCTGGATTTGGAGGCCTTTGAAGGAGTTGTTTTGGTGGGTGCACGAGTGGCAGAAAAGCATTGAGGAGAAGGAGGATTGGTCCGGATTTGCAACAAGCGCTCCTCTCCTTTTCGCTTTACATTTTCCATATTCAGCGGGGTTGGAATGTTTTCTGCATCTTCATTTAATCTGCACAATAATTTAATAATGTAAGTTAACACACACATACAGTTCCCTTGAGGAAAAGCCTTTTGAAATTTCATTGCTTAGTTTAACCTGCACAATTAAGGGATAACATCCCAGAAATATTCAACCATAAGTTTGTTCAAGATTTATAACACTATTATTGAAATTTGAAACCTTGTGGAAGAATCTGAAATTTTGCTTACTCCTATTCGGGTCCTTAATACAAGCAAATATCAGTGTTCTCTATGCATGTGCAAACACAAACTTAAACAGAAAAGCATGAAGGAACAGGGAAGTTTAACTTACTTCTTCCTCCTTTGCATCTCTTTGACACTTCCTTTCTCAATTGCTTCAGATTTCTCCTTCCCTGCTTCAAGCAATGGCTTCTTCTCTTTCTCCTTCACATCTACCTCTCTCAAAGCTTCCCTAGAATTCCCATTCACCACTAACACATCCTTTTTCTCCTTTAAGTTACTCTCCCTCTCATTCAACTTCTCATCACACTCTCTCTCCTTTGCTCTCATTGCTATCTTCTTCAATTCATTGCAGAACTCACTAATATGGCCTAGTATATCCTTCCCTGCAAACAAATTCCTGGCCGACAACGTGCTCTTTAGCCGTGGTGCCTCATTTGTTTGAAATGTATCCTCAACTGGTTTCTTCTTTTCAGAGCTTGACTTGGTAGCTGCTTTCAGGAGCTTAGCTTGATAATTCGGTGGGGTTGATAAATTTGGATTCTGGTTTTCACTATCTTCATTTAATTTGGATCTATCACTATATGCAAATGAACATTGACTTTGCACTCTTCTCTTCAATTTTGCATCTCTACATTCAAAGCAAAGAAACAAGAAATGAACTTTAGATGATTCTCAAAATCATCTTATTGATGAATTAATTGATTCTAATGGAATGCTGAAAATTGTTTCTGGGTTTCTTTGTTGGTACCTTAGATTCCCGTTGCCAAAGGGGCTCTTAGATTTGTCAGCTGAGCGTAAAAGCTACAACACATCAATTCAACAAAAAGAAATGAGACAATTACTCAAGAAATAAGACGAAAATACAAGACCCATGTTCTATATTGTTTCAGAATCCTAGAGTACCATGTTTATCAGTTTCCTTTTCTATTCTAAAATTTCCCCCTACTTTCCCACGTTTTCTCAGGGACCAAACATTCTTAAAGAAAAGAGAAAACATCAAAGAAGTTGAGAATAGAAACCTTTGAAGTTGGAGTTGTTCTAAAGAAATCCTTAGCTGTCTTTGGATGGTTACAATCTGCAAACACAAAAGGGTATAAATCACGTCACACAGTGCTGAAATCCACTACTAAAAGAAGAAAATTGAATTAAAAAGAAGTAAAAAGTACAAACCAGGTCTACAGAACCAGGCCTCATCATCCATGGAGTCATCTTCAGAGTTCAAGAAATCAACCCATTTAGGTGCATTTATATTCTCATACAAATTGTCTTCAACAAATATAGATTCTACCCTCTTCCAATCTATTTTTGCTGGTTCCATTGTAAAGAGAAGAACTTTGCGAGAAAATCAGAAGACCAAGAAATCAAAAGGGGATTTGTTGCAGAGAAAGAAGAAGCTGAAACTGAGGGCAAGATGACTACAGAGAGTTCATAACGGTTAGTGGAAAGAATCAGAGAGGAGAAGACTGAACGTTGGTGGGTCTAATTAGTAAAAGTTTTGTGACCGTTGGGGGATTTTAGTAATTAATTGATAATTAGTGTTAGTTTTGTAGTTTAGTCAGATTCGCTTGGCTTCTGGGTCGGTCAAGTGGGATCTTGGCTGCAAGAAATTGTTACATGCGGTAGCATGTATCTGATAATACTGACCCTGACATGCTGTGTGACGCGTGGCTTAAATAAAATAGATCTGAAGATCAAGATTATGGGTAACGTACAGAAGCTGATGGACGGATGGATCTTCGTCATCTCAATTTGCTAGATGTCCCCTACATAATTTGGACGATTATTGATTTATCTAAGTAATTTATTATTTAATTTTTATATTATAGAAAAGATTATTAATTGATTCATTTATTTTTAAAAAATATATTAAAATAACTATTATATTTTAAAAAATTTTCTAATTAATTTATTATTTAATTTTTTATATTTTAAAATATTCATTTATTCTAAAAAAAATATACCAAAATTGATGAACACCGGCTACCTATACCTAGAGTGAGGTCAAACTTAGAGAAGAGTATAAATCTAAAACTCATCTTTCCTCTCTCAACAGTCCAGTTCAATATTTTAAGTTTCAGTCTGGATATTCGGAGTAGGACAGATCAGTTACAAGCACAAATCCCACATAAAATAATTCAATCCTGTGATATGACGTGGGAAAAAATAGTTGGCTCATTCATTTCGCAGCTCTATTTACATATACGCTGGAATGAATTAAATGCCCGCCTGACATGGAGGGATCTGACGCGTTCATACGTACGGATTTAAGTGACAAAAATAGATGGTATTACTATAACAGAAAAGCGGTTAAATATCACTAGCAGACAAAAAAAAAAAAAGAAATAAAAGGGGAAATAACCTGATATTTTCCGATTAAGTTTACACACATATTATACACCCTATTTTCTGAATTTTAAAATATCAAAATCTATAAAATCTATATATTTATATCTTGAATTTGTGTAAACCTAATCTAAACAAAAATTTCCCACACATCATAAGGGGTCAATTTAGAGGTTGCCAAATGTTGTAGTACCTTTCTTTTAGGTTGGCTATAATGGTGGAAAATACGAAACTTTTGACATTATCTTCTTGGGTTTGTTTCATCATCATCCATGTGAAATCTGCCAACTACTGAAACTTGTTAAACTTAGAATTGCTCTCCCATCAAAATTCTAACTTGTGGATTGCCATCCAACAAGAATATTTAGGACACTTCATCTTATTACACTTTTATTCAATATGCTCAACCTTTTCCTTTTGACCATTGGGATATGTAAAAGCTCCATCCCTGTTGAAGAGACTTGATTCTGCTTATTTCTGCCAACTTCACAAGGCCTAATTTGCAAGCAAGGAATTGATATTTCCTAACCATACACGTGTCCGGGAGATGGAAAAGCTAGTCAAAAATAGAAGAAAAAGATGAGAATTGGGTATCTTATACAAGTTCGTTAAAGCAAAGATAATCTTATAATGTGATGATTCTTTATTTGGCATTCTCTCTTGCAAAAGCTTTACCTAACGGATATCTGTTCTCAGAAACTTTATATGATTTTTTATGTACAGAGTTCCTCAGGATCTGTGTCAATTTGTAAAGAAACGTTAATTTAGTGTAAAGAGAATCAACTCCTGTTAAGCAAAATTTCAACTTCTCATGAGATGTGTAGAGTTTCAATTTAACTTTATATTTAAAGAGATTATTATAGATATTCATTCCAAAACTAATTCAACTTCTGAATACTAATTTGAATTTATTTTTCCCATGAAATATCAAATTCAAGAACGTTTCAAGATTGCTGTCCTTCTGGCATTTCAACGAATGACATCTAACATTTCAAAGTTTCCCTTTGAAAACTGAAAATGAAAAGCATTTCAGAATTATAAAGTTTCCCTTTGAAAACTGAAAATGAAAAGCATTTCAGAATTCTATAATTCTTTCTTCGAGCTCTCTGATTAAATCAGAAACCATTTTTTCAAGCCAGGGAGTAATTCTGGCATAAATTCACAGAGAAACTACAAGATATAATCAGGCACTACTTGTTCAATTTTATGCGAGCATGCAAGGCAATGCCAGAATTTACCATAGCCGTTGTAGCAACAGCTTAACATAGCCAAGTTCCCTGCCACTAAATAACACCAAACTTCATAAACATTTAAATTATGGCATTCAATTGTGTATAAAAATTCCATCAATTCATAAATGGAAGTTCAAAAAGCAGCAGTGGCAATGGCCACAACACATTTAACCGGGTTTATGAAATAACCAAAAAATTCCATCCGAATGTAATAAAAATTGGGTCTGAGGAGCAACCTCCCCATTGAAATGAATTATTTGAAGAAAAATTTGCTTGCTAAATTCTCAGATCTAACGATTTTCATCGCCATCTAAAGCTAAATGGAATAATGTCAGTGCTGCTTAAGCACCACCAGATCCATACTTCTTTCCGAAGACAATTAACTGCAACTTGTCATAACCGGCAAGCACACCAGCACCAGCAATGGCACGGAGGATGTTTGCTCCTGCACCCTTGAAGAGTGACTTTGCACCCTCATTCTTCAAGATCTGAGAAAAGGCATCAAGAGAACTCTTGTACTTGACAGCTTCACCAGAGGTCATCATCATTCTTCTTCGGACAGTATCAATGGGGTAGGAGGCAAGACCAGCACCATTAGTGATGAGCCAACCAAGGGCAAAGCTAGCAAAGAAACTATCCTGTAATCATAAAGAGCAAGATGATATGTTATAAGACAGAGAACTTATAGCATCTGTTTAATAGTTTGCATTAACTTTTGTTTTAGAGATTCTCAAGTCTCAAAAGTAAACAAAAACCAAACCAAAAAATAACAGGTAATTCCAATTGACATGGCCAAAGTTATAAAATAATAGAGATGAAATACTGATAGGCAAGAACATAGTCATTTTGAATACCATATTCACACAACTTTAAGTTGATATTAAAATAAAAAAAAGGAATAATGGAAACTCACTAACCTGCAAATTTCCAGTCAACACCACAGGCTTCAGAGAGTCATACATTCCAAAATAGAGACCACGATACACAATGATTCCAACACAAGAAATGTTAAAACCACGGTAAAGCCCAGCAATACCATCAGATGCCATTGTCTTTCTGTAGACATCAACGAGTCCATTGAATTGCCTCTCTCCTCCCTTCTTTGCAGCCTTGGCATCATTGGCCAAACGGGTTCTAGCATAGTCTAGGGAGTAGACAAAGAGAAGGGAAGAGGCACCTGCAGCACCACCTGATGCCAAGTTACCAGCAAACCATTTCCAGTAACCATCTCTGTCTTTCTTAAAGTTGAAGAGCCTCTTGAAGTAATCTTTGAATGCAAAATTCAAAGCCTGACATAGACACAAGACACCAATGAATATAAAAAAGACAAAACAAATATCTTGACAGTGAATTGCAGAATGATAAAAGGATAAACTAACTAACCTGTGTAGGGAAATAGCGAATGACATTAGCAGTGTTTCCTCTCCACAATGCAACAATTCCTTCATCCTTCATCGTTCTCTTAAAACAATCACCAATGCCCTTGTAGGGTTCTGAGAGTCTGCCACTTTTAATCATCTCATCTTGGTTCTGAATCAATAGCTTAACACGCTCAATTGGAGCAGCCGCTGTCTTAGATACAGCAGCTGAGACTCCACCCATAAGGAAATCAATAGCAAAGCCAGCAAACCCTTTTTCGGAGGGAGCCTGCACACAAACAGAAGAAGCAGTTGATGGAACAAGAGATAGGTCAGTAGCAGCACCACAGCCCCGCACCATGGAATATTGAAAAGCAGCATTGGAGTAGTTTCCATATGAACGCCTTTGGTAGAGAGCAGGCCTCTTGATGGCCCCATCATAGCCATGGAAATCTTGGGAAAGACTTGAATGAAGGAGCTGACCAGCTACCTTCTGCATGACAGTTGGGTATTGAACTTGATCAACCATTGTGACTTTCCCTAAAATGGTGCAAGCACAGAAGGTCAAACACAAATTCCATTCAACAGAAACACAATTATGAAACCTATACACATATACATATATATATATACATATATATATACATATATATATATATATATAAACCACATCAAAAGATAAAGGGATGTAAAGAGTCAGTAAAGGTAAAACGTCAAAGCGGTAAACTTGCCGTTCTATGAAAAGAACTCGTGACCTATGACAAATTGAAAAAATTCAGGGGAAAAATACAAGTAATTACTGAACAGAGTTTACTTTCTATTTCCGTATCACGGTAACAAGCAACAGTACACTAATCTAATTAGTACAGTTCGTCAGACAGACTGACAAGTAAAATGTCCAATTCAAATGAAAATAGGTTGACAAAACCCAACATGAAATTACTCTAAGACAATAGAAAAGATGGTTCCCTTTGTTTGGATGTCTAGTTGTGAAGTGGAAATGGAGAGTAATTAAAGAGGAGAAATGGAGAGAAAAGGAAATAATAGAAATGTGATTTACTTTCTTTTGTTTGGTTAGATTATTAGGTTAAAGAGAAATACATTTTCTCTAATGTAAAAAATTACTATTATACATTCACAAGTTAATAAACAGAAGCTTTAAAACAATGAGGGCATTTAAGTATTTTAGTACGACTAACTTTCATTCCCTTTCTCCCAATTTCTTTGGACAAAATATATAAGGTGTTGAGAATATGATTTCTCCCCTTTATCTCCATTTCTCTCTTTTTCTACTCTTTAGTTGATGTCCAAACAAGAGAAAGAGAAAGCAGGGAAATCAAATTCTTTTTCTTTTCTCTTCTCTCCATTTCCCTCAATACAAACATAGCATAAGAAAAATAAGATACATATTAATCAAATGAACAACAGCAGAGATGTCAGTTAAGCATGTGATGTTAGATGTAATATCATCAACTTATTTTTAATTGTAGAAAAACAACAAATGGAGTAACCAACAAATAAGGGACCCAACCCTAACCCCCCAAAAAAAGAAAATGAAAGAGCAAAACGAACAATATTTAAAGCCCAATGATCGAGTGGATTAACGTAAATAAATAAACATTTGACACAAACCACCAAAAACTAAGAAATATAACGCCAAGCTGAAGGAAAACAAGAAACACAGTAAAAAAAGGCAAACAATGAGAAAAGTGTGCAACGAACTAATATAATATAAATCCAAAAGTCCATATGCTTGTTAAAAATTTTCAACTCGCTTTACAAACAAGCTTTCAAACGTTTCAAAAGATCTAAAAACAAAACCTTTAATATAAGGAAAATAAAAAAGTTTTTCTTTTTCAATGAGAAGTATATTTCGATCATAAGAAATAGCAAAACCCAGAATTAATTTTAAACTTTTGAGAAAAAGCAAGAACTTTAAATGGATCAAGCAGATTTAGGCCGCAGATATCCAAAAAAATAGAAAAAAGATAAATCAATAGTTTAACTATAAAACCAACTTACTGAATAGATCTAACACACAAAAAAAAGGGAAAAGAAGAAAAACAAGTGAACGATCAGATCGAGATGCAGCACCAAATCTGATCTATTATCACAGAGCTAACAGATCAAAACCAAATGCTAGCTTAGATCGTGTAAATTTCACCACTATACCTATCTAAACAACAGAAACCAAACTCCAAAAAAAATGGAAAAAGAGCGAAACAGATCCAAGGAGACAGCGAGAGAGGAAATAAGCAGATTTGAAAGGAATCAAAAGAAACAGTGAGTGTAGTTTCTTTCTCAGGGTTTAGGCTTACCTGATAGGTAGCTGCGGCTGCGAATCTGCGATCGGGTTGGAGGGTTTTTCTCTCCGCCGCTCGCAGAACTTTGAGAGAAGGAATCGGCGAAAGAAAAGAGAGAGATTTGTGGAGGACGCTTGAGTTTTGAAAAGAGCGCAAATGAGAGGGCTTTTATTGGCTGCGTGTGGTAGTGTGACTGTGATTTGGCAGACCCCGATGGGTTTTACTTCTGTGTGGCTACTTGACCTGCGGGATCACATATAGCCGCAGCTCTAACTCTAATCTGACCCCTAATTCTATTCAAAACGCTGGCGTTTTATTTTAGAGTCCTTTTCTTATGCCTTTGCTGATCAAAACGGTCTCTGATGGGGAAAAAAAAATTTTCATTTCCAAAATTATGAATTTCCTTTTAAAAAATAACTTTTTAGAATTTAAATTTCAAATTAGGAGTGGTATGCTTTTGCGTGCGTTTACTGCGGCCAATGGGTCAAATTGGGCTGCCTGTTTATAACGTAGAACTTAAAATTTAATAAAATTTTTTTTTTTTGAAATAGGGGTTGGGGGGAGTCGAACAAATTTAATAAAATTTATAATGTAATTTTTATTATTTTACTAATAAATAATTTAATGTTTAAAAATTTATTATATTAATAAAATAATTATTTTATTAAGATTTAACTATAATAATTTAATTTTTGCCATTTGAAATCTAATAGTAAGAGTTAATAGTTTCTAAAAATTTATTAAGCGCTAATACGATTGAAGATTGGATCAAATATTTAAATTATTAAATAATAATTGATATAAATATGTAGGTTTGTTTTATTAAATGTGATTTTATTTAATATGCAATTTCATTGTAATAAGATAAATAAATAATTAAAAAATACAATAATAAAATTAGTGTATCCACAAATTTAGTCTGATAATAGTACATGTATCTGAATAAATCTGAGAGATCTCATATTTTACCCTTCAATCATTAATATACATTTAAAAAAAATTGAATTAGATTATGAATTGATTTAAAAAAATATGAGAGTATATAAAATTTTTTCAAAAAGATAAAATACAATTAAAAAGCACAGTAATAATTTTTTATAGTATGAATCAGGAAAAATATTATAACTATGATATGTTATTATAATAAATATTAAATCATAAATATCGAAATGAAGAAAGATTTTGAGAAATCTTTATTTGATATCTTATTATAATGAAAATTTTGATAATTATAAAAATTCTTCATAATTTACAGCCAACTCATAGTCAAAGTCCAAAATCCATGGAAGCTTCATCCATGTCCCACTCGATGGCATGGCAGTTTTCAAACTTGTACTTTATTACTCCCTTGGTTCTCATTTGAGATTTTAATATAATATTTAATAAATAATTAAATTATTTAAATTATAACAATATTCTTTGTATGTCTATTTCTTGTCTTCTCATATCTGAAAGGTTTAATTTTCAAGAATTTACTTACTTCTAAAAAGTAAGGTAGGAGTTCGTTATTTCTCTTAAAATAAAAGAATTAATTTCTAATGACCGCTGGATTTCACCATTCCGGTCTGAGGTCTGATTCATGTTAACAGTCCATTATTTGAAAACTCTTAAACCTCCCGCATGAATCAGGTTCATCCAGCTCGGTCTGAAGACCAGACTACCTTTAAAGTCTCTAAATCGGGTCGGTCCAGTCCTTTTTGTTCAAAGATCAGATCTCTCTTAAATTTCAGTACTAATCTCATCTTTCAGTCCAGTCCGGAGGAGAAAAGATAGCCAGCCCATTTACCTAGTGGGTCCATCCGCATGCGTGCCAGGAAAAATTAAATAACCGTTACGCATGGAGTAGAGATTTGATATACTCGTATGTCCGTATCCGTATGCCAGAAACAGGTGGCCTAATAGCAGTGAGGCCGTTATACGTCACTGGTAGACAAAGAAAAAGAATAAAAGGAGAGGAGGACCCTCCTCTCAGACTAAGTTCACTCAAACCTTATAAAATCTTATTTTTCTTAACATCAGATCATCAATTTCTATAATTTTTTCAAAAATTAATATCATTATGGGCATTAATGGGTTTGGATTAAATGTGTAATTATGGGCTTGTGTTTCATGTCACGTGCTCTAATAGGCCTGCAAAAATTATGGCATGTTCAAAAAAAAAAAATATTTGCAGACCCCAGTGGGTTTTGCTTCTCTGTCGCCACTTGACCTGCGGGATCACATGTAACCGCACAACTTGTACTTGCTCCTAATTCTGTTAAAAACGCTGTCATCTAAGAGTCCTTATGCCTTCGCTGATCAAAAGGGTGATTGATGAAAAGGAAAAAAAAAAAAGAAAATTCTATAATTATGAATTTCCTATAAAAAAAATTTTAAATTAGAAGTGGTAAACTTTTGCGTGCGCTTACTCTCGCTAAGAGGTCAAATTGGGCTGCCTCCTTCCTTTCTTCTTCTTTTTTTTTTTTCTTTTTTTTTCTCTAAGGCTCACACTTTGTTTATTATTATTACGATGAAAACATATAAAAAACATGTTTAACGTATTTTTTCTAAAATTTTCCACACTTTGTTTATTATTATTACTATTATCATTATGAAAACATAAAAAAAAAACATGTTTAATGTATGAAAATTGAAATTAAAATATAAATCAATAAAAATATTATAACTATGATATTGATATGTAATCGAAATAAATATTAAATTAAAAGTATTAAAATTTATTTATGAAATTTATAAAAATTATAATTTGATATTTTGTTAGTGTGTATCGGTAAAAGTATTATAATTTTGATTTATAAATTAAAATGTTTAGTAATTTTTATCAGTAGTTATTATTTTATTTTTAAATAGAGATCGAAGGAGTAGAATTTGATATCTCTCATATTTATTTGGTGGTTATTTATTATAACCACTCAATTTTATTTTTTTCAGATAATTAATTTTATAATTTTGCTTACGAAATTAAAATTGAGAATCTTTGATAAATAAAAAACATATTTGACATGTTTGTGTGTTTATTTTTGCATGACAGTTTAGTTTTTTTTTTTTTTTTTTTGAAATGGGGGATGGGGAATTCGAACTTGAGATCTATCAGATTTAACCGGATGCACTTACCATCAGACTAAGCCTTGCTTTGCATGACAGTTTAAATTTATCACAATATATTCATTTTTAAGTTTTTATCTAATTAACATAAACATTTAAAATAATATTTTTTTCACTTTATTTCTCTCACCAAAATTATATATACACCTAATCAAATACTAAATTAAATTAATTAATCCATCCAAATATTTATTTTTATACATAAAATAATAAGTCTATTAAAAGTAAGAGTGATACAACTAAATTTTTAAATTAACTATTAGTATTATTATTATTAACGAGTGAATTTTTTTATTTTTAAAAATTTATTAAAATATTTATTTTTTCTCCATCAACAGTATTTTTATATATTTTCTATTAAAAATAGATAAAAACAAGTAAAAAAAATTTTAAAATTTAATTTTACTATCATTAAATCTACTTGAATATTGTCATTATTAATAAATAAAATTTATATTTTTAGAAATCTATTAAAATGTTATTATTTTTTTCTCTATTTATAAAATAGTTTTTTTTTTCTCTAACTCTTTATTAAAGAAGAAAAAAAAATGTGAAAGAGAAAAAAAAGAGTAATTTAATCTTTTATTCTATTTTTAATGGTAGAAATAAATAGAATTAAATAAAAAAATTATTTTATTAATAGAAAAAAATAAAAATATTTTAATAATTTTTTTAAAATTGAGAATTGATTTATTAATAATAATAATACCAAAAAATTAAATAATAAATTTCTCATCCTTAAATTTTATACGATAAACTCAAAATTTTCCAATTTAATTTATAAGTCTAACAAAGTTTTAGGATAATATAGTAATTTATTTTAAACTTCTTAAATCAAGTGACAAATTAAAAACATTTGAGACGGAGGTCTAAACTTTCCAAGTTAACTTTTTAAAATCAAAATATTAACGGTAATATTTACCGAAGTGAAAAATTTTGCAAACTCAAAAATATTTTTTCAAGAACAGATGCATGGTCAAAATATTTAATTTAAAATATATTAAAATAACCAATAAATAATTTAAATTAAAAATCGCAAACTATATAATTATCAAAAATTAAATTTTATCATACTTTTGAAAAATTTTATCATATAAAAAATTGAAAATAATAATAAAAGTACTAAGCATAAATTCATTTGTACTTAATATTAATAATTATAAAATTTTAATATTTTCATTAAATAACTATATATATGCATGTCATAAATTATTTATTGCACCATGTGCTTCAAAGACTATATTTATATATATTAAATTGTCATTGGGCTTGGGAATTGGGATGCTTCGCTTGAAGAGGAAAAATTAAATAAAAAAATAAAAAATAAAAAAAAAAACATTTCCAGCGGTGGTGGTTAGCTAAGAGAATAATAATATTTAGGAAATTTACTTTTTAGTTCTGAGATTTAACGTAATTAACACTTCTGTCCCTCTATTTTGGCGACCCAACACTTAAGTTCCTCACTTGCTTTTCCGTCCAAATTCGTAGTCCTTCCGTCCAAATTCGTAGTCCTTCCATCCATTTAAACCGTTTGGTCAAAGAGTCAAAGGTGAGATGTGATAATTTTTTTCAAAAACACCCTTCTTTCAATGTGAAATTCCAGAAGAAGAAGAAGAAGAAGAAGAAGAAGAAGAAGAAGAAGAAGAAGAAGAAGAAGAAGAAGGAGGAGGTTAATTTTGTCAATTCACGTGTCCCAAACGGCTATTTTGGACGGAAGAACTACAAAGTTGGACAGAAAAGAAAATGAGGGACTTAAGTGTTGGGTTGCCAAAATAGAGAGATAAAAATATTAATTACGTTAAATATCAGGAACTACAAAATAATTTTTCCATAATATTTTAAAGTTAGATGGATCCATTGCAAGACAGGCATAGTATAATAAATGTTTGGAAAAATTATTATTTTTTATTTTTGACATATCATTATTATTTTTATTTTTAAAATTTAATATATTAATTTTTAAATTTTAATTTTATAAAAATTAGAAATTTTTTTTATAAAAAATGCCATTTAGAAGTTTTTCTCTCAAAAGAATTGAAACAATAAAAAGTTATCTATCTTCAAATCCAATCAGCCAAAAGCCAACAATAATTCAAATTCAAAACCAAAAACATAGAATTAAACCTAACTTAATCTAGCTCTAATCTCCAACCTAGACGTAAATACTAAAACCCCTAACCGAGTAAACCTCATCTTCCTTCGACAATTAAAAATCTTCACTTCCCAATCTCCATGTTGACTGCCGCATCCAACCCTCATGCTTTGCGACGTGAGTTTCATCTTGTTGACGACTTCGGGTACTTCTCCATCTGGTCGAGATTGAGCATCTGACATCCAACCTTCACAATTAAAGTCATCTTCTTCCATCTTGTCAAGCCTGTAAGGTCGAGCCTTAAAAGCCTGCTCTCCATCTCGTCGAGCATCTCGGACTGATGTGAATAGTGAGCCGTCGACTTCCATCGTAAGTCTGCAGCGTTTCAAGCCTCTCCTTTTAGCCTTTCAAGCCTCAATTCCATGGATCGCAGGTGATAAGTCGCAAAAGAGTTAACGGAAAGAGTGGATTTTACTCTTAGATGGAGGAGGGCCAACTGACAGATTGCTTTTTATTTGGTTTTTATAATTTATTTGAATTTCCGTTAATCAGAAATTAAATAAAATTAAATTGATATTTTTTGATTTAATTTAACTTAATTATTTCAATTTGATTCGATCCAAATAAATAATAATTTTATTTTTTTTAATTTTTAATTTTAATTTGATTTGAAATTAAATCGAATCGATTAGAATAAATAACGAAGGGAATGAAAGATAAGTTAATCATTTAAGTAAAGTTTACGGGGGATAGTGAGGAAAATGTGCCTTGCACTTGTTCACCACATTGTTTATCATTAAAGATAAGTTTATATATATATATAGGTCAAGTTGCAAATATTTTGAAGGTCCTGCCCTTAATTATTTTCCTTAATTATATACTCTACAACTGCACTCACCTAACATGAAATTCCATAAGTACTTTTGTTTTATAGGCTAGACACATCCACCTCTCCATGGAAAAATCCTCCATTACTAAAGTTCTTGAGCTCTGCAAAGTCTCTCCACCGCCCAATTCATCTCCACCAACTACTCTCCCTCTAACTTTCTTTGACATCCCTTGGCTTTTTTTCTCTCCATGCCAACCTCTCTTCTTCTATGAATACTCTCACTCCACCTCTCACTTCATTTCCTCCACTCTTCCCAATCTCAAGCTCTCTCTCTCTCTAGCTCTCAAGCATTTCTTCCCTTTTCTTGGAAACCTTGTTGTTTCCTCAAATGATTCAAATATGCCCAAGATTGTTTACAATGAAGGTGACTGTGTTTCATTTTCTGTTGCAGAATCTAACGGTGATTTCAGGTGTTTTACTAGTAATCATGGAAGAGAAGTGCATGAGTTTTATCCTCTCGTGCCTGAGTTGGCTACTAGTGGTGGAGCTATTCCTTTACTTGCAGTGAAAGTTACAATTTTTCCTCATATGGGTATTTGCATTGGGCTTGCTTATCACCATGTGGCTGCTGATGGGAGGACATTCAACAACTTCATCAAGGCATGGTCTTCACTTTGTGCAAATTCTTGTTTCTTGATCAATTCCTTGCCATCTTTTGATAGGTCTGTGATAAAAGATTCACATGGACTTGAAGAGATTTTCTTGGAGGAACTATGGAAGATAAAATCTTCACAGGAAATGATTATTGGAACTGAAACCAATGTAGATTTGTCAAATATGGTTAGATCCACATTTGTAGTGAGTTCATTAGATATGGAGAGGATCAAGAAATGGGTTATTGGTCAATGCAAGAAAAAGTCTCAGCCACAGCCTATCCATCTATCACCATATGTATTAACCTGTTCTTTTATATGGGTTTGTTTAGTGAAAACCCAAACCCAAACGAGTCAACCCGAAAATCATCACTATTCCGATGATGAGCCAAATTACTTTGGATTTATTGCAGGTGGTTTGACCCGGTTCGACTATCCAGTACCCACATCATATTTTGGTAATTGTGTAGGATTTGGTAGATCAATAGCAACTAGGGGAGAATTGAAAGGAGAAGATGGAATCATTGTGGCTGCAAATGTGATTGGAAACATGATCAAGAAATTGGATAAAGAGATGTTGTTTGAAGCAGAAAGATGGATTTGGGATTGGAAGAAAATGTTTGAATTAGAGGTTCATGTTATGATTTTTGGATCACCTAAATTGGATTTTTATGAAACTGATTTTGGGTGGGGGAGGCCTAAGAAGATAGAGGAAATTTCAATTGATAGGAGCAGAGCTATTTCACTTACTGAAAGTAGAGATTTTAAGGGTGGAATTGAAGTTGGAATAGCTCTGCCTAAGAATCAAATGGAAGTTTTTAGCTCATTGTTTATTGAAGGTCTTCAAATTCTTCAATAATGGCATCTTCTTTACATCAGACATCTTACTATGTTTTGTATACAAAACAAAACTCAATTGTCTTGTGTTCTATACTCTCTCATAATTCCAATATCACAATATTCAATCATTCATCTTTAAAATAGTATTTTTGAGTGTAACAATTATTGCCCTCTAAATTTAGTATTCATGGTTAAATGGGTTTATCGCTCTAAATTTTGTTAAATAATTAATAAGATAATTAATAATTTCATGAGTCATATTATATTTTTTAAAAATATATTAAAAAATTTTTTTCTCCGTCAAAAAAAAAATTTTTTTATTCTCTTTTTTATTCATTAAAAATAGATAAAAATAAGAGAGAATATTTTTAAAATCTAATTTTATTCTCAGATAAACTCTCTTATTTAGTTTCTAAATTTTGGCATTAATAAGTCAGTTTTTATATTTTTAAAAATTTATTAAAATATTCTTATTTTTTTTCAAATTTATTAAAACGTATTTATTTTTTCTATCCGTCAATAAAATAATTTTTTTCTCCCTTAAAAAAAGAAAAAAAAGAAAATTTAATATTTTATTATATTTTTAGTGATAAAAATAGACGGTCGTTAATAATAACAATATTTTCAAAAATAAATAATAAATTTTCTTTAAATAAGCATTCAGTCTAATTCACTAATCATAATTAAATGAAATAATAATACGTAGAGATATGATGATCTCAATTCTTATTTATATTTTGATTCTCTCGAAACTAATTGTACTATGTGAAATCTTAAAATTTTTATTTTATATATTTATTAAATTTTTGTAATATTATTATTCACAAAAATTATAATTTTAATCACATTTTTTTATATGTATCAATAATATTTATTTTAAAAAAATATATATTAATTTCTTTATTAAAAAAAATAAATGAGATCCAATTAAGAATTTCCATATAATAAGACTCTTCAAAAAATAATTTTTATTCTATCATTAATTTAATGGTGCTGTACTCATACATGTAATTTAATAGTAATTGTATTTAATAGTAATTGTATTTAAATAAATTTAAAAAATTTTAAATTCTAATCTTCTAAGCTCATTTCATTTAAAAAAAAAAAAAAGTTGACGGTGGTATTACGCCTTAGAATTGGGGAGAACTAATGGGCTAAGGACAATAATTCCATGGTTCAAGAATGGTTCTGTCGAGTCCAAGTCCATTAAGAATTTATTTAAATATTTTTAAAAAATAATTTAAAAATATTATTTTATTAATTTATTTTTTACAACTAAATTATATATAAAAAAATTTTAAATTAATTTTTTATAATATTTTTCTTAAGGACATCAAGCCGTAAGGCTCAATGACCATTCTTTGCGAGACCGAGTAAAAGTCCAGAAACCGTAGGCAACAGTAGGTTAACGGCTACCTAATACTAATAGTTTAAACATTTAAAACAAGGAAAACACTGACATGTGACAGCTGCCCATTAACAGCCACCAGCCTCTTTCTTGCTGGACTTTGGACTGCGTGTCTTGATTTCCCATCCACCTGTCCACGTTCTTTGTGGAGCCCCACACGGAATCTTTCCCTTTATATATCTCTCCGGCCTGGCCCTATCTCTTCACTTCTGCTTTTTCGATAATCAAATATCTCTTGTTCTTGTTCACCTCTCTCTTTCTCTTCCGTTTCTTGACTGATATCTTTTCATTTGAAGATTGGCAATGGCGTCTACTTCATTCAAGTCCTTGGCTTTAGTTTTCTTGGTGGCAGTTTTTGCTGCCGTAGCTTCTGTTTCAGCTCAAGATTTAGGAGATTTGGCACCAGCACCAGCTCCTGCTATGGATAAAGGAGCTGCTTATTCTCTTGGGATGTCTGCAGCTGTCATCTGCTCTTCTCTCTTCTTTTCCATGCTTGCTCTCTTCAAGCACTAAAGATCTTCATTTCTGAGATTTTTTTAAAAAAAATATTATTATTTATTATATGTGTACACTTGGGGAGAGATTTTTTGATGGATTCAGCTGAGGTTTATTGTTATTTCATTCATTGGTACAGATTGGAATAAATGATTATTTATATACATTGGATTAATGTATAATGATTTGATTCTTAGTTTGGATTATAATATTTATAAAAGATTCATTTTTCCCATCTTTTTTCTTTTTGTTTGCTTCTCATTACCGTTTTTGGTGCAATCTTATTCATAAGATTAACCATATGATATTGTCAGAAGAAACTTCTCCATGGGATGATCTTCTTCTCTTCATTATAATATTCTATAAAATTATACTTGGATAATTCCTCGTTCTTTGGAATGGCTTAAAATTGATAGATCTATTGTTGGCACTCTGACAGATCCATTTGTTGTAAGATTGGACCATATTGCTTTTGTTTTATGGTTATCCTCTGCTTCATATCGTCAACATCTTTCTATCTCCGACAAGATTGGCAATATGACGAGTTTCTCATTCCCTCATTGTTCAATGAAAATTTTATTGGAAGGATTATTTTTGTTATATAAAATCGAGAAAAAGCATCTCTCTTGTTTATACTTAAAAATACAAATAATGTATTTTTCCCATATATGTAATATACTACGAAAGTTATTTAATTTCTCTGATATTTCGTTGAATTTAGATGATTGTGCATCTTATCACAGTGGGGATGTAGCTCAAATGGTAGAGCGCTCGCTTTGCATGCGAGAGGCACGGGGTTCGATCCCCCGCATCTCCATTGTCTTACTTTTGCACGACTTCAGAAACTGCATCTGCATTGCCAAGTCTCGACACAAAGAAAGGCCCATGTCAGTTTCCTGTTCAAGTTTTATTTCTCATTACTTTTTTAGATAACGGCTTGAATGAAGAAGAAGAGACAAATGGGTTTCTTGAAGAGAAATGATAGAAACGAAACTCATAAAAACTAGGCCCAAAGTTTTATACTTGAATGTAAAGGCTAAGGCACCAGAAGGAAGCCCAAAAGTGAGAGATTTTTCTTTTTTTAAAAAAAAAACAAATAAAAAATAAAAAAACATAGAGAGAGGGGATCGTCTTCTACATCAGTCTAACAGTAAAAGAGAGCTCTAGCCTGAGTTCTCTCCAACCATCCCCATTAAAACGGCACCGTTCAACCCCTCAGGACTCTCCCTCTCCTAGTGAAATAGCAAAATGGCTTTGACATACTATCTTTCTCAAGCTCTTCATTACAAGCCATCCAATGTTTTAATAATCATGTCATCTTCAAAGCTTGATGAGACAAAACCAAATATACCTCAAATTCAAACCACCAAGAAGAAGCGTTGCTTGAGGTGTAATACCCTTTACCTTGACAAAGATAACTCCCCAATCGCTTGCTCTTTCCATGGCCACACAACAGGTTTTGTTTTCTCTAATCTTATCTTTCTCACCACTCATTAATGGGTTTCTTTCTTCTAAATTTTCTGCTCAATTTCTTGCCTGCCAAATCCCAATATTATATCTTGTTTATTGCTTTCTTTTGTAAATTTAAGTAAATCATTAATTTTCAATACTATAAAAGAGAGTTAAAATTTCCATTCTTTTCTTCTAATTTGAAGGGCAATTCTCTTTCCCAAAACCCTTTTGAATTTGATGGGATTGGAACCTTATTGTGAAGCAAAAATCCCAAGTTTTAATTGTTGGGGTGTCCTCTTGGCTTCTGAAAACTTGAAGTTTTGTAGTAATTTCATGTGTAATTTCTTTTGCTATTCCATTTGTGATGGGTCATGATTGTGTTGTTGTGATATAGAAGTGATATTTACAATACTTGCAGGGGAGAAGGGACTGTTTTCTTTGGCACCACCACACCAAGGGATTGATGGAGAATGGAGTGACAGATCTGGGGTGATTGTGTATAAATGGAATGAGAAGAGTAACAGACCAAATACTGGAATTGCTAATTGGAAGAAAAGATGGAGCTGTTGTGCTGAGTATGATGAAAATGCCCCACCTTGTCGCCGGGGATGGCATGTTTCCTATGATGATGGCTTCACTTTGTATTAGCCAAATGCTGGCCTTGAGACTTCAATTGAACAGCATGAGAGGTATAATATGTCTGCCGTAGCCGGCGGTGCTGGCTGCAGTGACATAACGGATGTTGAGTCTACAAATTCGAATTTGTATTAAATAAATGCAATTGTTAATTTAAATATTTGTATTAAATTTATCAGACTAATTATAATATAATATAATATATTTTGTACAAACAAAATTATATAAAATTTTTTAATAAATGTAAATTAAATGTTTACATCAAAATCTATATAAAAATTTATAAAATTTGAATAATAAATTTATAATCAATATAATAGTTAATTTAATAACTAGTAAAGTAACTGCAACTTTTTATTAAAATGAGTTTTATTTAAATCATTTAAATTTAAATTTTTTTTTTTACTAAGCAAAATACCTTATCCAATGAACGACGTCGTGATAATAATAATTAAGAAATAAAAAATAAATAATCCCGAAAAGAAACCCGACGCCCCTAAATACGGAGACCATTATCACCGAACTGCCATTACACTCTGTCATAATTACAAAAGTGCCCTTATGTTGAAAGAAACAGAATCTACTCGGGGGACATTTCCGGAAAATTGGTCCAAGAAATTCGATGGTTTCGAGAGCGAGCTTCTTTCGCCCACCAACCGCCAAAACAATCGAAACCCTAGGCGATATAGGGCGGAAAATTGAGGGAGAAATGGAAGAGACGGAACTTCTCTTAATTATCCATTGCATTTTTACGTAATTGCCTCCTCTAATTTCTCTCTGTCCCTATTCTCTTCTCTTTTTCTAGTCATCAAATTTCAAATACCATACTTTCAGCATCATTTCAATTCAATTCTCTCTCATCGAAAAAGCGATACGTGAAGAAAAAAAAATCGCTTTTTTCTTACCCTCAAACTTCAATCTCGATGTCTAAGAGGTGATGTTCCTTTCTTCGTAATTCTTTTTGGGTATAATAAAAGAGATTTTATTGTCATTTGATCGTGATCGTTATGATTGTCGTGGGTTTGTGAGGCTATTGTTGACTAAGTTTGAATGGGTTGTATGTAAAAAGAATAAGGTGTTTGAATTTGCTGATTCATGGGTTTTTAAAGCGTAGAAATTTGCTTGTGCCTATGAAAACTGAAGCGGGTTTCTGATTAAGATTTGAATGGGTTGAAGATAAATAGCAGAAAGTTTTTGAATTTATTGGTTGATGAGCTCTAAAAGGTTTGAAACCTGCCTGTGCTTGCGAAAATTGAATTGGATTTCTGCTAGGTTGCAGAGAAGAACTATGAAGGAAAAGATGAATGTTGAATAGTCTTTTTTTTTTTTTAGAAAAAAATGTTCATTTATTTTTTCTGCAATACTCGCTAGTCCCCCCCCCCCCCCTGTGTTTGATTAATTGATTTTACTCATAAAATCTTGGTGCTTATTTCTTTGCATGTGTCAAGTTCATGGGATAAATTAGTTCATTTCAATAGAGAAACCTAAAATCATTCATTCATGAATTAGTATGAGATTAATGTGATGGGAATAGCTTTCTCCTCTGTCATTGCTCTCTGGGGAATGGAAATGAGAAAGAGTAAAGAGTTTAATGATTTGCTGTTGACTGAAAGTTATCATATCATATCTTGCCCGTCATAAAAATTGTTATTAGGTTAGCATAGTTCTTTTTTTTTTTTTTTTTTTAAATTAATAATCTTGTTGTGTTTATTCTTCCAGGGTACTTTGCAAGTTTTTTGCACATGGAGGATGTTTAAAAGGGGAGCATTGTGAGTTTTCACATGACTGGAAAGATCCACCAAATAATGTAAAGAAGTTTGGTTCCGCTTGTTTTATCTGCACTCTCTCCAATTAGCAATGTGTGATAGTTCTTGTTTTCTCATTAGTAGTTTATGCTTCTTTATTGATACAGATTTGCACCTATTACCAAAGAGGAATCTGCTCTTATGGCAGTCATTGCAGATATGAACATGTTAAACCATCTAGGTCAGATTATGCTTCATCTTCAACAACAATTCATCACCGATCTACGGTATCAATGTCTGTTCCTCTGGTTCGTCCTGTGAGAACTGGATTTAGCAGGGGGACATCAGTCCTACGCACATCTGGAGAGCTTTCTGCTTCAAGTAGACCTTACTTTCCTCCCACTAAGCCAGCATGGAATTCGGAATCAGGGCCAAACAACATTTTAGAAAATGGTGGTGTTATGGAATCTAGGAATGTTAAACCAGAAGACCGTTCTCTGTGTTCATTTGCTGCTGTCGGTAATTGCCCCCGTGGAGTTAAATGCTCTCATATTCATGGTGACATTTGCCCAACTTGTGGGAAACATTGCTTGCATCCCTTCAGACCAGAAGAAAGAGAGGAACATTTGAAAATGTGTGGGAAGAAGCAAAAGCACCTTGAAGTATTGAAGCATAGTCAAGAAATAGAGTGCTGTGTGTGCCTAGACCGTGTGCTTTCAAAGCCCACGGCAGCTGAAAGAAAGTTTGGGCTGTTATCTGAATGTGATCATCCTTTCTGTATATCCTGTATTAGAAACTGGCGTAGCAGCTCCCCAGCTTCTGGAATGGATGTCAACACTGCATTGAGGGCTTGCCCAATTTGCCGTAAACTGTCATATTTTGTTGTTCCAAGTGTCATTTGGTATTCCTCTAAAGAAGAAAAGCAGGAAATTATTGATAGCTACAAGGCGAAGCTAAGGTAATCTTTGATGTTAAACATGCTTGTACTTTATCTTCGATCAGAATTCCTTGTTGGCAATCAAAATTTTGAAGTACTTTGCAAGAAAATTTGAAGCATTTTCTGATGATTTCCCTTATTTGTTGACATGGTTCACAGTTGTGGTTGCTTTATAGTTCAAAGCTACGTAGAGCGTCTTTATAATTTCATATGGTCGATGATTTAGATAACTAATAAACTTGAGGCATTTAATGTGTTGTAGTTTTTCTTTTGCTGCTCAAGTGAAGTAATCTAATGCATATGTATTTTCATTTTCATTCTGTTGACAGGTCTATAGATTGCAAGCATTTTGACTTTGGGAATGGAAACTGCCCTTTTGGGACAAGTTGTTTTTACAAGGTAGAATAATTGTCTCTTTGAATTTTCAGCAGCACTTTTGATATTGTAATGCATTAGTGTCTTTCTATCAGAGCATAATATGCAGATTCTGTTGTAGTTTGGACATTTTGCCTATAATTGCTTGTGTGAGTAGTCAGTCTCTTTTTTTCTCCAGCACTAACTTCCAGATATCTGCTCTGTCTTTAAAATATTTTGACCTGAGGAACAGAGATGATATAATGCATTCTCTTTCAGCATATCTGGAGTTTGGAAAATAGGTTTAATCTGTAATGTTATAATGGATGGCTGGCATGGTGTGATTTGAGCGTAAGGTAATATTCTCATGGTATTTTGAAAGACTGGTTTTGAAACTGAGAGTGGAGAGGAAGTGTATTGGACTTGGAATGCAGAAGATCAGGGATTGTGGTTGTTGCACCATTTTTGTTGCTATTTTTTTCTTTCTGCTGGAGGTGGTGGAGAAGGCGATCTTTAAAGCTTATAGGAAACTCAACCTTTTAGTGAAAAGAATGTTGGTTTTGCAAATATAGCTGTCATTTAGTGCCTTGTCTCAGCCTTTGGGCTCTTTAAGCTCCTTTATCATCTCTCTATTGGAACTATTCAACAGAAGCAGCCCTGCTTGCAGTACTTCTACCATCATTATGGAAATTTCCTTCACCATCATTTTCACCTTGTGATACTTTATCACCATGTCTGCTTGTAATGGTACTACTATTCAATATATGGAAAACACTATATTAGCTCGAGGGTAGAATTCTACTATGCTGCTTTGTTTATCACGTTTTATGAGAGTACTTTAGCTTCTACATATAGTCCTCAGAATTATGGTCATTTAAAATTATTTTACTTTTATTATGGAGAGCGTTAGCTTTATATCTCCTTTAATTTATACAATGTTGTGTGTGTTCCAGCATACTGTCAAGCCAGGCTCATACACATGGAAATATCGTAGACCCCCTCCACGTAGGCCACGTCCCCGCAGAACCGGTGTTGTGGATGACATGAACATCTTTGATGTTTTTGAACACTTATTTGAAGAAGATGAACTGGACATCTTTGATGCTGAGGATTACTTTGATGAAGATTATGAAGATTATGTGGTTTTTTTATTGATGCAGATGAATATTGGATCAGGCGACACCTCCAGTGATGATGAAAATTATCTCTTCTAAGCTATTAGATGTAGCCATATTGCAAACTTTTTTTTTTCTTCTAGAAGTTTGGAGTTGGTGATTTGGCTTTTGACTTCCTAGTATCTTAAGCATTTTGGAATAGATGAAGCTTGTAGTTTGTTGCTTGTCAGCCTGATGTCCATCTTATGTTTATAGGACGAGTATTCAAGGAAGTCTAGGGTGCCTGCCAGGACAATGATCCCATCTATTTATATGTGTGTGTAGCACTGTGTTGTGGAAGATAAGCAGCCTGGAAATGTGTTTCTTGGTTGATGTACTCTCATGAGCTCAATTGAGGGCTTTGAGCACATGTTTTAGCTATGTAATATATAATGAAAAGTCGGAAATTTTTAAAGCTTTCATCACTCTGAATTTGTAATTATTTGTTTCTCAGTAAATTTCTTGGCACATCATACTTTTTACCAATGCCTTATTTAGGCTGGTTTTGGTTCTCAAAAACTCAAAGTGAAAGTTGCTTTCTACTATACAAGGAAATAATAATGTGGTTGTGTGCCTAAAGAAAATGTAGCAACTTTTATGTTGTGACAAGGATGGGCCATTATTGATAGCATGCTATTTTTGTTGCATATGAATGAATGCTTATAATTTGCGACTCAGTTAATAACAAATGATGTTATGCGGTGGCACATTACTGCCATGATTTTTGAACAATAGAATTATTCCTCATGTGCTGGTTTGCTTGGAATTGCCGGTCTGTGCAGCTATATATATTTAAATATTCCAACTTTGCAGCATGCATATCGAGATGGCCGTTTGGAGGAAGTTGCACTGCGTCATCTTGGTGCTGAAGATTGTAATAAATACTGTGATATCTAAAAATATCAGGTGTGATGAAAGAGTTTCTTACCCTTGTGTTTCGTAGCAAATTAGTTGAATCAGGCAGCTTCATTATTCCTGTGTAAGTCTGAGCTAATGGCTTCAGTTTTTTCCTGTGGCAAAATCCAGTTGTGTGCCAGGTAAAAGGCCATTGTCTTATGAATACACTATTCCTTTATGACAGTTTAATTCTTCTGAGACCATTGCCTTCTCTGCTTTATATAACAGCTTATAATTCTGCAATGCTGCACCGCTGTCTGAAGCAGCGGTTGGATGATGGGTGGACTTAAGTTACTTGCAGTTCTTTTCAGAGAAGTGCTAAGCTTGTGTGTTTTAGGTGTTGCATAACACGTTCTATTGTCAATAGACATATTTTGCATATTTTGCCACCGTGCATATGTGAATGCTCGAGTCATCTTCTCTCTATCATAAATTTTATAATACAACCGTTTCCTGCAGCATCTTCAGGCCACTTGATATGTACTGTGTGGCATAGCTCGAGGGTCTTTTGCCTTAAAATATCCCTCCCTAATTTTATATTTTGCTGTTGTTTGCCAAAATGCAGGATTTAGTTGGTGGACGAGACTTGATTATGGTAAGCTAGAAGGCGGGTAATTACGTTAAGATGAAATAATAGCGCAAAGAAAACGTCAACCCCATTGCAAAATTACATATAGTGATGAACTTGGCGACGAAAATCAATTTGAATAATGGATGTTTGCCAATACAGATTGCTTCCCTCATAGCAGAAAGGGTTTAGCTATTGTGTTTCCCCTTTATCATCCTCAATATTTAGGAGGTGTATATACCATAATTTCAAACAACTTGTGTGTTATACCCATAAAAAATTATTATATGCAACGGTATGTACAACAACAGTTGCATATTAGCCATTATTTATTTATAATAAAATTTATCTAAGACATATTATAATCAATAGTTATTACACAACTGTCGTCATGTACAACAATTATAATATAAAATTTCTATCAATCAAAAGTAGAGAAATATTCGAATGTGTTTTAATGCTTGAGGAAAGCAAGCAGAGACAATAAAAGGGAAGAGCATAGAATAGGCCCAGACATGGCAACAGAATAAGCAGCAGCTCCCTTGACCAAAGCTGGTGGTGCTGGAGTTGGTGCCAATTCTTGAGCTTCAACACTGGCAAAATACATTGCCACAGCCAAAAAAAATATAGAAGCCAAGGCCTTGAATGAGCTGATTTGTGCCATGGAAATTGGATGATTTGTAGACAGATTGGAAATTAAGGTTGAATACAGAAAGAAAGAGAGAGATAGGGTATTTATAGAGAACTAACAGCAAGACTTGAGGACAGGTTGATGCCAGCAGGTAATGGGTAATTTTATTTTTTAAATTACAGCATGGATTTGTGAGTTTGTGTTGGTTGAACTTTTTCCAATCAAGGAGATTTTTTTTTTCTTGGCAAAGTATGAAATTGAGAATTTGAAAATTGGGGTTTGGTGTTTTTCTTGGGAAAGTTACAATCTTTAATGTGGTTCACTGAAATATAAAATATTTCCTCCATTTCTTAATAAATGTCTTTTTTTTTTCAATTTCATTAAAATTAAAATAACGATTAGAATAAATTAATAGAGCTAATGTTTTATTAAAATACCCTTTTATGAAATATTAATTATATTAACTAATATTAATAAAAATATATTTAAATTATATTAATTTTATAAAGGACATTTAAATTAAAGAATGTAATTTTATCAAAAGAGACCCTTATTAGAAAATAGAAATATATACACCATAAATTTGCTGTTAGATTAAAAAATGCAACCAAATTTGACCAAATGTGGTTCAAGAGTTTCATACACAACATAATTTAGTTATGTGTTTTAGTCATGAACTAGTCAGTTTTTTGGACTTTATGTACATCTAATTGCATCCCGACACGGTTTGATTTGGATTTATATTTAGAAAAAAAAATTGATTTCATTAACTTTGAAAAGCTTAGACAATAATATGGATTAGATTTTTTTATAAAAAAATTGTAATTTCATTTATAAATAATTTTAATCAAAGATCAGACAATAATATATGAAAAAATTTTGTAATTTTTGATATTATATAATAATAATTAAAAAAATTATGTATAGATAATAATATGAAATAGATTTTTTATATAAAAAAATTTTATAATTTTTAATATTATATAAAAATAATTTAAAGAAAATTGAGACTCGAAAATAAATAATAATATGAAATAGATTTTTTGTATGAAAAAATTTTGTAATTTATGATATTACATAATAATAATTAAAAAAACCATGTATTGATAGACGTTGCAAAAAAATTTAGATGTTTTAAGTCAGCCCTTCGTTAAGATTCGCCCTTTTAGTTACAGGACGCAGGCTAAATTTTTTACATAAAATTACTGTTTATTTGACAGATCACCATTATATCTGTAATTATGATATTATCGATCGATTAAATGATGAGATTGTTTATCAAGCAATCGGTTATATATCACTAAATTTATAAATTTTGCTAATCACATCGTAACAGTATTTTTTGACTGCATTAATTTTATTTATAAATAATAAAAAATAAATATATAATAATTTTTTAATAAAAATTGATGATCTGAGATCCAATGGAATAGGGTTTTACAAGGGTTTCGTATTACAAAACAATGGTTAATACAACTTTCTCAGACTCCTCTCAAAACTTGGTTTGTCTGGGGACGGTGCTCCCCTTTTATCCTTTCTGCTTTGCTCATGGTGACGTGTAAAGGCCTCTCCGTGATTGGGACACGCGTCTCTGGCATGCAGATTTGGGTGTACGAGGGTATCAGCCGCCTGCTCCATGCGTAACGGCCTCTGATTCTCTTCATGCGTACATCCGTGCGGATCTGCCAGGCTGTCTGAGTTGGGTCTGGACACTGGGCTGGGCTGAGAGTCGGACCAGATGCTGAGCCCAAGAGGAGAGGGCTCGCTTGGCGCGGGTTGGGCCGGCCTGAATGGAGGAGAGGGGTGAGCCCGGCCTTTGAAGGCATACGGGTTAGGCTTGTCTCACGTGTGTATGGGCCTCTGCTTGATGGGCTTTTGGCTATGGTCGAGGCCCTGGTCCGGGGTTAAGAAATCCAGCGGTTATCAATTGCCCCTTCACCTTCTCGGCAGTTATTGCTCCGACTGTCGAGGGGGTGAATATCAAAAACTATTAATACCGCGTCTGTTCGTGTTCAGATGCCTCCATAAAATCCTTTCATCTTTCTGGCGTTGCGCAGTCTTTGAGTCTCATCTGCCTTTTCCATTTCTGGCTTTTCTTTATTCTTTCTGTTCTTCGCGGTTTCTGCTTTTCTGTCATCATTATCTGGGCTTGTCCTTTCTTTCCTTTCCGAGGAACGTCTGGCCTGGCTAGCTTAGAGTCTAGTATAACTCTATTTTGTGCTTAGGCCTCAGACTTCAAGTATATATCAACGCCAGTTTTTCTTCGTTTTCAAATTCTCTGTTGGTATAAGGGTTGCCCTCGTTGCAATTTTCTGCCTGCTCCCTTCTTCCGGCGAGATCGTTCTGTTTCATCTGTGGAGGATCCATTTGACGCCTTCTTTAAGTGGCTGGAGGTAATCCTGGGTCTTCGTGTTATTTTGTTTTTCTCTGATAAGGATTTGTTCTGACTTGTACCTGTTTTTGAACTTTTTGCAGTGCCTGAGATAAAAATGGGTCAGTTCAAAAATTTTAAAGATTTAAGGTTACCTTCAGGGGGTCTGAACGAGGCTTTGGAGGTTCTGCTGCTAGGACAGTCGCTGGGTGAGGCTGTTCGGCAAGTTGCTGAAACGGTTTCACCCAGGTCGACTGGCCGGCCTCCTCCTCTGCTTTTTGTTCGGGCTCCTGAGAGGGTGCTGGCTCCATATATGTTTCAAGACGTTGAGGGTTCTAACTTGTTCCATTGCTCTTCAGAATGTTTCGTTGATTTCCCTGAATGTGCGTGGTTGTATCAAGCCTCACATTCGGGTGTAGGTTTGCAACATTCACTTGTTCCATTGCCCTTCAGAATGTCTATCTATGATGGAACAGTGAAAAATGTTCAATACCTATATCCTGCGTGGCCTTGGTGGGAAGTACCAGTATTATGCGGAACCAAGGTCCACCGCGCCTTCTGCATCGCATTTGGGCAACCGAATGCCGACCTATGGGTGAAATGTTTTCCGTGAATCAACGTCAGGAGTTTCCCTATAGTGTTGAGACAGATCCTGGCTTTTCTGCCGAACTCACATATCGAGCTGGAGTATCCTCCGGACTGAAGACTTGAGTGCTGAGGTCGGTTAAGGTGATGTAATCGCAGATGACAAAGTACCCGGATATGTAAATCCATTAAGAATAGTCTTCCATTCTGTAATGTAGGTCCGGATATGTAGATTCTTAAAGGATAGTCTTCCATTCTGTAATGTACTTTTCTTTTAATGAAATTCCTATTTTTCGTTCATACTTGAACCTGTTTCTTTCTTTGTTTTGGATGAAGTACTGGTACTGTCTTCTTTGTAGGTCTAACTAACTGAACTTTATTTCTTCCGAGCTAAAATAATACTTGGGAACTCCCGCTTTTAGTCGACAATCCGAGCTCCGGACTGACCCAACTTATTGGGAGGTCGACTTGCTCCCCCGAGATATGCTGTCCGACCTACGAGCTCGACCTTAAGATATAACTGACTGGGAGGTCGGTTAGCTCTTCCGAGCTGTATTATCCGGTCTATGAGCTCGGCTTTAAGACTTACTCAACTGACTGGGAGGTCAGTTAACTCCACCGAGCTGTACTATCCGACCTACGAATTCAGACTTATCTGGAGCTTTGTGCTTCTTTGGTTGACCGAGGTCTCAAGTTATGCTTTCCGAACTGTACCGACCGATCTGCGAGCCCTATTTGTTCGGGCCAAAATACTTAGTCGTGAGCTTCTGCTTTCGATTTTCTTTTTTCGAGCCAGAATACCGAGCTGTGAGCTCTGCTTTTAAGTTGAACTCTGAGCCTTTAGCTCTGTATGACTCCGGGGTGTCCTTAGCGCCCCGGTCTCTCAGTATTTATTTTAATAACAATCGCGTCAGAACTTATAATTTTCTAAATAATAAGCAAGTCTGACCTGGATTGTGCTCCTGTTCGCTTGTACTGTTGAGTCTCTTCACAACTTGCCCCTTTTATCCCCTTTATTGATAAAGAGGTAAATCTTTGTGGGCTAAGTTACTTTGACTGACGAGTTGGGCTTCTTATGCGGCGCGTGGGCCCTTGAGAGCTGGGCCATTGTGATGGACTTGGCCCCTGTTGTGTGCAGAGAAGCCCAGCGGTCATCCTTTTTCCCCTCTTTTTGCCCCCTTTACCTTCCCACCGGTTAGCCAACCGTCAGGAGGGTAAATTTCGAGGGTAATCAATGATCGCGCCGCTCCAAGACAAAACTGTACAGATTAGAGTGCTGTTTCATTATTTGGCTGTCATTTCGAATTCCTTCTGTCTGCTGAGGAAAACAACTCCTTTCTGCTCTCTGTCTTCCTGCCATTCCTTCTGCGTTTTTACCTTATTTCATTCTCAGGTACGCTTCCTTGTTCTTCTATGGCGATTTCAGAACTCCCTGATGTTGGTAACCTTGAGTCCCACATTACGCCTGCCAACATAACTAAATATCTTTCTCGGAGTTTTTTGGATACTCCTTTGTATCTGATTCGAGCCCCTCACCCAAATGAGAGGATAGTTCTGCCTTATCCTCCTCCTCCGGGTTTGGTGGATCCTCAAGAGTATCGTAGCATAGTATTTTTCTTGAAGCAGAAAGAGTTTGGCCTACCCTTGCCTTTTACTCCTTTCTTTGTTGAGGTTTTTGATTATTTTGGGGTAACTCCTCGAATGTTATCCCCAAACTCCATTTTGTTCATGTCTTGTTTCGAGTCTGTTTGCCTGGGTTGGGGTTTTACACCTACGGCCTGTCTGTTTGTGACCTTCTTCCGCCTTGTAAAGGCGGTCCAGAACTTCTACTATTTTTCCCCTCGTAGGGGATTATCTCTTCTTACGGGCTACAAGGATTCCATAAAGGGGTGGATAGAGAATTTCCTCGTAGCCGAGCTAAAATTAGGGACTGGCCGGTCGTGGGAGGTAGACCTTCGTTGGGGAGAGATTGATCCTGGCTCCAACGACCTGCCCAACTTGAGTATTGTTGAACAAGTAGGGTTGCTTCGACTGACTTCCGTTGATAGGAAGTATGACGTCGAGAAGTGTTTATACGTGTCCAATCGTAGGGACGTCCGGTCCATGGGTATAGCACTCTGTCCAGTTATGTGGTTTCTACTTTGCTTGTAATATCGGGATGTATGCTAACTTTTATGATTTCGCATTTTTGCAGCTTCGGAAGTAAAAATGGACGAGATCAAGTTTCCCAAGAACTTTGTCCTATCTCGGGACAATATTCATGCAATCTATGACGCCTTTTCAGCTGGTCGTTCAGTATCTGAAGCTGCTATGGAAGTGGTTCAAGCTACTTCCTCCAAGAAGGTTAGCCGATCTCCAGCCAAAGTTCCCTCTCAAGTTGCAAAGCCGAGCTCTCGCAGCTCCAAGTTATCCAGGCCATCTGGCCGTGGCGGACAGAGCTCGACTTTGGAGTCTGCTGAAGGGTCTAGGTCTGCTCCAGCCTCCCCAGAGGCCGTGAGAGAGGCTTCCTTGGTTATTACGGAGCAGACTTCTGCTGTCGAGCAGGTGGAGCGGGGTACTGCCCACTCTCCTGAGAAGGTATCTGGGGGTAAAAACAAGGAGGCCTCCGGGACGGGGTTGGAGATTGTCCTTATAGAGGACCGAACTCCAGAGGATCTTACCCAAGATGCCCCTGCCCCTGCGAGGGCTGAACCTGGGGGTTCTGAGGGCGTTTCAGCAAAGACCGGGGAAAAGCGCCCAGCTCCTGCTAGAACGTCTGTCCCATCGCCAGCTAGGAAGAAATCCAGGGTTACTACAGGGTCTGCCCCGACTCTTCCTCCCATTGGGAAAGGAAAAAGTGCTGTTGCCGAGCTTCCGTTGCCTTCCTCTGGCAACGCTTTGAAAGCGTCGGACATTACCTTTGAGTCTCCAGCCAGTGCTGTTGCTGACCTTCTCAGAATGCAGATGTTCGGCGGGGTTACACAAGCTTCGGATCCCCGTCTTCTCGCCCTGACTGGTCTCTTAGCCAGTTCTACTGAGGAACAGGTGTCATTCCGATCTCGTTCTCGTGAAGAGCTCGGGAATACAATCAGGGAGATGTTACTGATGGTAAGTCATTTTTTCCTGTCTTTTCAGTTTGTTCTGTTTTGTTTGCTTGACTGTTGTTCTCCTGTGCTAGATGACGGGTCTTGTCACGGAGGTGGATATCCGTGATCGTTCCTTCCGGGAGTCTGTAGACCGCCGGATTGAGGAGGCGCGTCAGGAGGAGAACATATCTGCAACTAATGATGTAAGAGGGAATCTGGCTGCTGCTCGAGAACAAATCCAGACCCTCCAGGCGAAATTGAACTCTTCATTGGAGGCCCTTAAAAAGGCTGAGGAGGAAACAGCTGAGACAGCGAAGCATACCTTGTCTTTAGAAAATGAGCTGTCTCGGACTCGCAAAGTTCTCCAAGAGTCGGATGAGAGGGCAACTGCCTTGGAGGCTCGCTGCAAAGGAGTTTCGGAGCAACTGTCCTCTATGGCGAATGCCCTTCAGGAGAGGAATGAGGCTTTGGGCCAAAAAGCGGAGGTCCAGCGCCAGTATGATGCCTTAAAGGCAGATTTTGATGGACTTCAAGCTCATATGAAGGAGGAGAAAACTCAGAAAGAGGCAGCCCTAGCTCGGGTGCAGGTCCTCGAGCAGGAGTTGAGTGCAAGTTCTGACCGTATCAGAGATCTGGCTTCTTCGGCTGAAGAATTCAAACTTCGTCATGATCAACTTAACCAGGAAGTCAGGGCTTTGGAATGCAAAGCTCAGCTGGTACGTGAGCAATGCATAGCGGAGTATCAGGAGTCTGATGAGCTGAAGGAGAAGATCATTCAGGCCGGTGAGTTGGCTGTTCAGGACTACAGGGACTCTTCTGAGTTTAAGGAGTTTGTAACTGAGGCCTGTGAAGCGCATCTTGCTAAATATTTAGCTTTTGGTGAAATGAAGAGGGCTATTGTTAATAAAGCCCTTCATTTTTACTCATCCGGCTATAATCGTGGTTTAAGAGAGGCTAGGCAGGCTCCTGATATCCCGTTGTCAGAGCTTCGCAAGCGGGAGGTAGATTCAGATGGCGAGCCGGTAATGTATGGAGAGGATGATTTTCCTATGCCCCGGGGAGATTGCCGTGTTGGTGGCCGGGCAACTGTGTCTTCCTCAGATGAATCCGAGCTGGAAGAAGAGGACGTGGAAGTCCTTGGGTCGAAGGATGACGACCCTGTTGCTGAGGGGGAGGACCCCAACCTTGGGTCAGAGATTGCTTCTGCTACTAACGTTGAGAGCTCTGATCCAAGGGATGCTGAGCTTCCTGCAGATGTCACTGCAAATAGGGATAATGTGGGCGAGGGAGTTTTAACTGATGTAAGTCCTTTAAGGACTATCTATCCTCCTACTTCGCCTGAGAGGTGAATTGTAATGTTTTGTTAATTTTTCATATGCCCTGTAATGTGTTTTTATAAGTGCTGTATTGACTTTTAGCTTTTAGCTAATAGTGTGATCAAGATCTTTGGAAAACGGACTTGGGCTTTGGATGTAACTTTTTTCTTCTTTATTTATGCCTTAGACGGTTTAGTCTCTATATGAAGAGAATTTTGGTTTTTTCGTTGGCCCTCATGCCTTTTTTTTTTTTTTTTTTTTTTTTTTTTTTTTTTTTTTTTTTTTTTTTTTTTAAGGATATATGTTTATCCGAGCTGGAAGCCCGTCCTTCTGCCTCGGCTAAACTTTTAATCATTAGCATGCATTTTGAGTTCGGCACCCTTTTGCCATCGTGCCCCCTGCCGCTTTATGAGGTCGGAACATGTTGTTTATTGGTAACTCTCGGTTCCTTATTTCTACTTAGCCTCTGTTTTGAGGTCGTCGTTTACTTGCTGGGGTGCCCCGAGCTTTTCCTCGAGGTCGGAACCTTTATTTGGTATTTTTTCGGGCTCTCCTCTTTTGTGAGGTCGGAACCGTAACTACTGCGAGGTCGACACTGTTATGCCCCGAGTTTTTTTTTTTTTTTTTTTTTTTTTTTTTTTTTTAGATCGGATCTTGATTTTTACGAATTTGTCCCTGCATATGATATGGGAAATTTTCATTTTTCGGGGAGGCTCTTAAGTCCTTCACCGACCATTTTTGTTTTCAGGAGATCTTATGAGATCCTGTCTGTTTTTTGCTCCGGGGTGATCTTGGGGCCCCACCGGCGGCCTTTCGCTTTTTTCCGGGAGTTTCTAGGGGATCCCGGTCTTTTTTATCCGGGAGATCTTGGGGATCCCGGTCTTTGTTTGGTTACCCGGGAGATCTTGGGGATCCCGGTCTTCTTTATTTTATCCGAGAGATCTTGGGGATCCCGGTCTTTTTTATTTTATCCGGGAGATCTTGGGGATCCCGGTCTTTGTGATTTTATCCGGGAGATCTTGGGGATCCCGGTCTTTGTTTGGTTACCCGGGAGATCTTGGGGATCCCGGTCTTTTTTATTTTATCCGGGAGATCTTGGGGATCCCGGTCGTTTTTTATTTGCCCGGGAGATCTTGGGGATCCCGGTCTTCTTTATTTTATCTGGGAGATCTTGGGGATCCCGGTTTTCTTTATTTTTAAGCCCTGCTCTTCCTTTGGAATATTATTCACAAGAACAGTCACGCGTTGTAAACAAATGTATTTTTTAAAGAATACAACGTTTTTTCTTTACAAAATATTTCAGGGAAAATACCTCTTTAGGTGCTGGATATTCCAAGCGTGAGGTTCAGGATTTCCTTGCATATCTTCTATTCGGTATACCCCTGGCTTGACCACTTTCGCCACTCTGAAAGGTCCCTCCCAGGTCGGTGCTAATTTCCCTGCAGCTGCTCTTTTCCCCGTAGCTTCTAGGTTTCTTAAGGTCAAGTCGCCTACCTTCAAGCTTCTTTCTCTAACCTTTTGATTATAATACCTCGCTGCTCGTTGTTGATAAGCAGCAGTCCGGACTTGAGCTTCTTCTCTAACTTCTTCCAGAGCATCCAGGTTGCTTCTCAGTTTGTCCCCATTAGTGTCTTCACTGACGAATTGGACTCGATGAGTGGGCACCTGTAATTCGACTGGGACTACGGCCTCTGTGCCGTAGGCAAGTGCAAACGGAGTTTCCTTGGTGGGTGCTCTGGGAGTGGTTCGAAGTGCCCATAGGATGCTATTGAGTTCTTCTGCCCAATTCTCCTTTGCTCCATCTAGCCGTTTCTTTAATCCTTGGAGGATAGCTCTGTTGGTAACTTCTGTCTGACCATTGGTCTGGGGATGAGCTACGGAGGAAAACTTATGCCATATTCCTATGTTCGTCGTGAAGGCTTTGAAAGTGCTGCAGTCAAATTGTCTACCGTTGTCTGAGATAAGCACTCTGGGTATGCCAAATCTGCAGATGATATGCCCCCACACGAAATCTATCATTTTGCGAGCAGTGATGGTGGCGATTGCTTCTGCCTCTGGCCATTTAGAGAAGTATTCCACAGCCACCACTACAAATTTTCTCTGCCCCGTAGTCTTGGGGAAAGGTCCCAGGATGTCGATTCCCCATTGTGAGAAAGGCCATGGGCTGGATATGCTTGCCTGAGGAGTGGCAGGGGTCCTAATGGCGTTAGCAAATCTTTGGCACACGTCACATCTCCGGACAAACTCCTCTGCTTCTTTTTTGACCGTGGGCCAGTAGTATCCCTGCCTGAATATCTTGTTGGCTAATGTCCCTGCTCCCTCGTGGGCTCCACACAGACCTTTGTGAATCTCTTCCATTACCTTTATGGCTTCTTCCGGATTCACACATCGGAGCCACGGGCTGGATTTCCCTTTTCTATATAGGGTTCCCCTTATTACCTGATAGTTGGCAGCTCGAGCTACTGTTTTTCTGGCTTCGTCTTTATCCTCGGGGAGCTCGCCCTTCTCCAGGTACCTTAGATATGGGGTCATCCAGTTCGAGCTCAGTTCCACCTGCAGTACCGTGCTAGCCTTTTTGAAAGCAGGGGCATGAACGTGCTGTATATACACTTCATCGGGGAGCTGCTCTAGCTCTTCTTTGGACAACCGACTCAGCAGGTCTGCCTCCTCGTTTTCTTCTCGAGGTATTCTTTGAAACTTGATGTTGATTCCTCGACTTGTGAACTCGGCTTCCAAAGCTTTTACCTTGTCAAGGTAGCTTTGCATGATGGGGTCCCTGGCCTGATACACCCCCATCACTTGATTGATCACTAGCTGAGAATCGCTATTCACCTCGAGATCGGTTACCCCTACCTCCGAAGCTACTAACATCCCATTCACCAGGGCTTCGTACTCAGCCACGTTATTAGAAGCTTTGAATTCTAGTCGCAAGGCATAACACACTTTGAAGTCCTCCGGCCCTTTAAGCATTATCCCAGCGCCGCTGCCCTCAGCGCCTGATGCTCCATCCACATATAACTTCCATCTAAACTCTTGAGAAGGTTCTCCCTCTCCCCCTTTCTTCGGCATGCTTGAGGTTGATTCTCCTTTCTCCTTGTTAAATGTGCACTCCGCTATAAAGTCAGCCAGCGCTTGTGATTTTATCGTTGTCCGAGGTCGATACTCCAGACAATAAGGGCTGATTTCCACGGACCATGCCAACATCCGTCCTGAAGTTTCCGGTCTGTGTAGTATCTTCTTTAAGGGTTGATCTGTCATTACAACTCCTTGATGACCCTCCAGGTAAACTTTAAATTTCCGGACTGCTAGCAACAGGGCGTAGGCTATCTTTTCGACATTCGAGTATCTGACTTCAGCATCTCTGAGCACCTTGCTGACATAAAAAACAGGTTTCTGTTCCCCTTCTTCTACTCTTACCAAAACCGCGCTGATCGCTTGCTCTGAGGCCGCCAAGTATATCAGGAGTTCTTCTCCTTTTAAGGGACTACTGAGCACGTGGGGCGAGCTAAGATATCTCTTCAACTCTGTGAAGGCTCTTTGGCAGTCTTCTGTCCATTCAAAGTTCGGCACCTTTCTTAACTTTTTGAAGAATGGCAAGCACTTCTCTGCCGACCTCGACATGAATCGGTTGAGCGCCACTACTCTCCCGGTTAATCTTTGTACGTCCCTTACACAGGTCGGCTCCGACATACTTAGTATAGCTTCCACCTTCTCCGGATTAGGCTCAATGCCCTTTCCGCTCACCATATATCCCAGGAACTTTCCTCCCCTGATAAAGAAGGCACATTTCGCTGGATTCAACTTCATTCTATATTGATCCAGTACCCCAAATACCTCCCTTAAATCGGCAACGTGTTGCTGAAAAGTTGAACTCTTGACCACCATGTCATCCACATACACCTCCACGTTTCTGCCGATCTGGTTTTTAAAGATCTTATTCATCAATCTTTGATAAGTTGCCCCGGCGTTTCTCAACCCGAAGGGCATAGCTCTGTAGCAGTAAGTCCCATCTTCGGTTATAAATGAGGTTTTTTCCTCATCCGAGCTTTCCATCGGGATTTGATGATAACCAGACATAGCATCCAAAGAAGACATGTAATCAAAGCCGGCCGTTGAGTCGACCATTTTATTAATATCGGGAAGGGGATAACAATCTTTAGGACAGGCCTTATTTAGGTCGGTAAAATCTATGCACATCCTGTATTTGCCATTGGCTTTTTTGACCAACACAGGATTTGCCAGCCATTGCGGATACATTACCTCCCTAACAAAACCTGCTTCCTCTAGTTTTTGTACTTCCTCCCGGGTAGCCTGTTGTTTTTCCCTTCCCACTACTCTCTTCTTTTGCTTTACTGGTTTAGCTTCAGGGAGGACATTCAGCCGGTGCGTCATTATCTTAGGGTCAATTCCTGGCATGTCTGAGGGCTTCCATGCGAAGGTCGGTGCATGACTTCGGATTAAAGCCATTACTTCATTTTTCTGTCCTTGGGTGAGTTTGGCGTTGAGGCTGAAGATTTTGCTTGCTTCTGCTTCTGACAAGGAGAAAGTCTCCAGTTCTCCAACTGGCTCTGTCCGAGCTTCCTTGATCTCATCCCTGACCTCCAGGACTTCCGAGTCAAGTTCTTCTTCAGTTGAGCTCGGCCCTGCCACTGTAGCCAAGTATACAGCCCTTGCTTCTTCTTGACAGCCCTTAACTATTCCCACTCCTCCCTCTGTTGGGAATTTGAGTGCCAGATACCGGATGCTAGTGACAGCCTCGAAATCGAACAACGCCGGCCTCCCCAAAATCACGTTGTAGCACAATGAGAGTTTAACCACCACGAATATCTCGTAGTGAGTGCGAGTTCTAGGTGCTTCTCCCAAGGTGACAGCCAGCTTCACCTTGCCCTCAACGAGCACCGGCGCTCCTCCAATCCCTTTGATCGGTGATCGGTCTCGGACCAGCCGTTCTTCGGGAATTCCCATCTGCTGGAAAACCCGATATGGCAACAGGTTGACTTTACTCCCATCATCTATCAGGACTTTCTTCACCCGAAAGTTATTGATGACAGCCTCAATGACTAACGCATCATCATGGGGCATCTGAATGCCCTGTGCATCCTCTGGAGAAAAAGTGATGGTCGTGGGAGAATGCTCCATGATCTGCATGACTTCGCCGCTGCTGGTCTCCCCTTCTCGGTTTCTTTTCTTGCCTCGACGGTTCATCCGCCCTCCTGTTCCTCCAACAATCATATTGATGGTCCCGCTGGATCCATCATTCACTGGCCCGGCTCCTGTTCTCCTCGGCATCTGGGTTGTCGGTCCGGCCTGAGGCCTCTGCCCCTCCGGTTTTTTCACAAAGTTTTTGAGATGCCCCCTTTTTATCAGCCTCTCAATTTCCGCAATCAACTGAAAACAGTTATTTGTATCATGACCATGCGTCCGGTGATACTGGCAATACTTGTCAGGGTTTCTTTGATCCGCCTCCGACCTCATGGGCTTTGGCCACTGGAGGAATTCCTTATCCTGGACTGCCATGAGCACTTCGGCTCTGGAAGCGTTGAGAGGGGTCGGCTTTTCAGGGACCCAAGGCGGGAGCGTTCTTGGCTCAGGAACCCGCGGATGGGGAGGAGGCCTTTGGTCCCTTCTCTCCCAGGCCTGCTTATACGGCTCGTGCCTCTTCCCATGCTTCTTCTCATGTCTCTCCGGCCTTTTCTCCTCCAGGGCTTTGTCTTTTGCTGCCGTCCCTTTGGCAAATCTGCTCGTTACTAAGGCATCATCCTGCCTTATGTATTTCTCCGCTCTCTTCATTAACTCGGCCAGTGTGGTCGGAGGTTTCCTGCTCAAAGAGCCGAAGAACTCGGCCGAGGTTGTCCCCTTCTGCATGGCCTCTACTGCCCTCCCTTCGTCTAGCTCGGGAATCTGTAAGGCCTCCGTGTTGAAACGGGCAACGTATTCTCTAAGTGATTCCCCTGCCTTCTGCTTCACGGTTTCCAGGTAGCTCGTCTTTCTATCTGCTGGCACCCCAGCTATAAACCGGCTAATGAAACGAGTAGCGAGGTCTCCAAAACTTTTGATACTTCCGGCCTCCAGACTATTGAACCATGCTCGTGCTGGTCCCGAGAGTGTTGTAGGGAATACCTTACACATTAAGGCATCTGATAAAGTCTGCAACTCCATGAACGTCTTATAGTTCATGACGTGCTCCCTCGGGTTGCCAGCTCCGTCATAGGCTGCTGTTGATGGCATCATGAACTTCTTGGGGACAGTCTCTTGCTGTACCATCTTGGAGAAAGGAGAAGAAGTAGGTAAGGAGGTTAGGCTTTGATCTTTCTTACCTAGCTCGGCTAAGAGCTGTTCTTTCAACTTTTCTAACTTTTTGTTCATCTTCTCGTCTCCCGAACTGCATTCCTCTTCTTCCTCCGCTTCCGTTCCGGTCTCGACGGTTGTTTCAGCAGCACAGTTATCCACCTCCTCGTTGTCTATCATTTCTTTGACTCTCCTCGCATGGGTGCGGGCCTGTGGTTCTTCGTCTTCCCCGGTATCATGACTGTTAGTTCGAAGATGGTCGGAGATGGGTCGGGGCTCATTGGTTCTGGGTTCCTCCACTACTGGGAGTGTATTCACTGGGGTGCTAAGACCCCTCTGTTGCATTATTTGCCCCAACCAGTGAGCAGTGGTTTGTAACTGGAGAGCCATGGTTTGAATGTCCTGGTTGGACAGGGTCATAGGGGGAGCATTCCCTACCAAGCTTGGCGAGGGATTAGGGGGAACAAGTGTTTGGTTATTCATCGTTGTTGGGCCAGAAAAAGAGAACTGCTGCCCTTCTTGAGCAGAGCTCAGGTCATTGGGAAGGTTAAGATTACTTTCTTGGTGGTTTGCCATCGTGGATCTCAGTGGGTTTTGAAAGTGGAAACTCCGGTGATGAAAAGATCTCCTTCGGTTTCCCACAGACGGCGCCAATTGATGATCTGAGATCCAATGGAATAGGGTTTTACAAGGGTTTCGTATTACAAAACAATGGTTAATACAACTTTCTCAGACTCCTCTCAAAACTTGGTTTGTCTGGGGACGGTGCTCCCCTTTTATCCTTTCTGCTTTGCTCATGGTGACGTGTAAAGGCCTCTCCGTGATTGGGACACGCGTCTCTGGCATGCAGATTTGGGTGTACGAGGGTATCAGCCGCCTGCTCCATGCGTAACGGCCTCTGATTCTCTCCATGCGTACATCCGTGCGGATCTGCCAGGCTGTCTGAGTTGGGTCTGGACACTGGGCTTGTAATACCCGGCTAGACTCCGGTATCGGAATTCCTACCGTCCGGTTTCCGGGTCGTTACAAAATGGTATCAGAGCCCTAGGTTCATATGGTCGGACCTAGAGTGTCGGGCTCATAGATGTTATAGAAAGGTCAAGCACAATAGGAAATCATGTCCACTAGGATAGGATGTAGAGTCCTGTCTAGAATGCAAGTATGTATGCCATGAGATATGCTATGATTATGATGTGTATATGATGTGGGTTCATGTGTTTCCACATGAACCATCTGATGCTAATGTTTTGTTATCTGTGCTGTTTTTCAGTAAACAGAATGCGAGGAACTCGTCGATCAGCTAGATTGACTAGAGTGCCACCGGAGGATGAGGGCACGAGCGCCCGTCCTCCAGCATTGCCAAGGGCAATGTCAAGCAGGTCCAACAGAGACAGAACAGTGAGGGACCCTAGAAGGTCCTTGGATCTGGGTAGAAGCAGATCAGTAAGGGGTACAGTTCAGGAAAGAATGTCAGTTGATGGAGAAGAAGAGATGGATGTGGAGCAGAGGAGGGACGGTAACCTTGGTGTAAACATGCCAGAAGAGGGCATGGGTGAGTCTCAGGGAGGCACTCAGGCCTCGGGGTTTGTTCTACCACCCCAGTACCCACCTTTTTCACCATACCCCGGGTATTCGATGGGAAGTACATCGGATTACCCCAGTTTTAATCATTACCCTTCTCACATGCCATACCCACCTTTCTACCCACAGTATCCACAGTACCCTATGTACCCACCTCCATCCTTCCATCCAGGCACGGCAAACCCTATCCCAGGGGATGTCGCACCACCACCACCAGCAGAACCCACAGTTCCAGAAACCCAAAGACCTCAACCTACCTCATCTAGAGGGAGCAAGGCCAAGATGACCGACTACATGAAGTTGGGTGCTCCCCAGTTTGATACAGGTGATGATCCGTTTGTGTACCTGGAGAAGGTCAAAACAATTACAGATGAGATAGGTGCTGATGACAGCAGAGCCATTCAGATGGCTGGTTTCACCCTGAAATGCAAAAAGGCCCGTGAATGGTTCAAGGGCTATGTGAAACCGAGGGTGGACAATCTTTCATGGGAGGAGTTCGCGACTGAGTTCGCAGGATGGGCTTTCCCTGACAGTTCCAGGGAACTGAAGATGATTGAGTTTGAACAGCTGAAGCAGACAGATGAAATGGGTGTCGATGAGTACACCGATAGATTCTTAGAGTTGTTGCCGTTTGCTGGGCAACATCTGGACACAGATCCGAAGAAGTCAAGGAGGTATATCATGAGGCTCCATTCTAGGTATTCCTCCTTGGTTCAGTCAGCTGATAGAGAAAGTTTCCATACCATTGTAGACATGGCCAGGAGAATGGAGGCTAGTGCCGTAATAGAGGGAAAAGTTAAACAGTCAGTGGCACAACCTTCTGGTTCTAAGACCCCAGGTGGGGGAAGGATAGATCCTTCATCCTTGAGTTCAGCTAGTAAGAAGTGGAGCAGTACCACTAAGAAACCAAAGAAGAATAAGTTCTGGAGCAAGATCAAATCAGGTCTGGGACTAGGAAGTGGCTCAAGCTCTGGTGCTGATAATGCAGTGTGTGCACGGTGTGGTAAGCTACACAGAGGGGTATGCCGTTTTGGGACAACAGCCTGCTACAGGTGTGGGCAGGAGGGACACATGTCCATGGAGTGTCCTAGAGCAGTTCCTATGGCACGGCCCCAGCAGACTACTTCGGGTAGTGTGGCACAGCCAGCAGCTTCAGCCGCGACACAGGCCAGTGGCAGAGGCCGAGGGAGAGGGTCAGCCTCTTCTTCATCAGCTTACAGAGGGGAAGGTCCGTCAGCTCCAGCACGGATCTTCACTATGACACAGCAGGAGGCAAACGCATCCAACACCGTGGTGTCAGGTAATATCATCATTGGTTGTTCAGATGCTTATGCCTTAATGGACCCGGGTGCATCCCATTCTTTTGTTTCTCCGAGAGCGGTCGAGAGGTTGGGTTTGATGGTCTCTGGGTTAGAGTGTCCCCTATGGGTTAGTGGACCCAAGTGTGACCCGTCAGTGGCGGAGTCAGTCTGCCAGTACAGTCCAGTTTTCATAGAGGGAAGATGCCTATCCGCCGACCTTGTGGTTCTAGACTTGACAGATTTTGACGTCATTCTAGGGATGGATTGGCTATCTACCCATGGTGCTACCTTGGATTGCAGAGACAAGGTAGTTAAGTTCAGATGTCAGGATGGGTCAGAGGTTGTCTTTAGAGGAGACAGGGGGAGTACACCTAGAGGTTTGATATCAGCCCTACAGGCTCGTAGGCTGCTCAGGAGGGGTTGTCAGGGTTATCTAGCTCATGTGAGAGAGCTAGACAGAGATGTCAGAGAGCCCGCCTCAGTGCCTGTGGTTAGAGAGTTCTTAGATGTCTTCCCAGACGAACTGCCAGGTTTACCGCCTCCTAGGGAGATAGAGTTCGAGATAGAATTGATGCCAGGAACCAGACCGATCTCTATCCCTCCCTACAGGATGGCGCCAGCAGAGCTGAAAGAGCTTAAAGAACAGTTGCAGGAGCTGGTAGATAAGGGTTTCATCCGACCGAGTACCTCACCCTGGGGTGCTCCAGTGTTGTTCGTGAAAAAGAAGGATGGATCCCTTAGACTTTGTATCGACTACAGACAGTTGAACAAGGTCACTACCAAGAACAAGTACCCGTTGCCTAGGATCGATGATCTATTCGACCAGCTAGCAGGAGCAGGTTGTTTCTCCAAAATAGATCTGAGATCTGGGTATCATCAGCTGAGGATCAGAGATGAGGACGCGCCGAAGACAGCTTTCAGAACCAGATATGGGCACTATGAGTTCCTAGTGATGCCGTTCGGGTTAACAAACGCCCCTGCAGCATTCATGGATCTCATGAACAGAGTATTTAGCCAATACCTGGATCACTTCGTTATTGTCTTCATAGATGATATCTTAGTGTATTCCAGGAATGCAGAAGAGCATGCCCATCATCTGCGGTTGGTCTTGCAGACTTTGAGGGAACATGGCTTGTATGCCAAGTTCTCTAAATGTGAGTTCTGGCTGAGGAGCATTTCGTTCTTGGGGCATGTAGTGTCAGAGAATGGTTTTGAGGTGGACCCCAAGAAGACAGAAACTGTGGCTAACTGGCCTAGACCCACTTCAGTGACAGAGATTAGAAGTTTCTTGGGTTTGGCTGGTTACTACAGGAGGTTCGTTCAGGACTTCTCAAAGATAGCAGCTCCTCTGACCAGGTTAACCAGGAAGAATCAGAAATTTCTGTGGACCGACCAGTGCGAAGAGAGTTTTGAAGAACTTAAGAAGAGGTTGACTTCAGCACCAGTTTTAGCTCTGCCATCTGGTGATGAGGACTTTACAGTCTTTTGTGATGCGTCCCGTGTGGGACTGGGTTGTGTACTGATGCAGAATGAGAGGGTGATTGCTTATGCTTCTAGGCAGCTGAAGAAGCATGAGTTGAATTACCCCACACATGACCTTGAGATGGCAGCGGTAATCTTTGCACTCAAGATGTGGAGGCACTACCTCTATGGGGTAAAATGTGAGATCTTTACAGATCATAAGAGCCTGCAGCACATCCTGAGTCAAAGAGATTTGAATTTGAGACAGAGAAGATGGGTAGAACTGCTCAGTGACTACGATTGCAAAATCCAGTATCATCCGGGTAAGGCTAATGTAGTAGCTGATGCCTTAAGCCGGAAATCACTCGGCAGTCTATCCCACATCACGGCAGAACGAAGACCAGTAGTAAAGGAGTTCTACAAGCTCATCGAAGAAGGGCTGCAGTTAGAGTTGTCGGGTACAGGTGCCTTGTTGGCTCAGATGAAAGTGACACCCGTGTTCCTTGAGCAAGTTGCTCAGAAACAGCATGAGGACCCCGAGTTAGTGAAGATTGCCAGGACTGTTCAGTCAGGCAATGATAGTGAGTTCAGATTCGACAGTAAAGGGATCCTCCGCTATGGGAGTCGATTATGTGTACCAGACGACATAGGGCTAAAAGGAGACATTATGAGAGAGGCTCATAATGCAAGATACAGCATTCACCCCGGAGCCACCAAGATGTATCAAGATTTGAAAAAGGTTTATTGGTGGCCAGCAATGAAGAAAGAAGTGGCACAGTTCGTGTCAGCCTGCGAAGTGTGTCAGAGGGTGAAGCTGGAACATCAGAAGCCAGCTGGAATGCTTAACCCGCTACCTATTCCAGAATGGAAATGGGAAAATATAGCTATGGACTTCGTAGTAGGGTTACCAGCGGCGTCCAACAGAGTGGACTCCATATGGGTGATTGTGGACAGACTCACCAAATCTGCTCACTTCATTCCTGTCAGGAGTGGCTATTCTGTGGACAAGTTGGCGCAGGTGTATGTGGACGAGATCGTCAGGCTGCATGGGGTTCCCGTTTCGATAGTGTCAGATAGAGGGCCCCAGTTCACCTCCAGGTTTTGGCGGAGTCTGCAGAATGCCATGGGTACTAGGTTGGATTTCAGTACTGCCTTCCACCCCCAGACTGATGGACAGTCAGAAAGGACCATCCAGACTATCGAGGATATGCTCAGAATGTGTGTGCTGGACTTTGGCGGTTCTTGGAGGCAGCATCTACCTTTGGTGGAGTTTGCCTACAATAACAGCCATCATGCTAGCATCGGGATGGCTCCATATGAAGCTTTGTACGGAAGGAAGTGCAGATCACCTGTTTGCTGGGAGGAAGTTGGAGAGAAGGCCTTGGCAGGGCCTGAGCTAGTAGAGATTACCAGCAGGGTGGTACCCATAATCAGAGAAAGAATCAAGACTGCTGCAAGCAGGCAGAAGAGTTATACAGACTACCGCAGAAGGCAGTTAGAGTTTCAGGAGGGGGATCTGGTATTGCTCAAGGTGTCTCCAATGAAGGGAGTGGTTCGCTTCGGGAAGAAAGGTAAACTAGCCCCACGATACATCGGACCCTTTGAAATCTTGCAAAAGATTGGGAATGTGTCGTACAAGCTAGATTTACCTGCTTCAATGGCAAGAATCCATCCGGTCTTCCATGTTTCGATGTTGAGGAAGTTTGTGTCAGATCCGAGCAAGGTTCTTAGTGAGCCTGATGTGGAGGTCCAAGAGGATCTCACCTATGTTGAACAGCCAGTACGGATCATAGACACGCAGATCAGAAAGTTAAGAAACAAGGAAATCCCGATGGTGAAAGTCCTGTGGAACCACCACAACTTGGAAGAGTGCACTTGGGAGACACGGGAGTCTATGCTCCAGCAGTACCCTCAGCTCTTTTAAGGTTAGATCCCTATGTGTTGATGTGCTTAGTATGTATGTTATATGTTTGCCATGTTATGTGTTGTTTGGTGAACATTCGGGGACGAATGTTCTTAAGGGGGGAAGAATGTAATACCCGGCTAGACTCCGGTATCGGAATTCCTACCGTCCGGTTTCCGGGTCGTTACAGGGCTGGGCTGAGAGTCGGACCAGATGCTGAGCCCAAGAGGAGAGGGCTCGCTTGGCGCGGGTTGGGCCGGCCTGAATGGAGGAGAGGGGTGAGCCCGGCCTTTGAAGGCATACGGGTTAGGCTTGTCTCACGTGTGTATGGGCCTCTGCTTGATGGGCTTTTGGCTATGGTCGAGACCCTGGTCCGGGGTTAAGAAATCCAGCGGTTATCAAAAATAATATAAAAATTAAAAAACTTTTGCTTAAAGCTGATAGAGTAAATGCTAATAATATTTAAAGTACTAATTGATTTATTTTTAGTTTGGACAGAGAATAAAACCTTTTATATTATTATTTAAAGAATTTATTATTTTTAATTTATAAAATATTTACATAAACATAAAATTAAGTCACGTTACTAATCTTGATTAATGAAAAAATATTATCCATTAACAAAACAAAAACTATTGAATGAGGACTCACAGATTTAGTCTGAGGACTCACAGATTTAATCTGATAATAAGATTTGATATGATAGTAAAGTATATTTAAGTAAATCTAAGAGATTTTATATTTTATTTTTTCAATTTTTAATTATAAATTTTAAAAAAAAAATATTCTCCTTGCTTGGAGCATATAAATATATTAATAAAATTTATATATTCTCCTTGCTTTCAGCATAGAAATATAGAAATCAGCATTACCAATTTCAAGGGACGAGTAATTCTCCTTGCTTTGTGCATATAAATATATTAATAAAATTTATATATAATGATTTTCAAAATATAATAAATATATTTTTTTAAAAAATAAAAGCTAATTTCTTTACAATAATTTAAATTTTCGTTTAATCACTAATTTTTTTAAGTGTAATGTAAAGTACTTGATAAGATATTTTCTCTTAAAATATTTGTAAAATAGTAACAAATAATTATGTAATGCTCAATTTCAACCATGTACATTTGTTGGAAAGTTTAATTTAGCTATTTTGTTTAACTTTCCTCTAAATTAACTTCAGCTTCTTAATTTTTTTTGTTAAATTAAGAAATTTAACTAAAAAAATAAAGAGAATTTAAGTCTATTGATATTTATTTTCAATCAAGAAATAAATAAAATTAGCTTAAAAAATTTAATTTCTCAAGTTAAAATTGAGTTGAAATTGGAAGGGTAATTTACAATTAAGTCTTTCAAATTTAGTAAAATTTATTAGGTTGTCCTTATTTAAAATTAATATAACAATTAAATTTTTTAAATTTCAAATAATTGACAATTTTGTTAAAAATAAAATTAATTTATGATTAGTTTAACTTTTACTGACAAATTTACCTGTAGGAGGCCGAATTGTCTTTCCAATTTTACCCTTAACCTTTGTCGTCAAAGCCCTTCCTTGTTTAACAATTAAACAAAAGCCTCCGTTTACATATTTGCTCAAAGCAACGCATTCAGAACTCATCCAAAAAATAATTCTAAAAGAAAAGGAGAAAGAAAGAGAAAAACCCATGTAATTAAGATGGGAAAAATTGAATCTTTATATAAAAATCAATCCTTTATTCCAATCTGTAAGTAAATCCAATGAATCAAATAACAATAACTCTCAGCTCAATCCATCAAAATATGTCTCTCCAAAATAATACAGATGTAATAATATGTATAAACAATAAGAACCCATCTCGGATCTTGTAAAAAAAACAAAAAAGGAGATCTTTAGTGCTTGAAGAGAGAAAGCATGGACAACAAGAGAGAAGAGCAAATCACAGCTACGGGCATTCCCAGAGAATAAGCAGCTCCTTTATCCATAGCTGGAGCTGGTGCTGGTGCCAAATCTTGAGCTGAAACAGAAGCTGCAGCAGCAATAACTGCCACCATGAAAACAACAGCCAAGGACTTGAATGAAGCAGAAGCCATTGTAAATCTTGAAATCAAAGATATCAATCAAGAAACAGAGAGAGAGAGGGGTGAACAAGAACAAGAGATGTTTGATTATTGAAGAGGAGAATGAAGAGAAAGGGGGAGGCCAGAGAGATATATAGGGAAAGATTCCGTGTGGGCTCCACAGAGAACGTGGACAGGTGGATGGGAAATCAAGACACGCAGTTCAAAGTCCCCGCAAGGAAGAGGCAGCTGCTGGTTAAACAATTGGAACGTTAATGGGAAGCTGTCAGGTTGCACTGTTTTCTTTTCTTAAATTATTAGGTAGCCGTTAACCAACAATAATTGTCTATGATTCTTGACTTTTACTGGGTCTCAGACCTTCGTTAACATCGAGGAACAAACGGTCGGTAACGGTGAGTTTTAATGGAGTTCTTGGGCTCGACTGCACCATTGTTCATGGCCCATTTCAGCCATGGTGGTGTTTCTGTTTCCCTCTCGTAAATGTTGGCCTACTCTTTTTCATAGCTCATTACTGCAAATTAAGCTTTAAAAAGTTTAAGATTTAATATTTATATTTTATAAAGGGTTAAATATATAAAAGTATATATTTACTTGGTTCACATAGATAAAATTAAAATTCTTGAAACAAGAATGATAGAAGTATAGTCTTATTGAAATTATGATAGAGAGTAAATACAGTTCAATTTTGTTTTAAATGCAAACATGAGAAAATATCATGTCTCTTGGTGTTTCGTGAGTGAAAGAGAAAACGGGTGAGAGACAGAAGAACTAACAGAAAATAAAGATTTTGGAACAGTAACAAAAGGAGATTGAGAATAAGAGTGTTTTTGGGTCGATCCTCGAGCTATTTGTTTTCATTTTGTTTGGACTTTTTTTTTTTGAGTTTCTCCATCTTTATTTCTTTGGTGGTTTTTTTTTAGTTTAACTTTCGGTTTTGATTAGAAAAAAATTGAAAAAATCAAACCGAACCGATTAGAGATAATAATATGTTATTTTCAATAATATAGAGAAATTAAATCATATTAAGATTAAAATATTTTAATTAAATTTTAAAATGCTAAAAATAAAGTGTAAAAAATAAAAAAATTATTAAAAATCGAAACCGATTAAATCGAACCGAATTGAATCAGACCAGTTCGATTCGATTCAGTTTCTGACTAAAATCAATTCGGTTTGATTTTTATAAATACTAAAATTTTAGTTTTTGATTTATTCAATTCAATTTGACTTTAAACCGAACCGACCAAATATTCACTCCTACTGCCATGTCCTCTTTTTGACCTATTGTGTGGATAATCGATTCAGTTTCGAAAGCCTTATTTCTTGTGTTGTATGTTGTTTTCTTCTCCTATTTTTGTTTTTCTGGGTTTGATGCTTGGTTTGCGTTTTGCTTATTTTGATCTCTACATTGATTGCCTATGAAAGCGTTTTGGTGGTTCTTTGGGTTCGGCGGACGTTTCGATGCAATGTTTGTGTTCTGTGTGTGGTTTGGTCCGTTTGAGTTTAGTTTAATTTTGGTCTGATTTGATTTGATTTTGTCTTTATTTTAGCTTTGATTTTCTTTATTTGGGCCTTTGTTTTGCTTTTCAGCTCTCTTGTATCTAGCCCACCGGCCCTTATTAAATGCTATTTGATGAGCATTGATAAAAAAAAAAAAAAGAAAAATTATGTCTAGAATTTGAGATTATGGAGAGAGAAGGGAAGATGTCATAGAAAGATAGGGCCATTATTGAAGAATTTGAAGGCATTGAATAAAGGATAAGCTAAAAATTTAACTTGTATTCAGAGTTAAAAGAGGTCTTATATTTAAATTTAAATCTAAATCGATTATTAAAAAAACAAGAAAATTACTATTTAATTTCTAAAATATAAAAAAATTTACTAGTTAATCTTTCAGTTTTAAAAAATATAATATAATGTCTCTAACATTTTAAAAGATTTAATATATTTTTTAAAATGTTAAAGATTTTTTAATATATTTTTTAAAATAAAGAGGCTAATTAGTGAATTTTCTAATATTATAAGGTCTAAATAATTTATAAAAAAAAAAAGAGATGAGTTAAAACTTCCATTTTGCTCTTATATTGAGCTATTCCAATATCAATTCCTCCATTACATATCTACTTTCAATTCCTATCAATTGAAATATCCTCTATATTCTTAGGCCTCCCCCACCCAAAAATCTGCCATAAAGCTTCATAAAATCACCATAATTTCTGCCATAAAAAATTTCCAGATTTTAGTTTCTTGATAATATTTTCTTAACCGACCAAACTCCACACAATTACCAGAATACATGGTGAGTTTTGGATGGTTCAACTGGGTGAGGAATTATTGGTTTTAATCGTTACTTATGTATATTTACTCAAAAAAATCAATTTTTTTTAAAAAATAAATGATATTACCCATTAATTTGTGACGAAAAATATACATATATAGAGAATATTCTATAATTATCAATAAAAACAGTTTTTGCTTAGTAAATCCAGGACACAAATATATGAAGGAATCTTTGGCTGATAGACTAATAAAGGGTTTCTCTTACAGATTTGCGCCGCAAGATTGATTTTTTTTTGTTTTGATGTATAGGCTTGGGTCTTGAACTTGTATTAGCCTTATTTTCTATTGCCCTAATGGGCTTGTTGTTATACTCTTCACTTGGGGACTTTTTTTTTTTTTTCTTTTTTCTTTTTGTCCGAAGGGATTGGGAAAGTTGAACTCAACATTTCTTAGTTTAATTTTTAATGCAGTTATCATTGAATTAAGCACTCGACTATCTCACTTATGAACTTTAATGTAATGGAAAAAGTAATTCTGAATTAAGCACACAACTACCTCACTTATGGACTTTAATGTAATGGAAAGAGTAATTAAAAAAGAAACGGTTGAATCATAATTTATAATATTGAAATTATATGTATGAATCTATATTAAAATTCTTACTTTATTATTTTGAAAAAAACCCCTTAATTTGTGATTTTTTTTATTAAAAATAAAATACACACTAGATTCATAGACACAACTGAATTATTGTCAAACTATAATATGTTATGATTTTTTTTTCATCTATGAATGAAAGAGATTGATATTAATTTTGGTCAATGATTCAAGCTTGAGATTATGGGGCCATTTCGCTCTCATAGCTAGCATTTGTTCAGTACTCTATATCACCAACAAAGACTTTGAATTCGTATAACGATCTAATAATATTAAGATGAAAATATTTATGCTCTCATAGCTAGCATTTGTTTAACAGTCTCTAAGTAATTTCTCTTCTTTTTAACCGGGACTCTGGTGATAAACCTGCTAGTGAATATATTGGCTAGATAGACAAAGTTTCTCACGCTTCCCGGCTCTAGGCTATTAAACCATGTCTGAGCTGGTCCTTTCAAGGTCGTAGGGAAGACTTTGCACATTAGAGTGCAATTGCAACTCCATAAAGATCTTGTAATTCAACACATGATCCCATGGGTTTTCTGCTCCATCATATGTAGCAACATCGGCATCATGACCTTCTTTGATATAGTCCCAAGTTGGACCCTCTTGGTGAAAGGTGATGAGGTCGGCAACATCGGATTGGCATTTTCCCTGGCTCCGAGCTCCATTAGCAACTACTTCTTTAACTTTTCTAACTTCTAGTCAACCCCTACATCATCATTTCTAGGTCTCTTGTTCTTGCAGCGGTGAATCCCTCCCGATTCCTCACCTTCCAACTCTTCTTCAAGCTCAAATGAAACTTTCCTCCATATCATTTTCTATGAGATCCCTTACTACTTTGCTTCAGTTCATGCCATTGGTTCCTTTCTTCCTCTTGTCTCTTCATCCTCCTCTCCTGTCCTCTTGCTGCTTTGTTATGGATTCTGCCAGTTTAAGGTAGGTTAGGGCTCACTATTGTTGGGCCCTTTCATCATACTCAGCCAACTCGAGGGGAGGGGAGAGGGGGGAAGGGGGTATTAAGGCCTCTTTGCTGCAAAATTTGGTTTAACCAGTTAGCAGTGTTTTGAAGTTGTAAGGCCATACTTTTGAGTTCTTGATCGGACAGTGGGGTATGAGACGTGGTTATGGTCGAGTTTGGTTAGTGGTTTGGTAATGCAGGTGATGGGGTTGGTGGACTAGAAAATGAGAATAATAGGCTTTTTAGGGGTTGAACTCAGATCTTTTTGAGTGAGCCATGTGTGATTTTCTCCAAGGTTGGCCATGTGGATCTCAGTAGTTTAATGAGAATTGCAATAACATTTAGATCCCTTCGTTTCCACAGAAGGTGGCAATTGATAACGAGATCTAAAATGAGCCTAGGAGTATGTGTGGTTTGGTAAGCTTGGTCTTAGTTTAATTATTCTCTCATTTTATTTCTATTTTTCTTTATCTTTTTGGACGTGCCTCCGCCGTCCAACATCCTTATCCATATGTCACTTTCATGCGGATAGCCTGTGTGTGAGTACGAGATTATGATTTGCGTCAGGCGACTATTTAATTTTTTTTGGGCCTTTTGGGACACGACCTCTATTATTGCGAGCTTTGTTCTCATACGGACATTGATGATTAGTCGGGTCTGACCGTTTCCAGACTCTTTCGAACTCTATCCGATCCATGGGTCAGATCTTGATTAGTCTAGATTCCATCTTATGTGCTACGTTATGAGCTTCAATATGGGCTGCTGCATGTTTGGCGATCCGAATCCATTAGTCATAATAGCTTATCACATCCATATTATTACATTGTGACAATGAAAAGAATATGCCGAGTTTAAAGAAAAAACTGCATAAATTATGTGAATGATTTTAATAGCTTAATTTCTTTAAGTGTTGGCATTTAATTCCTGTGAAATTGTAAGATTAAAGACACAATCATTTGTGGTAAGTTTGATTCTCTTGCTTTGAGCATAGAAATATAGATCACCATTACCCATTTCAAGGGACGATTAATTTCTGCATATACTCGAATACATACATTCGGTAAATAAATATAAAATATACATCAATTGAATTTATAATATGTCCCATATTTAGATTTAAATTGATAAAATTTTATTGAATAATTGTCCATATATTTTAGTGTTAATAATATATTTCCCTACAATACTGCAGTAGTTGAAATTTTCACGTAAATAGAATTGTTTTGCTTTATACATACTGATCAATATTGAGTCTAGAAATTTTTTGGCTGATAGAGTAGTACTTAAGGATTTCTCCTACGGATTTGCACTGCAAGTTTGGTTTGTTTAATTTGATATATAGACTTGGGTTTTGAACTTCATAATTTCTCCACCAATTGTAATATGGCAATATCCGATTATTTCATCTCTTGGGTTACGTTCCCCCACTGGACTCGTTCAAAAGCAATAAGAGTCAAGAGATTTCACCATGCAAACCTAAAAATAGCACAAAAAATAACCATATTCTACCGAGAAAAACTCAACAAATCCAGCTTTATATACCCCATGATACAGCCAATATTCTTCAGGCTGCAAATTAATAAACTCCATATTCACAGGTAGATATTCGGCTTAAAGCTTTTTATCGATCATAATTTCATTTGGGCTTTTCTGACGATATCTGCCTGAACCACAAATGGAAATGAAGAAGGTTGCCTGTGCTGTCCTCTTCGCTGCGGCCTCCATGAGTGCAGTGATGGCTGAGGAGGCTTTCTCTCCAGCACCAGCACCAGCACCAACAAGTTCTGCCATTTCTAGCATGCCTGTTGTTGGATCTTGGTTTGGAGCCTCCCTTGCAACGTTCATTGCCCTCTACCTCCAATAAAAGAAAGAAAAAAAAAACAAAAGAAAAATCAAAGAGAAGGAGAGAGATTAAGAAGTAATAGAAGAAAAATGGTTCTGCCATCGTTTAATTTTTATTTGTATTATCTTCTTTTTGTTTTCACTTTGGAGATACTTTCTCTTCCTCTCATGTTAATCGATTGTTAAAAATGGAATTATTTGAAAAAAAAAAAAAAAAAAAAAAAGAAACCCTTGATGGTTATTGCCATAATTTCAATTTGATACTTGCATCTTTCTTTTTCCCATGTCTCCAACTGGCCTCTTGAAATATTTGTCCATTGCATTTCTGCATAACCCTTTCACTTTAACAAATGAATCTCCAATCAGTTTCTTCAATCCATCAGATGAAATTCCTATTACCCTTTTCATCTCGTTAAATGCATTCCCACTAGCCCAGTCATGATTGGGACATCCCAATGCAATCTGAAGGCTGAACATTTGGGCAAAGGAGAAGATGCATTGTTCTCTCAAGTGGTAACTGAGTTCCCATCGGGTTTTAGGTAAGACTCCTGCCACTAGGGGACAGGAGACTGCTTCCTGAGACTAGAACCCCACACTCAGCTTGAGTGCCTTGAGAATCTCGCTTCCACTGGAACATGCTGAACATTTTTTCAAATCATGCAAAAATGGAGAAATATTTTCAAAAACATGCAGGATCCGAAAATATTTTTGGATTCTGTGTGTCAACGCAGCGTGTTCACCAGTCATACTGGCGAACAAGCGTGTTCGCCACCTATGGTGTCGAAGAAGGGAGAGTTCGACACCATGGATGTTGAACTCTGTCTTGCTGAGCTTGTTCGCCACTATGAGTGACGAACAAGCTCGTTCGGGCCACGGAAGCAGTACATTCTGCTCTCGTGGCACACCAGCTTGGCGGAAAGAATTGTTCGCCACTGTAAGTGGCGAACAATTCTGCTGAGTGGCATGTTCGCCACCCAAGGTGGCGAACATGCACACAGGAAAAGTGTTCGCCACTTACAGTGGCAAACACTTTTCTCTTTATATGTGCATGCAACTCACATGCATGCAGTTGCATGCATGTGGTATGAATTTGTTCGCCAGCGATGCTGGTGAACAAATTCTTGTAAAAATAAAATTTTTAAAGTAAATATATTTTTAACAGTATAATAAATTTTAATTTTTTAAAAATAAAAATATATATATATAATATTTTAATAATAAATAATTTTTTCATACACTATTTAAATTTATAAAATATTTTAATTTTAAAATATATAAATTTATTAAATAATATATTAGATGATTTAAATTTAAATATTATAATAATAATATTATTAAAAATTAATTTTATAATAAAATTAGAAATAAATTATTAATTGATTGATGATTAAAAAATATATAATTTTAAGTATATAAAATAAATTTAATATTAATATATTTTAATTAATATCAATAAATATATTTTAATTAGCATAAAATTTTATTAATTTTTCTAAATTTTTTAAATATATATTTAAAAAATTTAAAAAAATTAATAAAATTTTATGCTAATTAAAATATATTTATTGATATTAATTAAAATATATTAATATTAAAATTTTATTAATTTTTCTAAATTTTTTAAATATATATTTACTTTAAAAATTTTATTTTTACAAAAATTTGTTCGCCAGCATCGTTGGCGAACAAATTCATGTGGTATCACATGCATGCATGTGATATAAAGAGAAAAGTGGCGAACACTTTTCCTCAGTCAACCTCTCGCCATGCCACTCAACAGAATTGTTCTCCACTTTAAGTGGCGAATAATTCTTTCCGCCAAGCTGGCGTGCCACGGGAGTAGATTGCACTGCTCCCGTGGCCCGGACGAGCTTGTTCGCCACTCATAGTGGCGAACAAGCTCAGCAAGGCAGAGTTCGACACCCATGGTGTCGAACTCTGCCTTCTTCGACACCATGGGTGTCGAACAAGCGTGTTCGCCAGTATGACTGGCGAACACGCTGCGTTGACACACAGAATCCGAAAATATTTTCGGATCCTGCATGTTTTTGAAAATATTTCTCCATTTTTGCATGATTTGAAAAAATGCTCGAACATGCTGGCACCATGTTTCATGGGAAGCCGAGACCTAAGTGCACCAGGAATACCTCTAGGAGAAGGAACTCTTGTAAACCTAGCAGTAGCACATGGAGAGCCACGGGCAATACAGGGCCATGTCATGATAGGAGTAGCTCCTCTGTGGACAGGGCTTCTCTTTACAACCTGCAAGAGTGAACCAGCTATGAGAATCCATCAAGCAGCATTTCTTGATCCACGTTAGATTCCACATCAAAAACCAAGAGAAGAATTCATCAAGTTAACATCCTAAATTGAATCTCAAAATGAAGTTTGAGCATGAACTGAGACAAGTCTTCCTTGTTATCAATGTGACCTGTAAACTGACCATGTGTGTTATAATTCAGCGTCTGTGGAAGGATAGACCTGGTCCAGACGACTTGGTAGATGATCAGGTGAATTATAAAAAAAGTTATAAAAATTTAAATTCAATATCTAATCATTTATGAATGATTAAAAATAAAAAGGCCATATATAATGTAAAATTTAATAAAATTGATAATTTAGTTCTTATTATTGTAATAAAAAATAATTTAATTTATAAAATTTTATTCTATTAATAAAATATTTTTCATGTTAAAATTCACAAATAAACAATACCAGTTTAATATTTTAAATTTTACATTTATAACAGTTTAATAATTTAAAGTAATTTAATTCTTATAATTTTAATATTTATGAAATTAAATTCTTTTAATTTAAATTAATTTCATTAATCAAAAGAATTGTTTTATTAAAAAATAAAAATTTAAGAGTAAATCATTTATTATTAAAAAAACGTGACGTGTATAATTGTCACAAAACCTCTTTTTGAAGGGAGGGTAAGATCCGATTAAGGAGTATAGAGAAAATTAGGAAAAGATATGGAAGCCACAAGAAGTTGCCACGTATCCTTGCTGACTCACTCACAACTAACACTTTCACGACACGCGGCACCCAACATTACACGTTAACTCTCCCTCCCTTTTCTTAAGCCTCAATCACACACTCCCAATCCCAGCTGATCCCAGAACTTTTGTTTTCTTCTAAATAAATTGAGGAAAATAAATATCTTTTTATATTTAAATATAAAAAGGAAAAAATAAAATTATAATATTATCTTTACATATTTAATTAAATCTCTATAAATTATATAGATATTTTTTATTATTTTCGAACATTTTCTTCTCACTTTTCATTTAATTTAAGAAAAAAAAGTAAAATCTAAAAGTTATTTTCCTTTTAATATTTTTTTTCTTTTTATTTTCCTTTTATGAATAAAACTAAATTGAAAATTACTTTTAATTTTCTTACATGTTATTTTTCTAGGAAACCATTAAAAACCAGAAATAACGTAAAAAAATTTCAAATAAGTATTAAAATTTCATTTATATAACATATAATATGAAAAATCACATCAGCTGTTATTAAATTTATAGTAACGCACTCACAGATTAACACAGTAATAAATTTATTTAATTATATTTTAAAAATTTTTAATTATTCATTATAATTTTTTTAAAATAAAATTCAAAATTTAAAAATAAAATTAAAATCTCTCAAATTTATCTAAATACACTTTAAATATAATTTTTCCTTTTATCCCTTACATAATAATGAGAATTATTATAAATAAAATGAAAATTTATCAATTCTGATTTATCTCCAATTTTCTTCCAAGAGAGCGATCATCTTGCTAGAACCCACCACTTTGGATCATTCCGCCATCTTCAACCTCACCGCCTCTATGTGATATTATATACCCATCTCGATGCTCGTTTTCTTCTCTCCTCTGTTTCTGCTGCCACCTCCTGTTTGCTCTACAGGTTCCTTTTTAATCCATCTCTACCTCTGTGTTTTATTTTCCTTCATGTTTTGTGTTTTGCTTCTGATATTTGAGTTGGGTTCCTTCTAATCTTGTTTTCAGTGATTTTTCTTTGCTGGGTTTTTTTTGATGCAGGGGAGTTTTAGGGTAATCTCTGGGGCACAGATAATTTTAGGACCTTGGGGTCACCGGAGGTCACCGGTTTTAAAAGATTATCTTCCCTGCAAACAGGTAACAGTAAGAGATCTGTTCTAGTCGCCCAGTTCTGGTTATAGTTATATTTATTGGTAAAACATTTCAATTTAGTATCTTTTATCTCTTAAACACTGTAATTTTTATTGAATTGGGAAGTGTTTGTTGAAGGTTGTTTCTTCATAGCGAGACAAAAACATATTTGTGTATGTATGTGTATGCACATACTAACTTTCTATGGTGGCGGATTGAAGATGGAGATTGGTTGTGTTGTAAGAATTTACTGTTGTTATTATGAATTTTTTAAAAAAATTTTTGCATTCTTTCCACCTTTGTACTTGGATTAATTTGTTTTTCCATTTTTGTGATAGTTAACCAATTGTTTGATTTTGTAAGTGTTTATTTGAGAGTATTTTGATGGATTATGCTAAAGATGACCTATTTCATGTGTCATTTGGGACCTCAATTATACTTGGCATTTTTCATTGCTAGAAAACATTAAAAGAATTGAAGTGTTTAAATTTGTCCTTTTGGGTTCTGATTTGTAAATGATGAAGGGGGAAATGCAAGCTTGTGCTCGTTCGGATATCCTTATCATGCTCTTTCCAAGTCATCAAAGAGCCACTTAAATGAAGAATGTTTGTCATGTATATTGTCTATGCATCCTTTTTTTCAATTAAACTTGTTGAGAAATTTATTTTTTACTGCTCTGTTTGTTTTCCCTGAGAAATAGAGTACTAATAGATAATCTCTAATGAGAGATTTATCTTTACTTTATTCAGGATTTGAAGCGTAACTATGGGAAGCAAAGACCATTCAGTGCTACATGTATAAAATATTGCATGGTATTGGTGTAATGCGTTAAGTTATGCATAAAATTATGAAGGGAGTTAAACCGGTAAAGTTAGAATGTTACTTGTTAGGTGCAAATTAGATCTCAAGTTTACTTGTATTGCAGCAACTCTAGAACAAACAATTTCTAGAAGTTTTGCCAAAATCCAATAGTTAAGGCTATCAATTTATGGTTGCCCAAAAAATTTGTTTTTGATAGCGTTAGTTTGAGCATTGACGTGTTCTTTGGACTTTCTAGTTCCCCTCACATATTTTGAAGTTCTTTCAGAATAATGAATTACTTCCTTATTGTCGTTCTCTTATCTTCTTTCCTTTTTTTCTTCCTTTTCGTTTTATTTATTTCTTCTGTATTTGTGTGACTTAGTGCAGCTTGTGTAATAGATGTGGAAATGCCTTTTCTTTTTATTGGTTTGAATTGTTAATTCTTTTAAGAGTTGAGGGTTTGGATCTAAAGTTAATGTTGCTTAATATGGTTGGATCAATTAGTGTTTGGGATTGGGATGTTGGGGGATAATTAGTTGCCTCTGCATTACATTATCTGTTCCTTCTGCTTCAATATTTTCACTTTTGTGTTCTTACAAGGTATGTCTGTTACAGGAAAGTAACATTTTGTTACATAATGGAGCATAATGAGACAGGATGCCAAGTTCCTCTTGACGCCCCCAAGCTTTGTGCCAATGGTTGTGGATTCTTTGGAACTGCAGCAACTATGAACTTGTGTTCTAAGTGCCACAAAGATTTTGTATTGAAGCAAGAACAGGCTAAGTTTGCATCATCATCCCTCAAGTTTGATGCAAATGGTAACTCCAGCAGCAGTGGGAATGAGCCTTTTGTTGGTGGAGATCTACCGGATATTTTGACGGAGTCTTTGGTCAGCTCAAGCCTGGCATCCTCTGCTTCAACACTGAACATGGGTGGTGATACTTCGGTGAAAGCAGGTCCAACTAGGTGCAGCACTTGCAAGAAACGTGTTGGTTTAACTGGTTTTAGTTGTCGCTGTGGAAGTATTTTCTGTTCAGTTCATCGCTACTCGGACAAGCATGGTTGCACCTACAATTATCAAACTGCTGGACGGGATGCTATTGCCAAGGCCAACCCTGTTGTGAAGGCCGAGAAGCTTGATAAAATCTGAGACGTGGATTGCAGCTCGAGGAAGGTATTACATTATGCTTTGTATGCCATGCACAAGGCTTCTGTCCAGTTTCGCAGCTTGCATCAAGATGTTTCGTCTTGAAAGGTTGAATAACATATGATCTTGCATCTTTCCAACTATTAGCCCTAGATGTCCTAAATGTTAGATGTTAAGGATGTGTTACTTGGCCCTACGTTACTTCTTGCTAAGCTTGCTAAATGAAAGGCACGCAAAGGTATGCTTGTGGTTTGCTGTTTCATTTCATTCCGGTTTCTCTTTCTATTCATGATTGATAGAAAGCTATGATATTTTGATATGATTGATAGAAAGCTGTGATATTTTGATGGTAGTCCGTCGATGCAGGGGAGTTTATGTTCTGTTATCTAGTTTACCTTATGCTTCTTCAGCTCTTGAATCTTTAGCCGAATTATCAATTGTTGGGTAGTTTTCGCATTATAAGATTCATCTCCCTGGCATCTGTTTGTCGCTGCTTTTGAAGTCGGAGCGATTTCATTTGTTTGCAAAAAATAATTTTAAATTTTAAATTGATCCAACTTTTCAAGAAAAGAACTATTTCTCTAAGGGTTTTTTAGAATTTATCAATTTTATTGGTTTTTTAGATTTTTTTAAGATTGAATATGAGAAATTCATTTCTTGTTCCTTTCTTTCACCATCTATTGTCTAGTATGAATCTGTTCTTTCAAGTGCAGAAACATGCTTGCTCTTTCACTATGGTCTTTCTTATTGTATTCTGAATGTTTAGTTAAATCTCCAGCTATGTCGCCACCTGAAAATGTTTTTGCGGCTGCTCCGATTGCCTTTGTTGGTCTAGATCAAATTTAGATTTAGAGTGGTCGCTGTCTGGTCTGTTTTTTTCCTTTTAATTGAACTCGAGTTCGGAATTAACCATTTGAATTGCTTTTCTATCGGATTAAATCCAAATTGCAATTATTTTAATATGATCTGATTTTGCTGTGAGTCGAGTTTTCTATTAAATTGAAATTGAAATTATTGAAGGATTTCGCCGTTCAATTTGAATCTTCCTATATTATTAAATTGTGATTAATAATCTTTCACGAATAAGGGTTTTTTTCTAAATAGGGCAATAGACCCAAAAAAAAGTGGAAAAATTAATTTAATTCGTGATTTTTAAATTTTGTAAAGTATTAAGTTCTGTGTTATCATAACTTATATGCATTATAAATTTCAGAGAATAAGCTTTATATTAATGGAATTTTATATTAATTTTAAGTGTTAAATAATTATATTTTATAAAATTTAGAAGTTAAATTATTATAATTTAATAAAGTTAAATGAAAGTTGGGAACAAAAGCAGTTGAAAGTGCAAATTGGCTTTTTATAAAGTTGAAAATTAAAGTAAATATTCTTTTTCAAATTGGCTTTTTATAAAGTTGAAAATTAAATTAAATATTTTTTGAAAATAAAAAGGAACTAAAAATTTGTAGATAGGTGGGACCAATCCTGAATCGGACCGGCGGATCCTTTCTTAGTTTCCTTATCTTCTGAAAGCGAAGTGCCTGGTGGCGAGGTCACGTGTAGCCAATCACAAAGCCTCAGTTTGGAAGCTTCATTGGTGATATGCCGCGTGCAAATAGCTGGAATTGAGAATGGATCTCAACCGTTGAAGCTTCAGCCCGCCCCCCGTTTGACTTTCCGAGGGCAAGTCACGTCAAGAGACCTGGTCAAATGCTGGACCCACCATTAGCCGCGAGATAAACATTTAAAGTGCTTAATATTTTTTTTAAAATTATTTTAAGTGTTTAATAATTAAACACGCTATTGCAGAGAATCTAATTAACACTTCATTTTATTACTGGTAAGAATTTTTTTTTTAACTTATTATCCTATGTTTGGTTATTATATTATAAAAATAAAAACATTAATAAATTTATGCATATACAAGTTGGTATTTTTCAAAAAAAAAATAATGTCTATAAATGGTTAGTTTTTTAAAATACTGTCGATTTTTATAAATGATTTAATTTTCTATTTAATTATAAAAATATTTTTTATTAATTTTTTTCAGTGCTTTAAAAATTAAAATATATGAAAACTTTTATAAAATAAATGGAGCTTAAGAAAACCAAAGTAATTAAACATTTTTATAAAAACCATGATAATCACATGTTTTTCAAGTTTGAGTGAGCAAGTAAAAGCACGCGCTGGTGGAGACAGGCATTACATGCACACATGTAGGCGTGAAGCACACGTGTAAAATACGCCCGGGGCGAGAAACGGGGATGCCCTTGAGGAAAGGTGGTGGCTGGTGGGTGGTACAGGCGGTCAGCTTGGGTGGCTCAAAGCCTCCTGCTTCCTTGTCACCATTACCACGCAAGTGGGCTGCGGTGGTTAGTATAATTTCACATTTGCCCCTCTATTTAATATTGTGGGAGTAATGGGCACATGGGTATAATGGACCCATGGGTATAATGGACCAAGTCTAAACTCCAGACACTGCGGGTGCGCGGTGGTGGAGATATGTACATTACGTGTCCGATTAGCCTATTTTAATTCCACTAGCTATTCTGCCCTATAGATAATTTTATTTACAAAATTAGGATTTTTTTATGAAAATTTAATTATTATTTATGTTGCATAATTGTTATATATATATATATATATATATATATATATATATATATTATAATTATAATTATTTGAAAATAGGAAATTGACTATAAAATCTCTCATCTCTTGATTGTGGAAATTTTTATTTATAAAATATAATAGAGTTAATAATAAAAAAATTATACTTTTAATTGTATTATAATTACATTATATGTTTTTTATCAATTTAAATTTAAATTTTTAAAATCGTTGAAATTGTATTTTATATTATTTATGCTGTTAAAATTTAACAAAATTTTTATGTCACTCGCTACGTTAATGTCATGTGAATAAATTTTAGAGTAAATTTTAGGATAAAATTAATAATAGTTTTTTTTTGAATTAAAAAATTAATAATAGTTTAAAATTTTAGAGTTGAATTGCAACAAAATTAAAAGTGTAGAATTTTTTTAGTAATTATTATTTTATTAATTTTTTTTAAGAAATCAGAAAATAAAAATTAAATTTATAATAGATAAATTATATATTTTTTTAGTCACTTAACTAAATCAGACTAGAAAATTAAATATTTAATTTATATATTAATATTTTTTTAAAATTCATTCTAAATATTAGTATAATTAAAAAAATGGTAGATTAATATTATATTTAAAAATTAAAACAATAATTAAAAAATTTTTAAAAAATATTTTATTATTTTTAATATTTTCAATTAAATTATATTAAATATTATTTTAAATTATTTTTCAATATTTTATAACTAATGTATTTAATAAGATTATTTTTTTAACTATAATTTTAAAAGTAATATTAAATAATAAATATATTAAACAGACTAAAAAAAATAATTGATAGTGATTTTAGTCAAAATAAAATTAAGATAAATTATTATTATTATTATTATTATTATTATAAAATTATTGATAAAAATTTTTAAAAAGTTTGAATAATAATAATAATAATTTTTAAAATATATTTAATAATAAAAATGTAACAGTCCGGAAACCGGTACCCTCTGTTTAGTTCTACTCACCTCTGCTCCTCAAGCAGAAACCTGACTGACGCTGCAACTGCTAATCCTGACGACCTCCCTGAACTGTCGGGTCCAAGCCTATACAAATGGACTCGAATGAGGTGTCAAACATACTCTTATCAACTCTTAAACAATCCCCTATAACCCCCTCTGAACCTCTGAAAACAATCACATAAACATGCAAAAGAAGGCTGGACAGAGCACCTTCGGCGGCACCTTCGGCGGCCGAATGTGCATGACAGAGCCGAAAGTCCATTCTTTCGGAAGCAACCTGAGGCAGCCGAAACTGCCTCCACAAGGGGTTCGACGGCCGAAGCCTCCCTTCGGCGGCCGAACCTGAGTTCATCCAGAACTCAGCTTCGTGCATGAACAAGCCTGCCAAGCACCAACCCCACTCCATACATGCATACCTCCTCCTTCACTCACATATACTCAGGTATATGAACCAAGGGGTCCAAAACTACCTACTAACCCCAACAAAACAGCAACTATAACACATATACATACTTCACCATTAAAACATCAAAACTAAACCTATATACATAACTCTCCCCTTAACCTCTTTAAAAGCTGTTATAAATCATTAAAACAAGTGTAAAGACTTCCCTTACCTCTTAAAAACAGAAGAGGAACAGCCAACTCAGCAACTCCTCCTCCAAAGCTTCAAACCCTCACAACTCTTCTTTTCTCTCAAAAACGTTCAACCCCTTTTGCAAAAGACCAACCCTCTGCATAAGCTGATTAAAGCTTGCAGATGAGTCAAGGGAGACGTGGCCAAACCTCTGGTCATGATCTGGAGGTGAACACCTGGCCAAACCACGGACTGAGGAGTGTGCACAACTAACCGACCACCTCAGCTTCGGCTGGCGAAACTGCATGCAAAACCATGCAACTTTCGGCGGCCGAACATAACCTTCGGGGGCCGAACATTGGGCACTTTCGGCGGCCGAACTTACCATTCGGGGGCCGAACATGACAGAAACTCCTTAGGCCACTTCTCCTCAAAACTTAACTCTTTGCTGACTCAAACCTTTGAACCACTTAAAAACCTTTTAGAAAACCTTCACTCTTACCCTTCTAGAACTTCTGACATTCCGGAATTCCACCGGATGGTAAGAATTCTGATGCCTGAACTAGCTGGGTATTACAAAAAAATAATAACTTAATAATTTTATAAATTTCTAACTGGATTTAGTTAAATAGTAAAAAAATAAAATTTAATTAATAAAAAATAATAGTATAATGAGAATTGCACGTATAATTTTTTTGATTAATTCTAAATTTTATAGATATAACGTAAGTAATTTTAAAAAGACAAATTTTATTTAATAAAAAAAAAAAAATAATTATAATAAAATAAAAAATACAAATTTTTATACCATTAACTTAATAAAATATTAAACCTCAACTATAAACAAATTGCTTAGTAAAAACCACAATCCTAATAATGTCAACGATAAAATCATGCTTAAAAATGAAACTATTTAATTTGATTTTTTATTATTTATATAAAATAATATATTAATTAAATAAAGTTAAATTAATTCCTACTATACCCCCTAAGGACTAAGGGCTTTAATTTGTGCTATTTTTTCCCCTTTAACAGAATTGGCTTTTGGGGTATTATAAAAATAAAATATTTATAATTAATACTAAAAATAAAATTTTTATTTAAAAAAAATATTAATTAAAGCTCAATGATTATATTGCAAATATAAAAAATAATAGTGAATGATATGCAGGATGGCAATTGGGATTTACCGTCAGAGTACAAAGAGTAGCTTCGCTTGAATATTAAGCTATCTAAGATGTCCACTTGATAGCTTCTCACTCAATATGACCCTATTTCAACATTGTGATTTAATTTTTATTTAAGAGTAGTTTAATTATTTTATAGTTATAATTGATGACAGCTGGATTTCTTTATTTCGGTTTGGGTCAGGCCCACAATATCAGCCCATTATCTAGAGGTCTTCAAGCCTCATACACGCATCAAGTCCGGTCCACTCAGGCTGGAGACCGGACTCCCATCAATCTCCTCAATCAGGCCGGCCAAGCTCTTTGGGCCCGACGAACAAATCTTCTTTGGGTTCAGCCCATATCATATTTTCCGGTTCAGCCCGGAATCAGGAAGGAGACCTACCCATCCTTCACGTGAAACTACCCGCACGCGCGTCCGGAAGAATCAAGGGTCGTTACGCATGGGACAGCGATCTGATTTTCTCGTACGTTTATATCAACGTGACAGGGACAGGTGGCCTAATGACATACATTCTATTACACGTCACTAGCGGATAAAAGGAAACAGATAAAGATAAAAGGAGAAATACTCTCCTTTACATCTAAATTTTTTTCCAATTTTATAGAACTCTTATAAAATTCTACTCTCTGAATCTCAGATTATCAATAATTAAATAATAATTTTTAATAACAGCTTTAATGATAATATCGAGTAATTTATATATACATATGTTTTGCAAATTAGCATAAATTTAATTTTCTTTTCCAAGTTTATGGTACATTATATTTTTCCTATAATATAATATAAATAGAAAAAAGGAGGAAATTGAAAAGGATATTGAAATATAATAATGCAAAAAAGCAAGCTTGAAAATGATAAAAATATGACAATTTGTCATCGGGTTATAAACGTGTATCTTCATCTTCAATAAATTGTAGCTTAGGTAATAAATAAAAATTAATTGATTTCTTTTTTAAAAATCAAAGTGTATTTTTCAACTAATAATATAACATACTAAAAATGATTTGCATGAATTAGTCGAAAGAAAGAAAATTGGATATTTTGACTTATTATTTACTGTGAGGAGTAATATTTTTTATTTGAATGAAATATAATGTCATAAATATGGAGAAAATATTTAAATTTAAACTCTCACAGAAATAGTCTGATGATAAATGTATTTAAATAAATTTAAATAGTTTTAAATTTTATTTTTAAATTTTTGATTTTTATTTGAAAAAAATTCAAATTTTTTATATTTAAAAAAAAAACCAATTAACTTACATTTAATTGGCTAAAATAGTAATAATTGAAAATACAATAATTATTATATTTTTATCATAATATATATGGAATAGGTGAAAAATGAAAAAGGGGCATGGAATAAAAATAGTTATTTCCATTAAGAAAAAATCAAAAGAATGACATTAGCAAAGCCTTCATTGAGCATGGAGCATCAATAAGGAATCAAGTGGTTAAAACACCGGACCCACACATCCATAAAATAGGCAAGCTGCATAGTATACTTTTCTCGATAATGACGAGCAACACGTCAGAACCCAGATCGATTAACCGTACCAAAACCAATATCTCGCAGGTAATTCTACTTGAATTCTAAGGATATTCTCGTAAATTCACGAAACTCTCAAAAAGAAATGTTTGATACGCGTCTCTATGAGGCCCATATTCCATCGCCATTACCGACCTCTCCTTCCCTTCATATCCCCATAGCCTCCTCTCTTTCACCCTCCAAATTCCACCTCTCCTTCTCCTCTTCATCTTCTTTTCTACCTCTCTTTCCCTAGAAAAGGAATCCGAGATTTCTCAATTTCGTTTCTAAATCCTGAGAAAAAAGGGATATTTGATCCCGTAGAATCCAAGTTTTGAATCGAGAAATGGCTCAAAAGACGGAGAAGGAAGAGACTGAATTCAAGGTACCGGAAACCCTTACCTTGTGCGTTAATAATTGTGGAGTTACTGGTAATCCTGCCACCAATAATATGTGTCAGAAATGTTTCAACGCTACTACCGCTGCTAGCACCTCTAATTCCACGGCGGCGGCTCCGAACACCTCAACGATAGCACCAGCATCTGGTGTCTCATCCTGCAGCGAGATCTTGACTAAATCACCGAGATCTAGCAAATCTCCCTCACCTGTGAGGAATCCGCTTCCTGAGTCGAGTCGAAAGGTGGAGACGTCGTCAGATCGGGGGAAATCTGATGAATCCTTGGCTGGGAGTGGGGTGAACCGATGCTCAGGGTGCAGGAGGAAGGTTGGGTTGACCGGTTTTCGTTGCCGGTGCGGAGAGCTGTTCTGTTGGGAACATCGATACTCTGATCGTCACGATTGCAGCTACGACTACAAGGCAGCCGGCCGAGAGGCGATAGCTAGAGAAAACCCGGTTGTCAAGGCGGCGAAGATCGTTAGAGTTTGATGAAAAAAAAAAAGGTCCAATTCGAACACAGAACATCAAAAATTCGCGAGGATCGGTACTCTCGATCCTATAATTTCTCTTTTTTCCTCTTTCAGAGATAGAGATCTCGTTGGCCAGTAAAGATTTAGGGGGAGGGAAGAAGAGTTCGATCGATGAAACTGAATCCAATCAATCATTATCAGGATGAAGATCAAGTTCTAAATTCTTCTACAGATTTTCTTTTTCTCTTTTTTTTTCTCTTTTTTTTAATGGAAGATCATTATTATTAATATGATTATTAATATTATTATTGTGGCTTAATCGTGTTTGCTCTTCATTTTTTCTCGATCTGATGGATAGATTCTGGTAATGGCAATGGCATATGAATGTAAATTAGAAGAGAAGTTTACGGCTTTTTCGTCATTTCGTGTTTTTTTATTTGGGGGGTTTGGCTTGCAAGTTGCAACTGGAAATTTCGGTCGGAAGGTTTAGAAAGATCTGGGGTCCACAAATGGGGAAAGATGACATGTGATGTTTTGTTTTCTTCCGTCCTTTTCTCATTTAAACGCGAGCTTTTGCTTATTGGGATGGCAAAATATCGCGATAAGTTTACTTTTCGGATGACATGATTGGCATAGAGCATGGCCCAATGAAACAACGCCACGTAAGCAGGTATAAGGGCAATAGAAAATCAAAAAGCTGTAAAGTTGGGCGTGAAGGGGGACAGTTGCGTGAGGAAATTGGTTATTGGGTTTAGGGTCTGTTATAAAATAATGGTCGTGGAGGAAGAGGTGAGTGGGGTGAGATCTCGAGAATGGTGTGATGATCGAACGGTTGTGATTGGGTGAAGTGTAAAGGCTTCATAGCGGCGCGCGTACAGCGAAGCATTGAGAACTAGGACGGGCATTAGAGGGTAGGGACCATCGGTGAAAGGAACTGTATGGTGTGTCCTTTCAGAGGCAGGAAAAGCTGTGAGAAGGATATATAAACCAATGGGAGATGGACATGTGTTGTTGGATTACAGCGAACTGGGTTTGGGTTTATTGTAATAAAGTCGTGGTGGATAAGAATTATGGCAGATTCCCGTTTATATTTCAAAGTATTTTTTAATTGGTAAACACATAAAAATTTTAAAAAATATTATTATTTAGTCTAATTAAATTTTTATATTTTAAAATATATATTTTTTATATATATTTTTTAATTTTTTTAAATATATTTAAAAAAATAATTTTTTTTATTAACTTTTTAATTATATATTTTTTAATTTTTTTAAATTTTTTTAAAATAAAATAAAATTACAGTAGTTTATTTATATATTATTATAATTTTAAAAAATATAAATAAAAATTATAAACGAATATTAAAAATAATTTCTCTTAAATTTTAATATTATTATTGTCAGTCTCTTACATTTTATTATACAGGTTAACAAGAATTAATAAAATTTGATGAGAAAAAATTTTAGTTGAATTTCGTAATATTATATAGATTAAATAGTTTTTTTTTTAATTTTATCTATTCTTAAAATTAAAAAATATTTAATTTAAATATTCAATATGTATTGATCAAAATTATGTTGGGTAAGATCTAAAGTTTCATATAGATTTAAAAAAAAAAATTACTTGGGAGTTTCAGTTAAAAAAGAAGTTAGATTTCCTTTTCTTTAAGAAAGAACTTAACACTTAATTTCCTCATTCTCCATTTCTTTAATATTATGAATAAATTGATATATAATTATTTTTAAAATATTGATTTCATAATATTTTAAAAGAATGAAGAATATTTCATATTACAATTATTTATATTAGATATTAAGTGCATGTTTGCCGGGATTCTATTTAATTTATTATATTTTTATACTACAACTAAGAAATTCCGTTAAGTTAATTTTGAGTAGATTTTAATATATTTAAAAACATAGTTTTTCCAAAAATAAGTTAATTTCTTTCATCATCAATTTTTTTTATAAGTAAATTTTTCTATTTTTAATGTTTAATTTGATAAATAATCGGCTTTCTCAGTCCGGTATAAGGTCAGGCTCATAACAGCTGTCCTTACCCAAAGGATAAGATGCTCCTTCAACAACCCCGCCTGGATCACTCGGCCATGAAGATTGGGGCTTGATCATCCGGCCTTGAGGTTGGATCTCCTTTGGGCCGGTCCCCTTACATTATGCTCGGTAATGGGCCCCGTAGGAGAAGATATCCGGCTCACATATCCAGCAAACTTGCTTGTGTACTGAGGAAATTAAATGACCGTTGCGTATGGAACAGATATCTGATATTTTCGTACGTCCGTATCCGTATGAAAGAGACAGGTAGTCCAATGACAGTGAAGTCATTACACGAGATAAAGGAAAAGAATAAAAGAGATGAGTATCCTTCTCTTCGACTAAACTTACAAAATCTATTGTAAAACCTTATTTTTATGGATATGAGATTATCAAAATTAAATATTTTATTTTTTAATTTACCTTTAAATAAATGGAGCATTTATAAAACATTAATTAAATTGATCATAGTTATATTAATTAAAGGATAATATAATCTTTTTGTTTTATTTTTATTAAAATTTGATATATTTATTGTTTTGGAAAAAAATCTCAAAAGATAGATTAAAAAAATTAGGAAATACTAGTCCCCTAATTTTTTTTTTTTTTAAAAGTAGACATAATTGAAATTTTTGGACAAATGAAAGATTTACTTTAATGAAAAAAAGTTAAAGGATTCTTTCTCTAATAAGGTTGTTTTATTTTCTTAAATTTATGGTAAAAAGCAGGGAAAAAAAAAGTTTATCCACTTGATTATAGGATTATGACTAGAATGAGTCGGTTGTAGACTTCTAGTTGCCTATACTAAATCTGGCTATTCTCTGATTTAAAATTAAAATCTATTTAATTTGAATTGAACTATTCTTCTTCTCTTATTTTTTTTTTTGAATTGAACTATTCTTCTTCTTCTCTTATTGAATTGGATTAAAATTGACTAATTTTATCCAATTCTTTATTTAGAATTAGGCTTTTTTTAAAAAAAATAAATAAAAAATAAAATCAAAACTAGACTAAAATTGAAGAATCATGTGATTCGATTTGAAAATCAATAATTTTAACTTAAAAAAGCAAAAAAAACAAAAAAAAAAGCTTTTTTTTTTTAACATTTTCTGCTAAAATTCAAAGAAAAAGGTTGTCACTTGTCAAGTTGATCATGGGTCTTTTCCATATTCAAGAAAGGCTTCTAAAAGACAAACAATTTAGTAAGACTCAAATGGGAAAGAAAATGTGGGTTTTGAACTCTGCTTTGTTCAGCCTCTTACCCAAAAATTTCTCCATCATCTTCCAATTTAAAAACAAATAATTGATGCTTTCCTCCCTGCAAAACTATTTTAAACAAGAGTTAGGCAAAAGTTGAAATTTTACAGCTATTTGCATGCCATGGCAGATAAAAAGTTGGCTAAAGTTCCTCTTTTAACTCAATCTCATCCATGTTAACTTGCCACATCTAACCACTTTTTGTTATGCAATGGGTGAAGATAATAGGAATTTCTCAAAATGAAGGCCTACCAAAAATAAGCTAATAGAATCACTCCATGAATGTAAAGCATACATGTCCTTGGAGTTTCACAGGTCCAGCACTATATGTTAATGGCAATTGAATTTAAAATTGAAAATTTTACTATTTAGTCGATATATTACAAAAAAACTCATTATTTGATTTTTCGATATTGATCATATCACGTTACATAATTAAATAATAAATTATGTAATAAATTAAATCATTAGGATTTGAGATCTCAATCATAAAATAATTAATCAAATAAAATTGAAATTCAATTTTTTATTTATTTTAAATATCTTCAATTTGGATTTTGAAATTCTGTTTTGGGTTTTTTCAAAATAACATCGAACCGTTCGGCTCAACGACAAGTCGTTTGATAAAAAAAATGCTAAAAAGGATGAATCATTTGAAGCTAAAGAGTCCGTTAAGATCGTCCATGAAAACGACAGGCCGTTTTCTGTTGTTTTAGGGCCCGCTAGAACTAGACTGATAAACACAGGCCCGCCCAATCCATACTCCCTCTTCCAGCAATTTTGAAAACCCGCGAACTTCGGAACTCACGGCCACAATGAACGAGATAAATAAGAGAGCGAAATGCATTCAATCTCATTGCTTTGAATCTCTTCCATCACCAGTCCGAGAATCCAGGAAAAATAGCTTTGGCTGAGGTAAATTTTCTAATCCTTCCATTTCCTGGATTCTGTGTTGTTTATGGGGCTTCATTTCCTGCTTTCACAACTTTAGATTGATTCATTGTTTTTAATAGTGTCCATTTCGTTTCTTGATTATCTTTCCTTTGCTTAAAATTGCTTAAATGTTGTGATCATATCATAATGCCCCGTCTTAATTGGAATCAGATTGCTGTGGAATTGTTATGCTATTTGAAGATTGAATTTAGGCTTGTTAATCTATTGATCTCGAAAATGGGAAAATCTAAGTACATCTTACTTGGATGTTCTTAGCTTGTTGTTTGCAGCAATGGAAGGGAGCCTTCAATACTCTCCGAAACCATGGTATCCAGAAGAGGATGATATTGGAGAGGGTGTCTCTAGGCTTAATACCATACTTGTTGCAACAATTCAGGAAACGAAGGAAATAATTCTCACATTGAGTATCTATTTTGCAGTCAGCTTTACTCCAATTTCCAAATGAGTTCCCAACGCTTGGAGAAACTTTATTTGGAGGCTAAAAGAGAAGCAGAAGATTCATGGAAAGAGAAGGAGAAAAATCTTCTGCTCCTGATTGGAAGACTTCAATTTGAAAAGCAAGAAATCCTTGAAGAAAACCGGTGTCTGAAGCTTGAGAAAGAGAAGTCTTTGGGGGAGCTCGATGAGAAAACAAACTTTCTATTTTTGAGAGAAAGAAGCGAACAAGTTAGAATTGATGAACTTGAAAAGGAGGTTAGGAAGCAGTCCAAGGAATTTGATAAGGGAATGGTATTGCATGATAGATTACTTCAATTGCTCCAAAGGAAATCCTTCATGACATTGGATAAGGGAAAACAACTGAAAGAGTATGAAGAAATGACAAATGGGCTGCTTGCCACAGTAAAGAGCTTAGAGAAAAAGGTTGAGGTCCTTGAAGATGAGCTTAGACGAACTACTATAAATGTAGTAGAGAAGAAAGAGTTGGCAGAAGTTTTACTCACAAGGATCGCCTTCCTATTGTCACATTTGACAGATATTAGTCAGTTGTCTACTGAGCATGAAAAAGAGAAGAAAAAACTTGTAGAAAAACTGGAACGTTTTGAAGAGGATGTTAGTGAACTCCAAAGGAAGCTTGAGAAAAAGACACAAGAACTTGAGTATGGAAGAGTATTACAAGCGGAGCTGCTTCAACAGATTGTTGTGAATAAATTGGAAATATTGAAGCAAAAACAACAGTTGGAGGAGTCTGAGAACCGTAAAAAACTGCTTCTGGAGGGAGTAAATGCTTTAGAGGAAAAAATCAATGAGCTCAATGAAAATATTAGAGGAAGCAACAATTTTGCTGAAGGGAAGGATTCATATGAAAAGTTGCTTCAGCAAACTGAATTAAAAGACTCTCAGCTCCTGGCTGAGAAGAAGGTAAGGAATGTCTTAGATGCGAACAAAAGTTGAATCTATATTTTCTTACTAATCCTTTGAATCTATATTTTCTTCATCTGAACAAAAATCCAACACTATTTTTTGTGCCTCTGATCCTTTTTGGTCCGAACTATCACTCTTGGACGAGAATAATAAAATTGAGATTCATCGATGAAAGTCTAAAGAAACAAAAAAAATGCTACATGGGATTCTCTTTCTCACGTGCAAGAAGAAATTTATAATTTCAAATAAGGTAATTTATATTATTTTACTCATCTTAAAACTCTAAGGGATGAGTTAAATAATTTTATACTTATACCACAGTGTACCTGTTTAAATTCTTATTTTTGCAATTGCAGTGTTCTTAAAACTGTGAAAACTCATAAACAAAATAACTTTATCGTTCCTTTCTTGAAAAGTCTCAATGATTATCAGATTATGACATGGATCTCTTACCATTCATCAATAAGGCCTTCTCTCTTGTGGGTCCGGACCACAAGAGAGACCGTTGAATCTAGGGCTAAACCAGTGGCTCTATCTATTTTCTCTAAACGCATAGATATACATTTTTCAGCTTGCGGAGTATTAAGAGATTCAGTTATTCAAGAAAATAAGAAAAAATAATTTTGTTATAGATTATTCTAGAATAGTATAGTTTATTCTTATAGATTATTCTAGAGTAGTATAGTTAGTTCTTTTTCTTCTTTGGATTATATATAAATATGAGATTTCTCAAGGCATTTATAATAGAGTAAACATTATTTTTTCCCTCTAGTAATAAGTCACTGACATGAGTGCTAGAACTCCTTTGAAAGTTTACCATGACTTGTAACTCTGGCTTTGACATTGCATACGGTACCTTAATTTAGATGTGCTCGTCGACCTCCTCGAGTTGATATGGCTGGTGTTGGTTTTGTGGCGTAGGTTCTCTTTATCTCTATCTTTCCCCCTCAATATACAAAAGAAAAGAAAAGAAAATAATCAAAATGTGGTCTAATGAAGGTTAGTGAAAAACAGAGGGTTTTAGATGCCATTTATATCAAGAAAGATGTTTTGTGCTGAGAGAATCTCTTGCAGTTGAACTTTAGTCGAGTCCCATTCTTTGGACGTTAGAGGTTTCAAGTATGTGAATTCTGCAAGAAACTACATTAGGACTGTTAGAAGTTTTGTTTTATATCCCCAATTCCATTTTTCATTTTTTTTATCTGACGTTGTACCTTGAGATGTTTTTTCATTTGAATTGTCACAAATCTACGCAGTTGCTTGCTTTAAGTTGTAATTTAAATATTTAAAGTACAGTGGCTTTTCATTTCTTTTGATATCCTGAACCTACGTTGCCATTGAGTTCAAACATGGATTTGCAGTTTTGTTTATTGAAGCTTTAGCTTATTTTATTTTATTTTTCCTTGCTAATATATTGTGATAAGTGATTTTTATGAGGTATGCTGCTAGTATCAGATCGTGTTCATTTTGCTATTATTTCTGCCTTTGCAGATATGCACTGAAATAACTTGGTTGGTCAAAATGGTTAGGGTAGTAGCATTGCTTAATCAGCAGGCAAAGGAGGAACAACGCTGCAAAATATTAGATGGGAAAATGGTGGATAAATCACAGTGCTCTCCCATTCCTTGTCATTGATAATGGGCATTATCAGACTCCTGCTAGAGCTTCAGGTACCTTAGTGTTTCAGTTATATGGAACTATAACTAGCCATGTTTTTGGATTAATTTCTCCTTATAGTTTATGGCTATTGATATAGGAGAATGACAAGGGTTCGTCTGGATAGGTCTTGATCTGAAATGAAAATGAATTTAGTTTTGTGTTTCAAGTGAAAAAATAATTAAAAAAAAAACATAAAATTTTAATATGATAGTGCTTCGGTGTTTTAAATATTTTAGAGAATTAGATTACCATATCTGAATTTGAAATAAATCTTTCAAGAAATTACTTAAAATTATTAATCATAGCCATGTGCGGTTGGCAGTTGTCTCAATTGCTATCTTAGTAGAGGTTCATTGACAATTTGATAGAGAGCATTCATTTTGGGAGGTAGATGTCTGTGGTTTTCATAGATGTGGACTAGTCCGGTTTTTGCCTATTTGCAATGCAAAGATGCCGATGCTGGGGTAGTTTACATAAATGATACTCCAATTTAAGAGTTATAATAGTAAAATATATAAACTTTATTTTATAATATAAAATCTTTTTAACTTCTACTTAAAAAACATAAATTCTCATTTCACCAATAATATAACTTTTTAATTTATGTTACTGATGTGATATTAAATTAAAAATATATATATATTCTCTTTTATCTACGATATATAATTAATTTTAATATTATAAGTAAAAAAATTAAATAAAAATTAAAGAGTTTTATTATATTATAAAAGGAAGTTGATGTACTTTATTATTATATATTCTACGTTTATATACCAAAAAAAAAAATTATTAAGTAGATGAAATATAAATTCGATGAAAATAAGTTTTACCATTATTTGATTAAATATTGATATTAAAATCTGTATAGGATTAATTATATGGATTTGCAATGAAAATATTTAACATTATCATATGAAAATCAAAATGTAGCTGCACCCAATTTCAATGTACATTCTGCTTTGCCCACAGAAGTTAATGGGTCATGTGGCTAACCCCGTTAAAAGTTAATGTGGATGTCAGTGGTGTAGGTTGAGCAACCTGCAGTTATGGGCCTTTAGGAACATGCATTGCTGTGTGAGATACTGACCATTGCTGTGGCTATTTATTCAATACTCTGCTAATAATAGCCTATGTATGTTGAAATTTATGTGTCGTCTTTTAATAAATGCACCGGAAAATATGGGTTTTGTCATGAATATCTATGTGAGAACGATGAATTGTGTTTTATTATGGTTTAATTTAGTTGCTTGAATCAATATTTTTTCTTTTAAACTAAAAATAAACATGCCTTGGTTGGTTTCAGTCTAATTCAAAATTATAATCAAATTAAATTGACATAAATTGATCTAAAGAAAAAAAAAGTAATATATTATTTCTTTGTCCAAATTCATCTTTATGATCCTAGTACTGTTTATGGTCATCACGTGCATGCTGTCTCCTCCTGCTTATGCTTTTCGATCCAAAGCCTTTAAACAAAGAGAAAGTGCTTGGGAATTTTCCCCTCTTGCAATAACTTCATTATTTCAAAACGTTGCGTTTCATTGAATACTTGCATTCAGTGCTTCAAATTAAATGTTTTCAGATATATGGGTCTCATTCTCCATGAATAAAAACCAATAACCCCAATATATTATAATTTTTTTGAATTTATATAAAATATAAATGAGATCATTTGTCTTTTAAATTTTAAAGACAAATCTACATAAATTTTATTTTTATTTATTAAAATATTTGAGAAGGGTGGATCAACAAATGATTATTTTTGAAAAATTTTTATTTTTTATATTTTTTTACAATTATTTCAACAAGGCCCGATTGGTCATTTATTATGAAAGCATGTGCTACATTATCTTCTCATATGACAATCAGTGACAAAGCATATGCTGTTCTCCACATGCATGCAACTGGCTTATCTTTGTCCATTTCAACTTTTAATTACTAATTTAATCATTTAAACATTACATCACCACAAATCACTCACTTTCACCTTAAAATAACAACATTTTTAGACAATAATCATCTCGATCCTCATAGCCCACTGCTCATCAGCATGTCTTCAATGGGTTTCCACATAGACAATCGTTGTTAGAAAATGATGATCCTTCGAGCTGATCGAACGGTGAACCCACTGGAATGGGCCCACACAGATGGTTGTGGCTCAAATCCAAATGTCCGATATACTTCGCCGACGATAATGAACGCGGTACCTGTCCCTTCAAATTGTTGTAAGACAGATCAAGGGCCATAAAATAAGATTTCGCCCCGAAAACGTCCGGTATGTTGCCCTCTATAGAGTTCCGGCTCAGATTTAAAATTCCCAGACCGGTGCAGCTCAATAAAGACGACGGTATCTTGCCTGATATCATGTTGCTGTCCAAGTTGAGGATTGAGAGAACCGGCATGTTGCCTAACCATGAAGGTAGCCAACCGGAAATCTGATTCCTGGATAAATCTAAGTCTGCAAGGCGATTCATCTTGGCTATGGAACTCGGAATTGACCCAGTGAGTTTATTTCGACTCAGTAAGGCCCGACTCAACATTTTCAAGCTACCGAAATCAGCTGGCAGCTCACCGGACACTTGGTTGTTACTTAAATCCAAATGCTTGAGATTCCCCAACTTGGTTAAGGAAGCTGGAATTGTTCCAGAGATCTCATTGTCGGCAAGGTTTAACACAGTGAGTCTCTGCAGGTTTCCAATATCCATCGGGATTCTACCGGAGATTTTATTCCCGACGAGATCAAGAATTCGAAGTGACTTCAAAGAAACTATACATTCCGGGATCTCTCCGGAAATACCTTTCCAGTCTGCGATGGTTAAAGTAGTGAGACTATCGAGCTTACATATCGAAGGGTTGATGAAACCGGTCATGTAACCAGATCGGCCGGCTTTTTCAAAGATGGGGTCTTCGGATTCACCGCGAAGGTTGATGTCAGTGACTCGGCCGGTGGTTGGGTCACAGCTGATGCCATACCATTTGGAGCAGTCGGTGCCTGTCCAAGTATTGAAGATCCCCAAGTAAGGCTCGTTTAGTGAGGATTTGAAGGCTAATAAAGCCTGCAGGTCGGACGCTGGACAGGAGTTAACGGTGGAGAAAATGGCGAGAAGGAGACCAAGTGAAAGAAACAACACATCCATGTTTCTCCTTCGCAATGTATAATGAGAAAAGCAAGTAAATGTTGTTAGGATGTGTTTCTCTTCTTACAGAGGTTGTAAGAATGCAGGAGGTGTGTCTGAAGAGAAGGATGTTTGTACTCAGTAATGGAGTAATGGTTGTCTAATAGACACAGATAGAAGCGATGGTTAGAGCTGGTGGGAGTTGGGCCTTGTTATATACAAAATTTTGACCAATCTGCCCTTGCTATAGCTGCATTATTATTATTAGTATTATTTTGGAGGGCAAGTGACAGTTTACTGTTAATTAGTTGCACATGTGTACACTGTACAGTAGGGTGTGAGCTTTAAGATTAATTTATTGAAAAATTATCAACACGTAATTTTTTTTTCATCGGGAGAAAATATAAAAATCGAATATAATTAATAGATAGAACGGGAAATAATATTTATTTTGTTATTATAAAAATAAATATTTTAAAATAATTAGTTTGAAAGACTTAAAATCCATTTTCTATACCTAAACTAACCTGATTATTAGCATTAACTTTATCATTGAATTATATAAATCTTTGTATTATAATGTTTTTTTTTTTTTCATATTGTGCTTATGCATATCTGCAATTTTACTCTCATAACAAAGTTGGACCCAAAAAAATCGTCTATTTCATTTTTTTTGTGCAAAATCCTTTGAAATTTTCTCTCAATTGAGTCCATTATTTTCAAAGAAATGACAAAAAGAACGGAAAGGGGACCCAGTGTATAACCTTTCTTCACTCTCACTATTACATAAAAGAAAAAAAAAGAAAAAGAAGAGAATTGAAGTTGGCCATCCCTATTTTGGATGGGCAGGCATTGAAAGCAATGTCCAACATGGGTATTGCAATAAGATCCTTTTGATGATATCAAAATTAAAATCTTAGTCTTAATGATTGAAAAAGTTCCTCTTTTCCAAAGTAGTTTTCAAGTTTCACTTATGCTAAACCCTAAAACCAAATAAAACAAAATCTCCTTAGGATCACAAAAATCCATAAAATAATTAGTGCTAATTGAGAGGCAAAAATATTTCTTCACCTTAATTATTCTTGCACTAACCTTGATCATTAATTAGATCATGTTTAATACTTAATTGGTTGTTGGGAAAAATATTGTCTTAAGTATATTATTGTACTTAATTTTGAATTAAATATAACCTTAATTATGATAAATAAGGTATCACCTAAAAATTTTCATTTCTATAAAGGTTATAAATTAATGCTTTCCATCTTCATAATTCTTTGAGCTTAATTCTTTGAGCTTAAAGGCTCCTCATATATGATGAATTCTATTAAATGAAATGATACTATACCTAATTAATTAATTAATTTCAAACCCCACCAACAAAATATCTAGTTAATGTAAATGGTTGGCAAAGTATAAAACTTAGGGAGCTGATTTGGTCGGTTTAGTTTAAAATCGAATCGAATCGAATAAATTGAAAATCAAAATTTTAGTATTTATGAAAATCAAAATGAATCGATTTTGATTAAAAATCGAATTGAATTGATTTGATTTGGTTCGATTCAATCGATTTGAATTTTTAGTAAATTTTTTATTTTTTACACTTTATTTTTTGTATTTTAAATTTAATTGAAATATTTTAACGATCTAATCTTTTTATATTATTGAAAATAATATACTATTATCACTAATCGGTTCGATTTGATTTTTTTGATTTTTTCTGATTAAAACCGAACAATCGAAATAACTAAAAATTTTGAAATTAATAATCGAATCAAACCGAAATAAATAAAAAATCAAACTGATTTTCAAATTAATTCGATAAAATCAATTTTTTTGATTTGAACCGAAAACTATTCACCCCTAATAAACACCAGATTTATGATAATTTATTTAAAATTAGGGTTGTTGATAGATTGAATACATACACTTAAAATGTATGTAAAAATTATTACTATGATTCTTGAGTCAGAGCAGGAATATTGGAAATTACAAGTTGTTGAAGATTGATGAAAGAAAGGGGAAGTTTGAGGGACCAAGTAAGGAGACAGGATGAACAAAGTATAAATAAGGTTATTAAATAGGGAACATATACATGTGTTCTACCTAATTAATCTCTTTGCAAATTATGCAATTCACTCCACCACACTCATCATTCACATCTATTTCATAAAATCATGCACCAATTTTTGCCTTTTCAAAAGCAAAAGTTTATGTTAGATCTATTCATCATTGTAGATAATTATTATAGAGTGATATAGTGTTCATCTCATATAATTAAGAACGAAAAATATCAAAAAAAAATTATCGTGGTCACAATTCTGTTTTGTTTGCAATCGATTCAAATTAATTTAATATAAATTATTTTTGAAACTAGTAAAATCGAACCGATCTG